>NC_135882.1:23355238-24555238 GCF_964194155.1 Cetorhinus maximus | reverse complement strand
ATATGTAATTCTTTGAGATTAAAACCTTATTTTGGATACTAGAAATTTTAGTTATTCAGTAAAAAATGGTGGACAATTTTATTAAAACTCATTTGATGGGTTGAGCAATGAACTGTGACATGGAACTGTTTACATAAAATAATTCTATTCCATTTGTGTTCTGCTTGAAGGCAGGCCCTTGGCTTAGTTTCAGCTGGTGACACATAGGGTAATACCATTTTCAAATATTTATGTAGGAAATTTCAGTGTTAAATGTTGACATTAAAATGATATTAATAGCTGGAAGTTAGGTTTATTAAAAAAAGAACATTCATTCTTAAGTATTGTAATAGTATATTAGCAGATCAATTGATATACCAATAAATGTTGTTCATGGTGATTTGTATGTTTTACACAGACATGGGCTTTATGTTGAGTAGTCTTATCAGGGACACTGACTTATCATAATCAGGGATGACCTGATAAAAAATGTCATGGGATCTCAGGGTCCAATTATATTTAGAACAGGAGGGTCTCAAAATCTGAGGCACTAGAAACTGGGATATTTGGGCTTCTGAAACACTAGAGAAAGTAAAGAGAGTGTGTCAAAAGCACTGCAGATCCTGTGGTTTGGACCACTGGAAGAAGGGTCCTGGGAGCTGGGAACAGAGATAAGTGATCCAAGTACAAGGAAACTTTGGAGGTGACTCTGGAATTAGAAACCTTGTAACCTAGAAGGTTCTGAGCACTGGCAGGGAATCAGGGATCTTGGAGTCGAGTGGATGTCTAAGGTGGGAACACTGGAGAGGCCATCAGCGTGCTTTGAAGCACATGGAAGCAGATTGTGGAAATTATGAGGGCGATTAGGACTTTTTCATGTTGGGGAAGGGGGTCTACCAGTCTTGTAGGGGTAATGGCCTAGAAAAATGGGATACAAACTGCCCTTGGATCCCTTTCAAACCTTTAAGCCCCAATCCTCCACCGTCTTTTCCATTCACCCACAAGCTTTTAATAATTCTCAAGTCCTCGACATCATCTTCCTCATTATCAGTTCATTCATGTCTTTATATTCCTCTATTAAAGCATGGAAGAATAAATTCTCTGTCTCTCAAGATAGTTAGATGAAAAACCATAAGCTCGGTACACATTTTCTTTTTGATAAGCACCACTGTCATGTGCTAGGATCACTGTAGCAGTAAATTTATCTACAGTGCATTATTAGCATACAGTCTTTAATCACTACAAATACCCAATTAATTGAAAACAAATATTAGCTCTTTAAATGTTTTTCATTTACTATTTCCAATACATATATATATACATATATATAATATATCAATATATATCTATATAGGTAAGAGAGAATTAGAGATTCTTCCACTAATCTTTGAATGTTAATAAAGGGGTTTGTGACTGAAAAAATAATTCATTCCCAATTTTAAAAATCCCTTTTCTACTCATTGTCAAAGAAACCATACACTGTAATCTTAAACACTGCCTATCTTTGAGCAGTTTATAATAGAAGAACAGCATTTAATATCACATTTATCCAAAGTAATGCTTCAAGAATTCAGTGTGCGGTTTCTTTAAAAGTCCTCTGAAAAAGCAAAAATTAAGCAATTAAAGGAGACAAAATTTAACTCAATGGGTAAATTTGGTTATGTTGTTGCTTATTGTGTAATTTATGACACTTCATTTGTTTCAAAACCTTACTTTGGACATTAGTGTCACAAGGCTATGTCCCTTTAGTTTTGGAAACATGATTTTTCAACTGACTGGAAATTTTGCAATTTGAACTGAGACAGAGCTGCTTAAAATGCAAGGCCACATTCCAAATGAATGTGAGGGACAAACAAATCTCCCTCAGGAGAGTGTGAAGAGAGAGACATTTCCTATAATCCAGATAATCCAGATACCCATTGAAACTTGTGACTGTCCAAGGAAGGGACATAAAAAAAATGGAAAGTACTCAATATTGAAACAATAGCTGCCACAGACAGACCCACCCAAAACGTCTTGGAAATATACAGTGGGTGAAGGATTGCAAGGCAAGGCTGCCCAGCTGCTAGAGAGAGATTGCAATTGACACAGGCGTGTCAAAAATATCTTCAGCAGAGGTAACAGGCTGAAGGCTGTTCTCTCTCCCTCTCTCTCCTTTGGAATAATTGCCCAATTCGAGAAGCCAATTCTACTAGAATCCTACCATTGAACCAAGATCTTATAATAATTGCAATACCTTCAATATCTGACTGCATCCAAGAAACCAGCTAACCTAAATCGGCTGGAGCATTTAAAACTTATGCCTGAAGGACAATCAGAGGACATTTAGCCATATATTCTAGCTTTTTCATTTGGACTCTTAGTCCCCTTATTTCTGATACCTGAGAGCACATGCGTGTGTGTGCGTTTGTGTGACTGCATGAAGGACGAATGCTTGATGTCACATTTTTATCATTTTTAATATTTTATATATTAACATTTTTATTATTTAGTGATTAATACATTTGCTCTTTCTTTGGCTCAAGGAAGCCTTGTTTAATTGGCTCCTTATTGCTGACAGCTTAAATAGTTAACTACATTCTCATTTGGAAAAGGCATACCCTCATGGAAAGGAAACTTAAACATTTGTCATGGCCGACTGAGAGGGTTGAATAGAAGAGACCCTGTTCACCCCTTCTCACCTGGTTTTAACAATTAGAAATTGCAATTTTGAAGAGAAGAATGCAGATGGTAATGTTGGAAAATGACTGTGCTGAGATAGGGTTTTGCATTATTAATTTTAATACAGATTTTCATTATAACTGTTGACCCAGACAGTTTCAATGTTAAATGTTGGCATAAAAAAGTGATTCAAATATTATGACACAGGAAATAAGGTCTGCGAACAGAGATTGCATTCACTGTGCAAGATTTTTAAATTATATATACAGACATTGATAGAGGGCAGTCACGAAAAAGGCAGAAAAAGCATCACTTATGAAAATATAGTTTGAAGCCAGACCCAAAATTGCATGTGTCCAAACTGGCCCCGACTACTCTAAACTGAGAAAATTCTCGGGAAAACACTTAATTAAAAGTGCAATAGGATCAATATTAACTTCCCCCATGATGTGAAGGATAGAGTCAGGGAGAGTAGATTCAAAATTAAAAATTGTAAAACACAAACTAACCTTGCTTCACGCATAACGTTTTACAGTGTTGGGTTGTGTGGTGTGTTTTTTTACCAGTTCTGGAGAGATGGGACATTTCATAGTAATACTTATGTCAGGCGCCAACAGTACTGTTCGGAGTTGATTAAAATTTAATGCTGGGCAGCCAGTTTCCCAGGGTTCAGGAAATGCAGCAGCTAAATGGAGATGGCAGGAACTGGACTATGCAGTTAAGTGGTTCTAATAATGGTGCTCTGAGCTAGGAGGAGCAAGAGTGCTCCTCCAACCCTTCAAGCAAATCTTCTGGCGATTGAAGCCTCTTCTCACTGCTGCAATTGGCCAACATCCACTACAACACCTGGCCTTTACTTCCTCATCCTTTCCAATTGCAATGCTCTGAGCTCCATGGCCAAGCCTTGATCTTTTCCTGGGACCAAACCGCAGCTGAGTCCAGAAGCTAATAGATCAATTTGGCCGACTGTGGGCGAAAAACAGATTTAAATAACATTAACGTTAAATAACATCTGAGATTGAGGCAGTCTGTTCGCAGCATTAGTGTCATGTTTGATCCTGAGATGAGCTTTCAACCTCATATTGTGCCATCACCAACACCGCTGTAACATTGTCCCACTTTGCCCCTGTCTCAGCCCAAATGTGGCTGAAACCCTCATTCATTCATTACCTCTGCATTTGATCATTCCAATGCACTCCTGGTTGGTTTCCCGCCCTCTGTAAACTTGAGGTCATCCAAAACACAGCTGCTTGTGTCTTAATTCACAGCAAGTCCCATTCCCCTAACACCCCGGTGCTCTCTGATTTGCATCGCTTGATTGGGCGCCAGTGTATTGACTTTAACATTTTTATTCTTGCTGTTAAATTCCTTTATGGCCTTGGCCTCCCTATCTCTGTAATCTCCTCCAACCCCACAACGTTCAAGCTTAGATTTGGGTGTTGGGATACTTATAAAGCTGTGTTGTCTTTTTTATATTTCAAAGGTCAGTGCATAGGTTTTTTTTGAATGCATTGCACTTCCTCCTCCGATACAGCAGGTGGCAGTAATACATCAAAGAGGTGTAAATTTACCAAAAACCAAAAAACATCCCTCAAGCTATCTGTGCTCTTCTAATTTTGGCCTCTTGTGCATTTCCAATTATAATTGCTCCACCATTGGTAGCCGTGCCTTCAACTGCCTTGTCCCTAAGCACTGGAATTCCCTCCCTACACCTCACCACCTCTCCACCTCACTTTCCTCTTTAAGAGACACCTTAAAAACTAACTCTTTGTTCAAGCTTTTGGACATCTGGCCCAATGTTTCCTTATGCGGCTCATACTTTATTTTACAATGCTCCTGTGAAATGCCTCGAAATGTTCCATTACATTAAAGGCAACTTATATAAATATAAGTTGTTTATTGAGGTCCTATCATTAAAACCTGCAGGACCTCTACATTCCCAGGATTTCTGTGTTTCTGCCAACAACTGTGCTCCCCTGTTCCCTCATCATCTCTCTGTAAACACTGGGGCCAATGTGTCAGTTGAAATAATAGAAGTATAACTGACACAAAAATCCCCAATAGAATATAATACAAGAAAATGATTCTGTTGAACATTGTCCCACTTGTGCAACTCCCATAAACCATGGTGACAATAGCAATAAAAATGGATTGTGCTGGATCATACAATGAAAGCAGGCTTTCAGAAATCCATGGTGCCCCTCCAATACCTGCAACCAAGCCCATACAGAGAATCTGAGCTTTAACACTGGACCAGAACTCAAGCCCAAGGTGCTAGCGAGAGGTGGAAAATCTGTGCAAAGGAACGTTGTTCCAAGAATTTCTGAGACATAAAAGTTATATTTCATAGCTAAGATTAGCAGTTTATTTGACTGAATGTGGGTGGATGTGAGGTCAGTCGAAGTCCGGGGGGAGTGGGGGGGGGGCGGGGTGGTGGGAATCAGAGGTCAGGGGGTTCAGAGGTCCGGGGGAGGTACATGGGGGGTGTCTGACATCGGGGGTGGTGGAGATCGGAAGTCTGTTTGTTTGTAAACAATGGCTGTAACTTCTGACTAACGTTGGAAAGTGTTGACAGGGGGTCGGACACCCGTGGGGTGGGTAGGAGGAGTTGGAGGTCGGGGTGGGTGGGGATCGGAGGTCAGGGGTGTCAGAGGTCAGGGGCTCGGGGGTTGGTGGGTGGTGTCCCATGGGGTCGATCTGGGTCTTTACAATAGTTACTCAGAAATTAGAAGAGGTTTTAATTCTTCTAACTTTTTCTGAGTAACTACTGGTATAACCCCGGTGGAACCATCCAAATTTAGCAACTTAAACCGCATTTTTGGATGGTTCCCAGTGCAGCACAATTGTCCAGATGAATTGTGCACTTCTGGGCAATTGGCAAACCTTTACCTGGGAACTTACCAGAGGAATTCCCCAAATTGGAGTATCCCCCAAATCCGATGCTGGGGAGCTCGGAAGTTACGGGCCATTATATCTAAAAAAACTGATGGATGGCTTTCAAAGAAACTAAAAATACAAGTAGGATACGGTGCAAGAAGATATACTTCATTTTTGATGAAGATGCAGATTCAGATCCTAAAATTTTTTAAAGGATGCATTAACATTGGGAGATAGGGCTTATCGACCTTTTTTTTTAGAACATTGTGGTTTGTTTTATTTAGAATGTTCTTTATTCTTTTAGAATGAATGTGTCAGCTGCTGTGCTGCAATTTGCCACAGGTGTCAAAATATGAGCAGAGTTTGCAGGGCAGATTGTTGCATATGTATTGGCCTGAAGCTTCAGCAATGAGATGGAAGCTCTTCAGAAAAAAAAATTCAGCTTTGTAGTTACAGAACAGGAGGTCTTGTGGTGCAGTGGGTAGTATCCCTACCCCTGAGCCAGAAGCTCCGGGTTCAAGTTCCACCAAGGAATGTGTGTTCATATTGCAGCCAAACAGGTTGAGTATCAATGTGTAAATCCTTCCCTTGTGCCTATGGCAGGCTGTAAGAGTGGGAAAGTTTCCTGGTCAGCTAGAATCTGCATAAGGCAGTGGAAAACCACTGCAGTACTTTGCTAAGAATAACCATGGACCACACATGGATGTCCATGGTCAACAATGCCCTCTTCGGGTATGGTATCTGAAGACTGGGAGTTACAGAGCATCAACCTGGCAAGGAAAAGCCTCAAGGAAGAGCTGCATAATTGTAATAGTGTGTGTTAACTCAGTGGAGGACATACGTCTGCCACCCTGAGTGCCTTCATTTATTTTTAATCTATTAACTGTGTGATAAATTTAACCGAAGGTGTAAGGAGCTAATGCAGCTGCACAAAACAACATGGCAGCTGAATGCTGCTTGAAAAAAACATGCTGCTTGTCACTTAGGGTTGCCAACTGTGATTAAATGTGAGGTTTCAGCACATGATCTGCCCCCACACTCTTGCCATCAGTCACCCAACACATCCACCATGGTGACGCACTGCCTTCCTATACCAATTGGAAAGCAAAAAGACTCATTACCCAATTGGATGATGGTTGACTGTCAGCCAAACAGCCTTTCCATCCCCTTTTCAATATTTTCATATCTGTGAACGAGAAATGTTCAAAGAAACTGACAAAAAAATCTTTTTCATGTCCCTATGATTTTTCTCTAGGGTTACACAAAGCTGTGTCCTAGAGGTTAATCTTCAATCCCTGGAGACTCCAGTCCTGGAGGGTTGGCAACTCTATAGTCATTGAATGCTATCCAATAGCTGCATTTTAGCGAAAGGAAAATAGAGAGAGTGAAAAATATTTTTACACAGATTTTTTTGATTTTAAATGGATGCAATACTTGGACCAATCTTAATGCTTTGTACACTATAACTCATTGAAAAATTCCTCACATACTAGAAAGTTTTACTCCACCTTAAAGGGGCAGATTAGATGTGAGAATTCTACATTATAGGTTATTTTGACAGTTACTGAGATAATGTAAGCTTGTTCCTATGGAAAGCTGAGGTATTAACAGCGGATGAAGCATGCACAACAACGTACAAAGAACTAAAGTTAATTTAAGCAGAAGGCCACAGCTAAGTGACGTATTTAACTCAAAGCTTCCATTTCCACAATGGAACCTGTGCACTATACATTCAATGCCTTTCATTTACATAGCACTTTTAAAATAAGCTTAACAAGTTATTACAAAGGGGAAAAACCAAAATAAAAGAATGCCAAGCCAAAGCAGAATATAATGAGGGATGATTAAAAGCTTGGGCAAAGAGGTAGGTTTTAGTCTTAAGGGAGGAAACAGAGGTGGACAAGTGGAGGGGTTCGAAAGAGCATTCCAGATCATGGTACTTAGGAATTTAAATGCAGATCTGCCAATGATGTGGCAAAGTGGGAGGTGCAGAATGAGGCCAAAGTCGGTGGAACATAGGGCAGAATTTTCCCCCCGTCAGGCAGGAGGTTCAGGAGCGGGTGCGTGCAGGTGCCCCCGATTGGGGGCGCGCTGCCATTTTACAAGGGTTGGCCAATTAAAGCTCACCCAGCGTGGCATCCACCAGGAAGCGCTATGCGCTCCCTGTGCGGGCGGGGGGGCAGGGGGGGGATTCCCGCAGCCGGGAGTGCGCTCTTTCGCGCATGCGTGCGAATGAGCGCATTCATCTCCCTGAGGCTAAGTGCCGCCTTGGGGAGATCGGAACCAAATTCGAAAATGTTAAAAATAGAAAAATAAAATTTCCCTGACATGTCCCCTCATGTGACACTGTCACATGAGTTAGGACATGTCCATCACTTTTAGTTAAACTTTTATTAAATTTTTAAAAACCTATATGAAACCTCATCCCGCCCGTGGATGAGGTTTCATGCTTTCTCTAAAGCCCACCAGGGCTCCCGGCCTGCCCACCAACATTAAGGTTGGACGGGCAGGTCCTTTAACTAGTGCAATTTGTTTTTAAATGGCTTCAATAGGCTGTTGACAAGTTGGTGGGCGCAGAGCTGGTGCTGGTATGGAAGTTCAGACATTCCAGCAGAAAACAGTGTAGGTGGGGAGTCAGGCATTCAAAAACCTGGATGGAGCCCTTTTCTGCTGCTATCTGCTAGATGGAAAATGGCAGTCCATCTTTATCAGCTCCACAAGCCGCTAATACAGCTCCTAGCAGCTTCCCACTTCTCCACCTTGGTTTGGACAAACAAATATTCCTTGTCTGGATTCTTGAATTGGTTAATATTTCAACCATTATTGAGTTCAACAGAGCTTTCCAGTTCCTTTTGTCCTCACAGACAGATCATCTCCATTGACTAGAAGCCTGGCCTTAGCAATGTAAAGAGCCTTTGTACGGTTCCTTGGGATTTGATTTCTGCAGTCACATGGGGCATTAGCGCCTCTTTAGAGATAACGAGGTTGCTGCTGGTCTGAGATTCCTTTTGTGTGAGTCATAGTCAGTCATGGCTTCAGTCAGTTGATGCCTTGGTCCAATTTAATTAAAATATAGAGTGAGATCTTATCCCTCTGACTTGTGTCGGCAGGATATGCACCACAGTAAACATGGAGGCAGGTGATGTTACAGAGAAACACACAGTTTTTGTTATGACAAGGAAATAGGGTCAGAGCAGAGCTCAGGGTCATATAGAGCACCAAGGATACGAACAGTCTGGTTCAGCCTGAGACTGTTGCCAGGGAGGGGTTTGAAATCAAAGGCAAGTGTACAGCCTTTGTGATGGGAGCTGAAGATAATAACTTTTTCTCCCCCTCCAGCTTATCCAAGACTGCATATTGAATAAACCATTCATCCAACAAACAGGCAGTGGAGGGGTTGAGAGAAGTGGTGGAGAGGTAAATATAGAAGCTAATATCACCGAGGATCTCCATGTAGACGCGGAAGGAAAAGGGGTCAATGATGGACACTTAGGGACATTAGATGTAATAATATGGGGACAGTGCTGCACATTCTCTGGCCATGATCAGATTGCTTAGAATGGAAGCAAGTGAGTGCAGTAAATTATCATTGGATATAGCCCACGCATTGTATGAATCAGAAGTTTAAAGTGCCTTTTAAAGTAAATCCACAGCTGAAATTACTGATTCCAAGCCTTTTAATAATAATTGCCTTCTAAAAATTTCCATATTGAAAAGTATAAAATCTCGGATATATGAGCTATTGGAAATTGTTAGTACAGGTCGAGTATCCTTTATCTGTAGATCCAAAAACCGAACACATCCAAAAACCACACTTCTTGTGAACCTTATTGACCTTTCGTGTGGGAAGTCTAGTCTGCACTGTTTACCTTGTGAATTTTTTGGTGAATCCTGTATTTATTATTCAGTGATACCTCTTATTTTCCTAGCCATTTTATTTACTTTAGACCATAGCTAGCCTAGGCTTCGGTTATTGTGATGTATGTTTACACGCGATATCCGAAAACCAAAATTATCCGGATTCCGAAATGCATTTGGCCCCGAGGGTTTTGGAAAAAGGATATTCGACCTGAATTCACTTTGTTGACAATGGTGCATTTTACTAATTATATTATTGGTCCAACCTTAGCTGTTTAATCAATATGTCAAGTAATGAATAGTGTATATGATAAAGGAAACAATATAATTTTGATAATAAAATTTGATGTTTTAAGCACTTAAACTTTTCCTCATTCACACTTTTGATAAGAAATCCTATTATCTTTCAAGCATTTGAAAAGTGCCATTAGCTCAGAGACTCACTTTAAAATCATAGTAATGTCTTCCCAACGAACTTCAGAAAAACAAAGTAATGCCACAATCTGTATAATTGGAACCTATTCTCTAGGGTGCCTGGTTGGTAGAAGAAATTATTTTAAGTGTATTGTGAAAGCAGTTTCTCTTATATCTGAGTCACTTACTGCAAGAACTAAATAGCTACAGGCATAATAAGAAGCAACTAAGCAGACTGAATATAGCAAAGGCCATGGGTCCTGATAACATCCTGGCTATAAGTGATGAAGACATGTTCACTGGAACCATCTGCTTCCCCGCCTCCCCATTCTTCTTGCTACACTCACTGTTCCGTGTAGCTATGGCAGTGACACCTAACTGACATTGTGGAAAATTGCCCCAGTCTGTCCCATCCACAAAGAAGTAGGACAAATGTAACCCAGCCAATTACTGCCATATCAGCCTTCTACCAATCATTAACAGAGAAGAAGCCAACAGTGCCATCAAGTGACGCCTATTCAAAACAGACTGCTTGATGATACTCAGTTTAAGTTCTACTCGAGCTACCCACCTCCTATCATAGATTTAAACCCCACATGAATACAAGAGCTAGATTACTGTAGAAATTAGTTGCTTCTTTTGAAATCAGGACACCATTTGGCTGACAAAGCACAAAAGGAATCCTGGCACAACTGAGGTGACCAGGGGCTGGAAGGGGGGATGGGGGTCTGTCAATAGGAAAACATTTCCATGTACTGTACTTGGATTTTTAAAATGTCTTTGATAAGATATTGCACAGTGGACTCATAACTTAAATCACAGAGCATTTGGACTCAGGAACCAAGTAGTAGAATGGATAACAAGCTGGCTACAAAGCAGAAAACAGAGAGCTGGCATTAAAGGTAGTTACTCAGACTGTCAGAAGGTAGGGAGTGATGTTCCACAGGGATTAATGCTGGAATGACAGCTGTTTAGCATATGCATAAACAATTTAGAGTTGGGAATCGGAAGTACAATTTCAAAATTTGTGGATAACACCAAACTGGGGGCTAAAGTTGAGGAAGACTGCAACGCAATGTGAAAGTTTGTTAATAAGCCTTAATGACAAATTGTGTAAATGACAAATACATTTTAATATAGATAAGTGTGGGGTTGTGCATTTGGTACAAATTATGAAGTTTTATAAGGTGGGTATGTTTTGGGACTATGTTTTGATTTTAGGGTAAAATGGAAGACTGAAGGAGGGTCATTTAAAATCAATTAATAACACAGAGGGAGAGGCAGCAGTTCTGTGTGGTCAACAGAGAGAAGAGATTGCTTTGCTTTATGAGCTACCATAGCCAGTTACAGGAGGAAGATGGTCTCCAGCTGAAGAAAAGCATCCTGTTGTCTTCTAAGGACCTCAGGGGATTTGTCCTGACATAGCCAGGGAGGACGAAGAATCATGGAACTTTACTGCTGGTGGTGGGTTTAGGAAACTGACCAAAAAACTGAAGAAAGTGCCTCGAGATGGTATTTTGAAATTACTGCTTGGTGAAGCAGGGATTGATGAACCCATTGAAAGCTTGGAGCAACTGTGGACTGTTTGTTAAAAGGACTGTAATTCTATGGAGAGTGTGATGGGTATGGAAGAGGAATGCTCCTTTCCATAGTAAATAGTGTTTAGTAAATAGTGCTTTTTTTTAGTAATTAGTTGTATTAAACTTTATAGAACATGAAACCTTGTCATGTCATTCTGTCAGCTAGCAACTGGAAGTTTGATTCTCTTTTTAAAGTTGATCAGTCTCTACTGAGATCATAACGGGATAGACTATTGATCTACGACTGCCAGGGAGGTGTTGGGCATGTCAGGCTGTAAACAGTTATACTTTAAACTGTTCACTGTTTAAAAATAAGAGGTCACCCATTTGAAATGGAGATGAGGCAAAATTTTCTCTCTCAGAGGGTCGTGAGCCTTTGGAACTCTCTGACTGAAAAGGCAGTGGAAGCAGAGCCTTTGAATATTTTCAAGGCAGAGGTGGATACATTCTTGGTAAGCAAGGGGGAGATAGGTTATTGGGTGTTGGCAGGATGCAGATTTGAGGTTACTATCAGATCAGCCATAATCTTGTTGAATGGTGGAGCAGGCTCGAGGGGCCAAATGGCCTACTCCTGCTCCTTGGTCATATGTAAAATAGAATAAATTAGGAGTCTAAAGGATTGCTAATCAGCATTTCTACCTGGATACAAGGCCCATGTGATTCACGTTTCCATGGAGATGGGTTTTGAGTGGTGAAGAGTTTCTAAGATATTCATGAAAATTCAGACATGGGGAAGTCTGCAGGGATCCAAGAGAGAGAGAGAGCAGCAGCTAGAGGCAACTAGTCTCTATAGTTCTCCACACAAGAATGCATGTGGGAGCTCACATTCAGATTGAAAAGGCCAAACTCCTAGGGGTTAAAATAACACTGGAAGATTCGCTGAGCTTGAGCTAGAAAATATCCCACTGTGAAAAGCAGTCCTGGAGTTAAACATTTCCAGACTGAGAAAGTAAAAGAATGGCAGTTAGCCTTCAGGACCTAAGGATCACTTTAGTCTAGTTCCAAGAGAATTTGAATGTCTTTGTAAGGGGCAGTATAAAGTATAACCACAAAATGGAATTTTTGTTTGTGTTAGATGTAAAAAGGCTAAATTCTGTTGGGCATTTTAAAGTATAAGTTACATACAAAAATATTGTTTGGTTAATGTTGCTTATGGATTGTTTGTTATAGTAAAAGTCTTAAAATGTGAAACCTTGCTGTGGTAATGTTTAAGGTGGTAGATGAAGTGCCGATTCAAGTGGGCTGCTTTGTCTTGGATGATATCAAGCTTCATGAGTGTTGTTGGAATTGTACTTATCCAGGCAAATGGGGAGTCCTCCATCACAGTCATGACTTGTGCCTTGTAGATGGTGGACAGGCTTTCGGGAGTCAGGAGGTGAGTTACTTGCCACAGAATTCCCAGCCTCTGATGGTCTTTTAGTTTCAGTATTTAAATAGCTGATCCAGCATTTGGTCAATGGTAGTCCGCAGGTTGTTAATGGCCGCAGATTCAGCAATGGTAACGCACTTGAACGTCAAGGAGAGATATTTAGATTCTCTCTTGTTGGACATGGTCACTGCCTGGCACTTGTGTGACATGAATGTCACTTGCCAATTATTAGCTGCAGTCTGAATGTTGTCTAGGTCTTGCTGCATGTGGGCACTGACTGCTTCAGTATCTGAGGAGCCATAAATGAAACTGAGCACTGTGCAGTCACATTGAACAGCCCCACTTCTGACCATATTTTGAAGGGAAAGTCATTGATGAAGCTCCTGAAAATGGTTGGGCCTAGGACACTACCCTGAGGAACTCCTGCAGCTATGTCTTGGGGCTGAATGATTGGCCTCCAACAACCAAAACCATGTTTCTTTGTACTAGGTATGATTTCAATGAGTGGAGAGCTTTCCCCCAATGCCGATTGATTTCACTTTTTTTAGGGCTCCTTGATACCACAATCAGTCAAATGCTGCCTTGATGTCGAGTGCAATCACTCTCAACTCACCTCTGGAATTCAGCTCTTAGTCTATGTTTGCATTAAGGCCATAATAAGGCCTGGAGCTGAGCGGCTTGACGGCATCCAAGCTGAGCATTGTTGGGTGGGTTGTTGCTGAGTAAGAGCCACTTAATAGCACAGTTGGTGAACACTTCCAAAACTTTGCTGATGACTGCATCCCATCATTCCTTCACCATTGCAGAGTTAGAATCCTGGAATTCCCTTCCAAAGTAACATTTTTGGAGCATCATCCATACAAGGACTGCAGCAGTTCAACTAGAGATGAGCAATAAATGTGGCCTTTCCAGCATTGTACATATCCTGATAAGGAATTAATTTTAAAAGAGCCACCATAACTGAAGGAAGATTTACTGCTAAGTTTCTGTTCAGATTCTATTCTATTCTGTTCTAAACCCAGGCAGACTGTTAGCACATCAATTCCAAAAGCTGGTAAGTGTTTTTGTAAGCCAGTTCAGATGATTTCATTCACTTAAGTTGGTACTGCCTAACATTCATGATGAAGTATAAGCTTCTCATTATACATTTGACATGCATGGAAATTGGACAAAACACTGATTCTAAGGACTAGAAGAGAAGTGCTGAAAAATGAGCAAACGTTGTGGAGATGGCAACTTGTGTTACATCTTCTGTCATATTGCCCAGCAAAGATAAGGGGCCCATTAGTGATTATTTCCGTGTTGACCAATACAGTTCTGATTCCAGTCGAGGTGGTTGCAATTTTGTCTGCCTTAAAGCGTTAATGGGGGCAAATCCATCAACAGGTGGGTCACTGTAATAGCCCTTGCCTTTTCTGTGACATTGTAGAACAGGTGTTAGTGAGTAGGTAGCCCCTTTTACATCAGCCCTGATACTTTCTCTCCATTGACGAGATTGTACTGAATCTCTGTAGTTTCTGTCCTCTTTTTTTAAGAGTTACAGTGGGAGATTGGGAGAAGGCCTGTAGAGCATTAGTACCCATGTCTAAACTTTTAATACAAATGCTAACCAGTTTAAATCTTGCCAGGGACAATTTTCTCTGGGTACGTTAGATACTAAAGATCCTCTGAAGTGGCCAAGATGAGTCTTAAAAACGTCGACTTGAAATGTGGACTCGAAACGTTGACTCTTTTCTTCTCCACCGATGCTGCCAGACCTGCTGAGTTTTTCCAGGTAATTCTGTTTTTGTTTAAGATGGGTCTTAAGCTGAAACACTAATTTAGATCATGTTTAACACAATACACCATCTTGGTAAGGGAGTTGAAGCATAAATACAACTCACTGGATCATTAAGGGGCTGATTGCCACTTAAATTGACAGCTCACACTTATTAAGGACAAGCTGGGCACAATTGCAATTCAAATGAATGACATTTGATCTTCCTGAAATATATAAGATCCTGAGGAGACTTGACAGGGAGGATGCTGAAAGGATGTTTCCCCATGTGGGCGGGACTAGAGCTGAGGGGACACATTTTAAAAATAATAATAAGGGGTCTCCCATTTGAGATAGAGGTGAGGAGATTTTTTTCCACTCTCAGAGGGTTGTGAGTCTTTGGAACTTTCTTCCCAAGAATATGTTTAAGGTAAAGGTCGATAGATTTTTGACTAACAAGGGAGTCAAAGGTTATCAGAGGTAGGTGGGAATGTAGAGTTGAGGCAAGAATCAGATTAGCTGTGATCTTATTGAATGATGGAGCAGGCTCGAGGGGCCAGATGGCCTACTCCTGATCCTAATTTGTACGCTGTGTGTTCATGTGTAAATTTGTATTAGGAGGCTGCATGTATTTTGGTGGATAGTGCTTGACCTAACACCCTCTCCAAAAGCAAAGAGTCAGCTGGGAATGAACAAGTTATTGCAGACGATTTCAAGCACATCTTAAAGGAATATCACCGTGTGCTGTTCAATTGTTACTGGAGGTTTGAAAAAGCACTTTTAAAGCACAGCAGAAAACTTTCTGGGATACTTTGGGCTAAAGTTTTGCTCCTGAGTCAGGAACGCAGAGCCAAGAAAATTTTATTCCCAAGTCAGGAATAAGTGCACAAAATGGTTGGTTTTTCACTCCATGGAAGGTGGGGAGGAGAGACCAGGGTATGAGTGCTATCTGGAGTTGAGCCCACAAACCCTGGAAAGAGTTCAGAGGCAGCTACAGGGGCTGTCGGATGCAGAGGCGGGCTGGTTGAAAGGCCGTCTGTGACTTGGTTCCAGTTACAATAAAATATAATAAAACAAAAATCAGCCCTCTAGCTCTCACCCCTCACATGCCCTCACCACCCCCTACACACCTCAGCTCCTTCTATGCCAAGTCATGCCACCTCATGCCCCCACCACCTCCCATGGCCCCTCATACCCTGCATGCCAACCCATTCCCCCACTTGTTCTCATGACTCCTTATAGACCCTATGCCAACTTAGTACCAACTCATACCAACCTATGTCCCCCAGCCACCACCCTTTTCTCTAACACCCTCCATGCCAACTCACCCAGTATCCACCATGAGCAGACCTCAGGAGCCATGGTGGGATGAAATAATATAAAATTCTAATCTATTGTAGACTTTACTGTATTTAAAAAAAACACTCATTGATAACATTTAAATCTCTCAAGTATTTAAGTATTACCCACCCACTTCGCCCACCCCAACAAAATTGGTAGGTGCAGGATTTGGTTGGGGGGTGGGGGGGTGCATGGTGATGGGACTTCCAGAATTGGGGCTCTGGCGCCATTTTGACTAAGGCACACAGCCTTTACGTCTCCGTGAAAACTCAGGCCTTTGTCCAGATTCCACCAACACTTGAGCAACTTTTATTCTGCAGATTCCCTGAGGCCATCACCCAACAAGAGTAGGTGATGTGACAATCTATATTACTGGACACCTTATAGGTGTCATCAGGAGAAAGGATGTGCTGGTCATGGGCCTCTTGCTAGGCCTGGACAAGGAATGGAGGACACGAGATTGTGCGAGCAGCACCAGCTGCTGAAGGAAAGATGGACAGGAGGGTAAAGTGAGCTCCTTCCCCCTTGCCGGTAAGTCTTCCTTCACTCCTACTTTGGACATCCTCCGCCAGGACCTCCAGTGCCTCTGAGAAGCTGTGCACCCTCTATTTCAGTCCCTGAGCTATCCTGAAGTGTGCTGCTGTGGCATGAGCCAGCACATTCCATACTTGCAATGGAAGTGAATGTAATACTGCTGCACAGAAATTGCAAAGTAATAGCTCAGAGAGCAGTAGGTGCAGAATGTGATAATATCAGCAGAAGGAAGTGAAGTGTAAGGCCTTGAATGGAGGAGAGTGCTGGCACCTAATCAGCATTTTTGAGTGCTCAGCCTGCAGGTGTCTGATTGAGCACATCCAGGTAAGTTTAATTTATGGCTAGCAACAATTAGGACCAAAATTGCTCGCTAAAACCAGACTAACAAAAAATAGTTTCTTCTTAGCGCAGAACCCATGTATTCTTTGTTTTCAGTCTTTCACCAAAATAACCCTTGTTATCTTCAAGTTGTTGTCAATACATAGTGGCCAGTGGAAATCATTCTTCATTTGTGATCAATACCTGTCTAGAAGTTGTTTATTTAGCTCCCACCCCGATCAGTACAGAAATATTATACTACCAGTGATATAATTCTCAAATGTAGTTTTATCCCTTGGGCAGAGAATGTAGGAATGGAAAATTCTAAATTGTCTGAGCCTGTTTGGAGGTATATTTAGGAGAAAAACTGTATCAAGGGTCCTCATTGTCATTAAACAGGCAGATTGCCAACATTATTGGTTGGCAGCTTGCTTAATGGTGGGAAATCCTGAAGCTAATTAGAAGCAACCTGAGCCTCCCTTGGCTGCAGGCAACCAGGAGGTGACATCTGCGCAAGAAGCCACCGAGAAGATCTACCTCCACAACGTGGAGACCTTGGTCAGCAAGAGGAATTTGCAAGAGGAGGGGCACCCTCTTTCCATCATATGGTAGCAAGATATCTGGCAAAGTGATCAGCAATAGATGGCACAGATGGCAGAGCTAATCAGTGCCAGGAGCATTGCTCCCCCAGGACATGGCTGTAATGCAGAAAAAAAAAATTGTGACCTCTCCAGGGTTGATAAGGTTAGACTCGGACTCTTATTTCACATAGCCTCACAGTACCTTAAACTCTAGTATTCACAAACCTTCACTCTCCCGTATGCCAGCACTCTACTCCATTCAGGGCCTTACACTTCACTTCACTTCCTTCTGCTGATATTATCACATTCTGCACCTACTGCTCTCCGAGCTATTACTCTCTTCAGCACCTCGCACCTCTGCCACCCTCAACGCACTATTTTACTTTTAACCGCTATTTTATCTTGACATGCACCTCTTTGAAGTATCTCACCAGGCTACCACTAACAATCTCACTTTTTCCTTGCAGGGTGAGCTTGTGAACAACACCGAGTAGGCAAGTGGAGAAGGGAGACCGTCCATTCATACCCTCTCTCCAGTCAAAGAGGAAATTATGGGGATTGTCGGTGTGGGTCATGCCAGGGCTGTGGCATGTGGTGAGGCTGGAAGACACATCCTGCACTGAGGCTATCTTACGCTCTGCATCTTCTCACTTAAATCACTCGCAAAGCATGACAAAGTGCTGTTGTTTCCTGCAGCCACTCATTTGTGATTGTTTAATCTTGATGTTATTAATACATGTCTTTCTCTGTCTCTCCTCTTTCAGGTAAAGTAAATGTAGAATGCCCAGAGGATGAGGAGCTGGAAGAAGGCATTGATCATGATGGCACTACTTTACTTTAGCAAGCACCTGCTCAAGGAATGATACTATGCGGATGTTACAGGATAAGCTAGAGGGCTCTGCACTGGGAGACTTACCAAGCAGTAATCAGGAGCATGGGCAGAATAAAGAGATGGCTCAGGAAGTAATTTACCTGAGGAAGAGCTTGCAACATGCTCCTCCCACTGTTGCCACTAATGTGGCATCATCAACGGCAACACCAGCAACATTCCCACCTTCCCTCAGATGGGAATGTTTGGAAGACTTTGGTTGATGGAAGTGGGGGGGGGGGGGCGGGGTGGGTCCTTTAATTATTTCTACCTTAGCTTGCTTTCTGAGCATTCATGCCAGATATTCCTGTGACGGGGTGAGAATGAGCAAATCAAATGCTCTCAGGCACCAATATCCCCAAATGGTCCCAATAACATTAAATTTCAATGAGCTTTATATTTATTTCAGGCAGCTGCCAGGAAAGCCTGAGGATTGCCTGAATCCATGTAGTGGTGATGGCCACATCTAGTGCCCAATTTCAGCAGGGGATATTCCGCTGCAAAATTGGTAAGTGGGACACCGATTTTGAACCCGAAAACTAGGAAAATGCAAGCAAATTTCTGCCCTGTCGAGTTTCTCCTTCAGTATTTCAGGGCCCAGTAACTTTCCTGTTTGAATATAGTACCTACTATTTGGGAGTTCTTTCTATCCCACAACTATACATGGATATTAGAAAAATATGAACACAGATCTAACTGTCAGAATGCAATGGACAAACATATTCAGCACTGAAGAGAGATTGCAGAGAAAAGGAGGAATAACATAGAACCCTAGAATCATAGAATGATACAGCACAGAAAGATGCCATTTGGCCCATCATGCCTGCCTGTGCCAGCTCTTTGGTAGAGTTATTCAGTCAGTCCCGCTCTCCTTCTCTTTTCCCATATCACTGTAGATTTTCTCCAATTTTCTTTTGAACGTTACTATTGCATCTGCTTCCACCATACTTAGACAAAAAAGGAAGATTAGAGATGGGGCTGTTGTTGGGGAGAATGCGGCGGGGGTTTCTGAGGAGTGGAATGGATTGTGTGATCATTGCAGGAACGCTGCCTGAAGAAAGAAAACCATTTTTGATCCAAGGAAAACAAAGCAGGTGTTTAGGCCAAGAAGTGGCTGCGGTTACAGGAAGGAGGTCTGTTGGAGAAGATGGGCCAGCTCTTCCAGAAGCCGTGGAGATTCTGCGGAGCTTCTAAAATGATGGATGCAGATGCAGAAGTCCCGCCTCCATTTCTGACAGATGCCATTTTTGCCAGTAAGGAAAAGGGGGCGGGGCATGATTCACACATGAGCAAAACCTGAACTTTGTAGGGCCATTTGAACTCACTGCTGAGTTTAGACAGACCTCATTTGGCTGTTGCGAGGGCCTTAATCCACAGCGTGGGAGTCTCAATTATATAGAGCAAATATAGGGTGGATAAGGTTTGTATAACTGTCATGATGTTAAGTTTTTTAAATGCCCCACTCTTTAAATTTTAAAGAAAACAGGCTGCTGGTGTCAGTTAGAAGTCATAAAAAAAACCCTGTTTCTAGCAGTTGCAATAACATTTCCTTAAGGGCTCTTTATCAATGTTTGGCTAATTTCCAAAAAATCTGTAATTATTTCAGTAGGACTATGTTCACAGTTTGATTGACAACTCAAACAGGCTATTAAAGGATTAGCTGTCTTTGATGTGGGGTTATGAATAGAAGCTTGTCTGTTTTTTGGAAGAGATTAACTACATGAGGAGATTTAACAGCATTGAATGGGCTTTCATGAATGGGAGGTTTTTTTAAATTTCTGGTGAAGGCTGAATTACATTTTTAGAACTGTATTTTATTTCATCTCAACATGGTTCTTGAGGTCTATTCAATGTGGATACTGGGTGAGTTGGCATAAAGGGTGTAGTGCCTAGGGTTTTGAATGGATTGGCATGGGTTGGCATAGAGTTGACATTCAGTTAGCATGGGGGCTATAGGGGACCATTGGGATGAGTAGAGGCATGATTTGGCATTGAATTGCCATGGGGCATGGAGATACCATGGGGAGAGGGTGGGGTGTGAGGGCTAGAGGGCCTAAAATTTAACAATGCAATTGAGGTAATGTTCCGGAGAACTGAGGTTGGCCTTTAAACTAGCCTGTGTCAGCGCCTAACCACCCTGTGGCCGCCTCCAGTCTAATTCCTGGGGCACTGGGCCTGACTCTATTCCGTCCCCGTTCCTGACCACTGGCATGAAAATTGGGTCTGAAAGAGCACTTTTTACTCAGAGCATCTGCCTACCCTCTTTGGTAGTGAAATTTGGCCTGATGAGTCTGGTAAATGCTGGGAGAGTAAAGCTAGAACGATATGCAGCTAGGGCTGGAGTAAAGGAATAGTTGGTAAGGGTAAGGAGGAAGAAGGGGCTCAGAAAGTTAAACAGAAAAGGGAGAACTTCCACAGGATTTTATCACCATAACTTTGGCCGATGATCAATGGAAACTCTGGAGAACTGATGTAAAAGGCTGCTTTTAACTGTTTACACTGTTTCTTGAAGGGCTCGTCCAATCATACAGAAAAAACTATAACACCACATTGAGAGAATGTAGGTGGAAATTCCATAGTCTGAATCTCTATGAAGAATCCCATTCAGTGTTGAAAGTGAGGAAGCAGGCTGCAGGCAAAGGACAGCTAGGAAGAAAATTTATACAAAGCCTGAAACCATTCATATCTTAACACAGCATCACTTTAAAGACACAGTAAATATAACAACAGCTTATATTTAAATAGTGCCTTTCATGTAACGAAACGTCCCAAGGGACCTCACAGGGAGCATTACAAAACAAAATATGACACCAAGCCACATAAGGAGATATTAGGTCAGATGTCCAAAAACTTGGTCAAAAAGATAGGTTTTAAAAAGTGCCTTAAAGGACGCAAGCAAGGTAGAGAGACAAAGAGGTGTCGAGTGGGAATTCCAGAGCTTGGGGCCTAGCAACTAAGGTCAAGGCCACCAATAGTGGAGCCATTATGATTGGGGATACAAATATAATGGCTTTGATATTAACCACCCTACAATGGGTGGAAGGCGTGTTGGGGGTGGGGTGGGGGAATTGAAAATTAAAATTTGGGAAAGATATCTCAAATTCACCACAAAAGCGCCTGCCACCATTTTTACTGTGATAGGGTATATGGGGAGCAAGTGTCCTGCCTTGGGGAGGTGGGGCACTTCATTAACATATTTCAATCAGGCTCCTGCAGTGCTGCTCACTTCAAACTTCCGCATAAATATGCATCGACCAAATGCAGCAATTAACACAACCAGAACAACAAATAGCATGCTTGACCAAAGCTACTAACACATCAGAGAGTGAATACTCACATCAGATATCAATGAATATCGAGGTCTGACTATTATCAGGAGTGTTATAGAAATATGAATGAAGGAAGAGAGCAAATTGAGTTAAATAGGATTTTTGATCATACATGATACCCAGAGACTAATCTTCTGAAATGCCAACCCATTATTATCACAGAGGGATCTCAATAATACTCTGCTAATTTTGAAGAATAATCCTTTCTGTAATATGGAGGATTAATCCACTGAAATCCTTATCTTAACCATGGTCATAATTTATTAGGATATAGGTCACTGAAATGTTTTGACGAGGCTATGTGCCTGCATTTTAACAGGATTTTTATTTCAACTCCTGGAAGCTGGAGTTTCCAGAGGCAAAAAGAATGTGAAAATACTTCTTTTTTTCTACATAATCTTCAAAATTTTAGAACTTGCCATTCTGATGTCACTTTACGCTCTTTATGCTACATACACCTTATCCCTTGGCCTTTCACCTTAGGAACTCAGTAAAAAAAATAAATGGATCCCTAGACAGCCGGGGAATACATATTGCATCTCTCCTCTCATTAGACCAGTTGGATCAATGAGAGAAAATCAACAGCTCAGAGAACAGGGTCAGATGGAAAAATTCCCCAATCACCTTATTTTAAAACTAGCAGTATATTTTTACTGATATAAGTGGATGTACAGATTAGAAAACATTGATTTACTGCTTTAAAGAATTGTGTGAAGGTGTTTAACCTATATAAGGCACGAGATTTTATTTTTTTTCTTCTTCATTGCTGCTAAAAGGAAGTCAAATATTTTGCAGAAAAGTGTGATCGTTTCATCAGCACAATTTGGTTTTCAATGGATTTCACTGGCCCAGCCAGTTCCTTCCTGTAACATCAAGTCAGTTTATAATACTAGGCATTTTGAAAGAAAACCTCTCTGCTGTCATCCAGCACATTGTCATCAAAACTTTATTTTCATTTGTCCTAGTTAACTTCATCTCTGATTTTGTTTCATTGAGGTGTAGCCTTTGTGAAAAGAGAAGCTGCATTGTCAATATTTTCAAGTTTTAAAAGAGGTTCTCAGAACTCAATGTAAGAAATACTACAATGACAACATTAGACAACAGAAGTCTTTTAATTGGCACTCACTGAATAGGGGATAGTTGAATAAGAACTATCTACCCCATTCAATTAGTATTAATTCAGCGCTGACAGCCCTTATTCACTTCTTTGTTTAAGTTTTAAATAATGCAGAAGCAGAAGAACATTCAAAGAACTGGGGAGTAGAGAAGTGCGGTGAATTTTGAAAGGAGGAAAGATAAGTCAATGAATTCTTCTGTCAGTTTATTAATGAGCAATCAATAGAAAAACAAAGAAGTCAACATAAAGAATAATAATTATGGCAAAAACAGAGTAAGAATCTCACTTTATATTGAACCACGTTGCATTTTGTGAAATGATTAGTTCCCTGGACCTTTTTATCTGAAAGTCCTGCACAGCTCCCACTCGTTAATACAATTGGTTTGACACAGTGTGGAAGCATATTCTTTATGTGGCCAGACAAGCTTTATAAATGCTTTTCAGGTTAATTGGATTGTGTGCAGAGGAAACAACAATATTATTGAGTTAGATAAATGCAAGAGGGAGAAAAGGGTAAAAGGATATGTTGATAGTTTAAAAGAAGTAGTGTAGGAGAAAGCTCGTGTGGAGTGTAAGCACCAATATTGACCAGTTGAACTGAATAGCCTGTTTCTGGACTGTTATAGAGTTGATCTTCAGCCAACTTTTCTTAGTGGAAACATTTAATTTTATTTACAAGACAGCGGCAGCAACTACACATGTGCATCAAACTCCATAACTAAAGAAGACCTCCCCTGTAGAAGTTCCCCGAGCTGTTACCACATTGGTTTACAAAGATCATGTGACCTTTACAACACAGGATTATTCTTAAAGCTACAGTCCTACCTTTCCCAAAACTATAATTACTACACTTCTCCCCTTTAACTTTTCTGTACATTTTATATTTGCAAGGATATTTATCTCATGACATTACAATATTTACACAGGTCATGAAATTACAAGTTCAGTCTTTCAGGTGGTTTCCTGATCCATGTGGAATGTTGCAGCTCCACGACTTCAAATTCTTTTGTAGGGAATACATTCTCTGGAGCCGCATTAACATCAGGTACCTCATCAGGCGCATGTAGTTCAGTGTCTTCGAGTCTGACAGAGACATTGGACATGTCTGTCCTTGGCTGAGCAACTTCAACAGGAACCACTGGTTCAGTAATGTTTGCAGGTGGAACAATATCTTGTTGGGGTATCTCTCTTTTTCTTAAATAATCCACATGCTTACGGGTGATCCGGCCCTCCACTTCCACATGGTACAACAATGGTCCAGTCACAGACCTTACCAGGTAACCACTTCGGTCCTCCACGACATTCTTTACGTAAACTGCTTCTGCAACGGTAAATTGTCACTCATGACTATGCAAATCATGAGTCGCTTTTTTGTTCCTTTAGCTTTTCTCCACCTTCCCCTCCAAATTAGGAAGTATCAGGCTTAGTCTTGTCCAAAGATGGCGCCTCAACAGTAATTCTGCAGGTGTTGCTTTTGTCATAGTGTTGGGGATTGTTCTTTAATGAAATAGAAAATGAGCAAGTTTGGTCTCCAATGAATCACTTGTTAACTTTTTCATTCCCAGCTTAAAAGTTTGTACTGCTCTTTCCGCCAGTCCATTAGATGATGGATGGTACGGGCAGTCTTCACGTGGTTGATACCATTGAGGCTGATAAATTGGTGGAACTCAGTGCTCACAAACGCAGTACCAGTATCTGAGACGGTTAGCTCTGGCAATCCGTGGATGGCAAAGCTCTGACGTAGTTTTTTTATAGCAGTGTCCGACGTTGGTGACTTTACCTCATAAACGTCTAACCACTTGGAATGAGCATCTATAATCATAGAAACATGGTTCCGAGGAAAGGACCAACGTAATCAATATGCAATCTCACCCAGGGTCTACCAGGCCACTCCCATGGGTTGTAATGGGGCTGCCACCGGTGACTTTTGTAGCTGTTGACATTGCACACAATGTCTTACCACATTTTCAATATCACCGTCCATCCCCGTCCACCAAAGATAACTTCGCACTATCGTCTTCATTCAGGACATCCCCAGATGGGCTCTGTGTCGCTCTACTAAAAGTGGTTCCTTTCCTTGTGCAGGAACTACTACCCATGTACCCCATAATAGAATACCATCCTGACTGCTCATCTCATGTCTTCGGTTGAAAAATGGCTTCAATTCATCAGAGACTGGTTCCTGGGACCAACTATGTGACACTTGGTCTCTCACTTGAGACAGGACTGGATCACGATTCATCCAGTTTCTTGCCTGCTTGACACAGCCTGGTGAGGAATCCAGGAAATTCATCACTAATATGAGCTCCTGTGAGATTGGGACATGTTCATCATTCTCTTACAAAGGAAGGCAACTTAGGGCATCGGCATTTGTTATCTGAATCCCCGTTCTATGTACAAAGGTGTATTCAAATGCTGCGAAAATTAGGGCTCATCTTTGTATTCTTGTGGAGGCTATGGGAGGTATAGCCTGTTCCTCACTAAACAGACCCAAAAGTGGTTTGTGGTCTGATACTCTTGTGAAATGTCACCTGAGTACATATTAGTGGAATTTTGTGACACCAGAGATAATCAACAGACCTTCTTTTTCGACCTGAGAATATTCTTTTTCAGCTGTGGTTAGTGTCCTGGATACAAAGCCTATGGGCCTCTCTGTGCCGTCATCCATTTTGTGCAATAGTGCCACTCCCACTCCATAGGGGGACGCAATGCAGGTTAACACCAATTCCTTCATCTGGTCATAATGCACTAACAAATTTGAAGAGTGTAAGAGCTGTTTTACTTTCAATGAAGGCTTCTTCTTGGGGTGCTTCCCAAAACCAACACTGTTTTTATTCTTAGCAGTGACTACAGAGGGACAGAACTGTGGATAAATTTGGTAAAAATCACCCATAATAATTTATAATCCCAAAAAATGATTTAAGTTCAAAGATGTCCTTAGGTGCAGGTGCCTCTCTTATTGCTTTAACCTTCTCTTCAACCGGGTATAACCCTTGGGCATCTACCCGGTGGCTCAAATAAATGACTTCATTTGCTTGAAAAGTGCATTTTTCCTTCTTCAGGTGCACTCCTGCTTCTAAAAATCGATTCAGGACTTCCTTTAGATTAGCCAAGTGTTCCTTTTCCGTGAATTCAGTTATCAGTACGTCATCCAGGTAGACTGCAACCTGAGGCAGTCACTGCAGTAAGCTCTCCTTTGTCCTCTGAAAAATGGCACAGGCTAGGGAAACACTGAAGGGCAGGCATGGATATTGGTATAGCCCTCCGTGGGTATTTATGGTTACGAATTCCCGGGAGACATCATCCAGCTTCAGTTGCTGATATGCGTGACTCATGTTAAGCTTTGTATACGTTGTCCCTCCTGCTATTTTGGCATATAGGTCTTCAACCTTGGGAACAGGGTACCTGTCCAGTTTGGCTGCTCTGTTGACCATTAGTTTATTGTCCCCACAGATCCGGATGGTCTGGTTTGGTTTAAGGACAGGGACTATGGGTACTGCCCACTCTGAGAACTGAACTGCTTTTATGACACCCAGCCTCTCAAGCTGGTTCAGCTCAGCTTCAACCTTCTCTCTCAGGGTGTATGGCACCAGGTCTTGTTTTCAAGAAGCAAGGGGTTGCTTCCGGGTCCACATAAATCTTGGCTTTTAGGCCTTGGATTTTTCCCAGTTCATCCTCGAAGACAGTATCATGTTTTTTTAGCAGCTCTGGTAGTCCACCTGCTAGCAACTGGAAGATCTTGGACCAGTTTAATTTAATCTCCTTCAACCAGTCTCACCCTGGGAGGCTTGGCCCTTCACCTTCTACCGCCATCACTGGTAGCTGTGCCGATTGGTGTCTATAATAAACAGTTGCTCTGGTGATACCTTTTTACTTGAATTTATTCGCTTGTGCGCGTTTTCAACTTGGCAGATGTTTGTCCAAATTTGTCGATCACCTTTATTTAAATATCTGAAAGTGTGTTCTCCTATTACAGTGGTAGAAGCACCTGTGTCTATTTCCATTTTTAATGGTTTACCATTCACTTGCACCAAAACAAATATTGGCTCTGCCTTCCCAACTTTTATGCTGAATAATGAATAAATGTCAGAATTGGTTGTTTCTGGCTCTCCGACACTATAGACTTCATTGGACTTCATTTGTTTTTTGGAGACCTGTTTAAATCTCACTTTGCACTGTCTCAATATGTGTCCACTTCTGTGACAAAAATAGCATTCTACTTTTTTAAATTGCCAGTTGCTGGAAGACTGGTTGTCTCCACGTCGATGAAAGTTATTTTTTTTTCGATTTAGTTGATAAGCTGTTTGCTCTCATTTTTTGATTAGCTGGGGGGGTGCTGTTTCCTGCTTCGCGGCGGAGTCCCGGCTTTATGCGCCTCTTTCGGCTGACTCTTCCTGCCTGATTTGGGGTAGAATTTTACGCTCGGCGTGCAGGTGCGCGCCCAACACACCTGAGCGTAAAATGATGCGAGAGGATGTCGGGTGTGCGTCCCGGCGTTATTGTGCACTTGCGCGATATCTTGTTCGGCGGGCGCGTGCCAGAGTCAGCTGTGCACCCGCCAATAATTAAAAGGCCTATTAAGGCCATTAACAACCTCATTTACTTGAAATTTAGGCTGCCCTTCCAACCTAATGGTTGGCTGGCAGAAGAAAAGGCCAAATGGCCTTTACATTTTTTGGGAAGCCTCATCCACAAATGGGACGAGGCTTCCTGAAGCTAAAGCACATTCAATAAAAATTTATTTTGGAATTAAAAACATGTCCCAACAGGGTCACATGAGGGGACATGTTTTATTAAATTTTTACTGTCCTTATTATGTTTTTTTACAAAGCGCTTCAATCTCCCTGAGGCAGCTCCATTCCGTGCCTCAGGGAGATTGAAATGATCTTTCATGCGCAAGCGCAAACTGCGTGCCAGACCTGCTCTCCCTCCTCCCCCCACCTGCCGCTGCCGCTCACGATCCACGTAGGGCGGGCCTTAATTGGCCCGCCTGCGAAATTGCGGTGCGGAGCCGATCGCGGGTGGCGGTTGGCTTCCTGACTGCCCCTGCCCACGCCCACCAAGCACCCCGCCAAGGGCAAAATCCTGCCCTTGGAGTACAGCGCCATTTCGCGCCCCTTCATTGGCTTGTGAATCCCTTACAGTGCTTTCCATCACCAGCACTATTTCTAACACTTTCTTGTAATCAAGATTCACTTCAGCCAGCAATCTTCACTGCATAGTGTCCTCCTGCACGCCACATACTAAACGATCCCTGAGCATGTCATTCATGGTTTCGTCGAAATCACAATGTTCCATTACTTGTTTTAATTTTGCCATATAGATAGCAACTGTCTCCCCCAGGGCTCTATTCTATGAATTGAACCTGAACCTCTGCATTGTGACTGAGGGCTTGGGTTGAAAATGTCCCTTAACGAAGTCCACTAATTCACTGAAGGTCTTCAAATCTGGGGCACTGGGGGCCGTCAAACTTCAAATTAAACTGTAGGTCTTGTTCCCACAAATACTCGGGAGAATCACTTTCTACTTTTCCTTCCCCTTGAATTTGTTTGCTTGAGAGAAGAACACAAGACATCCTATATATTGAGACCAATCATCCGTTGCTGGCCCAAAGGGATCAATTCTGCCTATCTGTGGCATTTTGGATCTTTTCTTTTTAATGAACTTAGGTACTCACAATTGTTGGCTGAGGTACAGCACCGAATCTGATTTATCCTCATTGCCAGTTTGTTATAGAGTTGACCTTTGGACAACTTTTCTTAGTGGAAACATTTAACTTTATTTACAAGGCTGTAGCAGCAACTACACATGTGCATCAAACTCCATAACTAAAGAAGAGCTCCCCTGTAGAGGTTCCCTACGCCATAAACACAGTGGTTTACACAGATCATGGCCAGGATTTTCTGGTCGTCGGGCAGGCTTGGAGGGGGAAAGCAGGAGCGGCCGTGAAATGGACTGCCACCTGCGATCGGACCCTGACCGCGATTTCACGCCGGCTGGCCAGTTAATGACCAGCCAGTGTGAAACGCACGCTGCAGCACTCAGCACTGCCGGGGTGGGGCAGGAGGAGTGCGAGCACGGAAGTGCGCACAGTAAAAGCTCCCTGAGGCACAGAGCTGCCTCAGGGAACTGAAGACTTTAAAAATAAAAAGTAGAGAAATTAGAAATGTTAAAAACATGTCCCCTCATGTGACTCTCTGTCACATGAGCAGGGATATGTTAGAGATGAGTTTGAAAAGTTTTTAATTTTATTAAATCACTGGTCGAAACCTCATCCTGCCCGTGGATGAGGTTTCACCAAAAATGCAAAGGCCACTTGGCCTTTTCGCCCGACCGCCAGCTGAACTCTGGACGAGCAGAGAAAAATTTCAATCAATTAGTTAATTAAGGACCTTAATAAGCCATTTAATTATTGCCGACTCCCATGCGCACCCGCCGACTGAAATATCGCATGAGTGCGCGATGACATCAGGACACTTGCCCCACGTCATCGTGCGTCATTTTACGCTCGTTCGGGTCGGGCACATGCCTGCCCTGATGAACCAAAAATTCTGCCCCGGTGACCTTACAACACAGGATTATTCTTAAAGCTACAATCCTGCATTTCCCAAAACTATAATTACTACATGGACTATAAATCCTACGTAATTATTGATAAAGGTGCACTGAGGATGACGGGGTAATCGTGGTGTAAGTATGTAGTTGAGGGCTAAGGTGAAGGCATGCTCAGAGAAGATACAAACTATGTTTAGATATTGTAAACCATTTCAAGTGTGATATAGGCTTACAAATTTACATATATATGAATTTTGCAAAAACTCACATTCAGTTGTAAGCTTGTTTCACTTTAATTTATTACACTGATAACTAGAATTACTTCTAATCCTTTGGGGAGACTGAATAATGCTGTGAGTCATTACCTGTGGCATGTAACTTTAAATCTAACTAGACTAATGGCATGAGAGTCTCCCATCAGTGCTCTCTGTAAGGAATCTACATGAAATGTGATTGAATGATTCATCCAGCCTCCAGTGATTTCCCTTTTTGCTTTTTCCTTTCCAAATGGCTCCTAATGTGGCGCTAAAATGGTAGCAGTGTTCAGAGATTGAACGCAGATGGCTGCTGTGGAAATGGAAATATAAAAATGCTGCAGTAGGCAGGGTAGGTGGACGTGCTCAGTGATTATGATTAAGGTGCATTGTTGGGGCAGAGCAGAGGAAGCTTTGCTCTACAGCTAGGTGTGCTATGCTTGACCTTTGAAGCACACCGTCTCCATCAGTGATATTCAATTTATTAATCAGGGTGATAGGGGGATTTGATTTGACTGACTGACTCCTTGAGGAGAAGAGGTAACTGGAGTGAGATCGAGCTGCCCCACACCCCTCTCGCGTACACACTGTCGGAGACCAATATGGTGTCAGCGTTGGAATTCAGCCCGCGCATCAGTGCAGGAATGATGTCCTCGCCCAAGGTCTCCATGGCAGCCGCCATCCTACCAGTGTTGACCTCGGTGTGTTGGTATCCCAGCGCTATCACCTCAGACTGAAGGCAGGTGGACTCCTCCATCGTGCCTTGCAATCTGAGGAGTGCAGCGGACATCCCTCCCTGATGTTCCCAAGCTTACCTTTGCAGCTCCAGCAACTGAGATATGTCCGAGTCTAGAGGCTCCTCATGTGACTCAGACTCAGCAGATTTCTGGCTTCCAGCGGTTCTCTGAGTGCTGGAAACATGGACAGTCCCTGCTGCCACCTGCTGTGTATCAGACAGTGCGATGTGCTCACCAGGTTGTGTCCCCGAGGCTACTCTAGAACTAGGTCCCACTGAGGTGTGTGTCTCTGCGCTGGTGGAGGGTGTGGGTGAGCGCTGTGATGGGTTTTCAATTAGGGTATCATCAGATTCTTCTTCCGAGATGTCTTCAGGGCTTGAGTTGAGGATCTGGCTCGTGGACCCCCTCAGCTGCTTCCCAGATGTGCCTGTGAAAGTAAGGCGAGATAATTAGTGCATGGCAGGGGTCTGCGGAGCAGGTGAACTGACTCACAGCATGGTTGTCTGATGGATGTTGCACTGCTGGACCCTCACTTGGTTGAGCAGCGCTGGCCTCACAGGGAAGGGCCAGATCCTTGCCGGCCAGCTGCATGACTCTATTTTGAAAGTCTGTGAGGATCTTGATGTCAGGTATTCCTTCACCAGTCTGTGGCCTCTCTCTTTTGTTGTGTGCCAGCTTGTCCTGCATGAAGACAGATGGAGAGAATGTAAGCAGGACACCTGTCAGGCCAGATGATAAGGATGCCAGGCATGTGTGGATGGTGAGTGGTGTCATGGACAGGATGAGGAAATGATCCACAATGCAGATAAAGTTGTGTGTGAGAGAGAGTGAATGGTGATGCCCCTTGAACTGACAATGAATGAGATCCCTATGGATGTATGATAGGTTTGTGAGTGTGTGAGTTTAGAGTGATGAGAAGAGTGACTTACCCTGGAGGAACGGAGGAGATCATTCATTCTTTTTTGGCATTGGGTGACTGTCCTATTTTGCAGGCCGTTGGCACTGACCACCGCTGCCACCACCTCCCATGCTGGATTGGTGATCTTGCTTGCTGGTCTTCGTCCAGAGCGCGGGTAAAGGACTTGAGGGTGTTCATCCAATGAGTCTAATAGGCACCCGAGGAAGGTATTGCTAATTTTGGGCAGCATGTTTCCTCCCTTTGGCAGCCATGGCTTTGCAGCAGCTCCCAATCCCTTAGAGAGTGCTAGCTCCATGCAGGGGTGCCCTTTAAATATGGCACCTAGCTTATTGAAGGCCTGAGGCAATGGCAGGGTGGCAAATCAGAGGCCACCCTGCCAGCGACTCGGCGTGTTTCCCGGGAATGCATTATTAATGAGGTAGGACGCATTGGGAATGGGATGATATGGCACAAAAACCCACCATTGTGGCCAGCGGGTGAAAAAACATTTTTCACCCCCACAACTGCACTTATCTGGGATGATTCCACCCTTGATTTCTTTAAATTTAAAAGCAACTTTTCAAATTTAAGCTTAAGTGTAAAGGAAAAGTTCCCAGGCGCAGGGTGTAATGAATGAACTCACGTTGAGTAATCACTAATTTCTAAAAGAGAAAGTCCTGCCGAAGTGAATGGACATTTGAATGGCCCACCGCGCTGGGGCCAGAAAGTTGCAGCCAATGAAGATTGCTTTTGCTGCCCAGTAATCAGTCACTGTGCCGCAGAAGGCACTCTGTTTGGAGAGGGAAAAATATTTGGAGGCAGGGGAGTGAATGGGAGGGGCCAGAATGGGAGCTGATATAAGTCTTCAGCATTACAGTGGAGAAGAAAGGAGCACTCCTACTTCTCCTGGCTCCAGATTCAGGTATTTTTGGTGGTGACCTCCAGTGGTCCCTTTAAGAGCTGTTGGTTAGGCCGAATGTAGAGAATGGCCTGTATTTTGCCAAGTCAGTGGTGAAGGGACATTGCTCACCATACGAACATGTGAATTAGGAACAGGAACAGGCCACTCAGCTCCTTAAGCCTGCTCCGCCATTTAATTAGGTCATGGCTGATCTGATTGTAATGTCAACTCCAAGTTGCCACACACCCCCATAACCTTTCATCCCCCTGCTTATCAATAACCTATCTACCTCTACCTTAAAAATATTGAAAGACTCTGCTTCCACCACCTCTTGAAGGAGAGAGTTCCAAAGACGCTTTGAGAGAAAAACAATTCTCTGTCTTAAATGGGTGATCCCTTATTTTTGAACAGTAACCTCTAGTTCTAGATTCTGCCACAATAGGAAACATCCTCTTCACATTCATCTTGTCAAGACCCCTCAGGATCTTATGTGTTTCAGTCAAGTCCCCTCTAAGTCTTCTAAACTACAGTGGGTACAAGCCTAGCCTGCCTAACCTTTCCTCATAAGAAAACTGCCCATTCCAGGGATTGGTCTAGTAAAGCTCCTCTGAGCTGCTTCCAATGCATTTGTATCCTTCCTTAAATAAGGTGCTGGATGCTATACATAGTATTCTAGATGTGGTCTCTCCAATGTCCCATATAACTGAAGCTTAACCTCCCTACTTTTGTATTCAATTCCCCTTGCAATGAATGATAACATTCTATTAGCTTTCCTAATTACTTGCTATACCTGCATACTTACCTTTTGCGATTCATTCATTAGGACACCTAGATCTTTCTGCACGTCAGAGTTATGCAATCACTCACCATTCAGATAATATGCAGCTTTTTTAAATTTTCCTGCCTAAATGGACAATTTTGCATTTTCCCACATTATTCTCCATATGCCTGAACTGTGCCCAATCAATTATGTATCCCTGTATCCCTTTGTAGCTTTCTGGTGTCCTCTTCACATCTTAATTTCTTATCTATTTTCATGTCATCAGCAAATTTAGCATTCATACCATCCAAGTCATTTATACAAGTTGTAAAATGTTGAGTCCCTAGCACTGATCCCTGTGGGACGCCACTCGGTACATTGTGCCAACCAGAAAATGGCCCATTTATGTCTACCCTCTGTTTCCTGTTAGCTAGACAATTTATATCTGTGCTAATATGTTACCTCCTATGTCACAAACTTTTATTTTTTGCAATAAACTTTGATGTGGCACCTTATCAAATGCCTTCTGAAAATCTAAGTACAATACATCCACTGGTTCCCCTTTGTCCACAGTACGTGACTCCTTTAAAGAACTTTAAGTTGGTTAAACATGATTTCCCTTTCACAAAACCATGTTTACTCTGCCTGATTACCTTGAATTTTTTCAAGTGCCCTGCTATAACATATTTAATAATAACTGTTATAATATGGCAGATAATGCGTGCCAGGTGGACCAAATCCACAAGGGAAACTTGGCCATGCTACCACAATAGTTTTGCAATTTGTACTAATTACGAGAAGATTTGGGCACTGAATTCAGAAGTCATGAGTCCACTAATACCTTTTAGAAATTTTTAAAAGCTAAATTAAAACATTTATTAATAAAAGAAAAGAGTTCAAGCATATGCATAAGATTATAGTTACTTAATATTATAACAAATCTGAAAATTCCTAATTAAACTGACTCCCAACTATACACCCCCTTTAAAGCAACAGTCAAAAATAGATTTTAAGTTTAAATAGCAAGTGAGCAAACTTACCATAGCACCCACTCGACAGTGGAATTCCAAAGGCTTTTCTCCAACTTTAGTTACTGGACACAGCAAACTTTTGCAAACATGGCTGGAGGCTCCCCTGAGACTGCTTTACACACTCCTTTTAGTTCTTATATGGCCCCACAACATCCTCTACTTTCCTTCTTTATATAAGCCTCTCTCTTTAATCTGTAAATTCCATTGTTCTATACGTTTTTGGAAATTTACTTTTTCCATAATATAAAAATATTTCATGTCGCCAATATGGCTAGTACCTTTTGGGGAAAATAAACATAATAACTTGTCCTATTCACCTTGCTAGCTGTAAACACTCTACCATCCCTTTGAAACCCAAACACCTCCTTCACTTATCTAAAAATGCAAATTTCTTTCACACCTTACATGCTAAGACCTCATCCATGTTTATTCATTGGCATTTCAAATGCCTTTTACCCCTAACTTCTTTTGATAATTTCAAGCTTGCAGCCTATCTGATTCTAATTCAATTAAATCACATAGACAGAACCATCTACACTAACACCCATAAACTACCAGTGGAGGGGGGTGGGGGGGTGGTGGAGGGGGGAAGAGGATGAGCGTGCAAGTTCACGGATGCGCACGGGTGCACTCTGGAAAAGCTCCCTGAGGCACAGAGCTAAAACCTGACACCTGATCCAGCCCTCTACGGGGGACTTGTGAGCAAGGCAAGAAACAGCAAGGCTCTTCAGCCAATTAAATTGAAGAATCCTCACTGAGGCCTGCAGGGCTGAATTTTAACTGCCAGGTTGTGGGGGTTTGGGGGAGGGGGGCGTGGCAGAGGAGATTGTGGTGCAGGCAACAGAGGGACATTAAAGCCCCACAAACAGTGTTGGTTCAGGAACCCGGCATGACTAACAGATCTAGGTTTTCAAATGAACGGGAAACACTCGTGTAGCTGTCAGGTAAGGGTAGCAAAGGTCAAAATTGCCAAAAGCCCAAATCAGAAATTGATCAACATTGCTGGTGGCCGTGTTTTGAAGGATCATATTAAAGTTGTGCTTCTTGATAAGTTCTAGCTGTCAATTCAAAAAGAGTTCCTTGATTGTCTCAAAGAACTATTGAAGTACTTGACACTGCATTGAAAACAAGTATGGAAGCTACTTGAATGGTTAAACCAATTTTTTTTGGTTGAAACTCTGAAATCAAACTGAGATTCGATAAATTGTGCACCAGAAAACTGATTCATTCTACTTACTTTGATAATCTTGAGTTGAGTGGTCTTTCATGTTCAAGGTTATTCAATAGTATTGTGCCGGCATTGTGCTATTTATGGTTCTTTCTGTCTTGAGCAATAAATATGGTTAGCTGAGAACATGAAAGCCTCTCATTCAATGCAAAAAATAATGTTCCTTAGAATGAGGGTGGCAAATTGAGGGCATGAATCCCCCAAAAGGGGAAAGAAGTTTGGGATCCTCTGTTTCAATGTTTCCATGATCTAATCTTCAGATAATAACAGGTAGTTTACAATTAAAACTATGTAAACATGTGGATTGTTCTCTTTCTTATTAGAAATTCTGGCTTGTAAATGAAAAGTGGCTGAATGTAAGAAAAAAATCCGAATGCCATATTCTTCCAATTCCTTTCACTAATCTGCAACTTGGTAATCTTATCAAGTGCAATGACTCATTGACCTGGATCTTCTGCAGAGTGCAAGCATCATCGGATTGCCGCTCTGCTCGAAGTTTCTCCCATCTCAATGCTGCACTGCATTTCTTGCCTGGTGTTCCAAGCACGGCTTTCCCAGAAATGCTGTGTCCTTCGGAGAGCTCCATCGGATCACTGTAGAGTTGTAGGAAGACAGAGCACGCCCCCTTTTTACTGCTCTGGCTGCCCTATGGTGAAAGGACAAAGCAACCCGCTTCATTGGTACCACATCCACCAACATTCACTCCCTTCACCACCAACGCACAGCAGCAGCAGTGTGTACCGTCTATTAGATTTACTGTAGGAATTCACCAAGGCTCCTTAGCCAGCACCTTCCAAATCCACGACCATTACCATCTAGAAGGACAAGGGCAGCAGATAGATGGCAACACTGCCACCTGGAAGTTCCCCTCCAAGTCACTCATCAACAAACTTGGAAGCATAGCACCGTTCCTTCACTGTCTCTGGGTCAAAATCCTGGGACTCCCTTCCTAATAGCACTGTGGGTGTGCCTACACCACGTGGACTGCAGCGGTTCAAGAAGGCAGCTCACCACCGCCTTCTCAAGGGCAATTAGGGATGGGCAATAAATGCTGACCGAGCCAGTGGAACCCACATCTTGTGAATGAAAAAAAAGTACTCCTCCGTGTTGAACACCTCTTGGAGGAAGCACAGAGGGTGGCAAGGGCTCAGAATGTACTCTGGGTGGGGGACTTCACTATTGACCGAGATGACCGAGTCCTAAAGTACATAGCTGCTAGACTAGGTCTGCGGCAAGTGGTGAGGGAACCAATAAGAGGGAAAACATACTTCACCTCGTCCTCACCAACCTGCCTGCCGTAGATGCATCTGTCCATGACAGTGTCAGTAGGAGTGACAACCACACAGTCATTGTGGAGACCAACTCGCACCTTCACATTAAGAATACCCTCCATCGTGTTGTGTAGCATTACCGTCGTACTAAATGGGTAGATTTCAAACAGCTCTAGCAACTCAAGACTGGGCATCCATGAGGAGCTGTGGGCCATCAGCAGCAGCAGAATTGTACTCGAACACAATCTGTAACCTCATGCTCTGGCATATCCCCCACTCTACCATTACCATCAAACCAGGGGACCAAACCTGGTTCAATGAAGAGTGCAGGAGGGCATGCCAGGAGCAGGACCAGGCATACTTAAAATCGAGGTGTCAACCTGGTGAAGCTGCTACACAGGACTACTTGTGTGTCAAACAGCATAAGCAGCAAGTGATAGACAGAGCAATGCAATCCCACACCCAACAGATCAGATCTAAGTTCTGCAGTCCTGTCACATCCAGCCTAGAATGGTGGTGGACAATTAAACAACTCATTAGAGGAAGATGCTCCACAAATATCCCCATCCTCAATGATGGAGGAGCCCAGCATATCAGTGCAAAATATAAGGATGAAGCATTTGCTACAATCTTCAGTCAGAAGTGTCGAGTGGATGGTCCATCTTGGACTCCTCCAGAGGTCCCCTGCATCACAGATGCCAGTCTTCAGCCAATTAAATTCACTCCACATGATATCAAGAAACAGCTGAAGGCACTGGATACTGCGAAGGCTATGTGCCCTAATAATATTCCGTCAATAGTACTGAAGACTTGCGGTACCCTAGCCAAGCTGTTCCAGTACAGCTACAACACTGGCATCTACCTGGTTATGTGAAAAATTGCCCAGGTATGTCCTGTACGGAAGAAGCAGGACAAATCCAACCCAGCCAATTACCGCCCCATCAGTCTACTCTCTATAATCAGTAAAGTGATGGAATGAGTCATCAACAATGCTATCAAGCGGCACTTGCTTAGCAATAACCTGCTCACTGATGCCCAGTTTGGGTTCTGCTAGGGCCACTCAGCTCCTGAACTCATTACAGTCTTGGTTCAAACATGGACAAAAGAGCTGAACTCAAGAGGTGAGGTGAGAGTGACTGCCCTTGACATCAAGGTCGCATTTGACAGAGTGTGGCATCAAGGAGCCCAAGCAAAACTGCAGTCAATGGGAATCAGGGGGAAAACTCTCAGCTGGTTGGAGTCATATCTAGCAAAAAGGAAGATGGTTATGGTTGTTGGAGGTCAGTCATCTCAGCTCCAGGACATCACTGCAGGAGTTCCTCAGGGTCGTGTCCTTGGCCCAACCATCTTCAGCTGCTTCATCAATGACCTTCCTTCCATCATAAGGTCAGAAGTGGGAATGTTTGCTGATGATTGCACAATGTTCAGCACCATTCGCGCCTCCTCAGATACTGAAGCAGTCCATGTCCAAATGCAGTAAGACCTGGACAATATCCAGGCTTGGGCTGACAAGTGGCAAGTAACATTCGCGCCACACAAGTGTCAGGCAGTGACCATCTCCAACAAGAGAGAATCCAACCATCGCCACTTGATGTTCAATGGCATTACCATCACTGAATCCCCCATTATCAACATCCTGGGAGTTACCATTGGCCAGAAACTGAACTGGACCGGCCAGATAAATACTGTGGCTACAAGAGCAGGAAGGAGGCTAGGAATCCTGCGATGCCTAACTCACCCCCTGACTCTCCAAAGCCTGTCAACTATCTAAAAGGCACGAGTCAGGAGTGTGATGGAATACTCCCCACTTGCCTGGATGAGTGCAGCTCCCTCAGCACTCAAGAAACTTGACAATATCCAGGGCAAAGCAGCCCCCTTGATTGGTACCCCATCCACAACATTCACTCCCTCCACCACCGACACACAGTGTGTGCCATCTACAAGATGCACTGCCGGAATTCACCAAGGCTCCTTCAACAACACCTTCCAAACCCACAACCACTACCACCTAGAAGGACAAGGGCAGCAGATAGATGGGAACACCACCACCTGGAAGTTCCCCTCCAAGTCACTCACCAGCAAACTTGGAAGCACAGCACCGTTCCTTCACTGTCTCTGGGTCAAAATCCTGGGGCTCCCTTCCTAACAGCACTGTGGGTGTACCTGTAACACTTGGACTGCAGCGGTTCAAGAAGGCAGCTCACCACCACCTTCCCAAGGGCAACTGGGGATGGGCAATACATGCTGGCCCAGCCAGCAAAGCCCACATCCCATGAATGAATAAAAAAAGTCTACTATTGTAAATAAACGCCCAAGAATATCTCCTTGCCTATGGCTCCTTGTTATGATGAGCAATGTTCGTGTCACTTAGATCTGAAACCTTGGTTCCCGAAAAAGATAAAGGTAGGTGTTTCATTCCAGGGCCTCTCCCCTGTGGCAGTGTGTAACCTTCAAACCAAAGTGATGGTCCGGCTTCACACTCACTAGACACATCACTGATGCCTGTATCCCGTGATTGCTGCCAGAATATCGCGGGCAGGCGTCACAGAGTTCCGTCATTCTTTCTGTGTGCTTTCAGCATCTTTGAGGTGGGGCTGGCCCCCATCTCAGCAGCATCTGTGACCAGTGATGCAGTGCTCCTGAATTGTTCAGGTGCCGAAGACTGGCAAGAGATCAGGTGCATTTAAAGTTTCATGGCTGCGTCTCTATGATATGACCCTGATCACAGAGCGCAAGTGAGCTGCCCTCAGCCAGACAGGAGTCAGACATTCACAGAGGCAATTTGAAGATCTATGGAGTGTCCTCACTGCATGTCATCATCCTCCTCCTGGAATCGAGCGACCATTAGGGCCTTCGCTGTGTCTCCATGACATGAACTTGAGCACTGAGGATATGTGCGCTGCCATCAGCCACACAGGAGTCAAACTTTCACAGATTCAAGGTGAGGCTATCAGGACTGTCCTTACTGTATCTCGTCAACATCCCCCATGTGTATTGCAGCTATAAGGGCCTCCCAAGCACGCCTGCCGAGTCTGGCCCATGCGATGACCTCATCGCCAGCATCCTCGCATTCAGGGACCTCATCGTCATCATCTCCTTCGACATCCTCCTCATCAGAGGGTACTGAAGCTCCTCCATTTCCTCCTCAGCCAGGTCCTCCCCCGACGCAACACCAGGTTGTGTAGCACGCAGCAAGTTACGATGATGCTTGACACCCTCTGGGAACTGTATTGCAGCGCTCCACAAGACCTGTTGAGGCACCAGAACCTCATTTTCAAAATGCCTATTGTTTGTTCTACCAAAGTCTGTGACGCTCATTATACCGTCGCTCTCCTGCACACAGGCCGTCACACAAACGTCATCTGCCATGTCCTCTGTAGGTAGCCCTTGCCCTGAGGGGCCAACCCTGTAGCTTCTCTGGACCCTGGTAGATGCCAGAGATCTGAGGCCTGCTAAGGATGTAGGAGTCATGGATGCTTCCTGGAAATCGTGTGCAGACCTGCAGGATGCATTTGTAGTGGTCGTACTCCAGCTGAACATTCAACGAGTGGAAGCCCTTGCGGTTGATGTAGTTGACTGTTTGTTGCCATGAAGATCTAAGCACCATGTGAGTGCAATTGATGATGCCCTGTACCTGTGGAAAACCAGAGATCTGCGTAAATCCCAGCGGTCTTGCTTCCTGGCTTTCCTGATCCTTGGCGAAATGCACAAAGTTCTGTGCCTTTGCCAAAATGGCATTCGTGAACTCTTGGATACAATTGTGCATGGAGGCTTACCAGATCCTGCACAGGTCACCTGTGGGGCCCTGAAAAGAACCACTGGTGTAAAAATTGAGTGCTGCGGTCACTTTCATGGTCCCTGCAGTGGATGCCCTCTGTCTCTCCATAGCACAAAATCCTACAGCAGGTAGCATATATGACCGACCAGTTCCCTGGATATGCACAGTCTTCGGCGACACAGGCTCTCAGTCATCTGCAAGATTGACAGGCGCTGTCTATAGACCCTGAGTCTAGCAAGGCGCCTTCAGACGTTGGCTTGCTGTGGATCTTCAGCTGCATACACAGAAGGCCCTGCCTCCCCCTTATCTTGAGGGAGTTGCTCAAATTGAGGTGTACAAAATTGTGAAAGGCCTAGATAGGACTGACAGGATAGACTTGTTTCCCCCAGCTGAGGGGTCAATTACCATGGAGCATAGATTTAAGGTGATTGGTAGAAGGATTAGAGGGGACACGAGGAAAAACCTTTTCACCGAGAGGGTGGTGGGCATCTGGAATTCACTGCCTAAATCGGTGGTTGAGGCTAACACGCCCAACTCATTTAAAAGGTACCTGAATCTGCACCTGAAGTGCTGTAACCTGCAAGGCTGTGGACCAGCTGTTGGAAAATGGGATGAAAATAAGCGGCTAGCTTCTTTTTCCCCTTTTTGGCCGGTGCAGACATGATTGGCTGAATGGCCTCTTTCTGCACTGTAACTTTTATTTGGTTCTATGGTTCTAGGTAGACTGATTTAGGCAGAGGATAAGACGCCTGAGGTGATTTGTCCTCTAATGCTCCTTGCTGCAGTCAGTGAGGCTTCTTCCTGATGGGGTCTGCCCTGGATAGTTCTGGCTCCACCATAGATAGCCCTGCCTTCCAACTCAGCCATGTCATGAATAGTGAGGGTGCAGCAGGCTATCATTTTTTGGATATCCAATTTGAGACATAATACGAATATACAAACTAGGAGAAGGAGTGGGCCATTCAGCCCCTCGAGCATGCTCTGCAATTCAGTAAGGTCATGGCTAATCTGATTGTGGACACAACTCCACATTCCCGCCTACCCCGGTAACCTTTGACTCCCTTATTAATCAAGAATCTAGCTACCTCTGCCTTAAAAGTATCCAATGACCCTGCCTCCACTGCTCTCTGGGGAAGAAAGTTCCAAAGACTCACCACCCTTTGAGAGAAAAAGATTCTCCTCATCGCCATCTTAAATGGGAGACCCCTTATTTTTAAACCTGTCCTGTAGTTCTGGTCTCTCCCACAGGGGGAAGCATCCTCTCAGCATCCGCTCTATCCAAGTCCCCTTAGGATCTTATGGGCAGGATTTTGAACTGGGCATGCGCCCGACACGCTGGAGCGTAAAATAGCACCCGATGACGCTGGGCGAGCGTCCTGACATCATCACGCACTTGCGCAATATTTCGTCTGGAGGGCGCGCGCGAGAGTCGGCAGTGCACCCACCAACAATTAAGAGGCCAATTAAAACCATTAAAGTTTCAATTAGCAGGGATTTTTTGCTGCCCGTCCGATGTTACGATTGGCAGGCGGGCGAATTGGCCAGACCTTTTTTTGAGGAAACCTCATCCAAGAGTGGAATGAGGTTTCCGAGATTAATTTTTCAAAAGATAAAAACATGTGGACATAATTTTCAACATCCATACGTTGAGGTGACTCATTCTGAAGCGAGGACATTGTTTCCGGATTTTACATTATGTTTCTTTTGATTTTAAATTCATCAGCTCCCTGAGGCAACTGTCTGCCTCCAGAGAGCTTTCCTTCCACACCCTCCCGGACCCACACTAACTTCAGTGCTCGTCGACCTCCAGCTCCTACTCCGACAGCGCTGAGCGTTTCAGCGCACCTTTCACGCTTGTTGGCCGTTAATTGGCCAGCCAGCATGAAATCGTAGTCGGAGGCCAATCGTGGGCGGTGGCCGGTCTCCTAGCCGCTCCTAGGTCCACCGACCACGCCTGCAGACTGAGGTCAAAATCCTGCCCTATATGTTTCAATAAGATCACCTCTTGTTCTTCTGAACTCCAATGAATACAAGCCCAACCTGTCCAATCTTTCCTCATAAGATGATGTCCCATCCCATGTATCAGTCAAGTGAACCCTCTCTGAACTGTTTCTAATGCACTGATGTGCTTTCTTAAATAAGGAGACCAAAACTGAATACAGTACTCCAGTTGTGGTCTCACCAATGCCCTGTAAAACACTAGCAAAACATCCCTCCTTTTATATCCCATTTTAGCAACAGGCTAATAAGAAGGGAAAAATTAGTATATGAGAGAAAGCTAGCCAGAAATATAAAAACAGATAGTAAGAGTTTTTATAAATATTTAAAAAAGAAAAAAAATAACAAAGTGAGCCCTGGTCCTATAGAAAGTGAGTCTGGAGAATTGGTAATGGAAAACAGGGAGATGGCAGTTGAATTGAACAGGTATTTTGCATCAGTTTTCACAATAGAGGATACAAGTAACATCCCAGAAGCAGCTATAAACCAGGAGTTGGAAACGGGGAAGGAAGTCAGGAAAATTACAGTCGCCAGAGAAGTGGTACTGAATAAATTGTTGGAGCTGCAGGCGGACAAGTATCCGGGTACTGATGGACTTCATCCTAGGATCTTAAAAGAAGTGTCTAGTGAGATAGCTGGTATATTGGTTTTAATTTTCCAAAACTCCCTAGATTTGGGGAAGGTCCCATTAGATTAGAAGATGGTAAATATAACTCCATTATTCAAAAAGGGATGGAGACAGAAAGCGGGAAACTACAGGCCAGTTAGCTTAACATCTGTAGTTTATCATTGGAAACATGTTACAAGCTATTATTAAATAAATTATAGCAGGGCCCTTGGATAAGCTCAAGGTCGTCAGGCAGTGTTAACATGGTTTTGTGAAAGGGAAATTGTGTTTAACCAACGTATTGGAGTTCTTTGAGGGAGTGACATGTGCTGTGGATAAAGGAAAACCAGTGGATGTACTATACTTAGATTTCCAGAAGGCATTTGATAAAGTGCCACATCAAAGGTTATTGCGGAAAATGAAAGCTCATTGTATAGGGAGTAATATATTGGCATGGATAGAAGATTGGCTGGCTAACAGGAAGCAGAGAGTAGGCATAAATGGGTCTTTTTCAGGTTGGTAGGGTGTAACGAGTGGTTTGCCACAGGGATCAATGCTGGGACCTCAACTGTTTACAATTTATATAAATGACTTGGATGAAGGGGTTGAAGGGATGGTTGCCAAATTTGCTGACGACATCAAGATAGGTAGGAAAGTAAGTTGCGAAGAGGTCATAAGGAGGCTACAAAAAGATATAGATAGGTTAAGTGGGTGGGCAAAGATCTGGCAAATGGAGTGTAATGTTGGAAAACGTGAAATTGTCCATTTTGGCAGGAAGAATAAAAGAGAAGCATAGTATCTAAATGGTGAGAGATTGCAGAGTTCTGAGGTGCAGAGAGATTTGGGTGCCCTAGCACATGAACCACACAAAAGGCTAGTATGCAAGTATGGCAAGTAATTAGGAAAGCTAATATGATGTTATCATTTATTGCGAGGGGAATTGAATACAAATGTAGGGAGGTTATGCTTCAGTTGTACAGGGCACTAGTGAGACCACATTTGGAATACTACACAGTATTGGTCACCTTATTTAAGGAAGGGTGTAAATGCGTTGGAAGCAGTTCAGAGAAGGTTTACCAGGCTAATACCTGGAATGGGTGGGTTGTCTTATGAGGAAAGGTTGGACAGATTAGGCTTGTATCCGCTGGAGTTTAGAAGAGTAAAAGGCAACTTGATTGAAACATATAAGATCCTGAGAGCCTTGACAGTGTTAATGTGGAGAGGATGTTTCGTCTTGTGGGAGAATCTAGAACTAGGAGTCACTGTTTAAAAATATGGGGTCGTCGATCTAAACCAGAGGTGAGGTGAATTTTTTTCACTCAGAGGGTCGTGAGCCTTTGGAACTCTCTTCCTGAAAAGGTGGTGGAAGCAGAGTCTTCAGATATTTTTAAGGCAGAGGTGGATAGTTTCTTGTTAAGCAAGGGGGTGATAGGTTATCGGGGTTTTTTTATTCATTCATGGGATGTGGGCATCACTGGCTAGGCCAACATTTATTGCCCATTCCTAATTGCCCTGTTCATATGGCATTTAAGAGTCAACCACATCCTACATGGAGTCACATGTAGGCCAGACCAGGTAAGGACAGCAGATTTCCTTCCCCAAAGGGCATTAATGAACCAGATAGGTTTTTAAGACAATGGTTTCATGGTTATCATCAAACTTTTAATTCCAGATTTTTTATTGAATTCAAATTTCACCATCTACCATGATGGGATTCGAACCTGAATCCCTAGAGAATTATCCTGGGTCTTCTGGAACACTAGCCCAGTGACAATACCACGACACCACCACCTCCTCCATAATGGGTAGGTGGGATACAGATTTCAGGTTATCATCAGATCAGCCATAATTTTATTAAACGGCGGAGCAGGCTCGAGGGGGCGAATGGCCTACTCCTGCTCCTTGTTTGGATGTTCATATGTTCATATTCCCCTTGCAATAAATGACAACATTCCCTTTGCCTTCCTAATCACTTGCTGCATCTATATGCTAACTTTTTGTGATTCATGTACCAGGATACATTGATCCCTCTGTACCCCGGAATTCTGCAATCTCTCTCCATTTCAATAATATGCTGCTTTTCTAATCTTTCTGCCAAAATGGACAAGTTCACATTTTCCTACATTATACTGCATCTGCCAATTTTTTGCCCACTCGCTTGACCTATAAATATCTCTTTGCAGACTCCTTAACCCCTCTTCACAGCTTGCTTTCCTACCTACCTTTTTGTGATCAGAAAATTTAGCAACCATACTCACTTCATCTGAGTCATTGATATAAATTATAAATACTTGAGACCCCAGTACTGATTCCTGTGGCACTCTACTCATCACAAAATGCCAACCCGAAAATGACCCATTTGTGTCTACTCTCTGTTTCCTGTTAGCTAACCAATCCTATATTCATGCTAATAAGTTACCTCCCAAACCATGAGTTTGTATTTTGTGTATTTTGTAACCTTTGATGTGGCACCTTGTCAAATGCCTTCTGGAAATCTACGTACAGCACATCCACAGGTTCCCCTTTATCCACATTGCTTATGACCTCCTCAAAGAACTTCAATAAATTAGTCAAGCATGAATCTCCTTTTCCCAAAAACCAGGGGCAGAATTTTCCGTGCTCGCTGGCAGCGGGCGTGATAGGGGCGTGAGCGGACAAATGGCATTATCGGTTTCACGATGGCAGGAAGGCAATTGTCCGTTCAGCCAACCAACGGCAGGCCACATTTCCTGCCATCGGTCGTCAGGAACCTCATTGTAATACATCAACATATCATTATCAGGCCATCCCGTCAGGCTCTTGCACCCCCTGCTGGATCATCTGTCCACGTCAACGGGAAAGCACACTGACATGTTTCACAACAACACAGTGGCCTGCAATTTGGGTGAACTGGAGGTGAGTGCACAGCAACGTTCTGCAGAGCTTGCCAGGATCGCCTGTTGCTTTTCAGGCTTCAGGGGCGCCGGAGGTTAGGGTTAAGTTCCGCCCTGCCTTGGAGGCGACTTTTGAGGGTGAGGGGGAGCGGGGCAAGTGCAGCCTTGCTGTTGAGGCTACTGGTGGCAGGGTGGCGGGGGGGAGGTGGTTAAGGGCTGCCCTGCCTCTGAGGCGACTGGTGGCAGTGGGGGGGTAGTCAAGCGCAGCCCTGCCATTGAATATAGCGCACAAGCATTGGGGGTGGGTGGGTAGGGTGGGTAGGGTGGGTGAGGGAAGCGGACAAGCATTAGGGAAACCTATGGAAAATGACCATTTCTCTGCAACTGAGCAGGTTGAGGCGCAGCCGCATTGATATGATTGGGGTCGGGCTCCTAATTTATCTGCCCACTCAAGCAATGCAGAGGCATCAAAGTGCCACCAAGTCCTCCAGAGCTCCCCACCCTGGCACCCCAAGCTAACAGGGCAGCCATACAGTGCACTAATCCCTGGCCATCCAAGTGGTGGCCACCACCCTCTGGGAGGAGATAACACTTAACCAGGATAGGCTCATCGTACACCCATGCTAACTTTCATCTCTCTTTCATCCTGCAGGAGGAGTACATCAGGATCATGGAGCCTGGTGAACTAGCCATATGCCTTATGGCCTATAGAGCATGAAGAAGATGGAGGAGAGAGCAACCGATGCTCCTGGTTGTGCAGAGACAGGGGCAGCAGCATCAGGAAGAAGGGGCAGCTTGGGCTCCTGCACACGCCGCCCAAAAGCCACAGCGAGCCGTCACAAGATGGCGCCTAGAGAAACCCAGGGTCTATAGGCGCCGCCTTTCATTCCTGCAGGTGACCGAGAACCAGTTTTGCCGAATGCTGCGAATGTCTAGGGAAGTGGTCGCTAACATCTGCCTGTTACTGCAGGATTTGGCGCCAAGGGGACATGAAGGGCATCTACTGCCAGTGGCCGTGAAGGTGACCAGAGCGCTCAATTTCTATGCAAGTGGCTCTTTTCCGGGCTCCACAGGTGACCTCTGTGGGATCATTCAAGTCTCCACCCACGAATGCATCCATGAGGTGACAGATGCCATCTTCGTGAGGGCAACAGCTTTGTGCATTTCGCCCAGGACCAGGACAGTCAGGATGCAAGAGCGATTGGATTCACCCGGATTTCAGGTGTCCCACAGGTACAGGGTCGATCGACTACACTCATGAGGCACTCAGGTCTCTGTCACAACACATGGTGGACTACATCAACCGCAAGGGGTTCCATTCGCTGCACGTGCAGCTGGTGTGCGATCACCAGAAATGCATCCTGCAGGTGTGCGCATGATTTTCAGGGAGTGTGCCTGGCGCCTACATCCTCAGTTGGTCACAGATCCCTGGAGTCTTCCAGGATCAACAGAAGATGCAAGGATGGCTCCTCGGGGACAAGGGTTACCCGCAGAGACTGTGATTGATGATACCAGTGTGGCATCCTCAGACTGCAGCAGAGCGACAGTATAATGCTCATGCCGCAGCTCGCAACTTGGTGGAGCAGACCATCGGGATGCTGAAAATGAGGTTCTGGTGCCTACCAGCCTGGTGGAGCCCTGCAATACAGTCCGCAGATGGTGTCACGTTTTGTCAGCGTCTGCTGCACCCTTTACAACCTAGTGCTCAAACAGGGAGACAAGCTGGCTGAGGTGAAGATGGAAGAGCTGCATGTCTCCTGTAATGAGGAGGACAGCGACAGGGATGAGGCTGAGGAGGTCCTAGGAGGCGACGATGATGGGGAGGAGGCCCTCGCACTGGCTAGACGAGGCAGTCGTGCTCAGGAGGCCCTCATAGCTGCTAGATTTGTGGAGGATAATGACGACATGCAGTCCTCACATTGCATTTGTGAACGGTTGACTCCAGTCTGGCTTATGGCAGCATGAGTACCCTCTGTGAGAATGATCCTGCAAGGAGACATGGAGGAAGCCCTAATAGTCACTCGATTGCAGGAGGATGATGATGACATGCGGTCAGGATACTTCATAAATCTTCACACAGCCTCCGAGAATGTCTGACTGCTGCCTGGCCGCTTGTGCTCTGTGATCAGGGCCATATCATAGAGACGCAGCCATGAAACTTTTGAAGTTCTGATGCTTTGTCCGCCTTCAGCACCTGAACCCTTCAGGAGCTGGAGCACAGCATCAATGGTCACAGATGCTGAAGAGATGGGGGCCAGCCCCTCCATAAAGGTGCCAAGGGCATACCGAGAGAATGAGAGGGTTCTGTGGCGCCTGCCCACAACATTTTGGCAGCAATGACCAGCACCAACCCCAGGTACATTTGTAGCCAGGTGTCTCTACTTTTATAGCCCACCTTCTTGAAATAAGGGTCAGCATCCCATTTGCATTCCTAATTACTTGCTTTACCTGAATGCTAACTTTCTGTGTTTCATGCCTGGGGACATTCAAATCTCTTTGTACCCCACAGCAATCTGTGGTCTCTTTCCATTTTAATAATGTTTTTTTCATTCTTCCTACCAAAGTGGATAACCTCACATTTTCCACATTATGCTCCATCTGCCAATTTTTTTGCCTACTCACTTAACATATCTATATCCCTTTGCAGACTCTTTGTGCCCTCCTCACAACTTGCTTTCCCTCCATCAGCAAATTTGGCTACACCGCACTCAGTCCCTTCATCCAAACTATTAACATAGATTATAATTATTTGAGGCCCCAACACTGAACCCTGTGACATCCCACTGGTTTGCCAGCCTGAAAATGGCCTATTTATCCCGACTTTCTGTTTTCTGTCAGTGAGCTCATCCTTTAGGTGATCACCAGCACTGTAGTAGCAGACACTTCATTATGGTGCTCATCTGTTGCTATTTGGAACCCTCTGTTTGGGGAAATTACCATGGGAGCAGGGATACTTCATTATCACCCAGTAGCTATCTGTGGATCTAATTCTCTTCACTGAAGATCAAAGAGGGCTAAACAATGAAGGATAAAGGCAATATAGCAACTACTTGCTGTTGGGCATTGACATGGTGTCAAAGTGTTTGTGAGAGGGGGTAACTTTAAAACCGGGAAATATGGAAAATCTCCTTAGTCCATTCCAAGTACTATGATATTCTGACTTTCATTGCATGGAGAATATTGCGGAAATTAGCTATTTTCAGCAAAATGTTATTATAGTTGGTTCCATACCTTTCTCGCTGTGATTTGGCTCCTCTGGGAACATTATGGGAAAGGATAAAGGATTTCTGGGAAAATTCAGGTAAGGTAGAAAACATCTGATGAGGGTTTGGGAAAATTGATAATCTAATGAACAAATTAATCGCACGCTTGGAAAATCAGTTCACATAAGTTATCTGTCTGCCTGCAGACCTCGGAGGCAAAGTTTTGTTGTGTCTGCGATCTGTTCTGCCTATTGATATCTAATTAAAGCAGGAGCTACTTACTTGACAGTACAGTCAGCTCCAAATTGTGACCAGACATACAAAATCAATTCAATCAATTGCCCGTAATTAGCACACAGGAAAAAAGTATTAATAATGTATTAGTGCTGTAAATTTCTCCACAAGCATTCTGAAAGAATCTCACCCACACTACAAAATTTATATGTTCGTCATTGCTAAATGAGAATTCAAAGAAGTAAAAAAAAATGGGGTTAAGTATAAGTTTATGAATAATTAAAGGCGGTCTCTCTGAGGAACATTTGGTGAATGGCCCGAGTGGTCTTTCCTCATGTGTTAACTTGTGAATGTTGACAAGCCATTCATCTTTGAGAGAATTTGACCATGTTCTCACCTGGGCCAGACTTCCCCGGCCCTGTGGAGGGAGCTTTAGAGACCGGGCGCATGGAAATTTAGAATGCAGGCCAGCTCCCTGATGAGTTCCTCCCTCTGGCTGCTTTTCCCAAGGGTGGGCTGGGGCCAACGCCTGCAATTCCCACGCCCCCCTCCCCCAGTCTGCGGCAGGAACTCAACTGAGATTCTGAAGAAAACCAGAATTACCTGGAAAAACTCAGCAGGTCTGGCAGCATCAGCGGAGAAGAAAAGAGTTGACGTTTCGAGTCCTCATGACCCTTCAACAGAACTAAGTAAAAATAGGAGAGGGGTGAAATATAAGCTGGTTTAAGGTGGGGATGGGTGGTGGTTGTAGGGACAAGCAAGCAGTGATAGGAGCAGATAATCAAAAGATGTCACAGATAAAGGAACAAAGATGTATAAAAGGTGGTGGTGGTGTTATCTAAATGAATGTGCTAATTAAGAATGGATGGCAGGACACTCAAGGTACAGCTCTAGTGGGGGTGGGGTGGAAAGACTGACAGGGCATTACAGGTATAGATTTAAAAATAATGGAAATAGGTGGGAAAAGAAAAATCTATATAAATTATTGGAAAAAACAAAAGGGAGAGGGAAGAGACGGAAAGGGGGTGGGGATGGACGAGGGAGTTCAAGATCTAAAGTTGTTGAATTCAATATTCAGTCCGGAAGGCCGTAAAGTGCCTAGTCGGAAGATGAGGTGCTGTTCCTCCAGTTTGCGTTGGGCTTCACTGGAACAATGCAGCAAGCCAAGGACAGACATGTGGGCAAGAGAGCAGGGTGGAGTGTTAAAATGGCAAGCGACAGGGAGGTTTGGGTCTTTCTTGCGGACAGACCGCAGGTGTTCTGCAAAGCGGTCGCCCAGTTTACGTTTGGTCTCTCCAATATAGAGGAGACCGCATTGGGAGCAACGAATGCAGTAGACTAAGTTAGGGGAAATGCAAGTGAAATGCTGCTTCACTTGAAAGGAGTGTTTGGGCCCTTGGACAGTGAGGAGAGAGGAAGTGAAGGGGCAAGTGTTGCATCTTCTGCATGGGCATGGGGAGGTGCCAAAGGTGGGGGTTGAGGAGTAGGGCGTGATGGAGGAGTGGACCAGGGTGTCCCGGAGGGAACGATCCCTATGGAATGCCGCCCGGGGGGTGAAGGGAAGATGTGTTTGGTGGTGGCATCATGCTGGAGTTGGCGGAAATGGCGGAGGATGATCCTTTGAATGCAGAGGCTGGTGGGGTGATAAGTGAGGACAAGGGGGACCCTAACATGTTTCTGGGAGGGAGGAGAAGGCGTGAGGGCGGATGCGCGGGAGATGGGCCGGACACGGTTGAGGGTCCTGTCAAGGACCGTGGGTGGAAAACCTCGGTTAAGGAAGAAGGTTCTTAAGATTCTTAAGGCCTTCCTGTCAGCTGAAAGAATCTCACCAGCACTACAAAATGTATATCTTCATCATTACCAGCTGTGTAAGGAGCCCAGCAATGCATTGGAGGCAGCCTCACAGCAGGAGGTCAGACAGCCATCAAATACTATTGAACATTCTTGTACAAAGGAGAGGAAAGTTTGTATGCAGTACATTCACAGCCAAATTCATTCCTCTGGAAGCATTTCCCCTGCAGGCTGAGCCTTTGACAGTTCCAGCCCTTGTTTTTGTATGCAATTTGGGCAATTAGATGAGCCTCACCTCCCCACCCCACCCCCCCCACCGCCCTCACCCCCCACCACTACCTCTCCCACAAATCCTGTGGTGCCCCCTTACTCTGTGTGCCTGAGCAGTGCTCACTTCTCACAGTGGGCTACTGCCTGGGCCTCCCTTTGTCCCCTCTGATTGTCCTTCCTGCGTTAGTATGCCACCCGCCATCCCGAATTGGATGGCAAATACAAATGTGGCCTACTAATTGACCAATTCCCATAGAATTAAGCTGGCGGGCTCAAGACATGAAAATGGCCCCGATTGTCAGGCTCTAGGTGTCTATGGGAAAATTTAGCTTCTGATGCCCACAGGCCTAAAATCTCCCAGTAGAAGTTAGTAATAGTGATCAGGAACAGGAACCCAACTGGGCCCATGTTTCTAGTTTATTTCTTAATGCAGACAAATAAATGTTAAAGCTGTATCCTCGTACATGTATCTGTACATTTTATGTATACAGTATTAATGAAATCCTCAGGCTTACTGAGGGATTGCTCAATATTTTGAATTCCTGAGGCTCATAGTAACAATAGTGAAGTATTAGAATAATATATTTCTTGGGTAAATATTATATCCCACCTTTTTCATACAATCTTTACTACTATCACCACTTATACCATGGACTGATGATCCCCTATTACAAATTATAACTCCATAATTAATGGCTATGCTTTCCTTCTAAGTTTGTTGCAGAGGACTGTAAACATTTCAAATCTCTGCATGCTTCAAAAATTCATTATCATCTTGAAATTTACTACAGCATCAGATGGTTCTAAATCGGCAAACATCCATGATACTGACAGCTTGGCAATGCTCTTGGCATCATTCATCAGCATGTGAACGGTACCAATCTCCTGCAAGCCAGGAACTTTTTCACAAATTAGAAACTCATTACAGGTAATGCCACTTAATTAAACATTTTAAATGGGAATAATACCCATTTAGTAGAGTATATTAAAAGAGTTATAATAAACTGTTGAGCTTGTTGAATCTCTTTCATACCATGCTAAGTGCATTCCTTCACTTAACCAAAAGCAAAATACTGTGCAATATTGAGAAAAACACAGTGCAAATTCCTGTTTTTCTTTCTGAATGAGTTAACAACGGGTAAATTATTAATTCTTATCTAAAACAGTGCAGGGGAAATAAAGCCCCAAAACTGCTTATGTTCTGATATTCAGAACTAGGTTGACATCAGAACATTTTTCAAAAGCGTGACAAAAAGGTTCATTTTGTGTTATTTTACAAGCATAAATAAATAATATGGGGGCTGGAGTTCTGCAGGGGTTTCACTGAACTCTGCAGATTTTCAACTCTTTTGTTGTAATGGGGGAATCTCATCTTGCAGGCCACTTCATGAGGTGAAATAGGAAAATTGTATTAGCAGTTAAAATATCTTACAAATTTCTAAGAAATGGTGGCGATGTGTTATAGTTCATTCGGGGAGTCTGAGTTGCTGTGGCAACATGCACTTTTACATGCATGTTGTGGTCTGGAGCTATTAGGGTTGTTAACTGTGATTAAATGTATTCCTGGAGGTTTTATCACATGACTTGCCCATGCTCCAGCCATTAGTCCGCTGACAAATTCTTGTGACATACTGCCTTCCTACACCAATTGGAAGGCAAAAAAATTCATTACCCAATTGGATGCTTGATTGTCAGCCAAACAGACCTTTTTTTCCCACATTTTCAATATTTTTATATCTGGTAAAGAGAAATGTTCAAAGGAAAAGACAAAAAAAATATATTTTCAAATGTCCCGATGATTTTTTTCCAGGGTTGCCCACAGAAATGTCCTGGACACAAATATGAACATACCCTACGAACACATAAATTAGGAGCAGGAGTAGGCCACTTGGCCTCCCAAGCCTGCTCCATCATTCAATATGATCATGGCTGACCTGATTGTAACTTTGTTAATGGTTCTACTATCTTTATCCCCCTGCAAGGTAAGCCTATGCCCTCGAACTTATTGCTAGCTTAGAATCTCAACTGAAAGAAATGCCGAAGCATTAAAGGAACATAGTCCCCAGAATGACTATAGACTGGGTCCTCAAATATAAGGACCTCCCCCAAAGGACTCTCTAACCTAACAAATTTACCTTAGGATGAAATATACATCAAGGCACATCTTAGCAGACAAAACTTCTTTAAAGTTTCCCTCAGGAACCAAACTTAGGTTCTTAGAGTAGTGTGATTATATATGGGGGACCTCGAGATAATATAGATTTGAGACTATAACCCCTTGTATGTTTTATTAATACATTTTTTCTATTATATTATAGCAAATTATAGATTACAGTTTATAAATGAGGATCTTATGATACCATATATGGTAAACAAAGCTATTCATAACATAATAATATTATAAAAATGCATGCAATTTTCAATCCACCTTACTCAGCAATTCTTGGATCGTCAAACAAATATTGATTAACAAAGATTATACTCGCAATCCAATATGATTATATTACATTTTGAAGTGTCTCTGGCTCAGTTCTAGGGAATCAGGGTCTAACTCAATCTTTGGCGGTAAAGATGGCTGACTACTAGCTGACTAAAAATGTGTCCTCATCCATGTGTCTTTTTAATAGAAATTTTAACAGAGACCAAAAAGGCTTCTATTGTGTATTGTATGCTTCTGAAAAATACACTTCTTATCAAATCTAAGAACGACCTCAAAGCATCTTCCAAATGCCTAAAAAAAAAAGCAGGTGGCGAATTCGGCTGCTTCCCAACTTACAAGGTTTTAAGGACTTATTGTTTACATGATACATATTTGCAACAATTCAATTTATCAGCCATATTTCTAACTTTTTATGTCAAGTTGCTATTTCTAATTAAACCCTATTAATGCTACTTGGCAATTAACACTTTTTAACATTTTCGATTCCCCATCAAAGGTGTGAGTTTTGTAACATTTGTAACAATCCCCACTCCACGTTGCTGCCTACCCCGATAATCTTTCACCCCTTATTTATCAGGAATCTTTCTAGCTCTGCCTTGGAAATATTCAAAGACTCTGCTTCCACTGCCTTTTGAGGAATGGAGTTCCAAAGATTCATGACCCTCTGAGCAAAAAAAATTCTCCTCATTTTTGTCTTAAATGAACGACCCCTTATTTTTAAGCTGTGACCCCTAGTTCCAGATTGTCCCACAAGAGGAAACATCCTCTCCACATCCACTCTGTCAAGAACCCTCCAGATCTTAAAGGTTTCAATAAAATTGCCTCTTAATCCTCTGAACTCCACTTGATACAAGCCTAACCTGTCTAACCTTTCCTCATAAGACAAGCCGTCCATCCCTGGTATCAGTCTAGTAAATCTTCTTTGAACTGCTTCTAATGCATTTACATCCTTCCTTAAATAAGGAGACTGATACTGTACGAAGTATTCTGGATGTGGTCTCACCAGTGCCCTGTATAACTGAAGCATAATCTCTCTACTTTTGTAATCAATTCCCCTCACAATAAGCAATAACATTCTATTAACTTTTCTAATTACTTGCTGTATCTGCATACTAGCCTTTTGTGATTCATGCACTAGGACACCCAGATCCCTCTGAATGTCAGAGTCCTGCAACTCCTTACCATTTAGATAATATGCCTCTTTTTTATTCTTCCTGCCAAAATGACAATTTCACACTTGCCCACATTGTACTCCATTTGCCAGATGTTTGCCCATTCACTTAACATGTCTATATCACATTGCAGTCTCCTTACGTCCTCTTCACAAATTACTTTCCTACCTATCTTTGTGTCATCAGCAAATTTAGCAACCATGTCTTCCGTCCCTTCATCCAAATTATTTGTATAAATTGTAAAATATCAGGCTCCAGCATTGATGCCTGTGGCACACCACTCAATACCTCCCGCCAACTGAAAAAGACCCATTTATGGCTATGCTCTGTTTCCTGTTAGCAAGCCAATCTTCTATCTATGCCAATACATTACCCCCTACACTATGAGCTTTTATTTTCCACAATAACCTTTGATATGGCACTTGATCAAATGCCTTCTGGAAATCTAAGTACAGTAAGTCCACCGGTTCCCCTTTATTCACGGCACACGTGGCTCCTTCACATAACTCCAATAAATTGGTTAAACATGATTTCCCTTTCAAAAAACCATGTTGACAGCCTGGTTAACTTGAAATTTTCGAAGTGCCCTGTTATAACATCTTTAATAATAGCTTCCAATGTTTTCCCTATGACAGATGTTAAGCTAACTGGCCTGCAGATTCCTGCTTTCTGTCTACCCCCCCTTTTTGAATAAAAGAGTTACATTTGCTATTTTTCAAATCGAATGGAACCTTTCCTGAATCCAGGGAGTTTTGGAAAATTAAAACCAAAGCATCAACTATCTCGCTAGGGACTTCTTTCAAGACCCTAGGATGAAGTCAATCAGGAACTGGGGATTTGGAGATTGATCTTCAATTCCTGGAGACTCCAGGTCAACCCTGAAGGGTTGGAAACCCTAGGAGCTATGGAAAGTGATGGTAGAGGCCCCAACTTTCTTTTTATCACAGGCTGACCAGGAATCTCTCCCACTCTTACTGCCTGCCACTGGCATGCATTAAGTTAATTATGCCGGTTGATATTCAACCTAATGGCAAGTCCATGATATGAAAGCACTCCTTGACCATCAAGTCCTGGGGTGAGGCTCAAACCCGGAGCTTCTGTCTTACGGCTAGGAAGACTACCTACTGCAGCACAAGACCTCCCATTGCAGATAAATATCGATATCCAAAAAGATAGTAATTGCATTAAAGCGATAAATTATTTTTTGAACTTGTGCATCTAAAGCGTTGCTCAGAATTTTGCCCTTGTCGGGCGGGCTCACTGGGGGCAAACGGGAGCGGTCGGGAAGCCAACCGCCGCCTGCGATCGGAGCCCGGCTGCAATTTCACTCTGATGGACCAATTAATGCCCGGCCAGCATGAAACGTGCGCTGCAGCGCCTCCTATGTGTCAGGGGTGAGAGGGGCGAGCGCGCAAGTTTGCGCACGCGTGCGGGTGTGCGCAGGAAAAGCTCCCTTATGCACAGAGCTGCCTTAGGGAGATGAGGATTTTTGAAATTTTTGAAAATTAAAAGTAAAGAATTTTAAATGCTAAAAATGACCCAGTCATGTGGGCAGGGACATGTTATTAATGAAATGTTAACATTTTAATTTAATTTTTAATAGCCGTTGGAAACCTCATCACGCCCGTGGATAAGGTTTCCTAAAAAAAAAATCCAATGGCCGCTTGGCCTTTTCGCCTGCCCGCCAACTGTAAGGTTGGATGGGCAGCGAAAAATTTAATTCAATTAGATCATGGCCTTAATAGGCCCGTTAATTGTGGGCGGGCGTGCGGCCGACTCCCGCGCACAACCGCTGGCAAAATATCGCACATCATTTTACGCTCATCTGGGTTGGGTGTGCACCCGCCCGACAAGCGCAATATCCTGGCTAATATGATTAACAATTAGACTGATTATTTTTGGGGGACCCATTTTCAACTATTCTATTTAGGAAAGAATCACAGGCGTAATTGCTTGCTTAGTGAAATGATCCTTATCCTTTTGCTCCACAACATGACCTTTTCTGGTTGAAATGCCCCTGAATGATGTAACCTATCTTGCAGCAGATGCACTCTTAATGATGCTTTGATGCCATATGTCAGACCTTATCACTTGCTGAGTGGAGTGACATTTCTCTCCTTATAGCTCCTAGTAATAGCGATATACATTGTTGGTGGTCACCTCGCGCTGTTCGAACAATTCCTACAGCAAATATGTTTATTTCCAGTTTCACGCTAAGCTGTTTATAGCTCACAGCGTTCTGACCTGTTATCGGAATAAAAGATATTATTACAAAGGCAGCCTTTTTAAACTATGCTTTTTTTTAACTCAATTGCTCGCTTACCAAAAATATTTGTTTGTTCATAGATATGAGATATTCATTTAGACGCAGGACATCCCTATTGTTCTGTCCTGAGGTAGAATGGCCCACATTGAAAGTCTTTCTCATAAGGTGAAAAACGCTAGAGTGGTCTGTTGCTAAATTGGATGGTCTGTTCTTTCTGCAGCTATCACCATAATTAACTTAATTCCATGAATCATTAACTGCCAATTAGCCTGCCTACTATTGATATTATTTTCATTGCTGGGAATAATAACAACAACATTTTGCATTTATTAAGCAGCTTTGATGTAGTAAAATGTCCGAAAGGGCTCACAAGAGCAGTTAAGGAAAGGATTTGGGGTCAGAAGCTCAGCTGAGGGTCCAATAGGATAACAAGGTTGTGAATGGCCTGATTCAGACTCAGACAGTCGTCAGGGAGACGGAAGGCATTGGTGTCTAATGAACAGAGGGCTTGATTTTCAAACGCCCATGCAGATGACGCCGGATCCTGGCACACTTTGCAAATAGCGTGTCAGTCTTCTGATACCTCTGGAACACCCTGTTATTTTCAAAGCATGGGCGGGAGTGGGGTGCAGTCGCCTCCAATTAACGGCCTGTTAAGCTTCTTAAAGAGCATGTTAATGGGTTGGGAGGGTCAGAAGGAAATTTGCAAAGTGGAGACTAGGAAGACGAATGGTCTGGTGCATCTAAACGCTCAGCTTTTGGGTGCAACATGGGAGCCATTATGTGACCTGGTTGATGAATAAAAGCAATAAAAGCAGAAAACGCTTGAAAAATTCAGAAAAGAGCTCTGAAAAAGAGTCATACAGACTCATAATGTTAACTCTGTCTCTCTCTCCACAGATGTTGTAAGACCTGCTGAGTTTTTCCAGCATTTTCTGCTTTTATTTCAGATTTCCAGCATCCACAGTCTTTTGCTTTTAACTTAGTGATGAATAAAATTGTTGGAAGACTACAGTGATTCAAACAAAGCAGGTCAAACTACCTCATGATTGACCATTTAGCCACTGGTACGTACTGTGACACTGCTGACCCTCCTGCCTGCTCTATTCTGCGAGGCAATAGCAAACCCTGTTCTATGGCTTTCATTTGCATCTGAGCATTGCAATCTGAGCCGGTTTCCTTCTCTAAGCAGTGTCTAGCATCACTGACTGAGCACAACTCTTGCCCAGTTAATGACTTTCCATTTCAAAATAGCGTTGTGCAGGGTCAGGACCCGAAAATGATTCAGGCATTAGGTTCCTGACTCTGAATTGACTCACAGAGTGTATTTGTATAATATGTAATATATATAGGTCCTCATAGTATAAATACTTTTTAGTTATTACTTACCTGAATGTCAGGTGTTAGCCTTGGCTTAGTTGGTGGCACTCTGACCTCTCGGAGGTTTGAGGATGCAAGTTGCACATAATTTTTGAACACAAAACTCAAGGCTGACACAACACTGCCGTCCTGAGGCATTGCTACACAGGCAATGCTGCCGAACATTTTTCAGATGAGACCTAAAAGCAAGGCCCAGTCAGCCCTCTCACGTGGATGTAAAATATCCCATGGCTGGATTTTGATGAAGAACAGGAGAGTCATTTGGTAATACAGAACTTGAGTATTGCTGAAAAAAGAGATTTTTTTTTGTCAAAGCTTTTTGTCTTGCACTCATCAGGACAATTCACAAGAAATTGCCAATGTCAGGGGAAACAGCAAATTTATATTGTAGGAGAAGAGAGTGCTGATTGGTTAGCAAGTGGACTTTGATTAGTAGAGGGTTTTCCATGGAAAAGGCACCAGTCGATATTAACTGGCAGTTAACTGCCAAGCACTGTTTGAAATTTAAACCAGGCAGCTTGACTCTGATTGGTCAGATTGGTCAAGACATTGCCCTGGGGAATGAGCCAGTGAATGGCTGTCACTTACTTTGTTTAGCTGAAACAGGTGCAATGCGTGTACATGTTCTTTCTGCCTGCAAAGAACAGGGCCCTGTGTATTAATATATGTAGCTTCAAGTACACACAGATGCACCACACTGCAAGCCCAATTGACAACCAATTTAAGATTGTCAGTTGAGCTCGCAGTGTGGTGCATTTGTGTGTACTGGAAGTTACATATATCAATAGACAGGGTCCTGTTCTTTGCAGACAGAAAGAACATGTAAACACATTGCATCTGTTTCAGCTAAACAAAATAAGTAACAGTCATTCACTGTGGCTCAGGGATTCCCTCGAACTTTAACGGTTTTCCCATGCTTCCCAAAGCCTGAGCAGCGAACCCTGTTAGGTTTGCCTGTGACCTCATTGTGTTGTGGGGGGAAGGTGGGAGGGTCCCTCATTCACAGGCACTTTGTCCCCAATCAAGTGACTTGGCATCAGGAAGATGGGAAAGGGGTTGCTGAAACCCCCATTGTCCGTGGAATTTTGCCTTTAACCATTTACAGGATAGTCACTCAGGTAGGCACCTGGATGAATATTTCAGTATGCGAAGGTGTTGTTGGTTCTGTCATAATCCAACTGTTTGTTTTTGCTTTAAATAGAGTGATAATGGTGGTTGGGTAGTGCTGGATTCAGTGGTCCCTTTTATTTCCCTTCATGGGGAAGGGTTTGAATGGATTGAGTGCTGATGGTGGACCGATTGATGGATTCTTAGTAAGGCATGTGGCAACAGTGCTCCAAAGTCAGATGGCGGAGGATATGCCTGAAAGGCAGCCTTTAATGAGATGTGGTGAGTGTTCCTTAAAGGTGCGGGCTGTCCAGCTTGAACACTCTAAGACTCCCACTGGTCGCTCAAGCTGGATATCTAGCAAGATCCCCGCAACCAAGCGCTCCCTTTCTCTTGATGACTTCCGCCAGATCTCCTGAAAGCAGAGTAGCACAGCGCTCATTCTGTTTAGGTCAAGTCCACAGGGATTTTGTGAGAAAAATGTTGATAGAATGTTGCTGAAGTTGTGACAAATTGTCCCAGAAAGCCTCCTATTGCACCTGAAAGTCCTCCTTGGACACAATGCCGTCAGTCACCCTCCAGCAACAAGTGGACAATGAAAGCTGAGCACGGCTGTAAATAGCACTCAAAATTCTCAGCAATGACTTTAATACCCCCCTTCAGCTCAAAGTTGTAATGAGAGGTTGTTAATCCCAACACTAGCTAGCAAAATGGTGCGCAACCTCTTTAATGAGTGCTGGAAGGTAATTTAATTTTCAGTCAGAGCCATAATGATCCCCAGGATGGCTGTTCCTAGTGTGCGGTTAAATTCCTTTACCAAGATAGAACCTTGTGTTAAAGGCAGACTAAACCATCATTGTAGCTCAAGACTGTACCTTGACCACGCCATAGGCTCTTTAACATCTACAGTATCCTTGGAAAATCACACCCCAGCCCCATGCATTTTTCAAAGTAAGTAAACACATCATAACAATATGCTTCAATATTATACCTGTAACCTCAAAATTATTATTTCAAAAAATTCAGCAGGACTAAAATGAGAGAGGAAAGAGGGAGGAATAGCAATTGCTGACAGCTTATAAACGAATGCTTCGTTCAGGGATAAAACAAGCCTTGGCTGGAAGGAAACTAGCTTCTATGAATCTAATTTGGAAACACATTGGTTATGCGGAAGAATTATACTTTCTTTAAAACAGCAGTAAAATGTCACAGTCTGTGCTATTTCGTAACCATGGCAATGTGGCCTTGCGTGACTTAAAGCAATGGGACAGGTGCATTATCATTCAGGAAACACAGGCTGTGAAGAGGTTTGAAAGCTGTGGCCTTTCTTTGAAGTTCATTTGTACCTAGTGTAGTGAACTGACTTCTTAGGCACCACTGCCCATTTCGTGCCTCACCCAGATCTCATGTCCAACTCCAAGAGGGCATTTGCGCACAACTAGCAGCGCCCACAATTGACATATTTTCATATTTGACAATGTCATTTCCTAACCAGGTGTAAGATGTTCTCAGCTATGGCAACAAACCAAAAAATATATATATTTTATGGGAGTGGAATGTCCAGAACTTTGAGATTTTTTTTTACGCCACTAGTTTCATAAAAAGAGTTAGTGATGTCTCATTTACTTGAAAGCGCCAACATTTTTGACGTACCTCTCTCTTAAAAATAAAGATATAAGCATGTTTAAATTGGTTTTGAGATCTGCCTCCATCTTTTAGATCATAAAATTCACCCCTTCCTATTCTACAATACTGATAATTCTAAGACTCACCTGTGAGGAAGCAAGGCTTATAGGCAGGCAATTTTTATAACTTTATAAAATTTTTATAGGCACACCATTAGGTCAGCTCAACATTTCACTGAAAACCAATTCCTCTTCATGTTTTTTCCTGTTCCTAGTTTTGTTTTTTTTTTCAGTGTAGAATACAGATAACTTCAATTTTATATTGGAGTTAAAGTCTGTAGTTTAAGACATTTACTTTTAGGGCAGAATTTTCTCGTTGGCGTGCAGGGGCAGGACCCGCAAGTGTCCCAAAGTCACCGCGCGTCATCGCGATATTTCGTTGGGCAGGCACATGATGATATCCGATGCACGCCCACCATTAATTAACCGGCCACTTAAGGCCCTTGAGGCACCAATCAATGGCGATTTTCCAGCACCCATGCAATCTTCGGGTCGGTGCACAGGCCAGGTGGGTAGGACACATTTGTATAAGCCTCATCCACAGGGGTATAAGAAGGCTCAGTGGGGTCGCGAGTGTGCTCTGTCAAATATTGATTATTCAAAGTCACTGATACTTGCCTGTGTGACCTGCAATACTTCAAAATGCATACCAGCTGCTTGGACTGGACTCACAACCTTCAGGTCAGCACTCTGCAGTGAGGAATCTTTTTTGGGCCTGCAGGTTTCAGGAAGCCTTCCCATAGCCTGGGGATGGGAGCTGAACTCGCCACCGGAGGCACCTCCTCTGAGGAGGAAGGGAGGACTAGAGGGGGGAGGAGGCCAGGAGTGCACATTCAGCCTCCAGGGGAACCACCTTTGGGAGGTCAGGCGCAGACACAAGGGGTGCAGGGCCAAGAGGTAGCCCAAGGTGCAAGGGGCCACAGAAGATGCCTCTATCCTGCTGCCAGGGTATACAGGCAGCGAAGCAGCTACCTCAATAAGTCTGAGGTGCAATGCCAAAGGAGGCTCTGTCTCTCAAGGGAGACAGTCAACTATATCTGTCAGATGATTGGGCCTGTGATATCTCCTAACTGTGTGATTGGACACCCCATGCCAGTGGCTCTGAAGCTCACAGCTGCCCTCAACTTCTATGCCTCTGGCTCCTTCCAGGGGTCGGTGGGTGATCTTTGCGGTGTCTCCCAATCAGCTGTGCACGCTTCTGTCAAGCAGGTTATGGACGCTCTGTTCAGGCGTGCATTGACCTTCATCCACTACCATTGGGACCAGACAAGCCAGACCAGGCGAGCCAGAGGCTTCGCGGCCATTGCTGGCTTCCCCCGTGTCCAGGGTGCAATAGACTGTACACATGTGACCATCAAGGTGCCAGCAGATGAGCCCAGTGTCTTTGTCAACAGGAAGGGCTTCCACTCCATGAACGTGCAGATAGTGTGTGATCACAGGATGCTGATTCTGCAAGTCTGTGCAAGGTACCCAGGCAGCTCCCACGATGCCTACATCCTCAGACACTCCCAGGTGCCAGGGCTCTTCAGTGCTCCAGCCTGGCTGGATGGATGGCTGCTGGGTGACAAGGGCTATTCCCTCTGAAGGTGGCTCATGACGCCTCTCCGCCATTCAAGAACAGAGGCTGAGCAGTGGTACAAAAGGAGACACGTCTCCACAAGGGCTGTGGTGGAGAGAACCATCGGTCTTCTCAAAATGCGCTTCCGATTCATGGACCGCTCAGGGGGCGCACTCCAGTACCCTGCAGATCGTGTGTAGCTGATAGTCATTGCATGCTGCACTCTCCACAACCTTGCACTGGAAAGGGGGGGACGCTATGGACAAAGAAGATGCAATCTCAGTGGCTGCGGCTGCACATGATGAGTCCAGCAATGAGTCCGAAGATGAGCACGCACAGGGAAATGCTGAGGGAGTAGACACTGACCCGGGCATACTCCAGGGAGGCAGGGACACCCGGGAGGCTTTAATGCAAAGAATCTTCAGCTAGCACACCACATATTGACCTCCAGGACAAGCCTGGGCTGCAGGCTCCATACTCGATATCTAAGTGCAAAATCTACCTGGAAAGGAACATTAACTAAGGGCCTTGTTATTAAAACTGAATGTCCCACAAATCAATCATAACATTATTGGTAACCATCCACCTGCAGAAGAAAAGAGGCACCCTCAGCTATGGTGACATGTCTGAATTTAATTTTATAACCAAGGGAACTTAAGAAAACAAAATGACAAAGGTGTTAAAATCCCACCAACTCATAAAGACCTAATCTCGGGCCAGCACAAAAGCACCAGTGATAAACCTGTGGTGTGCCTAAGATGTCTTATGTTTACATTTTCGGGTGCTACATCTTGGTGCTGCCCCCTCGCTGGGAGTGGCATCTGAGACAGCCTGCTGACTCTGCTGTCCTGTTGGCCTCGATGACCCTGGCAGCTGTCCTCTGGCCCGTGGAGCCTGTGCTAGCCCTGCCTGGGAGGGAGCTGCCAGTTCCACAGCTGCCATCCCTCCAGTCGTCGTAGCCTCACCGGATGCCACGGTCACTGGTGGAGGGGCGGAGGAGCTGCGGCCCTCATCCGGAACGCCCTGAGAGGTGCCCGCAGAGACGACAGGCAGCTGCTGCGCCGACATGAGTTTGCTTCGGATGGATGGGCACCAAGCTGGGAAACCTGGTGCCCAGACCATCTCCCACACTGGCACAGGCCACCTGAGGTCAATGCCGGTGTGAGGGCTTGCTGGCCCGAGTGCATCCTCAGCAAGCCGGATGGGTCTCCTGGAGGAGCCTCTCCACGAGAGTTGCCACTCTCTCCATGGAGGACGCATGGCGCTCGGACATGAGGCTCATTGCATCAGCGATAGTCCGTGTAGACTCCTCCACCATGGACACCAAGCCGAGCGTAGCCTCATGTATCACCCCCAGATGCTCCCGCACACCCGGTCGCATTTCCTGCACCTGCTGCATCGCAGATAACTCCAGAGGCACATCATCAGGCACCGACTGAGCATGTGCCTGGTCCCCTACAGTCCTCCGACTGCTGGCACCATGGGCACTCTCTGTCTCTGCCAGCTACTCCAGCGACTGTGAAGTGCCCTCACTGCTGTGCCCCGGGACACTAGCCGATGTTCTAATTCCCACTGAGGTGCTCGTATCTGCGCTGGTGCCTGCCTGGCAGAGATGATGTGACGCTGGTGAGTCTGTGACTTCAGAGCCCTCAGGTGTGAGAGGGGGCCTCTGCTGCTCCTCCTCCCGGCCCAGTTCCACTGATGCTGAAAGGAAGAACAGGGACATTGGATCAGTTAATGTGGAGACAATGTCAACGTGCATCTCTGTCCCCCAGATCATTATGCCCTCATCCTTCCATAAGAAATGGTCAAGCCACGTTGCAAACTTCAATCACTGAACATTCAGCTCTGCCATGGCTGTTGGGAGAACAATGGTGACCTCACTGCTGGGCAAACATACCTGCCCGTGGCACCCCAGTCTCCCCGATACCGGTGGACCTGGGCACATGGCGCCTCTCCAAATCTAGGGCCTTCTGCTCCAAGCGGCTGAGAATCACCAACTGGCCGGCCCTCCGCCAGTCCTCACCCACTCGGCGGCATTATGTACATTCCTCTCCTGAAAAGGAGAGAAGAGCATTGATTAGTGCTACTTGTACCTGGATTCTCTTCGCGGACGGCCCACCCCAACCAGAGTGGGACATTGCAGGGCTCCAGTGCCTCCTCACCCTGCTGCTGCTGAACACTCACGCAAAGATGCTTGACCTCTCCCCCCAACCTTCCCCACCACCCCCTTGGCCAAATGCTGCCTACATCACATTAGGCACCACACGGTCTAACCTTCCATTGTAAGGAGGCGCAAGCACGTGGAGCGCAGAGGACAGCAGATCAATCAGTGCCAACGCCACCTTGAAGCTCCCCTCCCAGCCTGTCATCACCCTGACTTTGACATGTCCTGGAGTTCCAGCACTGCGCCTAGGTACAGCTCCCCCAGGTTGCCCCCAAAACAGTAATGTGGGTCTCAGTGTACCACATGCTGCGGGTGCAGAGCCCATCTCTTCACCACCCTCTCACTGTGACCTCAGCGTGGGCAATATCTTGGCTCACCCAGTGAAGGACACATGCCACCAATGATTCAATGCAGTCACTACATTCAGACTTGGGGGTGGGTGCACCACTGGGGAAAGCCTAACTGCTGTGTTAAGTGACTAATGCCATCATGGCACTCACCCTTCCTGAGCGCAAGAGGTCGTTGAAACACTTGAGGCACTGGATCCACATGCGCCGCACCACATCATGGGAGTTCACTATCTCCGCCACCCCCACCACCCCCTCTCAAGGATGTTTGGTCATGTGGGGGGGGCCTCCTCCTCCCGTCCTGGGGTGCGAGGACCTCCCACCCGTGCTGCCACCTCCTCGAGGAGGGCAGCAAGCCAATCATTTGAAAAACGAGGGGCACAGTGGCCCCCTGCCCTACCCTCCTGCCTGGCCTGCTCACCAGCAACGCTTTGGGGAGTCCTTCCACTGGCCGTGATTCACAGCCTTGGAAAGGCAGCAGCAACGTTTTAAAACAGGCTGCCGGGTCATTGCAGCCCCGCCGCCGCCCGCCCACCCCCGCTGTTCAGGAGCCAGGATTCACGCTGGGCGAGCCTTAATTGGCCCGTCTGCGTAAAATGGCAATGCGGACTCGATTGCCGTACCCATCCGCGCCCGCTCCTGCACCGCCTGCCCAACAGGCAGAAAATCCTGTCCTTAGTTACAGTAACAAACCAGGAAACCCGCATCTTCTTCCTGAAGGGTGGTAAGGGGAAGAAAGGGAAATATCAGCTGTAACATTTAAAATATTCGCTGCTTAAAGTGTCAGAGGTATTTTCAGGAGAGAAAGAGCAGAAACTGGTTTGCAATGGCAGGAAGAACAGCATCAGGGGTGTCTGTGGTGGTAAGAGCTTCAAGATTTTCAGGCAAATCCGTGGGGCAGTTATATTGGCAGAGACAAAGGCAAGGAGGGATGGGCTCACTGGCACTCCTGATTGGAAGCCTTATCAGGGAAGTTGTACACAGCACGGAGGGAGATGACGTAGGTATAGTGAACGCCATCTTGCACATCCCAGGAATGGCACTGTGTCAGGAACTTTCATTACCCTCTTGAGGTTGGCCAAAGTAAATTAAAGTCAAGAGCACCCACGCATCTTGAACGATTGCTAAAAGCATGATGGACTGACATAGGCACTGTGCCCTTACAGTGTAACTGAACAGATGGATGAATATTCACAATGGACCTCACACCTTACTTCCCTATCCCATCATTCTACTGTGCCTCTATCCCACATCAAAACCAGGCTGGCAGATGTTGGAGTGAAAAATTACGAGATGTTGCAGAACTCGCACCTGACAACATTCTTTCAATAGATTGTCTTCAGACTCCTAGGTAAAATTAAATGTTGAATTAGACAGTTACTTAATTCAACCTGTGTTCCCCTTGCAAAGGAAAAGGTCACTGACAATAAACATTATTGAGAGGAGTGATAACCATCAGACACGTAAATACCCAGGAGGAGAAATCTCTTCAACTCCTTGGCAGACATGTCAGGGAGGAATCAAGTGACTTCTGTAAGGCCTCAATTTGTGTTTAACCTCTTCTATATATGCATTTACTATCCTCTGGAACACAGCAAGAGACAGAGTCAACTTCATCATTTTGACCTCCTTACAAAATACTTCTATCCAGTGGATGGAGGGATAGACAGCCCTTGATCTACTTGGCATATTGATTTTTATCTGATGGTAGCATGTCCATTGGTAGCATCTTAATAAAGTGGCAGAAGTGCTTTTCCTTCACTCTTCTAAGGGTGGTTACCAATCATAAGCGGTTACTAACATATTACACAAGATTTGGGTCAGTGTACCTTTAAACCATGGCGCTGTGAGGTGGGTGATTTGTGTAGCCAGCCATATTGTAGACTTAACAGTATGTTAAAACTTAAGAAAGAGAATGAGTCAGTGCCCACCTGTTGCATTGCCTATCTTTGTCAGGTCATTGACCTTTTCCTGCACTGGCAGACTGTTCTCAGTGTAAGAGGAAGCTCTCAGTGCCACACGCACCGCATGGTTGTTAACACAAAGAGAGTTAAATGACTGTCTCAAGTGACAGCTTTATGGAAGGTATTCCTGTCTATGCGCTGATCCATCAAAAATGAAAAATCTGAGGGATGAGTTCATCTATCAGTAGCTGGGAGAATGCAATTCATGTGCTGATGCTTGAGGAAAAGTTGCAACAATCCTTGATAATTCTTCCAAATCAGGAAAAGCAGCATCTACTCAATGGACTTTGTATGGGAATAACTTGGTACCAGGAGTAATGCAGATGGCTGCTCCCTCTATACTAGGCTGCTTTTCAATCCTGATTAGGAAAAGCAATACCTTCTTCAGGCCTTATTTGGACCCTAAAGCAATACTGGGATGGATAGTTCCTACAAATATGGCCCTATACATAGGTTTGAACCTCCAAGGGCTTTTTTTTTTTGCTGCAGCAGCAGGAAATACAACAAGGGCATAGTGAACCACATTAAGGTGACTTCCAGTGAACATGCAAGAATGGAAACAGCTGTACATCAGTACCCATTTGGTAGCATGATAATTTCAAAGAATATTCTTTTTTTTTTGGTAAGCTCATCCAAATAAATAGCTATCATCTCACAAGAAGGCTCCCAAAAACGCTTGGGATATCTGAGAGGGTGGATGGACTTTTCCCCCTCTGGACTCTCTCCCTGAACAATGCTGGGACCCTCAGACAGGTCCCAGGTCACCGCAAGTTTTGGAAAGGCTATCTCACTGATTTTGTTATTTGCAGGTTGACATCCCTGTAGTTATCTGGTCACCCTTATTCCCATGAATAAAGTCAGTATTTCTATATTAGTATTTCCTCACACCCAGCATACCAATCTGCAAGGAGGTCTGGCAGCTGAGGTCCAGAATAGGGATAATAGTGATGACTCCAGTTGTTCATCTTCTCGCTAGGTGTTGTTTTGCTATAATTTTTCTCAAATTGCTCCAACTTTCTGCCTTTCTCATTTCTGATTCGCCCTGCTTCCTCCTCAGTCGCTCCGCAATTTCTATCTCATTGCTTAAATCTCATTGATTAAGGTGATAGACTGTTGGCCCTATCATTCACTGAGTTCCCAGATGTCCCACCGCACTGTTATCAGCTCAAATTTCCAGCTAATCATCATGCAAAAAATATGCAAGCTGAATGGTGCAGGAAAAATCTAACAATACATGCCACGAGATGCTCCAGCAAGATTTGGTGCATAATTGTGAAATTTGTCTAAAGCTGCTGGGTTTGTTAAAATTTTCGTTGTTCCAGTCCCTCACCCCCACAACCCTTGTAATAACTTCTTTTGGAAAAGCTTTAAGGCAGGGATCTGGAGTGGCTCGTGGGTTGCTCTGCTGCCCCTGAGCTGGAAGGTTCCTGGGTTCAAGTTCTATCCCAGGGCTTGCTGGCTACAAATGAAACCAACCACTCGTGTAAGCAGGTCATTGTCATCATCTGTGCCAGTTGCCAGCCTGGATCAGTGGGGAGGGTTGAAGTTGGAAAGTCATCTGGCTGTAAAGCTCCCTGCCAAATGCAAAAATAGTGGTTGTTGTGAAGGTGATTAACCAGCATTGTGGTGACCCCATATAACATGGGAAAATACAAAACAACCAACTGATAAAGAATTAAGACCTTATTCTCATATATTTCTCCCCCCACCCCTCCTCATCTTCCCAGTGCATGGCTCCATAGTGCACACCACTGCTTTGTCTAATTAGCTATCATTCACCTCTAAGCTTTGACAGAGTGCTGGCAAACCATTGGATCAGCCGAGGTTGATTCGTCCCTTATCTGGCATCCAATCATTCATATTTTCAGCAGGCATTCTTGGATAGTGACCATAAGTAGGAAGCCTGGCTGATTCCTCAAACCCTCCCCTGGTTCCCCCCCCCACCTCACCCCACAAAGCGGGTTCAACTATTCACCAGATAGCTGCTCAATTTTCTATTGTTATATTGAGCATTAACTAATAACAGTGTGAATCACAGTGGGGAAGTGTTGCTTGGCACTGTCATGGAGATACTCAATAATAACTGCTGATAGTGAATATTTGCTTTCCCTGGTGCTGCTGTTTACTTTCTGCTATTACCATTCACTAATTGCCTTGTTCCACATCTAATAATCTCTGTGTATTTTCATGGCTCCGTTTGTCAATTCATTTTTAATTTACTTCTGTTTCTTTTGAAAAGAAACTCAACACTTTCTTTTTTAATTTTAACTAAATTTATATCATGCTTAATTGAATTTATCACTTTGTGCCATTTGTACCTGTTGTCTCCTCGCCTCCCACACATATATTTAATTAACTGATGTTTGCTAGCTGCCAGGTTTCCCACACCTTCCAAATGTTTTCTTTATCCTTTCATCCTTAAGGTAGGGATAAGCAAATTAGCATGGCCTAGGTTACAAAAACACTTATTAGACCTTTTACTTATACATGAAACTAAAATAAATAAGCCAATTTATTTTTACTTTTGCTGAAAAAAAATGTTACATCCAATGCATGAGCAATGAAGGACAACAGAACATACAAAACAAGGCTCATGGTCTAGCCAGTTTCTTTAAATTATTTACCAAGTCTGCTTGCTTGGCGTCTGGAGATCAGAACAAGATTTCCGACTAGAGTCATATCTGCAGGAACTAAGGAACAATGCATTGAAAACAGGTTTAAATTTTAGTCCTGTTCCCTTTAAGTGCTTGTAGTTTTTTAATTACTTTGTAATGAAGTCTGCCTGGCAACTAACTAGTTTTAAAAATAAAACACCATTTTAAAAAGTCTAACCTTGCACTTGGTACAAAATAATGTTTTTATTTTTTATTTGTTTATATAGATTTGAATTAAAGTAAAGTAAAGCGGTGATCTCCTCAAACATTTCAAGATATTAAGGGGAACAAATAAGGTAGATAGGGGAGAAACTTTTTCTGCTGACAGGGGAGTCTAGGACTAGGGGGCCATAGCATAAAAATTCGAGTCAGACCTTTCAACACTGAAATTAGGAAACACTTCCACACACAATGGGCAGTAGAAGTTAGGAACTCTTATGCAAATGGAAATTGATGCTAGATCAATTGTAAGTTTTAAAACTGGGAAGGATAGATTTTGTCATCCAAAGGTATTTTGGCGGCTTTGTGCAGTTAGGTCACAGATAAGTGATGATCTCAATAAATGGTGGAACAGGCTAAAAGGCCAATTCCTGTTCCTAGATTCACACGTTTCCTATCTACAATAGAAAGAGTAACAAGATTGATTCTATGCAACCAAAAATCAACTTGTCACACTGAGGAATAATTAATTGACATCTGCATTTTTTGGAGACAATAAAAACCAGCAGCTTAGTGGTGTCATGTTGTCGTAGAATTGTAGAGCGTATATTAGAATGGTTACAGTACAGTAGGAGACTATTTCACCCATCGTATCCATGCCAGCTCTCTGGAAGAGCAACTTATCTAGTCTCACTCCCCTGTCTTTTCCTGTAGACCTGCAAACGATTGTCTGATAATTATCCAATTCTCTTTTGAAGGCCTCGATTTAATCTGCGTCCAGCACACTCTTAGGCTGAGCATTCCAGATCCTAACCACGTAATGTGTAAAATTGTTTTCTTCATGTCACCATTGCTTCTTTTGCGAATCAACTTACATCGATGTCCTCTGGTTCTCAACCTTTTTGCCAATGAGAATCTCTCCCTACTCACTTTGTCCAAACCCCACAGGATTTTGAAAACCGTGACTAAATCTCCTCTTAATCTTCTCTTCTCCAAGGATAGCAGCCTCAATTTTCCAATCTATCCATGGAGCTGAACTTCCTCATCCTTTCTGCACCTGCTCTAATGCAGTCACATCTTTCCTAAAGTGTGCAGCCCACATTTGGACACAATACTCCAGTTGAGACCAAGCCAGTGTTTTATACAAGCTCGTCATAACTTCCTTGCTTTGTACTCTATGCCCTTATTTATAAAGCTCGGGATCCATTATGCTTTATTCACCACTATCTCAAACTCCCCAGCCACCTTCAATGATTTGTGCATATATAACCACAGGTCCCTCTGCACTTGCAGCCCCTATAGAAATGTACCTTTTAATTTACATTGCCCCTCCTCACTCTTCCTACTAAAACGAATCACTTCACACTTCTCTGCTTTAAATTTCATCTGCCACTAGTCTGCCCATTCCACCAACCTCTCGAACTTTATCACTACCCCCCTCTCAGTTCACAATACTTCTAAGTTTTCTGTCATCTGCAAATTTTGAAATTGTTCTCCTTACACCAAAGTCTCGGCTATTAATATGTATATCATGAAAAACACTGGTGCTAACACTGACCCCTGCAGATCCGCACTATATGTTTTCCTCCAGTCTGAAAACAACCATTCACCACTAGTCTCTGTTTCCTGACACTCAGCCAACTTTGTCCACACTGCCACTGTTCCTTTTATTCCATGGGCTTCAACTTTACTGACAATTCTGTAAATTGGAAGTCCAATGACACCACATCAACGACATGGCCCTCATTAGCCATCTTTGTTACCTCATCAAAAAACTCAAAGCAAGTTAGTTAAACATTATTTGCCTTTGACAAATCTGTGCTGGCTTTCACTAATTAATCCACATTCGTTCAAGTGACTGCTATTTTTGTCCTGAGTTATCATTTCTAAACACATTCCCACCACTGTGGTTAAGCTGACTGAGCTGTAGTTGCAGGGTGTATCCTTACACCTTTCTTTTTAACCAAAGTGTAACATTTGTAATTCTCTGGCCCTCTGGCACCAACCCTGTATCTAAGAAGGATTGGAAGATTTTGGCCGCTGCCTTTGCAATTTTCACCCTTACTTCCCTCAGGGTTCTTGGACGTATCTCATCCAGTCCTGGTGATTTAATCAACTTTAAGCACAGTTTGCAGCACGTAGTGATGTTACGTATGATTGCAGAACTATAAGGCAGGATCATCCGCATTGAGGACTGAATGGATTTATGGGCAGAATTTTACAGGCCCCTGCCAGTGCTTTTGCAGGTGGGCAGGAACCAATGAAATTCCTAAGTGTCTGTCCCGCCACCTTCCTGCCTGCCCCCAACCTGTCCTTAGCTTTATAAGGGGTGGGAGAGGCCTAGGGTGCCCAGCGCACCCTCATCCCAATTGAGGCCCTTAAGTGGCCAACTTTCACCCTTACTTCCCTCAGGGTCCTTGGACGTATCTCATCCAGTCCTGGTGATTTAATCAACTTTAAGCACAGTTTGACTTAAGACCAGCTTTTGAGACCAGCAGGAGGAGGTCAAGGATGGAGAGGGGAAAGCCAGCAGTTTACCCTGCGTGGGTCTCAGGTGGGAAAAAGGAGGTGGGGGCACCTCCTTCACAGGGTCCCTTTTCCATTTGGGCCCCACAAAGGTCTGACACACCCTGGTACTCTCTGCCACCCTGGCCTCTCCAACAAAAAACCACCAACCCTCTCTAATACTGCCGCCCAGGGGGTTCCCCTCCCATGCCATCACGGCACACCCTGGCACTTGCCTCCATCCTGGCTCTGGGACTGACTGCTGGGAGTACGTGTAGTCTCAGCAGTGGCCACTGCCCCCGGTGGCAGGCAGCTGTTTGGGGCAGGTCTTCCTCCCGACTGAGGGGCTGAAGCCTCACCTCCAGCTGATTAACACTCCTCAGGGAATTAAATGGCTCAGGGCTAACTAGCATGGGTGGGAGTATGTTCCAGGAAACCCTGCCACCTGTTACACTCTGCCCCACATCTGGTTTCCTAGGAAAATCGTGTTGTTCCAAAAGCCAACCGAGAATCTCCCTGGAACAATTATAGATTACCAGTACGTGACCCGTGTGAATGATCCACTCCGAATAGATGAGAAATAGTGAAAAATGGGCGTCAGTTTTAAGTCTACACCCCTTCTCCCAGCTCAGCAGAAACCCTGTAGGGAGCTGTTAAAATGGAGTGGGGGAATTTACCCATTCTGTTGGTGCCCTAATCTGGCCGACTGTGATTTTAAACCGCTGGGAGCAGAGGCAGAATTTTCCCGTTGGTGTGAGGGGGTGGGCCCTGCATGCTTGTGCGTAAAATGACTCGCGGTGACGCCGGGCAAGCATCCTGACATCACCATGTGTCATCGCGATATTTCGTTGGGCGGGCGCACGATGATATCCGATGCACGCCCGCCATTAATTAATGGGCCACTTAAGGCCCTTGAGGCGCCAATCAACGGCGATTTTTCGGTTCCCCGTGCAATCTTCGAGTCGGCGCACGGGCGCAACGGGCAGGCGGGTAGGACACATTTGTATAAGCCTCATCCATGGGCAAGATACGAGGGCTCAGTGGGGTCACGAGAGTAGTCTGTCAAATGTTGATTTTTCAAAGTTACTGATATTTGCCTGTGTGATCTGCAATACTTTAAAATGCATACCAGCTGCCTGGTCTGGACTCACAACCTTCAGGTCAGCACACTGCAGTGAGGAATCTATTTTGGACCTGCAGGTTTCAGGAAGCCTTCCCTGAGCCTGGGGATGGGAGCTGACCTGTCCACTGGAGGCACCTCCTCTGAGGAGGAAGAGAGGGCTAGAAGGGGGAGGAGGCCAGGATTGCACATTCAGCCTCCAGGGAGGTCAGGCGTAGACACAAGGGGCGCAGGGCCAAGAGGTAGCCCAAGGTGCAAGGGGCTGCAGAAGATGCCTCTACCCTGCTGCCAGGGTATACAGGCGGCGAAGCAGCTACCTCAATATGTCTGAGGTGCAGTGCCAAAGGAGGCTCCGTCTCTCAAGGGAGACAGTCAACTATGTCTGTCAGATGATTGGGCCTGAGATCTCCGTGAACTTTGTGGGTGGACACCCCATGCCAGCGGCTCTAAAGGTTACAGCTGCCCTCAACTTCTATGCCTCTGGCTCTTTCCAGGGGTCGGTGGGTGATCATTGCAGTGTCTCCCAATCAGCTGTGCACAGTTGTGTCAAGCAGGCTACAGATGCTCTGTTCAGGCGTGCATTGACCTTCATCCATTATCATTGGGTCCAGGCAAGCCAGACACAGTGAGTCAGAGGCTTCGCAGCCATTACTACCTTCCCCCGTGTCCAGGGTGCAATCGACTGTACACATGTGGCCATCAAGGTGCCAGCAGGTGAGCCAAGTGCCTTCGTCAACAGGAAGGGCTTCCACTCCATGAACCTGCAGATAGTGTGTGATCACAGGATGCTGATTCTACAAGTCTGTGCAAGGTACCCAGGCAGCTCCCACGACGCCTACATCCTCAGACACTCCCAGGTGCCGAGGCACTTCAGTGCTCCAGCCCGGCTGGATGGATGGCTGCTGGGTGACAAGGACTATCCCCTCATAAGGTGGCTCATGACACCTCTCTGCCATCCAAGAACAGAAGCTGAGCAGCGGTACAATAGGAGCCACGCCTCCACAAGGGCTGTGGTGGAGAGAACTATCGGTCTTCTCAAGATGCACTTCCGATGCCTGGACCACTCAGGGGGCTCACTCCATTACTCCCCCAGATCGTGTGTCTGTGATAGTGGTTGCATGCTGCACTCTCCACAATCTTGCGTTGGAAAGGGGGATTGCAGTGGACGAAAAAGACACCAACGCAGTTGCTCCGGCTGCACACGATGGTTCCAGCAGTGAGTCCGAGGATGAGCACGCACAGGGAAATGCTGAGGGGGTAGACACTGACACGGGCATACTCCAGGGAGGCAGGGGCACCCAGGAGGCTTTAATCCAACGATCCTTCAGCTAACACACCACAGATGGACCACCAGGACAAGCCTGGGCTGTAGGCTCCATACTCAATACCTAACTGCAAAATCTGCCAGGTTAGGAACATTACCTAAGGGCCTTGTTAATAAAGCTGAATGTCCCACAAATCACTCATAACATTTTTGGAAACCATCCAGCTGCAGAAGAAAAGAGGCATAGTGACATGTCTGAATTTAATATTACAACCAAAGAAACTCAAAGAAACAAAATGACAAAGGTGTTAATAATCACCCCAACTCACAAAGACCTTATTGCAGGCCAACACAAGAGCACCAGTGATAAACCCGTGGTGTGCCTAAGATGCCTTATGTTTACGTGTTTGTTGCAATGTCTTGGTGCTGACCCCTCATTGGGAGTGGTATCTGAGACAGCCTGCTGACTCCACTGTCCTGTTGGCCTTGATGACACTGGTGGTTGTCCTCTGGCCTGTGGACCCTGTGCTGGCCCCGCCTGGGAGGGATCTGCCAGTTCCACAGCCGGCACCTCCCCAGTCATCACAGCCTCACCAGACGCAACAGTCATTGGAGAGGGGTGGATGAGCTGCTACCCTCATCCGGAGCGCCCTGAGAGGAGCCCGCAGAGATGACAGGCAGCTGCTGTGCCAACGTGAGGTCGCTTCAGACCTCCCTGCTTACCGTAGATGGATGGGCACTGAGCTGGGAACCTTGATGCCCAGACCACCTCCCACACTGGCAATGACCAGCTGAGGTCAATGCCGATGTGAGGGCTTGCTGGCCCGAGTGCATCCTCAGCAAGCCCTGATGGGTCTCCTGGAGGAGCCTCTCCACGAGAGTTACCACTCTCTCCTTGGAGGACGCAAGGCGCTCGTCCATGAGGCTCATTGCTTCAGCGATAGTCCACGTAGACTCCTCCACCACGGGCACCAAGCCAAGCATAGCCTCATGTATCTCCACCAGATGCTCCCGCACACCCAGCCACATTTCCTGCATTTGCTGCATCACGGATGACCCCAGAAGCACATCGTCAGGCACCGACTTGAGCATGTGCCTGGTCCCCTGCAGTCCTCCGACTGCTGGCACCATGGGCACTCTCTGCGTCTGCCAGCTCCGCCAGTGACTGCGAAATGCCCTCACCACTGTGCCCTGGGACACTAGCCGATGATCTAATTCCACCGAGGTGCTAGTATCTGCCCTGGTGCCTGCCTGGCAGAAATGGCGTGACACTGGTGAGACTTCAGGGCCCTCAGTTGTGAGAGGGGGGCCTCTGCTGCTCCTCCTCCCAGCCCTGCCCCACTGATGCTGAAAGGAAGAACAAGGACATTGGTCAGTTAACGTGGAAACAATGATAATGTGCATCCCTGTCCCCCGGATCATTATGCGCTCATCCTTCCATAAGAAATGGTCAAGCCATGTTGCAAAGTTAAATCACTGAACATTCAGCACTGCCATGGCTGTTGGGAGAACAATGGTGACCTCACTGCTGGGCAAACATACCTGCCCGTGGCACCCCAGCCTCACCGACACCAGTGGACCTGGGCATATGGTGCCTCTCCAAATCTAGGGCCACCTGCTCGAAGCGGCTGAGAATCACCAACTGTGACGGCCCGCTGTCCTCACCCGCTTGGCAGCATTATGTGCATTTTTCTACTGAAAAGGGGAGAAGAGCATTGATTAGTGCTACTTGTACCTGGATTCTCTTCGCGGACGGCCCACCCCAACCAGATTGGGACATTGCAGGGCTCCAGTACTTCCTCACCCCACTGCTGTCAAACACTCACACAAAGATGCTAGGCCGGGCCCTCTACTCCCCAAACCCTTGGCCAAATGCTGCCTATATCACATTAGGCACCACACGGTCTAATCTTCCATACCAAGGAGGCGCAAGCACGTGGAGCGCAGAGGACAGCAGATTGATCGGTGCCACCCCACTTTGTAGCTCCCACCCCAGCATGTCAGCACCCTGACTTTGTCATGTCCTGGAGTTCCAGCACTGCGCCGAGGTACAGCTCCTCCAGGTTGTCCCCAAAACAGCAATGTGGGTCACCGTGCATCACATGCTGCGGGTGCAGAGCCCATCTCTTCACCACCCTCAGGGTGACCTCAGCATGGGCTATATATGTTGGCCCACCCAGCGAAGGACACATGCTGTCAATGATTCAATGCAGTCACTAAACTCAGACTTGGGTGGAGGGGGGCACCATTGGGAAAGCCTACCAGCTGGGTTAAGTGACCAATACCAACATGGTGCTCACCCTTCCTGAGTGCAACAGGTCATTGAAGCGCTTGCGACACTGGACCCAGGTACGCCGCACCACATCGCGGGAGATCACTATCTCCGCCACCCCCTCCCAGGCACATTTGGTCATGTGGTGGGGCCTCCTCCTCCCATCCTGGAGGACCTCCCACCACGCCGCCACCTCCTCGAGGAGGGCAGCAAGGCAATCATCAGAAAAATGAGGGGCACAGTGCCCCCCTGCCCTACCCCCCTGCCTGGCCTGCTCACCAGCAGTGCTCTGGAAAGCCCTTCCATTGGCCATGATTCACAGCCTTTGAAAGGCTGCAGCAGCTTTTTAAAAACAGGCCGCCAGGTCACCAATGGACCCGGTGGTCATTGCAGTCCCACCGCCTCCCGCCCGCTCGCTCCCGTTGTCCTTGAGAGCCGCGATTCACACTGGGCGGGCCTTAATTGGCCAGCCCGCATAAAATGGCAGCTCGGACCTGATTGCAGGGGCGATCGGGTCTGTGCACGCCCGTGCCCACTCCCACTCCGCCCGCCAGGCAGAAAATTCTGCCCAAGGATGCAAAGTGCAATGGTTGTATTAACGTAACAGTCGGAGACATGGGCTAATTATCCTGTACAACCACCAGTTTGAGAATTTGAATGCAGTACTTAGGAAAAAGCTGGTAGCAGTTAAGCTGTCGAAATATCATTGGATCATTGTAAAAGCCAACTGGTTTCTTTAATGAAGGAAATCTATTGTCCTTACCTGGCCTGGTTTATACTGACTCCCACTCCAATGTCGCTTGTGCTCAGAAGTGGCTGAGCAAGGATAGGCAGTTGGAGAAAGCTCATCACAATCCTTTCAGGCCAATAAGGAAGGCATAGGCATCACAAGCTACCTGTTGTAGCAATGGTCACATCACAAGAGTAACCTTTTTAAATAGAAGACATCATTAGGGTCCTACTCCCATTTTCACCTTAAGGCTGAGCAGGAGAGAAGTCGTGGCTTTCCTGCCAAGCAATTTCCCCTCCTCACTGACATCCAATGCATCTAACTTGTGTCAGGGATCTCTTTGGGTTGGAGGTGGTAGCTATTGAGCTGCCCAATTCCACCAGCTGGGCAGCTGCTTGACATCCTGGGCACTCTGGCTGAAAAGTCTGCAAGTGACATGTAAATGAGTGAGCCAGCCACTCACTGGGCTGCATTCCTTCACAGACTACAAATTTCCCTCATAATGTGAAGTCCAGAGTCAGGAGATACCTGTAATAAGAATGGGAAATCCATCTTCTCTAAAGCTTCTAGGGGCACAGTGTAATTTTGGAACACAGCACTCACTCTTCACTCTCCACAGCACCCACTCTAGAGAATTAGCCCTATCTAATCTTGTCTGATTTTCTTTCTTTCACTGTACCATTTAATGGTGTTCTTAAATCTCCCTCTCAAATGTTGCAATTGATTCAGCATCAGCAGTCCCTTGTGGTAATATATTCCATATTCAAATAACCCTTTGAATAAAAGAAAAATGCAACCATCCTTACTTTATCTCCTCTTGTTGGCGGTTCACTTACTGGTGAAAATAATCCTTCATTATTTATACTCTGAAAACCTTTCATAATTTCAAACAGTTCTATTAGCTCTCCCCTTAACGTTATCTGCTTGAAGGAATACAGAGTTAATTTTTAAAGTCTCTTGTCATTACTATTCCTGGTTTTATCAAGTTAATCAACATTGCACCATTTCCATGGTTTCATTTTCTACCCTGGCGTAGAAAACTATATACAAAACTCCAACTATGGCCTAACCAATACCTTGTACAGATTCTGAAGAGTATTTGTGTAGATTAATCATTCTTAACATATGAATAAGAGACCTGCAATTTACTACAGTGAAATATTTCGCATTTGGATGTCACCTTTTCATTGACTTCCAACATGCAAATTCAGATAATGCATTGAGATAACTTGATTCAACAATATTGAGGGTAATTACCAAAATCAAAGCACAATGCCTCCACATACACCAGTGTGCCATGTATACGCCCATTTTAAATTGTGAAAACTGAAATCCAACTGTTTTTTATTCCCCTGATCTGTGTGACTTAAAGCACACATAGAAGGACCGTATGAAATGCTGAGAACAGCTAATGTTAATTGAACCTCCATCTCCACAGATCTCAAATCATTGGTTTGATTAATGATTTTGCCTTTCAGCATAAAATATGTTGAACATACGTCAGAAGTTGTGAAATGGTCATTGTCATCATCATTATCATCATGATTGGCAATCCCTCGTGCCGAGGATGATCCTCCTTTGCAGCTGGCTGGGTGGAAATGAAATGTCAGTGTTGGCTGTGGATTTACAGATGGCTTATAAGCCCTATCTTAGCCTTATAGGTTCCCCCATTATGATATAAAGCCTTCCTGCCTTGGACTTAATCAGGGCAGAGACAGGAAGGATGCAAGTCCCCAACTGCCACACTCTTGTCTGCTTGTCTGCTTAAGTGCCCCCCCTCCACCGCCACCAAACTCACCTCGTGGGAGGCATTAATTTCTACCCGGCATGTCTGCATCTTGTAGGGCACTCATGTTTGTTCTTGTAAAATGGTATTAAATTGGCTAAAGCATTCTTATTATGCAGCCTACCTTTTTAATTTTGTGTTGAAGGTCTTTAATCAGGCTCCTATCCCACCCTCAGCAGTGGAACAGCTCTATGTAAAGTCACAAATTATATCCTATGTGGCTGTGATTATGGTAAACTTACCTTCTTCCTTCCCAATCTGTCAGTAGTCCTTGACATGAGTGACCACACCATTCTCCCCCAGCACCTCAGCTCCATGGCTCAGCTGGGTGGGACTGCACTCTCCAGCTTCCATTCTTATTTATCCAGATGTAGCCAGAGAATTACTTGCCTTGGCTGCTCTTCCCACTTCCAAAGACCTATCCTTAGTCCCTCCCTATTTCTCATCTACATGCTGCCCCTCAGCATCATCATACAAAAACACAACATCAGATACAACATGTACACTGACAACAACCAGCCTCACCACTACCTCTTTTGACTCCTCCATCATATCTGACTGATCAGGCTTCTTCTATGACAATTAGTACTGGATGATCAGAAGTTCCCTCCAGTGAAAAATTGGGAATGCAAAAAGGCATTGTCCTGTGTCATTGCCTCAATCGCAGCTCGCTATACCATCAACTCCATGCGAACATCGGAATTAGGAGCAGGAGCAGGCTATTTGACCCCTCGAGCCTGCTCCACCATTCAGTAAGATCATGGCTGATCTGCTGTTAACCTCCACTCCAAATTCCCGATAACCTCTCGCCCCCTTGTTTATCAAGAATCTACCTACTTCTGCCTTAAAAATATTCAAAGTCAATGGGCAGAGTTTTTAGGCCGGTGTGTGGGTGTGTGCCCGACACATCTGAGCAAGAAATAAAGCCTTTGATGTCAGCCGAGTGTGCCGACGTCAACATGCACCTCGCGCTATTTTGCTAGGCGGGCACGCAATGAAGGTGGAGGCGCACCCGCCATTAATTAAGTGGCCAGTTAAGGCCCTTGAGACACTAATTGTCTCGGAGTATACGTATCCTGTGCGAATTTCAGGCCATCGCACGGGCAAAACAGGCAGGCGGGCAGGCCACAATTTCAAGAAGCTCATCCACGGGAGGGATAAAAGGGGTGAGTGGGCTTGCTAATGCGAGTAGTTTGTACTTTATCTCATAATTTGCTGCTGCTTGCTCGTGTGAACAGAGCATCTTCATTTCACTTCAGAGCTGCTTCGACAGAAGTAAGAGGCTTCAGTTCAGGACTCAGTGTTGTTTTCCAGGCCCCCGGAGGATCCATACCACTTGGGGCCTTCCAGGTATCAGACAGCCTTCCCTTTCCCTGGGAATGGGGATTGCGGTCTCCGCTGGAGGAACCTCCTCTGAGGAGGGAGGGCCAGAAGGCAGAGGAGGCCAGGCATCCCTATTCAGCCTCCAGGGGACCGACCTGTGGGGGGAGAGGCGCAGGTACGAGGGGTGCAGGTCCAACAGGAAGTCCAAGGCAGAAGGGACCACAGAAGACGCCACTATCCTGCTGCCAGGGTTTACAGGCGGTGAAGCAGCTACCTCAATATGTCTGAGGTGCAATGCCGAAAGAGGGTCCGTCTCTTAAGGGAGAGAGTGGCCTCCATCTGTCAGATGATCAGCCCTGAGATCAGCTCCGGCTATGTGGGTGGACATCCCATGCCAGAGGCGCTGAAGGTCATGGTGGCCCTCAGCTTCTATGCCTCTGGCTCTTTCCAGGGTTAGTAGGAGATCTTTGTGGAAGTTCCCAATCAGCTGTCCACACTTGTGTCAAGCCATTGGCAGACACTCTGATCAGATGTGCATTGACTTTCATTCACTACAGTGTGGACAAGGCCAGCCTGTCAGAGCGAGCCAGAGGCTTTGCAATGATCACTGGGCTCACCCGCGTTCAGGGTGCAATAGACTGCACACATGTAGCCAACAAGGCGCCAGCGGGTGAGCCCGGTGCCTTCGTCAACAGGAAGGGCTTCCAGTCCATGAACGTGCAGATAGTGTGTGACCACAGGATGCAGATTCTACAAGCTCCTGACAGCTCCCATGATGCTTACATCCTGAGACACTCTCAGGTGCCAAGGCTCCTTAATGTTCCAGCCTGACTGGATGGATGGTTGCTGGGTGACAAGGGCTATCCCCCATAGGGAGATTCATGACGCCTTTCACGCACCCAAGAACAGAGGCAGAGCAGCGGTACAACAGGAGCCATGGCTCCACAAGGGCGGTGGTAGAGAGAGCCATAGGTCTTCTCAAGGTGCGCTTCTGATGCCTGGACTGTTCGGGGGTGCACTACAATACCCCCCAGAGCGTGTGTCATTGATAGTGGTTGCATGCTGCACTCTCCACAATCTGGTGCTAGACAGGGGGGACACAGTGGAGGAAGAAGATCTTGGCACAGCTGCTCAGGAAACAGGTGATGAGTCCCGTAGTGAGTTTGAGAACGAGTACGGCCAGGAGAACGGTGAGGGGATGGACACTGACCTGGGTAATCTCCAGGGAGGCAGGGACACCTTTGATCCAATGCTCCTTCAGCTAGCCTACCAAATAAGAGCCAAAACCACATGCTCCATACTCGATCCCTGGCAGGAACATTTGCTTAGTGAACAACATGCACTATGTGCCATTTCAATAAAGTTTAAGGAGAAACAAGTCACTCATAACATCATGGGTTACTCTGCACCTGCAGAACAAATGAAGCACCCAGAGGTTTGTTGCACAAAAACACATTTAATGATATGGTGCCTGGCATACATTATACAAATGAAATTGAGAGGTGTAATCCATCACACCAATGGACAATTAATGTAAAAGTGGGGGAAACAAATATCAACTGTGATCAGGCCATGTTGTGATTAAGATGTTTTAAGTTTGTGCTTGTGGGTGCTGTGTCTAGGTGCTCCCCCCTCACTGGCACTGGCATTGGATACAGCCTGCTCACTCTGCTGTCCTGTTGGCCTTAATGACCTTGGTGGGCATCCTCTGGCCCATGCAGCCTGTGCTGGCCCTGCCTGGGAGTGAGCGGCTGTCATCTCCCCAGCCGCCACAGCCTCATCGGATGCCACGGTCACTGGCAGTGGGGGCGGAGAAGCTGCTGCCATCATCTGGAGCGATCTGAGAGGAGCCCGCAGCAACAACAGGCAGTTTGTACGCCAACGTGAGGTAATTTTCAAACTCCCTGCTCACCATTGATGGATGGGTACCTGGCTGGGATACTGGACCAGTTGAGATCATTGCCGGTGTGAGGGCTGGCAGGTCCGAGCACATCCCCAGAAATCCCTGATTGAGCTCCTCGAGAAGGCTCTCTGTGAGAGTCGCCACTCTCTCCATGGCGGAGGTAGTGCGCTCGGCCATGAGGGTCATCGCTTTGCTCACGCTCCGCAAGGACTCCTCCACAATGGAGACCATGGCACGCAGTCCCTCATGTGTCTCCGCCAGATCCTCCCCCACACCCTGCTGGATGTCAAGAATCTGCTGCCTCATGGACGACTCCAGGGGCACATCATCAGTCATCGGCTGAGCATGTTCCTGGTCCCCGGCAGTCCTCCGGCTGCTGGCACCCTGGGCACTCTCTGCCTCCGCCTGCACCTCAAGCGAGTGTGAAGTGCCCTCACCAATGTGCACCTGGATACTAGCCACTGATCTAATGCCCACCAAGTGCTGATATCTGCGCTAGTGCCTGTTTGGCAGTGAGGGGGTGACGCAGGTGCATTGTGATGGTTGCTGTCCTCAGGAGTCAGTGGTGGGCCTTCAGGCTCCTCACCCCGATGGGCTGCTGGTGAGCCTGAAAGGAAGAACAAGGACATCTCATTAGTTCAAGTCATTACACTGTTAATGTGCATGCTTGGCACCCAGATGAGACAGAGATATACATTGGGGTGCCCTCGTCTTTCCATTATCAATGGGGATTCGAGGTTCACATCAATATAGAGGCTACAGTGGAATGGTTGCTATTACAGACATTCTCACCTCAGTGCACTGCACTCTTACCTCCCCGTAGCACCCCAGCCTCACCACGGCCGCTTGACCTAGGCGCATGGCGCCTCTCCAACTCCACAGCCTCCTGCTCATACTGAGTGAGGATGAGTAGGTGGGGTGCTCCCCCACCAGCCTGCGACCTCTCTGCATTGTGATGGGATGTTTTCTCCTGAAAGGATAGAGGAGCATTGATTAGTCCACCCTGTACCTGCAGCATCATTGCAGCCTGGCCAACCCCACCTGAGGAATACTTCACAGGGCTCAGTTGGCTGGTGACCCTGGAGCTGCAAGACACTCAGTGCAAGTAGCCAGTGCTCACCCCATTGGCCAGATGTTGCCTAATTGATATTTACCACTTACACTAAGACCTCTGAGGTCTAAGTGGGGGATGGGCAGATCTTAACTGCTGTGCTAAGTGACCCATGCCAACACGGTACTCACCCTTCCCGATCTCAGGCAGCTCTTGGGTTTCCAACCGCCCCCGCCCACCCCCGCTGAGCCCACCCGACAAGGGAAAAATTCTGGCCAAAGTTTCCAACGCCTTTTGAGGAAGAGAGTTCCAAAGGCACGTGACCCTCTGAGAGAATTTTTTTTTCCTGATCTCTGTCTTAAATGGGTGAACCCTTATTTTTAAACAGTGACCCCCCAGTTTTAGATTCTCCAACAAGAAAACATCCTCTCCACATCCACCTGTCAAGACCCTTCAGGATCTTATATGCTTCAATCAACTCGCCACTTACTCTTCTAACATCCAGCGGATACAAGCCTAGATTGTCCAAGATAAAAGCAAAATATTGCGGATGCTGAGAATCTGAAATAAGAACAGAAAATGCTGGAAAAACTCGGCAAGTCTGATGGCATCTATGGAGAGAGAAACAGAGCTAGTGCTTTGAATCTGTATGACTCTTCTTCAGAGTCCCTGAATTTCCCTGAATTTGTTAACTTCCTGAATGAGACCCCGATACTGTTATGCTCCTGGGTGAGGGGGAATGAGCTGGCTCCCCTTCTTTATTCACCCCCTTGGTTGGTTGCAACAAGATTAATTTAAAAGGGACCCCTGCCCCCATGGATACCTTTTCCCTGTCCCAATGTATTTATGTTTTAGAAGGAGCCAAGTTAACCAAGCTACCTGAGTCAGAAAAAGTAAGTTTATTAGTTACTAAAAACCCAAGAAAAATTAATAAAAATGCAACACACATACACATGGATCAGAATTGAGACGTTGAGTCCCAATAAAAGTTTAAGAGGATCTACAAATCAGCATTTGGCTTGTCTGTGAGGTGTGGGTGGTGAGACATTACAGCTGTTAAGTTGGGTGATTCTGGTAGATTCTGACAGTTTAGTAGTTGGTTTGGAGACACTTGATTCTGCAGGTTGGTTGAAGAAGTGTCCTATTTCCTTTTTGATTGTGGCTTTGCTGACTTGCCTCCAGCAACAGAGAGAGGGTGAGAAATTTCACCTGTAACTGCGGGGGTAACTAGTTGATCTTCTTGTGCTGTCACTCCCACAGCGCACTAGCACTGCTCTGCAGCCAGCTTTTTAACCCATTTTGCCCTGTGCATTCATGTACGGGAAAAAGCCATGTCTTTCCCCCCAGGTTTTCTTTGATCTCTGACCATTTTACACATTCTGAGATATGAACCAACAGGAGATGGATTTTAATTGACTGCTGAGATGTGGTAAGCAGTCTTTTTTCTCTGCAACCACAGGAGATTAAAGTTCAGTATTTAGGCACCTTCCCTATCTCCCTTTCAAGTGCCTCTGCCTGAACAAGCCCAAGGTACCTTTTCAGGTGCAACTTTCCATGTTCTCTCAGAACAGGTCTGTCAATATAATCCACATAGGAATTTTGCAGCAAGTGGTCACTTTAAGTTATCATCCATCTTTTGCTCAGTGTCCTTGCTTGTATTTCTTTTAAAACACACAAGTCTTCCTTAAGAAGTCCAATATGCCTGTAAGTTGCTGTAATCGGCTTTTATGACACCACTTCACTGGTGATTGTAATTTTCTTATGTTCCTCCATCCCTTCCATTTCCTGATTTACAACTATTTCTGGTATGTTACTTATATTCTCTCTAGTAAAGACCAATGCAAAACATCTGTTCAATTCAACTGCCATCTCCTTATTTTCAATTATTAATTCCCCAGACTCACATTCTATAGGACTAATGCTCACTTTGATAACTCTTTTTTTAAAATATACATAGAAGCTCTTACTATCTCTCTTTATATTTCCAGCTAGCTTTCTCTGGATCTCTAACTTTTCCCTCCTTATCAACCTTTACTCATTCTTTGCTGTTTTTTTATATTATGCCCAACCTTTACATAATTATATGCTTTTTCTTTAAGCTTGATACTGTCTTTAACTTATTTAGTTAACAAAGGTTGGTGGGTCCTCCCTTGGAATTTTTCTTTCTCGTTAGAATGTATCTATTCTGCATATTCTGAAATATCCCCTTAAATGTTTGTCGCTGCACCTCTATTGACCTATCCCTTAATCTAACTTGCCAGCTCACTTTAGCTAGCTCTGTTTTCATGCCCTCATAATTGCGCTTATTTAAGTTTAAAATGCTAGCCTTGGACCCACTCTTCTCTCCCTCAAACTGAATGTAAAATTCAATCATTATATGATCACTGCTACCTAGCAGTGCCTCCACCACGAGGTCATCAATTAACCCCTATCTTATTGCACAATATCAGGTCTATTATAGCCTCCTCCCTGGCTGGTGCCAGAGTATGCTGTTCTAAGAAACTATCCCAAAAAAAGCATTCTATGAATTCTCATCTAGGCTACTTTTGCCCATCTGATTTTTCCAGTTCATATGTAGATTAAAATCCCCCATGATTATCGTCATACCTTTCTGACATGCTTCCTTTATTGCTTCCTTTATTGCTTCCTTTATGCTCTGTCCTCTGTGGGTACAGTTAGGGGGCCCATACACCACTCCCACATGTCACTTCTTGCTTTTGTCATTCCTCATCTCTACCCAAACTACTCCTACATCCTGGTTTCCTGTACTTAGGTCATCCCTCCCTATTAGTGGGATCTTCCGCTCCTGTCTGCCATGGCAGATTGCAATTCCAGCCAGAGGCCAGCATGAAAGCAATTTTCATCCCACTAATGGGATGCAGATGAAAGCCCAACCACCCCGACTGGAATCGCACAAACCCAACCCCCGCTCAATCATCCGCGTTGCCAGTGGGAAATCGCACCGGTCCAGAGCACATCTGGACCAACATGGTATGTAAAAGTCAACACTTTCCTGAAGAAGGCCTGGGGCAGTTTGCGGAGATGAAGAGAAAATGGAGGCCTCCAATGACCGGATCTTGGGACACCACTTGCAGTAGTGGGCAGGTGGGGCATCAACCACATGGGTCTTCTCTGCACAGCAGCATCCAGGAGGTGGTTCCTCTCAGCGCAGAACCTCCTTCCAGATTTTGGATCTCCAATCTGCAACCTCTCCCAGGGTTCGGATCTGCAAGATGCAGGTGGAAGGTACTTCTGGCAGACAAGGGTCTGTGCTTGGCAGGGGTTGGGGAATAGATGGAGAGGAGAGGAATGAAGAGGTGGAGCAGGTGTGGAGGCCTAGAAGTGGGTGGGGAAGGTTGGGGCTGGTAGGGGAAAGAGAGATTTGGTGCGGGGATCGTGGAATGGGTGAGCTGGCACTGAGCAGGAAGGGTAGGAAGGGCTGTGCTGGAGAGCAGGGAGGAGGGCGTTGTGCCGCTGTGAATGGTCATGGGGTGTTGTGCAGATGTGAAGGGGCATGGGGTGTTGTGCCGCTGTGAATGGTCATGGGGTGTAGAGGTGTGGACGGGCATGGGGGTTTGTAGAGGGGAAAAGGGTTCAGAGGGAGGGGTCTCTCGGAAGATGATGGGTGAGGGGGAGGTGTGCACAGGCTTAAGGACTATCACAAATAAACCACATCAGACATAATTAAAGTTCAAATTAGCTATAGTTACAAAAGTATGATATGCGTAACAATCATAGTGCGCCCGTTAAACCTCTTGTGAATTCAGAACTTCTTAATTTTTCGTTCCCCAACATTTCTTCTAAGTGCCCGCAGCCTCCCCAACCCGATACCTGCAGCAGGGGTGGAAGCATTCTGCTGACCCGTTGGCCCTGTTGCCTTGGATAACCTTGAAGGCCGCTCTCTATAGACCTGAGGACTGGAGGGCCCCACCTTACTTTGGCTGTCCTGCTGTGGGGCAGCTATTCCCTCTGTTGTCACGCAGGGCGAGGACGAGGCTGAAGGTGTCACAGGCAAATGGGACTCCAAAGGGCCGGACTCCCTCAGAGAGTCCTGAGTGGAGGTCCTGAGGTGTCCAACTGCCGCTCATGCTCCCTTTGGGCGCCCAAGGCACCTGTCTGACTCCTTGAGGGGAAGTTGAATTGCCCCATCCTCCTCTCGCGTAGCCATTACAGAAGCTCACTCATGGCTACAGTGATGGAGTGCAGGCCTGCACGCATCTCCGGCAGAATCTGCTGGACCAGGGTCTCCACGGGGTCTGCCACTCTCCCTATGGAGACCTCCATGTGTGCACAGGTCAGCACCACTTCATTAGCCAGCAGACAGATGGACTCCTCTGCTTCACATGCCACTCTGTTGATGGCTTCCGACATCTCTGGCTGATATTACCCCGTCTCTTCCTGCTTCTCCAGCATCTCTTGGAAGGCTGATTCCAGAGGCTCATCATCAGGCACGGACTCGCAATGCCTCTTCCCCAGCACTCGTCCAAGTGCCTGTGAGCTTGGCTGACCCTTCCTCCTACTACTGCAGACATGTGTCCATTCAGTGAACACCCGGATGTGAGAACCTTTCTAAACTAGAACTCATACCCACCAAGATGTGTGTCTCTGGGCTGGTGGAGGGTGCAGGTGTCTGCTGTGATGCCTCCACAGGCCCACTTTCTTATCAGCGATGTCCTCGCTCCTTTCTGGGCCTGTGTGCATTCTGGACAGGGCTTCCTCACTTTTGGGCCTTTCCCTCTTCCTGGTGACACCTGTAAGTGAGAAAGGAGAGAGCGAGTGACTGCATGAGCTGTCTCCAATATGGACGCACCCTTGATCCTTACTGGATGGAGGCTGCAGGTCAATCTCTGCATCTCCAGTGGATCTGTCCTGCGCCACCCCTGCCAGCTAGGCTGCCCGCTCCTTGAAGTTGATCAGTTCTCTTAGGTGTTCCAGCCTCCTCCCATTTTCTCCCTCCCTCTTCTATTGTGGCCTAACTTCTCATGCACAAAGAGGGAATACGGTGTTCAGAGAAATTGGGTTTCATATATCTTTCCCATGCTTCCAGTCTTACACATAACCTACTGGATTGATGCGCTACAGGTTGTCCAGAAGGGTCCTGGGACCTCACCCTCCGGAGCGGTGAGCCCATGCAGAGATAAGGATACGGCTCAAAGAGGCATGTTATTAGTGGTTCTTGCTCATGCCCTCAATACCTGAGCTCCTTCCCACCACCACCACCCCCTTCCCACCACCACCACCCCCCCCACCTCCCCACCTCCACCACTCCCAGGCAGCATGTGAGCACTCTATGTGGATTGTTGAGGGACCCACAGTGGCCTCTCCACTTGCAGAGTAGATGGACTGCAGTGGGGCATTGAGGCACCAGCTTACCATGTTGCCACTGAGGCCCATGTCTCCTGTGCTATTCATTGAGGTGAGTGTGAGCAGTTGAGGGGTTCACATACCCTGGCAACGTGGTGAGGTCATTCATCGTTTTTCAGCATTGCAGGGCAACCCTCTGCTGGAGGCCCTGGGCACAGACTGCCCTGGAGACTTGCTCCCATGTAGGTTCATGTCCCTGCTCAGCCTTCTCCTCCCATCCGGTGGATAGAGGGTGTCCCTCCTGGCCTCCACTTAGTCGAGCAGGATACCTCGGGAGGCGTCGGAGTTCCTTGTCCTCTTCTGGCCATCTCCTCATGCAGCATTGTGTAGATTGCTGCCCAGGCACCTTTTAAAAATAGCGACTGGAAATCACGGTGGGGCGCATGCCATCCACCCGCCCACCGCGAAAAATGTCAGTAAACGCCCAACTGCATATTTAATAAATGAGGCCAGACTCGCGCCAGATGGCACAAATTCATGGCGGCCTCCTCAGCAACAAACACTCCCCATCCCTGCCCCAACCATGGGACTTAGTCCCAGAAGGGAAAATTCTGCACCATGTTTCAGTAATGGCTATCAGTTTGGGCTAATTTGTTTCTATCCGTGCTATCAGTTCATCTGTTTTGTTTTGTTTATTCAGATATAGAGCCTTTAGTTTTGTCCTTTTAATATTTTTGTCATCTCTAGTGTTATCTGCTGATTCACTCTTAGATTTGTACTCTCTATCCCTTCCTGCCACTTTCTGTTTATCATTTCACATAATACCTTTCTCTCTCGCCTTGTTCCCAATCTTTGATCTACCACATCTTCCCAAATTTGATCCCTTGCCTCCACTATTTAGTTTAAAGCCCTCTCTATTTCCCTAGTTAGGTAGCTTGCAAGAACACCAGCCCCAGCATGGTTCAGATGAAGATAATTCCAATGGCACAGCCTGTACTGGTGCCAGTGCCCCACGAACTGGAACCTACTTCTCCCACACCAGGCTTTGAGTCACGCATTTGGTCCCCTAATCTTATTTGGCTATGCCAATTTGTACGTGGCTCAGGTAACAAACCAGAGATTATTACCTTTGAGGTTCTGCTTCTCAATTCAGTGCCTAGCTCCTCATACTAACTATGTGGATACTCCTTCCTCATCCTGCCTACATTGTTGGTGCCAACATGGACCATGACAACTGGATCCTTCCCCTCTCACTGTAAGTTAGTCTCCAGCCCTGAGCAGATGTCCCGAAACATAGCACTGGGCAGGCAACACAACAACCTGGACTCTCGGTCTCAGCGAGAGTGAACAATTACTGTCGCAAAATAGGAACATATAAAATAGGAGCAGAAGTGGACCATTCGACCCATCGAGCCTGCTCTGCTATTCAGTAAGATCATGGCTGATCTGTTTGTATTACTGATTCCACATTCCTATCTACCCTCTATAACTTTGGATTCCGTTGCTTAACAAGAATCGATCTACCTCCATCTCAAAGATATTCGATGACCCCGCCTCCACCGTCTTCTGAGGCAGAGAGTTCCAAAGTCTCACAACCCTCTGAGAGAAACAATTTCTCCTCATCTCTGCCCTAAAAGGACATCCCCTAATTCTAAAACAGTTCCCCCTAGTTTTGGACTCACCCACAAGAGGAAGCACCCTTTCGACTCCACTTTGTCAAGGCCATTCAGGGTCTTATATGCTTCAATCAAGTCATCCCTCACTCTTCTAAACTCCAGCGGAAATAGCCCAGTCTGTCTAACCTTTCCTCAAAAGACAACCCACTCATTCCAGGTATCAGTCTAGTAAACCTCCTCTGAATCACCTCTAATGCATTAACACCCTTCGTTAAATAAGGAAATCAAAACTCCCACAGCATTCGAGATGTGGCCTCACCAATGCCCTATATAACTGAAACATCACATCCTTACTTTTATGTTCAATTCCTCTCATAATGAAGGATAGTATTCCATTAGCCTTCTAAATTACTTGTTGTACCTGCATACTAACTTGTTGTGACTCATGCACTAGAACACCTAGATCCTTCTGCACCTCAGAATTCTGCAGTCATCCTCCATTTAAGTAATACTCTGCTTTTTTATTCTTCTGACCAAAGTGAACAACTTCACATTTTCCCACATTGTACTCCATCTGCCAGTTTTTGCTCACTCACTAAACCTTGTCTATATCCTTCTGCAACCTCCTTATGTCCTCTTCACAACATACTTTCCTACTTATCTTTGTGTCATCTGAATATTTAGCTACCATGCCTGCATCTAAGTCATTGATATAAATTGTAAAAAGTTGAGGCCCCAGCACAAACCCTTCCAGGACTGCTCGTTACATCCTACCAATCAGAAAATGATCCATTTATGCATACTTTCTGTTTTCTCCCAGCCAGCCAATTTTCTATCTATGCCAATATGTTACCCCCAAACCATGAGGTTTTATTTTCCACAATAACCTTTGATGTGGCACCTTATCAGGTGCCTTCTGAAAATCCAATTATAGTACATCTACATGCTCCCCTTTATCCATGGCACAAGCCACCCCTTCAAAGAACTCCAATAAATTTGTTAAACATAACTTCCCTTTCATAAAACCATACTGACTCTTCCCAATTACCTTCCCCACAACAGACATCAGGCTAATTGACCTATATTTTCCTGTTTTCTGCCTCCCTCCCTTCTTGAATAGAGGAGTTATATTTGCTGTCTTCCAGCCAGATGGAACCTTTCCAGAATCTAGCGATTTTTGGAAAATTAACATCAACTCGTCCATGACCTATTTCTTATGTTCTTATTATAGGCAAGGGAATCAAAGGTTATCGGGGTAGATGGGAATGTGGAATTTGAAACACAAGAACATCAGCCATGATCTTGTTGAATGGCGGTGCAGGCTTGAGGGGCCAAGTGGTCTACTTCTGTTCCTATTTTATATGTTCTTATTATAGACCTCATTAGCTACCTCTTTAAAGACCCGCGGATGAACTCCATCAGGACCTGAAAACTTGTCAGCTCGCAGATCCAACAGTTTGCTCAGTACCGCTTCCTTAGTGATTGTAATTTCCCCTCTCGCTTCCACCTCTTGATTTATTCTATTACTGGAATTTTTTTGTATCCTCTGCCGTGAAGACAGAAGCTAAATATATGTTAATTTAATCCGCCTTTTCCTTATTATCTGCTATTAACTCCCCATTGTCACATTCTAGAGGACCAACACTCACTTTACTTATTTTTTTTCTTTTGAAATACCTGAAGAAACACTTGCTATCCATTTTTACATTTCTAGCTTGCTTCCTCTTAAACTCTAATTTCTTTCTCCTGATTAACCTTTTAGTGATTCTCTGCCATTCTTTATATTCTGACCAATCATCTGACCGGCACTCACCTTTGCACAGTTATATGCTTTTTCCTTAAGTTTAATGCTTTCATTAATTTCTTTAGTTAACCACAGATGATGACCCTGCCTAGAATATTTCTTTATAGAAGGAATAAGCTTATTCTGAATATTCTGAAATACCCCCTGCTCCTCTATTGATCTATCCTCTAGCCTAGTATCCCAGTTCACTTCTGCTAGTTTAGCTCTCATGCCCACATAGTTGCCTTATTTAAGTTTAAAATACTAATCTTAGACCCACTCTTCTCCTTTTCAAGATGGATGTAAAATTCAATCATATTGTGGGGTTTATTCTATCTAGGGATGCCTTTACTCTGAGGTTATTAATTAATCCTGTGGCATTGCACAATACCAAGCCTAATATAACTTGTTCTCTTGTTAGTTCCAGAATGTGCTGCTCCAGGAAACTTTCTCAAAAACATTCTATCTTCATCCAGGCTATTACTGCCAATCTGATTTTTTTGTTTATGTGTGGATTAAAATCACCCATGATTATTGCCGTCCCTTTATCTCAAGCACTCAGCATTTCTTCTTGTATACTTTCTCCTATATTGTGGTTACTGTTAGGGGGCCTGAAGACCACTCCCATTAGTGACTTATTTCCCTTACTGTTCCTCATCTCCACCCAAACCGATTCTACATCCTAACTAGGTCATCTCTAACTATTGCACAAAGCCATCTTTAACGAACAGTGCTACCCCTCCGCCTTTAGCTAACTTCCTATTCTTCTTAAATGTCATATACCCCTCAATATTCGGGACCCAATCCTTCTCATCCTGCAGCTAGGTCTCTGTAATGGCCATCAGATCACATTTGTTTACTTCAATCTGTGTTCACAATTCATTTACTTTGTAATGAATGCTACGTGCATTCAGATACAGAGCCTCTAGTTATATCTTTTTGTTATCTTTGTAGTCTTGACTGTTGGTGCATTCTTAGGTTTTTTTCTCTCTTTCCCTTCCTGCCGTTCCCTGACCCTCATTTCCCATATTACTATTTTGCACTCCTGCTTGACTCTACCCCATGATTTGCAACATTTACATAAGTTTGATCTCTCACCCTCCCCTTGTTTAGTTTAAAGCACTCCCTACCTCCTTAGTTAAGTGGCTCATGAGAACATTGGTCCCCTCACGGTTCAGGTGTAGGCCATCCCAATGGTATAGGCCCCAGTTGCCCCAGTATTGATGCCAGTGCCCCACTAACTGGAAGCCACTTCTCCCACACCAGTCTTTGAGCCACGCATTCACCTCTCCAATCTGATTTGCCCTATGCCAATTTGCACATGGCTCAGATAATAATCCAGAGATTATTGCCTTTGAGGTTCTGCTTCATAGTTTGATGCCCAGCTCCTCATACTGACTATGTAGAACCTCTTTCCTAGAGGTTCCTAGAGGTACCCACATGGATCATGACAACTGGATCCTCCCCCTCTCACTCCAAGTTCCTCTCTAGCCCTCAGCAGATGTCCTGAACCCGGGACAGGCAACACAGCTGCCTGGACTCTGGTTCTTTGCGAGAGTCACTATCAGACTATTCTGTCATACACTCAGCTGTAATACCATAGCTGTACTATGCCTTTAAAGGGTACAGTTATCAATCTGAAGTTACCTTTTGAGGTTCAATGGCTTCAGTAGCCCCAATAAGTGGTTGGAGTGTGTCACTTTTAAGAGAGTAAACTCACATTATCCTACATCTACCTGGATGATAACACAACCCAGGGACAATTCTCCCCTTAACCTTGGTAAAGTTGTTTGTGTCCTTCATCAACCTCTTTGGAAGCATACCAAGAAAACAAAGAATAGGCTGGCTCAGAAGTCCTAAGCCATTTATTTCACAGTAAAGTGAACATACAGGACAGTTGTTCTAGCCAGATCCATTGGCCCTGGTAATAATGTTGAGGCACGTTCGGAGCAGGAGAGTTCAAGTTTCAATGTGCCTGTCTGATATCGTAATGGAATGGTCTAATTGTAATATTACTTTTGGCTTGGCAGTGAATCTGCAGCTGTGGGTGTGGGGCATGCAGGGCACAATCTCAGTTGGAGTATTTAAAAGACCAGTTAGCTAGTGATTAAATATTAGTGACCTACATGTTACAGGGCAATCAGTCATGTTAACTTTATTTCAACAGCGAGTGAAATATGAATTTCTTCATAATGTGAAGTTGCAAAATTCTTTGCTTGCCAGTACAAATTCATATCTTTTCACTCCACGGGAGCTTTCATGTGCAGCAGCAGTCGGTGGACCTCACAGATGATGGATCATCAGAGGAGGTGATCCCTTCTGAGAGTAAGGGAAGGTAGGTTTGGTGGAATGCAAGAGATTCATGGTCACAACATCTGCAGTTTACGCTTCAGGCCCGATTGAAGGATGAGGGTGAGATGAAAAATTGAGAAAAGTACATAAGGCAGGAACACACCGTCATTCTGGATGTTCCTGGGGACACCAGTTACAACAGTCTCAGTCACTGACAACCCAATAATTCACTACGTTGGATTGGGCTGGGCTGGATTTTATGGCCCCTCGCCAGGCACGTTTTCAGTGGGGGTTGGGAGGGCACGTAAAATACAAGGGGTGGCTAGGCCACCACCTTCTTGCCCATCCCTGAGCTGTCCCCCATAATACAGAGTGGGTGGGTGCTGAAATCAGCAGCCCACCTGCCATATGTAAATAAATAATTCAGCGTCAATTGAGCTTGTTTACAAGCCAATTGATCCCAATATTATGCTATACTCGACATAAAACTGTTGGCGTGGGCAGACAGGCAGGAATATGCAGCCCATTCATTCAAATAAGTTTTTTAAAGGGTGGGAAGGGGTGGAGGGTGGGTACTATCTTTGGGGATGCCATCTACGCATTGGGGCACCCTCCCCAAAAGATAGTACTGTTACGACCAGGATGAGAGAAGTGCCCGAATTATCAAACCCCACTACTCTGCAGGCCGTACCATTAATTTAAATGTTTAATTTTCTCACCAAAATGGCCAATTGTGTGCCTATATGTACCTATAGCACCCAGAAGAAAAGCGACTCTGACCTGGCTTCTTTCAAAAACTCAGAATGATTAATTTATTTTAAAACAAAACTTCTTTTAACAAGTTGCAAGTACTGGTTAACACACAATTGTAATTGGGAAGTATATCGATCTACCCCTTCCTAAAGAATTCCCCCAGCACAGAACACAGACACACAAAGGACAAACAGTTAGAGTGTCCCTACAGAGGTGAGCTTTGGAGGATGGGCGCTATAAAATAAAGGGGAAAGTCTGCAGGGTCTTGGCGCTGTCGACCTGGAGTTCTCTCGTGTGAAGATGGGCCATTGTCCTAGTGGATGCTAGGAAGTTCCCACCACTGGTCTCAGCTTTGCAGGTCCAAATGTAGACTAGTTACACTCAAATAAGGGTTCTCTGGCTACAGCTTGATATCCACACACAATTTTAGGCAAAGTAGAGAGAGGGAGCCAGTCAAGGTAGCCTCCTTTTCTCAGCTTGGTCTCCAACAAAACTGCCTTCAAAATAAGTAGGTTCACAACTTAAGTTTTTTTCCTTTGCAATCCCATATGATTGCCTTTTGTCTCCCAGCTTTTAATTAATTAAAGTGGTTTGTAGTTCAACGCAAACAAACAACTCCTTCTCAAGTACCATGTAGGTCAGGTGATTACTTGGAAGGGGCCTGCTTGTTTACAGTTCCAAGGTGAACTTTTGACCTTTTTAAAAAAATCCCAGGTTAGCATCCATGTGTCCAGATAATGCCAAATACTTCCATTTCCTAAAAGAAATCTTCAGTCTTGAGAGGTATGATTCTAACAGTTCCCCTGCTCCTTCCTTCCTCCACACCTGCACTGCAAAAACCAACACCTCCAACCCCTTGCCTAACATCCCTCCCGCAGCTCCTAAGGCGCCTGATCCCTCCTCACCCAGTATCCCTGACTTACCTGAGTCCGGACTTGTTTGTATTCCCAGCAGCACTCGTTATTGAGCTCTGCGGCTGAACTGCTGGACAATCAGATTGGCCGAAGCTCTCAAAAAGCGAGACTTCCTCTCAGTGAGGGGCGGAAGTCCCACACTGCCCTTGTTATTGCCGCCTGTAGCATGTTATTGCTGCAGGGAGGACTTCATTTTTGTTGGTTTGCTTCCAGCCAACTTTCAGGGGTTGGCAGGAGGGCAGTACGCACCCTTGCCAACTCTGTAAAATCCAGCCCACTGTCTCAGACAAAAGACTCAGGAAATGCAGGCATGCCTGTCCTGCACAGCTTTGCTGTTGCTGCCTCCTGTTGTATGTCACCTTATGCTGCAAGAGAGAAATGTGAGTGTCAGTGAGTATGTTGCAATGTGTCTGAGTAATGTGCCTGTCATGGTTGAATAGCTGGAAGTATGTGGAACCTGCAAGGTGAGGATGTGAGGTGTGCAGCAATGGTAAGCACATGGGGGTGAGATGGAGCATATGAATGTTTGGTATGAGTCCTGATTGCTAGAGATTGTTTATGGATTAGTGATGGGAGTTTGGTGCATTGAACAGAGTGAGAGGTTGGTGAAGCGGTGGGTAGATGACACTTGGCAATACAGTTACTGATCTTGACCATTAATGTGAGATCATTGAACTTTATGTGTCACAGCAGCCAGAGCCTCAGAGCAGTCTCCTAGAAGCGAGCTCCATAGCTACCTACTCCTACTCCTTTGCAGTGTGTGCCGTGAAGGCCTCGGTTTCCTCTCTCTTGCTTTCCACTTCCTCAGCTATGGCCTCCAGCGTTACATCAGAGGGCATGGGAGACTCCTCCCCGGCTTGCTGCTACATCGGTGCCCTTAGCGCAGGCTAGCTGCAACTCGTACTATCCATGCGTGCACCTGGAACTCCTGTGGAGCGTGCAGCCAGTCATCAACGTGCTTAGCACTGGTCTGCATGCTGCAATCATCCCGATGAGCAAGCAACACAAAGTTTGCAGGCTGTCTGCATCACCTTGACAGGATACAGGGTAATCGTGCATCGCAATCCCTGAACCCGAAAACCAGCACTATCCAATTTTCAGCCTCTGTTTTCTGTGTTGCTTGAGGAAAAATCAGCTCTTAAAGGGTTAATGTCTTAAACTGAAGACTATTTAGCCAAAAAACAGGAAGCAAAATAACACAAAATGATGTTGCACATGGCTGTCTGCTAATTATTTCATTTAGGAAATTATTTAATTGTTTATTCAGCAGTATAGATTAGTTTTATTACTGGGTGGCACATATAACACTTTTCCATAGAAGACCCTTACCTAAGGCATAATAAATATTGGCTTTTCTGTCTAAATAGGTATCTACCATTATTACTTCTCATTCCAAAATCAATAGCATTCCAAAAAGTGTAGAAATTATTGCTTAATTAAAAAGCTGCACTAATGTGGCCGGCTAACTCCAGCAGCGGAGAACTAGTTTCTTGATTTCAAGCTACCCAACCATCATGTGAAGGTGCAAAGAATAAATTTCACTCATTCCTGAGATCTGACTGCGCTGGTGTTAACTTTCAAATACTCTGCTAAACTCTGAATAGAATTAGGGGCCCGAAACAAGGTGAACTGGGTCATCCAGGTTGACAGGCAAAAACCCAAATTGTGTCATAACTCAACAGCATTAGATTTAAATGAATTTGCCTCAGTATAAAATTATTGAGGCATCACGTTCTCCGTGGCAGAGTTTTCAAACCACTGCCCCGTTATAAGTCGGGGTTCTCCTAACACAACTAAAACTGTATTCACAGACAAGGGACAGTCTAAATAAACAGATTGAAAAGATTTTTTAAAAAGGCTTGCAGTTATGTAGCGTTTTTCATCACCACCACTTGAAGCACTTTGCAGCCGATTAAGTATTTTTGAAATGTAGTCAATGTTGTAATGTAAGAAACATGGCAGCCAATCTGTGCATGGCAAGATCCCACAAACAGCAATGTGACAATGACCAGATAATGATTTTTTTGCGAAGTTGATTGAGGGATAGATATTAACCAGGACACCAGAGATAACTCCCCCTGCTCTTTTCAAATCAATGCCATGGGTTATTTTACATTAACCTGAGAAGATAAATGGGGCCTCGGTTTAACATCTCATCTGAAAGACGGCATCTCTGACAGTGCAGCACTCTTTCAGTATTGCACTGAAGCATCAGTGATTTTTGTGCTGAGTTAGTCATTAAGTATAGATATCTTGACATCTCTGCATAAAATAAATCCTCCAAACTTTGTAATTTTGGTGGCGATCTTAAATTTCTGCCATTTGGTTACAACGTTTTGATGATTTATCTTACCAAAGCCCTTAATTTTGAGCCTCTCTATTACATACTATTTTAATCTTCTATGCTCTATTTGAAAGATTCCCATTTTCTCTTGTCCCTTCTTATGCCTAAGAAGTGTAATCCTTGCTATGATCTTTGTATATCACTTCTCTTGGCCTTTACTAAAGTGAAACACCTAAAGCTGAACACAATGGCCTGGAGTTAGCTCAGAGATTTGTTCCGTGAAGTGGATTCGATGGTGGACATGGGGGGTGTAAATGGGGGAGAGTAGGTGGTTAAGGGTGATGGTTAAGGTGGGGGGGCTGCTTTGAGATATTCCAACTGCAGGGCTTTTAATTTATTTCTGTTCACTTACCACCCACAGGTCGCCTGATTGAGAGGCCTGGGAGCCTGGAGGCCTAGAGGCCTTTCGAGAGGGAGGTCTCCAGCACAAGGTCGCAGACGAGAAGAGCAGAGAGGTCTTGTTGGGGTGGGGGGTCGGGGCGGGGGTGGAGGGGGTGTTGTGTGTGTGCATGGTGTGAGTGTTACAGCTCATGGGAGTGGGAGGGGTAGTCTGGATCACCAGGGGGAGGGGAGTTCAAATCGCAGGGGGTGGAGCTCCGAACATGGGCGAAGGGCCATCACAGGGGTGGGGGTCCTGGAGTAGTTGGGGGGTGGGGCGTTAGCAGATAGTGTTCGGTGTTGAGGGAGGAGACAGTGGTCAGCAGGGGAGAAGATTGTGTTCAGGGGCAACAGATGGTGATGGGGTGGGTGGTCTGATAATAATCAGGGGTGGTTGGCGTGGAAGAAGATGTCGGTTGGGGAGTAGACAGGTGGCCTGGGGAACCTGGCCAACGCGACTGTTAGAATCAAGTCAGGGAGCAACATTGTGACTTTTAAATAACGGACCTGTATCCTGTGAGTGGATTGATTGACCACACCTTGTCCCATTTCCTTTAAAGCTGGAAGTGGGTGGGTTCGAGCCAGGTTAACCTCCTGTTTCAGGTTTTTTAAATTTTAACTTCTGATACCACAGCAACCCACTTATTTTTGAAAGCTTAAAGTGAGTCCAATAGCCTAAGCATGGCCTGATCTGTGGTTGCATAAGTATGGCAACACCCCAATTGGTTTTGCATTCTATTCCTCTATTGATAAAACCTAGGATCCAATACACTGTAATTTACAGCTTTATCAGCTTTACCTCCAATTTCTTTTTAAAAGATTTATGTATCTGATTCCCTTATTCTCTTGGACACACAATTAGTTTGCTTTGCCAATGGAAAGGCAGTGGAGTGGGACTTGAGGGAAATCATGTCAAACATGCACCACCCTGAGCTTGTGGATGGAGCCATCCACAGACCCGGGTCAGACAACCCACGCCAGGAAGGGCACATCAGCAGCACCTACCTGGGCAGTTGTCTCGAGAATCAGAGCTCCACCATTATCAGCAGATGCGACAGGCCAGGCCATTAGAGTAAGGAACATCTTCCCAGGAATTATTGGACGCAAAAACTCAATCGCCAGGATTTTTGGATGCCTATCCAGATGGAGATGGATTAAAAAAAACAAAGGCTTGCCTTTATATAGCGCCTTTCATTAACACGGGATGTTTAAAAGTGCTCTAATGTTAATGAAGTGCTTTTGATGCATTGTCACTGCAGTAATATAGGAAACACAGCATCTAATTTGTGCTTAGCAAGCTCCCACAAATAGTAATGCGATAATGCCCAGGCGATCTGTCCTTGTGATGTTGATTAAGGGATAAATATAAGAAGGTAAGAAATTGGAGCCTGTACAGCCCCTCGAGCCTGCTCCACCATCCAATACAATTATGGCTGATCTTCTGCCTCAACTCCATCTTCCTGCCCACTCCCCATACCCCTTGATTCCCTGAGAGACCAAAAATCTGTCTATCTCAGCACTAAATATATTCAGTGATGGAGCATCCACAACCCTCTGGAGTACAGATTCCAAAGATTCATAATTCTGAGAGAAAAAAATTATTTTCATCTCAATCCTAAATGATCAGCTCCTTATCCTGAGACTGTGTCCCCATGTTCTAGGTTCCCCAGCCATTGGGAACAACCTCTCAGTACCTTCCCTGTCAAGCAGAATCATGCATGTTTCAATGAGATCACCTCTCGTTCTTCTGAAGTTTAGACAGTATAGGCCCAATTTACTCAGTCCCTTATTGTAGGACAACTCTTTCATCCCAGGGGCTATTCTAGCGAACCTTCACTGTGCTGCCTGCTCTAAGGCCAGTATATTCTTTCTTCAATATAGAGACCAAAACTGCACACAGTACTTCAGGTGTGGTCTCATCAAAGCCTCGTACAACTGTAGCAAGAATTCCTGTTCTTGTACTCCAAACCCTTTGCAATACAAGTCAACATCCATTTGTTTTTTCAATTGCTTGCTGTGTTCATTGTACAAGTACACCCAAATTCCTCTGATAATCAACATTTACAAGTCTCACACTGCTTGTTTATTCTTAATGTCAAAGTCAATGATCTCACACTTTCCCACATTATATTCTATCTGCCACCTTGTTGCCCATTATTTTAGCCTGTCTATATTCGTGTGCAGTCCCTTTGTGATCAGGATTCTAGGGATACCTACCCTGTTTTTCAGAATAACGCCATAAGGCATTTTACTCCAACTGAGAGATCCTATGGGACCTTGGTTTCATGTCTCATTTGAAAGACAGAGCCTCCAACAGTACAACACTGGAGTGACATTGATTTTTGTGCTTAGGTCCTGGAGTGGGGCTTGAACCGACAACCTTTTGACTCAGAGACAAGAGCGTAACAAACTGAGTCACAACTGATACAAAATTCATCTACTCACCTCATGTGAATGATTGTGGAGCAAATTGCAGCACTGGTTTTCTCTTCTAAATACTGCTGGCAAGCTCTGCACAAAACAGGAGGCCTCTGCAGCACTACTACTCACCGTACAGCACAGGCAGTCTGCTTTTCCTTAAAGGAAAGCCACCTCTTAAATGAAAAAAAAAATTGCTGGAATGGAAATTCTTATAAACTGGACACAGAGGAATCCAGACTGATGGATATGGAGACATTACTGGTGCAGGAGGAAAGGCCCCATGGTTCTGTGGAGTCCACAATGTTCTTCAAGACCAACCTGAGAAGAGAATGGGAGTATGTGGGGAAGAAGGTGAACTTCCAGAGTCTAGCCATGAGGATTTGGCAGCAGTGCCACAAGAAGTCTAAAATGTCACAGAGCTGGTCAAAATCAGTGAATGCATTTTCACATAACATCTCTCACCAACCACAGCACCAACCTCTCACGTTGCTCAATGCACCACACTCCCATCACTCACCCAGCAGCACTCCCTAGCTCTCAGGACTCAAGTCTAACATTCAGATACTCCACCGCACCCTCCCACATCTGCCAATGCAACCATCCTCATACCCACCTCTCATTGCCTCAACACAGTGCTACACAATCATTGACATTCTGCCCTTGCTCTTGCAGGGCAAGATGGCACACAAAAGGATGGGCAGAGCAGAATTGGGGGATTGGTGGAGGGTGGGGGTTGTGCAGGACAAAGATGCCTGCATCTCCTAAAGCCCTTCAAAGGAAATGGCATTCCTCATCACAGGGATCACAGCATTCAATGTCACTGAGAACATCGAGGATGACAGCATCTTCCTGCCTTATGTCCCTTCTCAACTCTCAGCTCACCGTCGGCCTACCACCTGGCATGTTGAGTAAAATGCTGATGATGTGACTGGACCTCTTGCTACCCACTACAATTCCCTTTCCTCTCAGGAACCTTCCTGTTCCAATTTTCTGATTTCAGACACCCATGAACAGCCTCCTGCCCAGACACAGCAGCCCCAGCAGGAGAAAGGGAGGGAACAACAGCATTGCAGAGGCCCGGCCACTTAATCTGACACTTACAGCTACCAGCTCAAACACTAACAGCGTACTTACCTAGGAGCTTAGCACAGAGTTGACACCAGCACATGGTGAGTAAAAAGGTGAGTATGCAGGTCAGGGTAAAGGATGGTTCATTTGTCAGGTCACCAGAGGGTGAGGTGGCAGACAAGTCCTGTTACAGAGGACTCAGATGAGGACCTTGATCGGGCGTCATACAGGAGAACACTGCTGGATATGTACACTGAAATGTTGGGTACATCCGCTGGCCTTCCAGAAAGACCCTTGCTACTGTCAAGGAGCATGGAGGAGTCTGGCTGCAACTTGGTAGAGGGCATTGGGCAGAGTTTGCCTTCTCTGCAGCCTGTTCTCCACCTCCCTGTTGTGCTGCTGAACCAGAGGCACTGTCACTGCTGCCTCCTTACCTGTTGCAGCCTTTGTGTGGACAGGTCACAAAATCCTCTGCTATCTCTGTGAGAATGCAGCAATGCTCTTTGACAAATAAACCAACATTCCTCCAAAAAAACTCCAGAATATTTTCAGATACTTTCCAATAGAAAAAGTTTTGCAAATTTCACCTCCCTGCAAAGAGTACCTGGCTCTTTCAATAACATGGGTGCTAGGCCCATCTTGCTGCTTCATGCTTCTTTCTTCAGAAGTGGACAACACAGATGTTACCAGCAACTGTGTTGTCCAAATTTGGAATCCTGGCATCACAAAATTTGGTTGAGTTGTGTCACATCAGGATAGTGCCAATTCAGCGTGTCTGGCAGATACAATGGCTGCATGTTTCGCTATCAATGAAGAATGCCCGCGGGCCCAGGTTTTACCGGCCCCTGGAGAAACAAGGCAGGCCTGTGTGGCACCATTAGAAATGCGCAGCGGTCCACAAATGAATTTCCCAACCATTATTTTTCCCAGTCAGTCACCCTGAAAACTTTACTAGGTCCATTGTGGAACCGACTCAAGAGACATGCACTAGGCCCAACTGCTGGTTTTCTGGGTAGGATTTCTGGGAAAGCCCAGGAACTCACTCAGAAATACTCTCTCTGTATGGTGGGCATTACTGCAGGCCACTCAGGAAACTGTGAGCTGGAGGAGTCAGAGCACTCCCCCCGTCTCCATAAAAATACTCAGGCCCACAATTGGCCCATGCCTCGGATCACCTTCTCCTCTTTGGTTCTTACTGTTGGCCAGCTAACATATAAGCTGGCCGATTTATTGCCTGTCGGACGAGGGGGGTCAGAGCCTGTTCGGCACCTGCAACCCAGCATCCACAAGGTAATAAAGCCCAACCTCTAAGATTGATCAGGCTTATCACAAGCACAATGCCCGATGTCAGCCCAATTGTCACAGAAAGGCACAATCAGACCCCAAATGTTTCCTTGCCATCATTCTTCATATGGATTTGGCACATGGCTCCAAAGGATTGGCAATTTTGTATTCAAATTCCACGATGGATCACCTCATTTCCCACCATGATTTCAGTCGAAGGTTAGATGAATCCCCAGGAAACAATCGTTTTTGCATTTCATTGGGGTTTCCACTAGCCTCCCACCAGAGTTATGGCAGAAATACTGGTGGTAACCATACCAAATTTCAGGACCTTTTTGTCTTACTGATTTGTTGATGTTCGCTGCAGCCCGGAACAGGAACATAGAATTTGAAAGCACCCCTCCAACTTCAAGATCCATGGCTCATTAATAGTACCCTGACCTCTTAATCAGAAGGTCATGGCTTTAAGGCCCACTCCAGAGACTTGGACACATGGTCTGCACTGGCAATTTCCCGCTGCGCTGTTGGAGATGACGCCTTTCAGATGAAATGTTAATCCGAGCTTCCATCTACCCTCTAAGGAGGCCTTAAAAGATCATATGGCACTGTTACGGGATAAACAGTGGAGTTCTCTTAATGTCCTGGCTGACCACTATCCCATAAACACACATAAAACAAATTATTTTGTCATTTATCAATGCTATTTGTTGGATCCTGCTGTGCGATAGTTGATTGCTGCATTTGCTACGTTACAAAAGTGACTATACTTCAAAAGTGCTTGATTGGCTGTAAAGCACTTTAGGGTGCTTTTGAGGCCATGAAATAAATAATTCTTTCCTTCTTTGTTCTTTCTGTTGTTAAATGTTTTGGATCCAATTTACAGTACTTGGTGAAATCTTACCTGATTTCCCAGAGTGGAGGCTTTTGACTAATCTGATGGTGATCGAGGGATGGAATTTTATGCCGATGGGATTTTATTGAAGTCCATGGGCAGAATTTTCCGCTCATCGGGCGGATGGGTGCCTGACCCGAACGAGCGTAGCATGATATCGGGCGAGCGTCCCGATGTTATCGCGCACTCGCGCGATATTTCGGTTGGCGGGCGCGTGCGGGAGTTGGAGCCGCACCCGCTATTAATTAAAAGGCCAGTTAAGGCGCTTGACAACCCAATTGATGGTGATGTAACATTTCCCATGCGATTTTTCTCTCGTCGCACAGGCAAAACGGGCAGGCGGGCAGCCCACAATTTGCAAAACCTCATCCACGGCCGGGATATAAAGGGTCATCAGTATTGCCAGTGTGGGTACTGAGGAGCTTTGGAGATAGTTTGCTGCTGGTTGCTTATTGGTACTTGGCAGCTTCATCTCTGATCGGGACTTCATTCTTAGCATTTCCACCCATTATTTCAGGACTCATTGGTGACTCCAAGGCCCCCTGAGGGTTTGGAATTGTGGACCCTTCCAGGTATCAGGCAGCCTTCCCTTACCCTGGTAATAGGGATTGTTGTCTCCACTGGAGGCATCTTCCCTGAGGAGGAAGAGGGGGCAGAAAGAAGAGGAGGCCGGGTGTCCCAATGTAGCTTCCAGTGGAGGGATCTGTGGGAGGAGAGGTGCAGGCACAAGGGGTGCAGGGCCAGCAGGTAGTCCATAGTAGTAGAGGCCACAGAAGATGCCACTATCCTGCTGCCAGGGTTTACAGGCGGCGCTGCAGCTACCTCAATATGTCTGAGGTGCAATGCTGAAGGTGGCTCCGCCTCTCCAGGGAGACCGTGACCTCCATTTGGCAGATGATCGGGCCTGAGATCAGCTCTGGCTGTTTGGATGGACATCCCATGCCAGTGGCTCTGAAGGTCACAGTGGCCCTCAACTTCTATGCCTCCAGCTCTTTCCAGGAGTCAGTGGGGAATCTGTTTGGAGTCTCCCAATCAGCTGTTCATAGCTGTGTCAAGCTGGTGACAGAAGCTCTGTTCAGGTGGGTATTGACTTTTCTTCATTTCGGTATGGACGAGGCCAGCCAGGCTGAGCGAGCCAAAGGCTTTGCAGCCATTGCTGGCTTCCCCCGCGTCCAGGGTGCTATAGACTGTACACATGTGACTATCAAGGTGCCAGCAGGTGAGCCCGGTGCCTTCATCAACAGGAAGAGCTTCCACTCCATGAACGTGCAGATAGTGTGTGAACACAGGATGCAGATCCTGCAAGTCTGTGCAAGGTACCCAGGCAGCTCCCATGACACTGAAATCCTGAGACACTCCCAGGCGCCAAAGTTCTTCAGTGCTCCAGCCCAGTTGGATGGATGGCTGCTGGATGACAAGGGCTATCCCCTCAGAAGCGTCACAATGTGAGCCATGCCTCCACAAGGGCGGTGGTAGAGAGGACCACAGGCCCTCTGAAGATGCGCTTCCGATGTCTGGACATGGGGTGTGCTACAGTACCCCCCAGATCGTGTGTCACTGATAGTGGTTGCATGCTGCACTCTCCACAATCTAGCACTGGTAAGGGGGAACCACTGGAGGAAGGGGATCTTCACGCAGCTGCACAGGCCACAGGGGAGGAGTCCAGTGGTGAGTCCGAAGATGAGCACGGTGAGGAGAATGCTGAGGACATGGAGCATGCAGACCTCAGTAACATCCAGGGAGGCAGGGATACCAGGGATGCCTTGATCCAATGCTCCTTCAGCTAGGCTGCCAAAGATCAGCTTCAAATGCATATACCAGGGCTGCCTCCTCCATCCCAGATGTCTGAAAGGACCCTTTCATTTGAATACAAAGACCACTCAGTACCTGTTCAATACCAAAACAAAACCAGTACAATAAAGTTCAGAGCCAATTATGTCCAGCATTACATACTGGTGTACTCTGCACCAATAAAATAAAAAGCTGAAGCATACTCAGGCCATGACGACAAAAACAAAATTTATCTCATGTGGACAAATCCGGAGTATTTACATAAACTTCTCTGGTCTTCATTCCCAGACCAGTATAGATGAAGTAAACATAAATGAACATAAAATCGCCCATCACCTGTCCCTATTGTGCTCATGGTGCCTTTAACTTATGTTTACGAGTGCTATGTCTTGGTGCTCCCCCCTCGCTGGCACCGGCCTTGGAGACAGCCTGCTGACTCTGCTGTCTTGTTGGCCTTGATGATCTTGATGGTAAACCTCTGGCCAGTGGAGCCTGTGCTGGCCCCGACTGGGGGCGAGAGGCCAGTGCCATACCTGGCATCTCCCCAGCCACCGCATCCTCATCAGATGCCATGGTCAGTGGCGGAGGGGTGGAGGAGCTGCTGCCATCATCCAGGCTGCCCTGAAGGAACCCGCAGAAACAACAGGCTGCTCATGTGCCAATTTGAGGTCGCTGCAGACCTCCCTGCACACCATTGATGGATGGGCATCTAGGTGGGATAGTAGGTGCTTCATCCATCTCCCACACAGACACAGGCCACCTGAGGTCAGTTCCTGTGTGAGGGCTTACAGGTCCAAGCGCAACCCCAGGAACCCCTCATTCTGTCCCTGGAACTGCCTCTCCATGAGAGTCTCCACTCTCTCAATGGAGGAGGCAGTGCGCTCGATCATGAGGGTCAACACAGTGCTCACGCTCCGCATGGACTCCTCCATCATGGAGCCCCTCATAGATCTCTGCCAGATCCTCCCGTACAGCTCACTGGACATCCAGCATCTGCCACCTAATAGGTGACTCCAGAGGCTCATCACCTGCCTTCAGCTGAGCATTGTCCTGGTCCCCAGCAGTCTTCAGATGCCTTGGGCACTCTCTGCCTCCACCTGCATCTCAAGCAATTTTTAAGTGCCCTCACCAATGTGCACTGATATACTAGCCACCGCTCTAATGCCCACCAAGGTGCTGGTATCTGCGTTGGTGCCTGCTTCAGAGAGTGGGTGTGATGCAAGTGAAAATGACACCCGGTTGTCCTCTGGTGTCAGGGGTGGCCCTTTGGGGCCTGCAGATTGGACACCTTCTGGTAAACCTGAAAAGGAGAAGAAGGACATGTCATTAGTTTAAGTCATCACGCTGTCACTCTGCATGCCAGGCACCCTGCGAGACAATGGAGATCTGCATCATGGTGCCATCATCTTTCAATGATCAATGGGGACTCCATGTTCGAGACTCCCATCAATGAGGAGACTGCACTAGAATGGTTGCACAATCCGAAACTCTCACCTCTATGTACAGTGCTCTTACCTTCATCTGGCACCCCCACCTCTCCACACCCAGTTACACAGGGAGAGTGCTGGCTCTCCAGCTCCAGGCCACCCTGCTCGAACTGGGAGAACAGCAGCAGGCGGGCATCCACCTGTGCCTGCCCTCTCTGCTTACTTATGGCTCGTCTTCTCCTGAAAGGACAGTGGAGCATTGATTAGTCCACTCTCTACCTGCAGCGCCATTGTAGCCTGGCCAACCCCAGCTGAGGAACACCTCGCAGGGCACATCCGAGTCGTGGCCCTCGAGCAGCAAAGCAGTCAGTACAAGCAGCCAGCGCTCACCCCATTGGCCAGCTCCTGTGTCATTGCCAGTTGGCACTCAGACTCTAACACCCTGAGGTCCATGGGGAGACGACCATACCCCAACACTTCTGCACACTGGTCAATGCCAACATGATTCTCACTCTTCCTGAGCGCAGCAGATCTTTGAAGTGTCTGCTACACTGCACCCGTTTGCTCCACACCACGTCATGGCTGCTCACCCGGGCTGCCACCACCCCCCCATGTCCTCATGGCGAGGTGCGGTGGCCTCCTCCTCCCATCCCAGGGGACAAGGCTGCCCATCCAGGCAGCCACCTCCTCCAGGAGGACAGCGAAGGCACTCATCAGAAAAGCCGGTGGCCGAGTGCCCACTCAACCTTCCCTTCCGCCTGGTGATTGCAGCCACGCTAGACTCCATCGCTACAACGGCAGACAGACATCATTCCCTGGCAGCCCCTGCCCCACCTTGGCCTTTCCCGGCCAGTGCAAAGCCATGTTTCACGCTGGGCCGGCTTTAATCTTCCCGCCAGCGTGAAAACATGGCCGGGGCCCGATCGCAGGCAACGGACTGTTCCCTGGCTGTACCCAGGCTGGCCCACCTGACCACCTCAAAATTGTGGCCTATTAAGTATTTACAAAATGCAAAAAATAAACTAAGTTGAGCAGCAAAATTCATTAGCAAGTTCAAGTTATTATTTTTTGGGGACGAAACAGGAAAGTGATAATACAGCGTATGTGTTTGTTTTACATTATTTGGATAATGTCCTGCCCCCAGATTGCTAACATTGGTGAAGGCCAGCTTGCTATAGTTAGGACTCTTTTATTACCACTGATGAGAATGCCATTTCAGAGAAGTGCTGGAGAGTTGGGCTCAATGTTTAAAACACAGGTCAGAATTTTCCAGCCCCATTGTCATCGGATGTCATGGTGGGCAAAGAGGGGCGGGGAGAGCAATCTGACGAGAAGGCCAAAAATCGGTTTTACACCAGCATGAAAGCAGTTTGCGATCGTCCGCTGGACCCCTCAATGGCGAGCTGCTGCACGTCAGGCATGTCATTCTAATACATTTGCATCTAATTATAAGCCCTGCTTGCCAGAATAATCCTCCCCAAATTTACCCGGTCGGCGTGACCTCACAAAGGCGTGCACCTGGCAACCTCAACTTCAAAGGCAGCTCGGAGGTGAGCACACACAACCTTGCTCAAGAGTATCGCCCGTGGGATATCACGGAACAGGCGCTGTGCATTCACAGGGGGCACAAGCAAGTCACTTTTATCCTGGTTGGCTTTCACGGCGGAGCTGGGGCTAGGGTTCCAGTGTGGACCAGGCCGGCGGGGGCGGGTGGAGGGCAAGGCAGCACAGGCAGACTGAAGGAAATACTCAAGCGCATGCCAGCGGCGGGGGTGGGGGCAGGGGGCGAGAGAAGTGGCAATGCACTTGGGAAAGCTTGTCAAAAGTGAGCGTTCTTCCACAGCTGAGACCGTTCAGCTGCAGCTCCATTGATGTGTTTGGAGTCGAGCCTCTGAAGCTTCTCTGGCCACTCAAGCAACGCAAAAGCACAAAAGTGCCACCAAGTGCTCCAGAACATCTCACCCCTCGGATGCAGACTGTAAATTAATGTGTGTTTTGTGGGGCAGGAGACCAATTGGCTGACTGGGCAAGTTGTACAATCCCCTTGCTAAAGTAGCCATGGTACAGTCACTGCTGGAGGTGCTCACAGCCCCTTGCTATGTCATTATCAAGGTTTGGACCAGTATCCATCACGGTTCAAACTAACAGTGCAGCCTTGCAATGCGGGTTAGGAGAATGCCTGCTCCTGAGCTGAGAGCACAGTGTTCTGTCCAATGGCCGAAGCTGCCGCCAATTGGTCAAGTGGAGTGGGGCGGAGGTGGGTGGGGTTTCGGACAGCAAATGAGTGTACTGCACATTGGCCATCCAAGTGATGGCCAGCACTCTCCTGCACGTGTGAAGGGGCCTTCAGACTTAACCAAGAGAGGTTCTTAGTACACCCACACTAACCCACAAGTCTCTCTCTTTGATCCTGTAGGAGGACAACATCAGGATCATGGAGCCTGGTGATTTAGTGGTATGCCTCATGGTTTACAGAGAGCAGAGAAGAAGAAGAGAGCGGTGGAGGCGCCTGGCGCAGCAAAGGGGGGAGCACCTCCCTTAAGGTGAAGGTGCAGCAGGGCCTTCTGCACATGCAGCTGAAGATCCACAATGAGCCATCACTCGTAGGCACCTCGCTAGACCCAGGTCTATAGATAGCACCTGTCATTCCTTCAAATGTCCAAGAACCAGTGTCGCCGAAGACTGCCAATGTCTGGGGAACTGGTCGGCCACATCTGCCACCTGCTACAGGATTTGCCGTCACATGGACATGGATGACATGCACTGCCAGTGGTCATGAAACTGACTGTGATGCTCAATTTTTATGCCGATGGGTCCTTCCAGGACTCCACAGGTGACCTGTGTGGGGTCTCGCAAGCCTCCACGCACAAGTGCATCCTGGAGGTCACAGGCGCCATCTTCGCAAAGGCACAGATCTTTGTGGATTTCAACCGGGATCAGGAAAGCCAGGAAGCAAGACTGGTGGGATTTGCCCAGATCTCAGTTTTTCCACGGGTGCAGGGCGCCATAGACTGCACTCGTGTGCTGCTTATATCTCCACAGCAACAAGCAGTCAAGTATGTGAATTGCAAGGGCTTCCACTCGCTGAATGTTCAGCTGGTGTGTGACCACCACAAACACATCCTGCTCGCCGACGGCAAAATTCTGCCCGTTACCTGTAAGGTATGATTCTGTGAGGATGACCTAGTCAGGCTGTTGCTTGACTAGTCTGTGAGACAGCCCTCCCAATTTTGGCACTAGCCCCCAGCTGTTAGTAAGGAGGCCTTTGCAAGGTCGGCAGGGCTGAGATTGCCGTTGTCGTTTCCAGTGCCAGGTGGCCCGTCTGGTTTCATTCCTTTTTTGTGACTTTTTAGGGGTTTGTTACAACTGATTGGCTTGCCAGGCCATTTCAGAGGGCATTTAAGAGTCACCCATATTGTTGTGGGTTTGGAGTCACATGTAGATCAGACCAGGTAAAGTCAACTGATTTCCTTCCCTAAATGACATTAGTGAACCAGATGGGTTTTTACAACAATCCACAATGGTTTCATGGTCATCATTTGACTTTTAATTCCAGATTTTTACTGAATTCTAATTCCGCCATCTGCCACGGCGGCAATCGAACTCGGGTCCCCAGAGCATTACCCTGGTCCTCTGGATCACTAGTGCAATGACAATACCACTATGTCTGCACACTATTCCCAGGCAGTGCCCACGACTCCTATATCAGTATTACTGAAAAAAGAGACTTGTCGAAGCTTTTTGTCTTGCACTCTTCAGGACGCTTCGTAAGAATACCAATATAGGGGGAAGACAAAAATTTATACTGCATGTGAAGAGATTGTTGATTGGTTGGCAAGTGGTCTCTGATTGGTGGAAGCGTTGCCATGGAGAATGCACCAGTGGCTGAGGAGGAGACGGAGGAGCTGTACATATCCTCCAATGAGGAGGACATCGAAGAAGATGGCGATGATGAGGCCCTTGAAAGCGAGGATTCTGGTGATGTGGCTGTCGCACTGGCTGGAAGAGGCAGATTTGAACGGGAGGCCCTCATAACCCCAGGATTCATGGAGGATGATGACGAGATGCAGTGAGGACAGTCCTCACATCCTCACCTTGTGTCTGTGAACATTTGACTCCTGTGTGGCTGACAGCAGCACACATACACTCAGTGCTCAGGCTCATGTCATGAAGATGCAGCGGAAGCCCTAACTGTCGCTCGATTCCAGGAGGATAATGACAACATGCAGTGATCTTCACATAGTCTCTGTGAATGTCTGTCTCCTGTCTAGCTAAGGGCAGCTTGCTTGTGCTCTGTGATCAGTGTCATATCATGGAGACACAGCCATAAAACTTTAAATGCACCTGATCCTTCATCAGCCTTCAGCACCTGTCCCCTTCAGGAGCACAGTGTCACCGGTCACAGACACTGAAGAGATGGGGGGACAACTTCACCTCAAAGGTGCTGAGAGCACACAGAGAGAATGAGAGAACTCTGTGATGCCTGCCCACAACATTCTGGCAGCAATGACAAGCACCATCCAGGTGCAGGCATCACTGATGTGTCCAGAGAGTGTGAGGCTGGACCATCACTTTGCTCTGAAGGTTACACATGGCACAGGGAAGAGGCCCTGGACTGAGACACCTGCCTTTATCTCGTGCCAGAACAAAGGTTTTACATCTGAGTGACAAGAACACTGCTCATCAGAACAAGGAGCCATAGGCAGGGGGAAATCTTGGGAGTTTATTTAAATAGTGAACTTTATGTACAAGTGATTAACATCCAGGCTGTGCAATTACATCTTCCTAGCCTTCCTAACCCTGTCGCTATGCATTGGTGCTCCCCCGCCATCCACATGGGAGATGGAGGCAGCCTCCTGACTGCAACGCCATGACTATGATGACCTTAATGGGAGTCCTCTGGAGGGCCGAGAATTGGAGGTCCCCAGCCTGTTTTCGGGGTCCTGCTGTGTTGCAGTGGCACCCTCCTTGGCCTGTGGAGCTGCAGCTGCTGGGGTCACAGGAAGAGGGGATTTGGATGGGCTGGATGCTCCTGGAGTCACCTGGATGGATGACCCTGGGCTGTGCACCTGCTGATCCTCCTCCCTCTGGGTGCTCCGGGGCCCATCAATGACTCCTTTAGGAGAAGTGGAAGCTGGAGTGAGATCGAGCTGCCCCGCACCCCTCTCATGTTGCAACAGTTGGAGACCAACTATGGCATCAGCGATGAAGTTCAGCCCATGCAGCAGTGCCGGACTGATGTCCTGGGCCAAGGTCTCCATGGCAGCCGCCATCTGAGGAGTGCAGCAGACATTCCTTCCTGATGTTCCCTATCTTGCCTTTGCAGCTCCAGCAACTGAGGCATGACTGAGTTCAGAGTCTCCACATCTGACTCAGACTCAGCAGATTTCAGGCCTCCAGCAGTCATCCGAGTGCTGGAAGCCTGGGAAGTCCCTGCCACCGCCTACTGTGGATCAGGCAATACAATGTGCTCCCCAGATTGTGACCCTGAGGATACTCTTAGACAAGGTCCCACTGAGATATGTGCCTCTCACTGATGGAGGGTGTGAATGAGCATTGTGACGGGTCTTCAATTAGGGTGTTATCAGACTCTTCTTCTGAGGTGTCTTTTGGGCTTGAGTTGAGGACATTGGCTGCTTCCCAGATGTGCCTGCGAAAGCAAGGAGAGTTAATTAGTGCATGGCAGGGGACTGCAGAACAGGGGAACTGACTCACAGCATGGTTGTCTGATGGGTGTTGCATGCTGGGCCCTCACTTGGTTGAGCACCACCGACCTCGCCGTTAGCAAGGAACAGTCCAGATCATCACTGGCTAGCTGGGTGGCCCTATTTTCAAAATCTGTGAGAACCTTAATGTCAGGTATTCCTCCATCAGCCTGTGATCTCTCCCTTTTGTTGTGTGCCAGCTTGTCTTGCATGGAAGACAGTTGGAGAGATTATAAGCAAGGCACCGCACAGGCCAGATGAGAGGTATGCCTGGCACGTGTAGGTGGTGAGTGGTGCCATGGATGGGATGAGGACATGATCCACAGGACAGATGAAGATGTTTGTGAGAGAGTGGATGATGATGTCCCTTGAACGGGCAGTTGATGAGGTCCCTGTGGATGTGTGATGGGTTTGTGAGTGTGAGAGTTGAGAATGAGGAGTAAAGTGACTTACCCTGGAGGAACGGAGGAGATCACTCATCCTCTTTTGGCACTAGGTGGCTGTTCTCTTTTGCAGGGCATTGGCGCTGACCATCGCTGGCACTGGCTCCTCTGCTGGATTGGTGACCTTGCTTGCTGATCTGCACCCAGAGTGGGAGTAAAGGACTCCACTGCATCCAGTAGGTGCCCGGAGGAGGCATCACTAAATCTGGGGGCAGCCTGTTTCCTCCCTTTGGCAGTCATGACTTTGCAGCAGCCTCTGATCCCTTGGAGAGTGCTAGCTCAGTGCAGGGTTGTGCTTTAAATATGCTGCCCAGGTTACTAAAGGCCTGAGGTGCCGGTGGGGCGTGTGAATATTAGGCTGCCCGCCAGCAAGCCGGGTGTTTCCCAGGAATGCATTATTAATGAGTCCGGACGCAACGGGAATGGGATGATACAGTGTGAAAACCCGCCATTGTGGCTGGCAGGTAAAACACCCTATTTCCCGCCCACTTCCACACTTTGTGCCAATCTGGGATGAGTCCACCCACAAGGTCATTTTCTGTCCATATTTAGCAGTTTCTCTCTCCATTAGCTCTGTTTCTTTCTCCACAGATGTTGTCAGACCCTCTGACTATTTCCAGGGCTTTATCTTTTTATTTCAAAATTCCAGCATCTGCAGTATTTTGCCTTTATTTTAGAGTATAAGCGGACTTTGAATATTTTCACTGTAAATACATTTGTAAGCCTTTTGTTGAAGTTCGGAACACAGCACAGACCATTTAGCCCCTTGAACCTGTTCTGCTAATCAATTGTAGCATGACTGATGTGTATCTTAACTCCATCTACCTGCCTTGGTTCTGTAACCCTTAATACCCTTGGCTAATAAAAAGAGATCAATCTCATGTTTTGAAATTTTGAATTGACTTAACCTCGACAACCTTTGGGGGAGAGAATTCCAGATTTCCACAACCTGTTGCGCAAAGTTGTCTCTCCTTGTTTCAGGCTCCTGACAGGAGGAAAAAGTTTTTGTCCATCTACCTTATTAACTCCTTTAGGCATCTTATACACCCCAATTGAATTGCTCTTAATGGCCTATACTCAGGAAAGTACCAACCTGGGCCTGAATTTTCACTCCTGGGTCAGGGACGCAGAATCGGAACATTTCCAGCTCCACAAACCCGACCCGGAAGAAAGTGCCCCTGAAGTTGGGATTTTCGTTCTTTGGTGGTGGCATTCTCTGGGAATCAGGCTCACTCCCCCTGCAGTGAGTGCAGAGGTTGCCGGGTGCGGAGGTGGGCTGGGTGGAAGGCCAGACTCGGTGCACTGGCACTTTATCAATGACTTTTAAAAAGACTATTAAAACAAAAAATAGCCCTTACCCCTTATGACCCCTCACTCCTCCCAACACACCCCATGCCCTCCATGCCAACCCATGCCCCTCCACCCATCCCCCCCATAGCCCTCATGCCCTCCAGGCCAGCACATTTCACTGTTTGATTGACAGCTCCAAGAGGTTATAGATTCTTTGAAGGTGGACAGTGAATTCCAATGCTTGGTTTTATAAGGGAGTAATAATGCGAAACGCCTTTGCGCAAAATCCCGCCCTGGGTCCATTCGCACACCTGCGAAAATGATAAGTGCTGTTTTCCGTGCAGGACTTCCAGATTTTGGCCTCCTCTGCCATTTTTGCAATGTCGGCCATTGCGAAAATTCAGGCTCCAGTTTCTGCAATCTGCCCTCATAAGTTTTCTCCTTTATTCCTTGTATCATTCTAGAACCAGGGGGCCACTGTTCAAAAAGTAAGTGTCGCTCATTTAAGACAGCGATGAGGAGAATTTTTTTCACTCAGAGTCTTTGGAACTCTCTTCCTCAAAAGGCGGTGGATGCAGAGTCTTTGAATATTTTTAAGGCAGAGCTGGATAGATTCTTGATTGACAAGGGGGTGAAAGGTTATCGGGGGTAGGCGGGAATGTGGGGGTTGAGGTTACATTCATCAGCCATGATCTTATTGAATGGCAGAGCAAGCTCGCAGGGCCGAGTGGCCTACTCCTGCTCCTAATTTACATATTCATATGTTGGTATGTATTCTGGTGAAACCTGTATTGCATTCCCTTGTTGGACAGTGTACCCTTCCTGAAGTCCAGTATTCAGAACTGAACAGAATATTGTAAATAGACCTAACCAGAGCTTTATATAACAGTAGAAATGAGAACTCATTCATTATTGTTACATGAAAAATCATGAGCTGAAAATTACTAAGTTGTAAAGCTACATTTGCAAAACCATGACAGACCTCAGAGTTGGAGCCTTGCGCAGTTACATTCATTCTTTATCTTCCCCCTTGGTATACTCTGCAGTGCATAATAATATCTTTAAATAACAGGCATGAAGCAATGCCTTGAGACCTGCCATCAATCAGAATTTTCCTGCGGCTGGGTTCTTCTCTTACTGTAACATATGCTGGAAGACGAAAGCAAACTGAAATGAATGTAAGATTCAGGTTCAGGATGGATATTGTATCATCTGAAATTGTAAATTAAACAATTAATGGCCTTGAGCCAAAAAGGCAATGTTTCAGATGGCTTCAAATGTCTTATATGATGGATGCCTCATAAATAATGCATACACAACTAAATGTTGTGAGTTTAGTCGTTTGCAGTAACTGATTAAAAAGGTAGTTGTCTCTGATAGTCAGTGAGTACAGGCTCACCCACAAATTTATAATCAGTTTACAGAAAAATAAGTTTCCCAACGTATTCAGTGAATTTAACCTTCTGTCAATAAGTGGTTTGTTACAAAGCTGTTTGTTTAATAATTTTAGCTCTCATTGAGAATTAAGAGGACTGCAGCAGAAGTGAACAGTAACCCTCACCACCCCCCTACCCACCTCTGCTCCACTCCCTGGCCTTAGCAGACTGAGGCCTGTGGGCAATTTTAACTCCAGGGTCTCGACTGCATGGTCCCCCAGGCCAGTTGCATACCCGAAACCAAGAGAGGAGCAAAAGTTAGTTGTTGAGCAGACCCAGCATTCAGGTATTTTGTGGGGCATATGTTTGGGAGGGTGGCACAATTAGGAAAGGGGGAGCCTGGGAAGGGGAGACCTAAGTGTTCTTCCTCCTAGCATCATAAGGAAAATCAAAGAAAGGCTGAAAAACCTACCTAAGATAAAAGCAAAATACTGCGGATGCTGGAAATCTGAAACAAGAACAGAAAATGCTGGAAAAACTCAGCAGGTCTAACAGCATCTGTGGAGGGAGAAAAAAAACAGAGTTAACGTTTCGAGTCTGTATGACTCTTCTTCAAAGCTAAAGAGAAGAAAAATGTGATCTCTTTAGCTCTGAAGAAGAGTCATATGGACTCGAAACGTTAACTCTGTTTTTATTCTCCCCACAGATGCTGTCAGACCTGCTGAGTTTTTCCAGCATTTTCTGTTTTTGCTTGTGAAAAACTTACCTGTTTGGTTCTCTTGTTTGACTCTTCTTCCTGATAGCTTCGCCTGACAAGGAGGGCACAACATTTCCCTGCTCAGATCACCAAAATATTATTCAGGGCCCAATAACATAATCATTTCCCCACTAATACTTAAATAAGGACCATGCCATGTTGTGGGGATGGAGGAGGGGTGCCCTGCATTGTCATTTGCCCAGAAGAGCAGGATGAAAATGAAGATGACTGGAAGGGACCAGGATAATAGCAGGCAACTCTCTTTTCTGATTTGAACTGGTTGGGCAGGTTCAATGTTTCTCCTTTTAGCTTTGTCAACATTGTCATACATTGACACAGCTCCATTTGACTAAAGACACATTGGGTCACTAAACACATTACTCAAGTGCTTGTGATATAAACAAGTGTGCAGCACAGTTGAATAGACTTATTTGATCACAATGACATTCTAGATTATTCACTATCTGGCTGTATAAGTAATGCTGATTAACAAGGTTCATTTGCTGTAACGAGGCTGGAGGTCATCCTCCGATGCTGAACCATATGATACACCGTAGAAATCTCAGAGTCATTAAATTTGAATATAATTACTGAAATTTCAGCTACAATTACTCCACCACACGGAAAATAAGATAGTAATTAAATTAATTAACTTAACAATTAAACATGAAGGGATGCTGCGCAGGTTGATTGGTGGTGAGAATGATAATGGATGGTGTTAGCGCCCTGCAGTAAAATGAAAAGGCAAGGACATAATTTAACAAACACCACGATATATTTTATTTATTAATTAAGAAGTTAAAAAATTCAACAGAATTTCCAAGCACAGCATGATCTTCAAATAATTAATATTCATAATTTAATTTGTATTTGACATCAATTTCTAATGTACTTCAGCAGCCAATATCATGAAGCAAAATACATTATTATAAAATCCTCAGTGTTATAGATTTTTAAAAATATATTTCAGCACCTTTGATGTCGCAAATGCAAACTCATCAACACAATGGTATATGAATTTTACAATCTAAACCTTAATTTTGAAATTGCTCTAGTTTCCTCTGTGATTATCCTAATGGCCATTTCTTTTATGTGTAATAGTTTCTGGGGTTTAACTGAAGTTCCTTTGCACTGGGTGTGGGGAAGGCAGAGGGATTGGTACTGCCTCTCAATGATCTGATATTAAGTGATGCGACTATGTCATCCAGGTTAGGCAGCTACTGTTAATACTCTGTAGTTTATAAAGTTGCCTAACCATGTGAGTTTGGAATCACGAACCAATGCACAGCTTCCTTCTTCATACCAACGATTTCCCAGGGTCTTTAAGGCTTCTTCCTCAAGGGGTTGTGGTAGGTTGGTGAGAGGGGAGAGGAGTGGGGGGCAGCGGGGTGTGGGTGGATGGAAGGGATGGTGTTGAGTGGAGGGGGGGTGGGGTGTAGGTTTGGAGTGGTGAATCAGAGATCTATTAAAAGGACTGTAGCCTAAAATTCCTAAATTAAAATGAATCCTAAATCCTAAGATTCCTAAAATATGGAACACCTTCTGTGAGAAAAAAGAGCAGCCACAAGTCTTTAGAAAAAAAATCATTCTCAGTCCAACAAAATAGAATTGTTAGCAAAGTGAAAGCCCATGGGATTAAAGATATAGTGGCAGCACGGGTACAAAATTGGCTTAAGGACAGAAAGTACTGAGTGGCAGTGAATGGTTACTTTTTCAGGCTGGAGCTGATTCTTTCAGTTGCTGTAGAAATGTGCAAAATGACGGTGAGTGAAGATGTAGGACAAAAGTTGAAAGGCTTGCCACTTTCTAATGTGCAGTTAGAAGAATCGGAGAATTTTCAAGCGAGGTTAAAATGCCAGCTAAAAGAAAGACTTTGGGCGGAATCGTCCCAGGTTTGCACTAAGTGCAGTAGCGGGTGAGAAAAAGAACGTTTTACCCGCCGGCCGCAATGGCGGTTTTTCACGCCACATCCCCCAATCCGGTCTCATTAATCATGCGTTCCCGGGAAACACGCCGTTTTGATGGCGGACGCACACTTATTCCCTGCCATGCCACCACCCGGCTGTCTCCTCACACAAAAAAATAAATAAAAGAACTGTGCAGCCACACACAAACCTTTCAATGCTTCCAGCCCAGGACTGCTGCACAGAAGACATGGACCCGAAAGGCAAGAAGGCTGCAGCCCTTTGATTCAGGTCCCTGCCACGCCTTTTGGATGCCGAAGAGGCCGGCCGTGATGTCCTCTACCCCCGCTCTGGCCGCAGAAGGGGCAGCAATCTCACCACTCCAGCTGGGTAGGTGATGGTAGTGGTATCAGTGCCAATGCTGCACGCGAGAGGTTAGCCAGCCAACGCAGAAAGAGGACAAGGCAACCATCTCATCACTCTAAACTCACCCACTTACAAGACCATCACACATTCACTGGCATCTCACTCGCTGCCAGCTCAAGGGACATCGTCACTCAGTCTGTCACACACACCCTCACATCTCCATCTGGCCTCATCTGCTCTGGAGACTGCCTCCTCAGCCCTCACCAAATTGAGGCCATTTGCATAGATCAACTTTTACCCCCGCACATGCCCTGGGATACCCCCCTTCACCAATACAACCCTCGCCCTGCACCCTCTTCTCTTGCCTGAGGCCACTTCTCCCCCTTCCCCAAATAAGCACTTGCCCTGCAGCTGTTGAAAAGCCAACCCCGTCTTATGGCTGGTCTGGGAGGTAGGGACCTGCCCATGAGACCCCTAAAAGCGATGTGGTGCTGCCTGCAAAGTCTGGCAAAGATAATCACGAGTGCTGCCCGAAGCAAGGTAGACAAAGAAACCTCAAAGTCCCAAATGAAGTGCAGCCCGCCAGTTGCACGTCACTAATGTACAGTTGTGAAATGCACACGCCGACCTGCTTAGATAAGAACATAAGAACTAGGAGCAGGAGTAGGTAATTCAGCCCCTCGAGCCTGCCCCGCCATTCATTACGATCATGGCTCATCTCATTTCAGCCTCAACTCTAATTTCCTGCCCTCTCCCCATAACCTTTCAACCCATTACTAAGTAAAAATCTGTCTATCTCCTTCTTAAATTTATTCTGCATCCCGGCATCCACTGCACTCTGAGGTAGTGAATTCCACAGATACATGACCCTTTGAGAAAAGTAATTCCTCCTCATCTCTGATTGAAATCTAGCCCAAAACTATGGCATCTCGTTCTAGAATGCTCCACAAGGGGAAACATCTGCTCCACGTCTACTTTGTCTATCCCCTTTAGCATCTTATATACCTCAATTAGATCTCCTCTCATCCTTCTAAACTCTAGTGAGTATAGGCCTAAACTGCTCAATCTCTCCTCATAAGACAAGCCCAGCATCTCTGGAATCAATCTAGTGAACCTCTTCTGAACCACCTCCAATGCAACTACATCCTTCCTCAAGTAAGGGGACCAAAACTGCACAGTACTCCAGGTGCAGTCTCACCAATGCCTTGTACAGTTGCAACAAAACTTCCCTATTTTTATACTCTATTCCTTGAGCAATAAATGTAAAAATTCCGTTTACCTTCCTTATTACCTGCTGTACCTGCATACTAGCTTTCAGCGATTCATGCACGAGGACATCCAGATCCCTCTGCACTGAAGCATTCTGAAGTTTCTCTCCATTTAATTAATGTCGCCTTTTTATTCTTCCAGCCAAAATGAATAACCTCACACTTATCCACATTAAACTCCATCTGCCAAATTTTGGCCCATTCGCCTAACCTGTCCATATCCATTTGTAAATTTCTTATTTCTTCCTTGCAATTTATTTTCCCACCTATTTTGATGTCATCCCCAAATTTAGCTATTGTACCTTCTATCCCTGAATCCAAGTCATTAATATAGATTGTAAATATTTGGGGCCCAAGGACAGAACCCTGTGGAACCCCACTAGTTACAGCTTGCTATCCAGAAAAAGACCCATTTATCCCGACTCTCTGCTTTCTGTTGGTTAGCCAATCCTCTTTCCAAGCTAATATATTACCCCTAACTCCGTGTGATCTTATCCTGTGTATTAATCTTTTGTGCGGCATCTTATCAAAGGCCTTCTGGAAGTTCAGATATACTACATCTACAGGATCCCCACTATCCACTTTGCTTGTCACATCTTCAAAAACTCTAGCAAATTAGTCAAACATGATTTACTCTTCATAAAACCATGCTGCCTCTGATGGATTGCATTTTGACTTTCCAAATGCCCCATTACGATTTCCTTAATAATGGATTCCAACAATTTCCCAATGACAGACATTAAACTAACTGGTCTATAGTTTCCTACTTTCTGCCTCCCCCACTTTTTGAATATTTTTGAATATTAGCATTTTTCCAATCCACTGGAACCTTTCCAGAATCCAGGGAATTTTGGAATATTATAGTCAATGCATCCACTATCTCCGCTGCCACTTCCTTTAAGACCCTGGGATGTAGGCCATCAGGTCCTTGACACTCGTCACCCTTTAATCCCAATAGGTTGCTCAGCACTTCTCCGGTGATGGTGATTGTTCTAAGTTCCTCCTTCTCTATACCCTCTGCACTACCTGTTACTACTGGGCTGGTACTAGTGTCCTCCACCGTGAAACCTGATGCAAAATATTGATTAAGCGTCTCTGCCATTTCTGCATTCCCCACTATTAACTCCCCAGTCTCATCCCCAAGGGACCAACATTGACTTTAGTTATTCTCTTTTTATATACTTGTAGAAGCTTTTGCTATCAGTTTTTTCATTTTGCGCTAGTTTACTTTCATAATTTACCTTTGCTCTTTTTATTTTTTTTTAGTAGCCCTTTGTTGACCTTTAAAAGTTTCCCAATCTTCCAGCCTGCCACTGACCTTTGCAATTTGGCATGCCTTGGTTTTTGCCTTTGTTATTTTTAACTTCCTTGCTTAGCTATGGATGTTTTTTCCCCCCCTCTTACCATCTTTCTTCCTCTTTGGAATATATTTTACTTGGGAGCAATTGAATGTCTCCTTAAATATCTGCCATTGTTCATCAACTGTCCTACCTTGTAGTCTTCCTGCCCAGTCCACTAGGGCCAAATCTGCCCTCATGCCTATGTAGTTACCTTTATTTAACTCCAGAACACTAGTGTGGGACTCAAGTTTCTTGCTCTCAAACTGAACTTTAAATTCTAGCATGCTATGATCACTCTTCCCTAGAGGATCCTTTACTATGAGATCATTAATTAATCCCACCTCATTACACAAAACCAAATCCAGAATAGCCTGCTGCCTGGTTGGTTCCACAACATATTGCTCCAAGAAACAATCTCTAATGCGCTCCATGAACTCTCCTTCGAGGCTACCCTTGCCGATTTGATTAGTCCAGTCTATATACATATTAAAATCACCCATGATTATTGCCGTGCCTTTCTTACATGCTCCCAGTATTTCCTGGTTTATACTGTGCCCTACTGCTTAATTACTGTTTAGGGACCTATAGATTACTCCCACCAGGGGCTTCTTTCTCTTGCTATTTCTTATTTCTACCTGCCTATCCTTCCAAACACTAAGTACCCTTGGATATTCAACTCCCAAACCTGTTCTCCCTGTAACCACGTCTCAGTAATCACCACCAAATCATACCTATTTATCTCTATTTGCACTATTAACTCATTAGTTTAATTCCGAATGCTACACGCATTCAGATACAAAGCCTTTCAGTTTGCCATATTGTCAATTTTCCCTACTCTTATATGATTCTTTGGTGCAATATGGCGTTCACACACTCTGTCCCTTCCTTTCACTTTTTGGTAACAATCCGCCTCGTCACTAACCTGCACTCTTACCCTCTCCTTAAACTTTGATTTTTTATATTTCCATGCAACGGAACCCTCCCCCCCACCCACTATTTAGTTTAAAGCCCTACTACAACCCTAGTTATGTGATTCGCCAGGACACTGTGGTCCCAGCATGATTCAAGTGGTGCCCGTCCGAATGGAATAGCTCCCTCTTTCCCCAGTACTGCTGCCAGTGTCCCATGAATTCAAACCCATTTCTCCCACACCAATCTTTGAGCCACGGATTTACCTCTTTAATCTTATTGACCCTGCACCAATTAGCTCGTGGCTCAGGAAGTAATCTGGAGATTATTACCTTTTCGGTTCTGCTTTTTAATTTAGCCCCTACCTGCTCGTATTCCCTCAGCAGAACCTCTTTCCTTGTTCTACCTATATCGTTGGTACCGACGTGGACCACGACAACTGGATCTTTCTCCTCCCACTCCAAGTTCCTCTGCATCCGAGATGAGATATCCTTAACCGTGGAACCAGGTAGGCAATACAGCCTTTGGGACTCTCGATCCTGGCTACAGAGAGCAGTATCTATTCCTCTAACTATTCAAGTTTATTTAAAAGCAGTGTTCAGAAATGACTGTTTCACACTGAAGTACATTGGTTATGTCACCAGCAGAATCCTAGAAAGAGTTTTTGAGCTTTGTAGTGAGCTGCTAGCTTTCCTTTCTGTGCACATTCTTGTATTAGCTGAAAACTCCCCTGTACAATTATGGAGAATGAAACCTGCAGAGCTTACTGACAAGTTTTAACCTATTAAATACATTGAATCTACCAACAGAAGAGAGCAATTCACTATACACAGTGAATGACAAGATAGCAACATTTCAGAAGTGTTATGAGGCTGTGCCACTTTTATTTTCGAAAATATGATTTTTCAACTTTCAGTTGACTGAAAATTTTGCAATTAGAGATGAGACAGATGTCACGAAGATATAATAATTCTCATAATATTTTGTAAAGTAGGGTAACAGTGAGGTCTGTGTCTGTGGGTGGGTGTGTGTGCGTGTGTGGGTGTGTGTGGGACTTAATTGAATTAAAGGCAACTGGTCTGAAGGCTTTGATGTAATAGAAGCTAAGTTAGGTTTGAAATGTTCAGTGGGTAAATATAGGTGTAAAGGGAACACTTACACTTTTAAATAAACCAGACTAAATTGATTTCAAAGGAAGGGGTGAAAAGTTTCACCTAGCCAGGAGGAGTTAGGGAACAGTGTGTTTATTTTTCCCAAAGATTATTGGTAAAATTGGCACTATGAGACATTTTTTATTCTTAGAACGGTAAAGCCCAAAGACATAGTGAAACAAAGGGAATTTGCATTCAATGGGGAAAATATGTATAAGGGAGTGTAGGCTATGTGTATGGGAAGACATTTTAAGATCTAACAAGTGTGAAAAGCCTTCAGTATCTATGCTTCAAGCTGCTGTCTACAAAGAACTGTGGTTAAAAAAACTCACTTTGAATTGGATTGTTCAGGGTATTGTGTTTCTTTGCCTGGGTCTTTTAAAATCTATGTGTTTTACTGTTGCCTTGACAAAAGTGTAACTGGGAGTAAGATTAATTAGGGGATTTAGAAGTTATCATGGTAGTAACCCACGTTTGTACTTCAAATCATTTCTTCTATAATTAAGGTTTAATTTAGTTTTGTAAGAAACTTAGAAGACTCAGTGGTTGTATTACCACTGAATTCAAAGCCCGCAAATTGAAATTTATACAAATTACAAAACAGTTGTGGCAGTTGTGTCAAGTTTCCCTTTGGGATTTGAGCAGCTCAGCATTTACCATCGGCTGTATCATAACACAGAACAAACTGCTTAAAAATGCAACGCCACCTCCCAAGGAGAAGGTGAGAAACTAACAAGTCACCCTCGGGCTATGTGAAGAGTGAGATATTTCCTATAATCAAAGTACCCATTGAAACTCATAACTGTCTAAGGAAGAAACATTAAAAATGTTAAGTACTGGATATTGAAACAATGGCTGTCACAGACAGACCCACCATAAGCCTCTTGGAAACATGCAATGGATGATGCATTTCAAGGCAAAGCTTCTCTGCCACATGAGAGAGACTGCAAATGACCCAGGCAGTGTCAAGAAAATCTTCAGCAGTGGAAACAGGCTGAGGACTGCTCTTTCTCCCTCTCTCTCTTTTGGAATAAGAGTGTCACCCAGTTTAAGATGCCAATTCTACCAGACACCAACTAGCTAACCGAGATCTTGTAATAATTGGAACAACATCTACATCTCACTGCATCCAAGAAACCAGCTAACCTTAATCCGCGACAGCATTTAAAATCTACACCTCAAGGACAGTCAAAGGATACTTCACTGTATATTCTTTGTCAAGACTCACTGAGGATAGAGCACTGAAATATCAAGCCCCACTGCACCCAAGCCGCGAAAAATGTGAAAAAGTTTGATCAATCCACATAATTGTTTAATTTAGGTTAACAGAATACAAGCACCAGGTTTGTACACTACCCCTTCTTAAATCCCTATACACACACATACAAAACACATAAGACACACAAAAACATGGGCCAGAATCTTCGGGTCGGCAAGCGGGGGCGGGCCCCACTTGCTGGCGCATAAAATGACGCACAGTGGTGTCGGGCGTACGAACCGACTTCACCGCGCGTCATTCAGACCTTGAGTTCGGTGGGTGTTCACCAGAGTCGGCTGCGCGCTCGCCGAACTGTCAAAGGCCTATTAAGGCCACTTAAGCTATTAAGCAATCAAAATAATCAACTGAGCTGCCCATCCAACCTTAAGGTTGGTGAGCAGGTGAAGAGGCCAGGCGGCCTTCGCATTTATCTTAAAACCTCATCCACGGGCACTGTCACATGAAGGGACATGTCTTAATTTTTTTTCCCTTATTTAAATTTTATTATACCAAACTGATCTCCCTGAGGCAGCTCTGTGCTTCAGGGAGCTTTCTGCACCATGCGCAAAAGAGCGCAGGCCCCGACTCAGCCTACTCTCCCCGCCTCCACAGGGAGCGCTCAGCACTTCCAGATGCACATCACACTGGGCGGGCCTTAATTGGCCCACCCACGTAAAATTGCAACTCCTTCAGCTAACCTGCAGAATCAAGTGTCTCCAAACCAACAGCTCAACTGCCAAAGTTAGCTCTACCGGACATAAATACGGAAAATGCTGGGTGTTTTTCCAGCATTTTCTGTTTTTATTTCAGATTTCCAGCATCTGCAGTGTTTTGCTTTTATCAGCTCTACCGGAATCATCCAACTTAACGGCTGCAACTTTTCGCCATCTACTCCTCACGGACAAGCCAAAGACTGATTCGTATATCTTTTTTAACTTTTATTTATTGGACTCAACTTCTCATTTCTGATATGTGTGTCTGTGTGTTGCTTTTTTACTATTTTTGCTCAGGTTTTTAGTAACTAATAAACTTACTCTTTCTTTGACTCAAGAAAGCCTAGTTAAGTTGGCTCCTTCTAAGACATAAACACACTTGGGCTGGGAAAAGGTATCCACGAGGGAAGGGGTCCCTTTTAAATTAAACCTTGTTGTGACCAACCAAGGGGGTTGAAAAAAGAAGGGAAGCCAGCTCATTTCTTCTCAACCAGGAGCATAACAAAATTAGGGGCCCCTTCAGGAAGTTAACAATTTGGGGTATCTTACCCGGGATCATAACAAATTGGGGGACCTTGTGTGAGGACCAGTCATAACACTGTGTTGTCCTGAATGATTGCTTAATATTGAGTTTTTATTATTTATCTTGGGTTTAGTGGTTAATAAATTTGCTCTTTTTTAACTCAAGAAAACCTTGTTTGATTGGCTCCTCATTGCTGACAGCTCAAATAATTAAATACATTCTGATTTGGAAAAGGCATATCCTCTTGAAGAAGAAACTTAAACCTTTCTTACGACCAGTTCACCCCTTCTGACTTGGTCGTAACAGAAGAAAACTGATGATTAGAAAACTAGGCCAAGCAATAGTGTTTCAAATAAATTTCCACTACTGACTAAGTTTCTGGATGTAAAGACAATAACTGATGAGTATCTGAAATAACGAGTTATCACTCATGTTGCAACATTGACAAAGTACTTCAGTGTTTATTCTGAAAATGATTCGGCACCCATTTTCAACATTGGCTTTGGCCTAAGTGGAAAAAATAGACGAGAAGTTGATGGAATTGTCCTGTGATTGCTCGCTGAAAATTAAGTTTCAGGACCAAACACCTCCCCAGTTTTGGATGTCGAGTACCTGCAGGATTGGAAGAAGGAATGAAAGCACTTCCACCTTTCCCAACAAGATATTAATGTCATTTTCTGCTATGACAGCAATGAAGAAAAAGTGCAGGTTTTGTCTGGGAGTGTAGAATGATTTATGAGTGTCATTGCCAAACATCACATGAAGGATAGAGAGACTTTGCAATGCACGTCAGGCACACCCATCTCACTATCTTTAAGTCAATATATGTTTTCCTAAAATCATTATTCAAACACTCTATAAGAGTGACTCCTTCATATTATGGGCTGAGTTTTACACGGGCGGGAGGCAGTGTCCCTGCGCCCCCCACCCCCCACCCCCCACCCCAGCATAAAAGTTGGGGGTGAGCCTGCCTATGCTTGCAACTCACCACTTAGCCATTTAACAGCTGTCGGGCCTTTATTTGGCTTTGAGGCTGGGCTTTCCGCAGAATGGAGGCATGGCCTCTGAGAGCTGCCGGCCAATCAAATGGCCAGCAGTTCTCTTCTTCCAGCAGCACCACCGGGAGTGGTGGCTGCTGCCGGGAGTGCAGGCAATCCCCTGCAACAGAGGAGCCAGAGCCCATTTCTGGTGTGCTAGTGTGTGCTGTGAAGATCACAGCAATAGAACATAGACTAGACATCCCTGCAGCTTGCAGGTAAATGTGTATCGCTCTCTCGCTCTCTCTCTCTCTCTCTGGCTGGAGGCAAGGCAGCAAAGACACAGTCAAAACGGAAACGGGACAACTTGTTCAGCTAACCTGCAGAATCAAGTGTCTCCAAACCAACAGCTGGTTTTCACTGGTTCCATGCTGGCAGGCTCCAGAAGAGTGGCCTGGGGGGCCAGTACTGATGGGAAAATGGGAGGGGAAATGCAAGGTAGGCGGAATACCTTGGGGATGGGCCTCCAATGGACTGAAGGATCCAAACAGGAAGCAATGCCCCCATGGGACAGGCACGGTACTGCCAGGTTTCACCTGACGGCTTGGATACTTGTTTCCCGCTTTCTCTGCCATGGATAAAATCCCAGTGAAGGTGGGAGGAAGCCCTTAATTGGCCACTTAAGGGTCTCAATTGGCCCACAGGCAAGTGGGCCCCTGGCCTCTCCCCACCCTGGATAAAATGCTCACAGGTGTGGATGGGGAAGGCAATGGACATGGTGCCGTTGCCATGGCACCCAATTTTACTGAACCATCTGCACCAGCCATTGCCCCCCCTGCTCTACATGCCCCCCCTTACCCCTAAGTGGGGGGTGGGGGAACGTTGAGATGAGGCTATAAATTACAGCCATATTATATATTGGGCTGTAACTTCTGAGCTCCAGAGCCATGTAACCCCTAAGTTACTGGAAGTTGGGGAACCCCTCCTCCCCCACACCCCTGGGAAGTTCCCAGGTAAGTATTGCACAGCAATTGCCTGGGAAGTGTAAAATTCCGATGGGCAATAGCCCTGCACTGGGAACCATCCGAAAATGTGATTTAAATCACAAACTTTGGATAGCTGCAACTGTCTTACATCAATAGATACTCAGAAGAAAGTGAAGAATTAAAACTGCTTCAAGCTTCTGGGCAATGTGAGGAACCTGTTTTTGGAAAAATTGAAGGACATTGAATTTTGAACATTCTTCCTCTTGAGTTATTTTAAAAAGTTTGCAATATTAATTCGGGGCTGTGAATATGCCATTATTCAAAAAACCATGGGTCAAGATAGTCATCCAGCAGGGAATACCTGGAGAGGGAAGAAATACTTTGTATATCTAAATTAACAAAGAACTCGTGTTGCCAGGCTAAAGACTCTTGCCTTTCTGTTTCAGAATTCCAGCATCTGCAGTATTTTGCTTTTATCTTGTTGTTATAGACTCTTGCTGATTGGTTAAAAACAGCTGGCCAAAAGAAATATTCTTTGAACATCTGAGTCTTTAAAACTCTCAGTCGGAGTGAGTGTGGGGTGCCTTAGAAGCAAGCTGCAAGAAAAAGACTCTTTCTTTCCCACACTCTCTGCCCCAACTTTGAGTTAAACTTTCTTCAGAAACATCTCATCAGGATAACTCATCTGTTTATTTTGAATATCTGCAGAGTCATGATAATCAAGAGCCATCAAGGACAGTTTCACTAATAAATCCATCTGAAAGAACTTCCAGACCTTATTGTGACCAGAATTCTGTCAGATCAACAGTGTTGAGATCTCTTCAAACTTTATCCTTTTAAATGTTCCCATCGTCCAGCCTCTGCAGGGGAATGTGATTTTTTTGTCCTGTTTTGTATTTGTGTGGGTGTAGGGGGATTTGATTATCTGTTTTTTTAAAAGGGGAAAAATTGTTACAGTTCTGAATTAAATCTTGTACCTTAGCCACTTTATCAACTTAATTTTAAAAAGTAGTCTGTTTTATAAATAATCAATTTTTTTGTGTTTACTGAAAGAAGCCTGGTTAGACTATTCTATGCTAAGGATAATAGCATCAAAGGGTAACAATTGGCCAGTTTTGTGTGTGAAGTAAAATTTAAACTATTGTTAAGACCTGCAGAGAAGTGGGGCTAGAATTAAATGTGCACTGTTCCCATCTCGGCCCTTAACAGTAACTATTGTACAGGCCCATACGGACCCACCATGGAACAATTCCCACACTCCCTAAACCCCTAGGGGACTCACCCCAACCCCAGAATCCCCAGGGGGCTCCCCCACCCCCGAATACCCCTGGGACTCCGCCAAACTCCCATGGGACCCTGCCAAACCCCCAGGGAACTCACCCTGCCCCCGACTACTGCCCCCGCAGGCCCGACCGAATCACCCCCACCGACTGCCTGACCGCCCCCCTCAACTGTCCAACCCCCTCCCAACTGTCCAACCCCCTCCTCCAATTGTCCACTCCACTGACTGTCTGACGTGGTCCCCCATATTGTCCAACCACCCCCGCCCCCAAAATTCTATCCACTTACCTGACAAACGTACTCTCTCCCTGTCTTGAAAGTGGCTGGACCTTTAAACTTGCCTGATTTACAACAGCAAGTGCGTCCTTCCGTCTGATTCTGCACTGCTCAACTGAAGACCTCAGGAGCATTTTGTGCTGCACAATTCTCATCCAGCCTGAGTTGGGAGGTCAGCAGAGACAGCACTGAGATTTCCAGGTAAGAAAGTAGGAGCAGACTGGCAATCTGACTCTGATTGCCAACCTGTGGAAGTTCAGGCCCATTAGATGAATGGTCTTTGGTTACTAATGTATCTGAAAAATGGTCCTTCAGCCAAAAAGGTTTGAGAACCACTAGCATAGACGGTTTGGTGAAATCAGCAGGCACATGGCAGATGAAATTTAACACAGAGCAGTCTGAAATGATCCATTTTGGTCAGATGAATAAGGAGAGGTTTTACAAACTAACTGATACAAGGAGGTATAGGAATAGGAGACTTGGGTGGGGAGGGGGTATATTAACAAACCTTTGCAGGTAGCTGGACAAGTTGAGTAAGTTGTTAACAAACATTGGCTTTATCATTAGTGGAATTGTGGTAAAGTGGAGTGCTATGTACTTTTAAGGGAATGTAGTTAATTGACCATGTGACTGCACTGACCAATCACTACACAGCGTGGACTTCTTGGTAACTGGAAGTCTAGAGCTGGAAGTAATTGAAGAAGCACACATGGTGTTAGTACTGTTCTTGGTTCCAATAAACTACCAGTGTTTGTTCAGTTAATTAGTCTCTCTGCCGATATTGTTTTAAGCGCCAACTAATGTGTTAATATCAAGGGCGCAGCTAGCGTTCACTGGACAAAGCAAACCTGTTAACCAAAAACATAAAACTGGCGATGAGGATAAACCGGATCAATCAATGGCAATCAAGAAAGCCGCGGTAAGCCAGTTACGTTACTTCGGCACTACCTTGAAAGCTGTTTGAAAGCGCAGTCTCCTTAGTCATTGAGTATGCCGTGGTTGGGCATCTTGAACCATTCGACCCCTTTTCCCATGACTGGTCTCACTATGTCGAACGCCAAGCATTCTTCTTTACCGCTAATGACATCGAGGGGGAAGACAAGAAGAGGGCGATTCTTTCATCCACATGCGGAAGCAAAACGTATGGGCTGATCCGCAGCCTCACGTCACCTAACACCCCCGATACGAAGACTTTCGATGAGTTAGTAAACATTGTAAAAAACCACCTGAAGCCAAAGCCCTCAGTCGCTGTGCAGTGTTTTAAATTCAATTCGAGGAATAGGCTTCCAGGAGAGACAATCGCTGGCCATGTATCTGATTGAAAGGAATTAATGGAATATTGTGAGTTTGGAACTTCAATTAATGACATGTTGAGAGACCGATTAATATGCGGAATCGGGGACGATGCTATTCAAAAGCGATTGCTATCTGAAACTAATCTAGACTGCAGTAAGGCATTAGAATTGAGAACAGCCATGGAGAATTCTATTAGAGACTTGGAGGCAATAAAAGACACACAACATGGCGCCGTCCATCTTGTAAGGCAGGAAGGGCCGGTAACAAAAGACGCAAAAACGTTGGACACCGCAGGAAGGAGGGGAACGCCCATTAGGTACAGACCATTGAAGAACAACAGTACTACAATTAAAACCCACTACATTAAGGAGAGAAATGCATCTAGGCAACCTAGAGATGATCAACAGTTCAAAAATATCGAATGCTTTTTCTGCCACCACAATCGTCACATAATGTGGCACTGTCAAGATCGGCTGGGAAAGCATTTTAAAAACAAAGGTAGAAATCGCGAAATCTAACTCATTGAAGGACCAGAGGAAGCAGAATCTAACATTTATTCATTACACAATCTGAAAGTGGGTAGAACTGAGCCAATCCATGTAGTCTTTGGAGTCAATGTACAACCCATCAAGATACATTCAGACATTTGAATAAAGGAGTCCATCCTTTAAGTTTGGAACAATCGGCCACTAAATTAAAAACATATACAGCCAAAGAAATAAGAGTGAAAGGGATACATCAAGTCCTGGTGCAGTATGGAGATCAGTATCAGTCTGCAAATTTACCCCTTATAGTAGTAGAATGGGTGGGCCCCAGTTTAATTGGTCAAAAAGATTAAATTGCAATGGGCTGAGATTTTTCAAATCAGAACGAGAAACTTACAGGAAGTGTTACAAAAGTACGCTTCCATTTTCAGTGACAAGCTAGGAAGGATTCGTGGGCTACAAGCCAAAATCCAACTGGACCCTAATGCAAACCCCAGGTTTATCAGAGCCAGACCAGTCCCTTATGATCAACGGGACAAGGTCGAGACTGAGATAAACAGGCTGGAAAAGTTGGGTATCTTACAACCGGTGAAATTTTCCAAGTGGGCGGCACCCATAGCATCTGTACTGAAGCCAGACCGAAGTGTTCAATTATGCGGTTACTATAAGTTAACTTTAAACACATTAAGATGTCTATCTCTAAATAAGGCAGGACGGTTGGTCCAGAATAAGACTGCAGTCTGCTCAGTCCGCAGGGTAATACGTGGACTCCAGAGATCCTGGGAATAAGTTTTGAGATGGTAATAACTCTAGTTGGAAGATGCCTCTCTCAAATACACAGTAATGCACAATTCTGCACCCCGCACCCCCACCCCCGACAAAAACAAAAAGTCAGTAATCATGCAGTTTATGTTTTGAGTAGGGGTAACATTACTCTTTGGGCAAAATTTTCAGGTTGGCGAGCGGGGGCGGGGCCCGCTAGCCGACACATAAAATGACACGCAGTGACATCGGGCGTGCATCCCGACTTCACCGCGCGTCACTTAATTTGTCAGTTCGGTGCGGCTGCCGAACTCTCAAAGGCCTATTAAGGCCTGTTTAAAAAGTAATTAATGCAATTAACTGAGCTGCCCGTCCAACCTTAAGGTTGGCGGGCAGGCGAAGAGCCCAGGCGGCCTTCGCATTTATCATGCAACCTCATCCATGTTTATTATTTAAATAAAAATTTTTGAAATAAATAATGGACATTGCCCAACTCATGTGACAGTTTCACAAGGGACATGTCCTTAAATTTTTTTCCCACCTTTATTCAAATTTCCATAAGTTAAACCAATCTCCCTGAGGCATGGAGGTGCCTCAGGGAGATCTTTGCGCTCTTTCGCGCACATGCGCAAGAGAGAGCACAGAGAACCACTCAGGGAGTTTCCCCCCCCCCCCCCAGCCCACACAGGGAGCACTCAGCGCTTCTGGGTGTGCATCACATTGGGCGGGCCTTAATTGGCCCGCCCACATGAAATTGCAGCACAGGCCTAATTGGGGGTGCCATTCGGGTTCACGCCCGCCCCCGCACAACTCCCCCGATGGGGGGAAATTTCTGTCCTTTGACTCCAGTATAGAAGGAAAACTACAAATGTACCAAAGACACGATTGATTAAATTGTATACTATGCATTAGTATTATGAGTTTACTATTATGAGTTTTAGCAACAAAAGGAACAACTTTTAACAAAGTGGATTATTAATATTATACACATTTAGACATTAATTTGGGGTAACGTCCCACATGTTAAACCAGGATTTTATTTTGTTTCAGCTAAACAAGCTAATTTAGTGCACTTGGGCAAATTTTTTTGCCTCAATTGAACTGCCAATTTTGGATTTATTACAGCAATATTTACTGTCACGCACCTTGGAATACAAGAAAATCTGACAGACTTTCACAAAGAGGACACTGACATGAAGCTCTGCCAGAATGAGGGCTAGGAATCCCGAAGCAGGGGAAGCACCAGTCTGGAATGCACAGAAAGGGTGATGGAAGCAAATTCAATTGGAGCATTCAGAAATGAATTGAATGCATACTTGATAGGAAAAAAAATACAGGGCTATGGGGAAACAGCAGGACTGTGGGTCTAATTAGACAGCTCTCTCCAATGTTGGCATAGCCACAATGGGCTGAATGGCCTCCTTCTATGCTGTATCATTCTTATTCTGTGGTTACTATTTCTATAATTCCATGATATGGTTTTGGTTAGCAAGGCCAGCATTTACCGTCACTGAGATGGTGGTGATGAGCCTTCTTCTTGAACCACGCACACCCCATGTAGCAAAGGTTACTTGCTTCCTCCAGTGCTGCCATTTTCCCCTTCAACAGAAGCAGCCTTTAGGTCATGCCGTGCTACATTACATATGTGTCTTGCTGCTCCAACTTGCATCCTGCACTGCTTTTTGCCTAATAATCAGATGCTTTTCAGACCCAACTCTCATCTCTTGAGGATTTTCCAACAGCATTCCAACCCCATTCCCCCCACCAACACTCTTCAGCACCGCCACCATGTATCTGAAGGATAGAAAGCTGAATTTGCAGAGTCTACAACCTTCGAATTTTCTAAAGACTAGAATCAGCAATTTAAGGATGGGGTCAAAAACATGATGGATTGAAATCCTTCCACACCCAACTTCTAATGGCATTGCTGTACCATCAGAACTTTGGGCTCAAGGTGTTTTTGTGTGAAGAAGAAGTAATTCCTTTTGTGGAGGAGAAATAAGGTTATTACTGGGGATAGTGGCATAGTGGTAATATTACTAGACCAGAAATCCAGGTGAATGTTCTGGGGACGTGGGTTCAAATCCCACTACAGCAGCTGCTAGGAATTGAAATTCAATTAATAAACCTGGAGTTAAAAACTTGTCATAGTGACTATGAAACTGTCAGATTGTCATGGAAGCCCATCAAGTTCACTAATGCCCTTTAGGGATGGAAATCCACCATCAGTACCCAGTCTAGCCTGTATGTTGTGACAGAATCTGTGGTTGTCAAACATGTGTTTTTTGAGACAGCGCCTTAATGAAACTGTGAATTCATGTATAACTAATGTTGGCTTTGGGTTTTAGAATACAGGTATAGTAAATAAAGAATTTAGTGTTTGCATTGTTTGATGCTTGTACAGTAAAAGTTCTTTTGTTTCAAACAGTGTAATCTTGTAGCTTCATTCTTTTAGTAAAAAAACTGGTATTTCAGATAGTTTTCTTTTTTAAAATAAATTTACTGGTCTCTACTGAGATTGTGTGACAATGTGATATCAGCCCAACACAATGTGGTTGATGATTAACTGCCCTCTGAAATGGCCTAGCAAACCACTCAGTTGTCGAAAACCATACAGAAAAATCAAGAAGAGATAAAAATCAGACAGGCCACCTGGCATCGACCGAGGCACTGGAAATGACAACTCTGCACCATGCACAGTCAGCTCTGCAAAGTCCTCCAAACTAGCCTCTGGGGTTTTGTACCAAAATTGGGAGAGCTGTCCCACAGGATAATGAAGCAACAGCCTGATTATAGTCATACTCACTGAATCATACCTTACAGACAATATCCCAGACTCCTCAATCATCACCCCTCAATATGACCTGAGCCTTTGGCAGGACAGACCCAGCAGAGGCAGTGGCACACTGGTATAGAGGAGGGAGGGAGATGCCCTGGGAGTCCTCAGTATTGATGCCAGAAACCATGGAGTCTCATGGCATCAGGTCAAATGTAGGTAAGGAAATGTCCTGCTGATCACCAACTATTGCCTTACCACAACTGATGAATCAGTGCTCCTCCATGTTGAACACCACTTGGAAGAAGCATTGAAAGTAGCAAAGGTACAGGATGTACTCCATGTGGGGAACTTCCTTGGACATTACCAAGAGTGGCTTGGTAGCACAACTAGTAACCATGGTGGCCGAGTCATAGACTCATAAACCTTTACAGCACAGAAGAACAGAAGAAGGCCATTCGACCCATCGTGTCCGTGCCAGTCAACAAAAATCTTACTATACTAACCCCATTTTCCAGCACTTGGCCTGTAGCCCTGGAGGCAATGGCAATGCAAGTGAATATCTAAATACTTCTTAAATGTTACGACAGATTCTGACTCAACCACCCTTTCAGGCAGTGAGTTCCAGAATCCCACCACACACTGGGTGAAAAGATTTCTCCTCAACTCCCCTCTTACCCTTCTATCTCTTACCTTAAATCAATGCCCCTGGTTATTGATACCCCTCTACTAATGGAAAAAGTGCCTTCCTATCCACCCTACCTATGCCCCTCATAATCTTATACACCTCTATCAGGTCCCCTCTTAACCTTCGTTGCTCCAAGGAAAACAACCCAAGCCTAACCAATCTTTCCTCATAACTCAGGCCCTCCAGCCCAGGCAGCATCCTGGTAAATCTCCTCTGCACACACTCCAGTGCAATCACATCCTTCCTATAATGTGGTGACCAGAACTGCACACAGTGCTCTAGTTGTGACATAACCAGTGTTTTATACAGTTCCAACATAACCTCCCTGCTCTTGTATTCTACGCCTTGGCTAATAAAGGCAAATATCTCAAATGCCTTCTTAACCACCTTATCTACCTGCCCTGCTACCTTCAGGGATCTGTGGATATGCACACCAAGGTCCCACTGATCTTCAGTACTTTCCTGGGTCCTACAATTCATAGTGTAATCCCTTGCCTTGTTAGACCTCCCCAAGTGCATTACCTCACACTTTTCCGGGTTGAATTCCATTTGCCACTGCTCTGCCCACCTGACCAGTCCATTGATATCTTCCTGCAGTTTACAACTATCCTCCTCACTATTTATCACCCTACCAACTTTTGTGTCATCAGCAAACTTCTTGATCATACCCACTGCATTTAAGTCCAAATCATTTATGTACACCGCAAACAGCAAGGCCCCCAGCACCGAGCCCTGCAGAAACCCACTGGAAACAGACTTCCAGTCACAGAAACATCCCTCTACCATCATCCCCTGCTTCCTGCCTCCCAGCCAATTTTGGATCCAACGTGCCACTATGCCTTGGATCCCATGGGCTCTTGCCTTCTTGACCAGTCTGCCATGAGGAACGTTACCAAAAATCTTGCTAAAATCCATGTAGACCAGATCAAATGCATTACCCTCATCAACACTCCTGGTTACCTCCTCAAAAGATTCCATCAAATTTGTCAAACACGACCTTACTATCCCTGATTAATCCATGTCTCTCCAAGTGCAGATATATTCTGTCCCTCAGACTTCTTTCTAGTAACTTCCCCACCACCGAGGTAAGACTAACTGGTCTGTAATTTCCTGGGGAAGGATCTTCCAGTTGGCAAGCGGGGCCGGGGTCCACTCGCCGACGCGTAAACTGATGTGGGATGACGTCGGGTGGAACTCCTGACATTACCCCGCGTCATTTCCATTTTCAGGTCGGCGGGGGCGCAACCAAATGAGCTGTGCGCCCGCCGACCTGTCAACGGCCAATTGAGTCCATTTAAAAAGAGATCAACATCATGAATGGACCTGTCCATCCAACCTTAAGGTTGGCGGGCAGGCCGGGACCCCTCACGGGCTTCAGAAAAAGCATGAAACCTCATCCACGGGTGGGATGAGGTTTCATGAGGGTATTTAAATATTTAATAAAGGTTTCAATAAAAGTTATGGACATGTCCCAACTCATGTGACAGTGTCACATGAGGGGACTTGTCAGGGAAATCTTTCTATCATTTGTTTAACAATTTTTAATTTTGAGCCAATCTCCCTAAGGCAGCACTTAGCCTCAGGGAGATCAATGCGCATGCACGCGAAAGAGAGCACTCCTGACTGAGGGAATGGCCCCCCACCCGCATTAGGAATACATAGCACTTCCTGGCAGACGTCAAGCTGGGTGGGCCTTAATTGGCCCGCCCACATAAAATGGCGATGCGCCCCTGATCGGGGGTGCCGATTGGAGGTGCGCCCACACTTGCCCGCTCTCTCACTTCACCACCCCCCCACCCCACCCTGGACAGGGGGAAAATTTTCCCCCTGGTCTTTCCCTTCCTCCCTTTTTTAATGATGGGACAATGTTAGCAGTCCTCCAGTCCTCTACCACCTCATCTGCGGCCAGGCAGGATTTGAAAATTACTGCCAGGGCCCCTGATATCTCTTCTCTTGCCTCACTCACCAGCTTGGGATACATCTTATCTGGGCCTGCGGATTTATCCACTTTTAAGGCCGCTAAACCCGCTTGTATCTCCTCTTTCTCTATGTTAATTTCCTCTAATATTTCACAGTCTTGCACCCTGATTTCTATACCTGCATCATCCTCTTCCATTGTGAAGACCGACGCAAAGGATTCATTGAGGACTGTACCCATGTCTTCCGGGTCCACGTACAGATTCCCTCTATGGTCTCTAATTGGCCTCACTCTTTCCCTAGTTATTCTCTTGCTCTTTATATATGTAAAAAACCCCTTTGGGTTTTCCTTTGTTCTACCCACAAATGCTTTCCCATGCACTCTCTTAGCTTTCCTAATTGCTTTTTTAATCCCACCTGCACTTTTTCTACTCCTCTAGGGACCCTGCCGTATTGAGCCCTCGGTATCTGCCATAAATTTCTCATTTTTCTTAATCCTAACATTTATGTCCTTTGACATCCAGGATTCCCCGGACTTGGTCCACTCCCTTTGTCCTTACGGGAACATATTTGCCCTGTACTCTTGCTATTTCCTCCTTAAATGTCCCCCATTGCTCTGACACAGGTTTATCTACAAGTAGCTGCTCCCAGTCCACTTGGGCCAAATCATATCTCATCTTAGTGAAATTAGCCTGTCCCCAGTTTAGAACTTTTATTCCCAGCCCAACTGTAACCTTTTCCATAACTACCCTAAATCTAACTGAGTTATGGTCACTATCTACAAAATGCTCCCCTACTGATACGCCTTCCACCTGCCCGGGCTCATTTCCAAATATTAGGCCCTGAACTGCCCCCTCCCTTATTGGGTTTTCTACATACTGGCTAAAAAACTTCTCCTAGATGTAACTTAAGAATTTTGTTCCCTCCCTACCTTGCACACTAAAACTATCCCAGTTAATATTTGGATAGTTAAAATCCCCTACTACTACCTTATTATTCTTACACTTCTCTGAAATTTGATAACATATATGATCCTCTATCTCTCACTGACTGTTCGGGGGCCTATAGTACACACCCAACAGTGTGTTTGCTCCTTTTATGTTTTTTTTACTTCTACCCATATGGCCTCATTTGATGATCCTTCCAAGATATTATCCCTGCTCACTGCTATAATTGACTCCTCGATCAATATTGTGACCCCTGCCCTCCTCTTCTATCACCCTCTCTATCTCGTCTGAAGACCTTATAACTAGGAATGTTGAGCTGCCAATCTGTCCTTTTAGTCAAGTCTCAGTCATAGCTATGATATCATACTCCCATGTGCCTATCTGTGCCCTCAGCTCGTCTGTGTTATTCCTCAGGCTCCTTGCATTAAAATATATTCCATTTAGCCTTGCTAAATTCACTTCTTTCTTATCTAGTCTATTTTCCTCTGCCTTCCAGGCTCACTTACTAACGCTTAACTTCTAATTCCATCTCAGCTACTTCAACTACTTTTCAGGATCCCACCCCCCTGCCAATTTAGTTTAAATCCTCCCCAACAGCATTATCAAACCTCCCCGTGAGGATGTTGGTCCCGTTCCTGTTCAGATGTAACCCGTCCAACTTGTACAATTTCCACCTCCCACAGAAACGGTCCCAATGCCCCAGGAATCTAAAGCCCTCCCTCCTGCACCATCTCTCCAGCCACGCATTCATCTGCTTTATCCTTCTGTTCCTATACTCACTACTGTGTGGCACCGGGAGTAAACCAGAGATTGCTAACTTTGAAGTCCTGCTTTTCCATTTCCTACCTAATTCCCTAATGTCTGTTTGCAGGACCTCATTTCTCCTTCTTCCTATGTCATTGGTCCCAACATGGACCACGAGCTCTGGCTGTTCACCCTCCCCCTGCAGCCGTTCCATGACATCCTTGACCCCAGTGCTGGGAGGTAACATACCATCCTGGAGTCACGTCTACAGCTGCAGAAGCGCCTGTCTACTCCCTGCATTAACAAATCGCCTACCACTATTGCCCTTCCACACTTCTTTCTCCACCACCCCCCACCGAGCAACTGGACCACCCACAGTGCCATGGCCTTGGCTCTGGTTGGCCTCCACTGTCACTCTCGCCGTTTTCCAAGACCGATAAATGGTTTGCGAGTGAGATGCACTCAGGGGATTCCCTCACTACCTGCCTGGCCCCCTTCTTCTGTCTGGCAGTCACCCATTCCCTCTCTGCTTGCATTTCATTAAGTTGCAGGGTGACCAAGTCCTGAAACGTGCTATCCACGAACCTCTCAGCCTTGTGAATGCACTGTAGTGCCCCCAGCTGCTGCTCAAGCTCCAAAGCCCAAAGCTTGCATTGCTCCAGTCGTAGGCACCTCCTGCACACATGGTCATCCAGACCGCCAGGAGCACCTAGGATTTCCCACATAGCGCAGGATGTGCAAATCACGGGACTGAGCTCCCCAGACATATCTTAACTAAATAGAATACAGACCCTTGCTTTTATTTTACCCTTATTCCTACTTGTGTATAGACTACATGCTACATCCTCTAGATAGACTAGATCCTCTAGGTTTTGCTGACTGCCTGTCCCAGGGTCCTCCTCTCGCACTCTCCTCTAGGTGCTGCTGACTGCCTGTCCCGGGGCCCTTCTCTCGCGCTCTGCTGTAGGTTCTGCTGACTGCCTGTCCCAGGGCCCTCCTCTCACACTCGCTTGTGAAGGACATATCTGCCAGACTGGGCCTACAGCAGGTGGTGAGGGAACCAACAAGAGGGAAAAACGTACTTGACCTCGCCCTCACCAACCTACCTTTCACAGGTGCAGCTGTCCATAACACTATTGGTAGAAGTGGCCAACGTACAGATCTTCTGGAGACAAAGTGCCACTTTAACACTGAGAATTTGGCTATCATGTCGTGTGGCACTTTCCCTTCTTCTATTTGAGTTCTCTGCCAGAAGGCAGGTCTGACCCCAGCACCACGATCTACACCTGGGATAGGTCAAGGATGCAGGTCCCAAACCATCCCAGCTGGAAGGGGGAAATCGAACACTATGATGTTGGCACCAATCAGCCTTCCAGCCAACAAAGTCAATCAGCTCCACCAAGGAGGCCGTGGCAACATACACTCCAAGCATGTTGTAGCCTGGAGCTATGGATAGTGACGGTAGAGGCTCCAATTTCTTTCCATCGCATGGTTGACCAAGAATCTCTCCTGATGTTACTGTCTGCCATTGGCATGTGTTCTAGGGGTTTATATACTCGACCTGTTTGGCCACATTATGTTGCACACCTTCCTTGGTCATCAAGTCCTGGGGTGGAACTTGAACTTGGAGATTCTAGTTCAGAGGCGGGGCACTACCCACTGCCTGGATGGCACTACCACCATGCTAAATAGGATAGAATTGGAACAGACCTAGCAGCTCAAAACTGAGGATCCCTAAGGTGCTGTGGTCTATCATCAAGAGTAAAATTGAATTCAACCATAATCTGTAACCTCCTGGCCTGGCATGTACCCCACTCTACCATTACCAGCAAGCTGTGGGGAATCTACCCTGATTCAATGAGGAGTGCAGGAAAGCAGCACCAGGCATAACTAAAAATAACGTGCCAACCTGGTGAAGCTACAATGCAGGACTGCATGCAAACCAAACAGTGGAAGCAGCCTGCAGCAGACAGAGGAAAGTAACCCCACAACCAATGGAACAGATCTAAGCTCTGCAGTCCAGCGTGATGGAATGCTCTCTACTTGCCTGGAGTGCAACTCAAACAACAAGAAGCTAGACACCATCCAGGACAAAGTAGCCCATTTAATGTGGACGCCATCCACAACCTTAAAGACCACCACTGGTTCACAGAGGCACCAGTCTGTACCATATACAAGATGCACTGCAGCAGCTCACCAATCCTCCTTCGGCAGCACCTACCAAATCCGTGACCTCTACCACCTAGAATGCCAAAGAAGCAGACACATGGGAACACCACTGCCTGCAAGTTCCCTTCCAAGCTACATACCATCCTGATTTGGAACTATATCAAACATCCCTTAATTGTTTTTGTGGCAAAATCTTGTAACTCCCTTCGTAACTGCACTATGGGTGTATCTAAACCAGATGGACTATAATGGTTCAAGAAAGCTGCTCACCACCACCTTCTCAAGGGCAATAAAGGATGGGGGACAGATGCTGGCCTAGCCAGTGACACTCGCATTCCTTGAAAGAATTTAAAAAATGTAATTCAGCATATTAAATTGTTTTGACCTGAAAATGTCTTTATCTTTTTGTATGCGAACTTAAATGTACATGTGAAAAGTGATTGTTTTGGTTGGAAAAACAGGAGGCACAAAGCAAACAGTGTAATACTTTCAATCAAACCAACATTGGAGTTAAACTTGGCCGGCCTTGAAATTATGTTATGGAAAAGCAGCATGTAAACACTTCACATCTTCATGTGGAATTTTTCTATTAGCTATTTTAATGAGAACATCAGCACAATTAGTTTCAAGGACCAAAAATTGAATCATCTGCTTTGTAAGGTTAAAGCATCTTCCACCAACAGCCTCTCATTCTGATTTATCTGTAGGGACGTTATTGGCCCCGATTGATAGAAGATAGTTAATGGTAACAGTAAGTCATGACATTTAATCTGAAGTTGTATGTAATGCATTTTTAAGCAGCAATTTATTTTCATCTTTTTTAATCATACATTGTATGTGGGCAGCATTAGCAAGGCCAGTATTTATTGCCCATCCCTAAGTACCTTTGAGAAGATGGTGCTGAACCACCTTCTTAAAGCATTGTGATGGAGGTAATCCTAGAATTCTGTTAAGCAGGCAGTTCCAGGATTTTGGCCCAGTGATGATGAAGGAACAACAATATACTTCCAGGTCAGGATGGTGCATAACTTGGATGGCAATCTGGAGTATTCCCATGCATCTGCTGCCTTTGTCCTTCCAGGTGGTAGAGGTTACGGGTTTTGAAGGTGCTGTCAAAGAACCCTTGGTGGGTTCCTGCAGTGCGGACACCACTGTACATTGGTGATGGAGGGAGTGAACGTTTAAGGTGTTGGATGGTGTGCTGATCAAATGGGCTGCTTTCTTCAGGATGGCTTTGAGCTTCTTGGCTTTCGTTGCAACTGCACTCATCTAGGTAAATGGAAAGTATTCCACGACACTCCTGGTCCAGATAGGTAAACGTTCTTGTTAGCCAAAGGCAGAATTTTTATCAGGGTAAATCCCACAGTAGCACACATAACGTGATTGATACACTGTTGTGCATAGTCAGTGCTATTCCCTTATTTTCAGGATTTGGGGAGATGCTCTTCACATCAACACTTCAATTCCAACGGTTTCACAAAATTTGAGAAGGCTGCCATTTGCAATCGTGATAAAATGTCACAGAAGCTGAAACTTGAAACAGATGGTATCATTTAATGAGTGGACTCATCACCACGGGTATCGAACCTAGACCGGGGTTTTCTGGTCCTGTTGGCATTCAGGGTCATGGCGAGGTGGGTGGGTGGTGGGGGACAATGTGGTGAGAAGGCCAAAAATCGGTTTCACGCCGTCATAAAACCAGTTTGCGATTGTTGCTCCACCCGTCAATGGCTGGCCGCGTTTCCCGCCAACGCACATCGAGAACCTAATTTCAATACTTTAGCATCTCATGATAAGCCCAGCTCACCAGAATCATCCCCCCTACGCTGGGTCACCCGAGCAGTGCATGCCGACGTGTTTCACAACTGTTCATAAGCGACAAACCCCTGACGACCTGCACTTCACTCGGGTCTTCGAGGTTTGTTTGCCTACCTTGCTTCGGGCAGCACTCCCAGTCATCACCGTCAGGCTTCACAGACAGCACCTCGTCACTTTTAGGGGGGCTCACAGGCAGGTCTCTACCTACCAGACCAGCTGTAAGGCGGGGCATGGCTTTTCAACAGCTGCAGGGCTAGGGCTTCCTTGGGGAAGGAGAAGTGGCCTCGGGCAAGGGAAGGAGCTGCAGGGTGAGGGCTGTACTGGGGAAAGGGGATATCCCAGGGTGAGTGTGAGGCCACATGTTGACCTGTACAAGTGGTCTCAAGATGGTGAGGGTGGAGGAGGCAGTCTCCATAGGAGATGAGGCCAAATGGAGGTGTGAGGGTCTGTGTGAGAGAGTGACACTCAATGTCCCTTGAGCTGGCAGTGAGTGAGATGACAGTGAATATGTGATGGCCTTGTGAGTGTGTGAGTTCAGAGAAACAAGATGGCTGTCTTACCCTGGCAGGGTTTTCTACACTGGATGGCTGACCTCTTGTGTGCAGCAGTGGCACTGGCCACCTCTGTCACCACCTCCCAAGCCAGAGTGATGAGACGGATGGGCAGCCTGTGGCCAAAATGGGTGTAGGGGACATTACAGCGGGTCTTCATGGCATCCAGAAGGCATCCCAGGGATGCATTACTGAATCGGGGTGGGGGAGGGTGCGGGGGGCTGCACTCGTCTTGGCTTTTGGGGCCATGCCTTATGTGCTGCCGTCGTGGGCTGTAAGCATTGAGAAGTGTGCGGGCGGCTGCAGTTTAAATATGGTGCCCTGTGTGAGGAAGTGGCGGGATAATGGCATGGCAGGCAAATCGGAAGCCGCCCACCAGCGAGACAGCATGTTTCCTGTGGCTGCATAATTATGGAAGGAATGGGATGAGACGGAGTGAAAACCCGCCACTGTAGCCAGCGGGTAAAATCCCCGCCCGCTACCGCACTTGATGCAAATCTGGGGCCATTCCACCCCTGGTTATTGCATGACACAAAATGGCAAACTTACGCTGTATCAACCTTAAGGTAGTTGACAAAGCCATAATTCCAGACAAGTATCCATTTCTTATGATCCAAGAGCTAATGGTATCATTTCAGAACTCCAGAGTCTTCAAGAATTTCCAGATATAATGGAGTCATCTTCAGATACCACTGGCAGAACAAAGCCAATATCTTATATCCTTTATTACTCAGAAGGGCATGCTTCAGTATTGATATGTACACGCTAGCGTTTTGTAATTCATGTAGCAGGACAGTAAGATCCCTCTGTGCCACAGAGCACAGGTTTCTACAGTCGCTCTCCATTTAAATACTGTTCTTTTTTTTATTAATCCTGCCAAAGTATACAAGATCACATTTTCCCACCTGCTAATTTTTGGCCTACTCACTTAACTATCTATATCCCTTTACAGACTCTTTGTCACAATTTGTTTTCCTCCCTATCTTTGTATCATCAGCAAATTTAGCTACCGTACACTTGGTCCGTCCATTCAAGTCATAATTAAATTGGATCAGTCTCTTCCTAACCAACAGGAGACAGAAAGTGATGTGTGATGGGGAATCATCCGCTCCTAGAGATGTCCACTCCGGGGGGCCTCAGGGAACTGTGTTGGGACTTCTAATCTTCTTGACATGCACTAACAACATAACCAGCAATTTTGAAAACAGGGTGAAGCTATTTGCAGATGGCTATGTTGTTTATGCATCAGGGAAACCTCAAGAGCATATCAATTCATGGCAAGATGATTTTCTGAAATTGCAAAATTGGCAGGACCAATGGGAGATGGCGCTTAATGCCAAAAAATCCTATGTCATGTGTATGACCAACAAAAAGGATCCACCAACAGGTAGCTTTAAGTTCTGTAATCAAATGTTCCAACTGGTAGATACACAACCAGGCCTGGGGGTTCACCTTAAAAACAATCTTGAATGAGGTTTCACATCCAAAACAAACAGGGTTCTCAGATTCCCGAGGAGCAATCTTTGGCATTGCAACAAAAGTATCAGAGTTATAGCTTGCCAAATATTTGTCCATCCATTCCTGGAGCATTCAAGTTGTGTGTGGGATCCCTACATGGAAAGGGATATAAATAAGATTGGAACGATCCAAAGGCATGCTGCACGATTCTGCATTAATCAGTATAGGAAATACCCCAGTGTCGCATCCTGAATCAAAGATTTTGAATGGGAATCACTACAGTAAAGGAGGGAGAAAAATAAACTGATCATGTTCTGTAAAAAGTGGAATGGACTGGTGGGAATTGACTGAAGCAAGGACTTGATGCTTGAACCTCTGGCAGTGACAAAACATGAGGTAGACATCCACACAAACGACAAAGGTCATTTCTTTCCAAGACAGTGTATCAACAGTCTTTCTTCCCAAGGACAATCCCACAATGGAACAAGCTGACAAAGGAAATAGTCACAGCCCCTTCACTTGAAATCTTCATGACCCACCTTTAGATTATTTCCATTTAAAAGTTTTCATTACCGTGTTATGATGTGGTAGATGATGTGTGCCAGGCTGACCAAATCCACAAGGGAAACTTGGCCACACTATCACAACGGTTTTGCAATTTGTATTTATTATGAGAAGATTTGTGCACTGAATTCTGAAGTAGTGAGTCCACTAACAACTTTAGAGATTTTAAAAATTAAATTGTAACATTTATTAACAAAAGAAAATAATTCAAACACAGACATATTACATTTACTTGATACTGTAATAAATCCCAAAATTCCAAATTAACCTGACTCCCAACTACACAGCCCCTTTAAGGCAAAATTCCAAAATAGATTTTAAATGTAAATAAGTAACCCAGCAAGGCTACCATAGCACCCATGTGATAGTGGAACTCCAAAAGCTTTTGGATGCAATTTTAGTTACTGGACACAGCAGACTTCTGCATAAGTGGGTATAGGCTTTCCCCAAGGCTGTTTTACACAGTGTACATTTCAAGATATTACATGGTCACCCCCACATAACCTTCCATCCTTCTTCATATATGTTTCTCTTTCTTTAATGTGTAAAATCCCATTGTTCTACGTGTCTTTGGAAAAGTAATTCTCCCATTAAATAAAAATCTTTCATGTTGTCAATATGGCCTCATTCCTTTTGGGGAAAATACACATAGGGCAGAATATTGCGCTTGTCGGGCGGGAGCCCGCCCAACCTGAACGAGCGTAAAATGATGTGTGTCAGGCGAGCGTCCCGACATCATCACACACTTGTGTGATATTTCGGTTGGCAGGCACAGTCGGGAGTTGACAGCGCCCCCGCCGACAATTAACAAGCCTATTAAGGCCATTAAAGTTCTAACTGAATGAAACTTTTCGCTGCCTGTCCAACCTTATGGTTAGCGGGCAGGTGAAAAGGCCAAACAGCCTTTGGATTTTTTGTGAGACCTCATCCACGGGCAGGATGAGGTTTCAATCAGTGATTTAAAAAAAAATTTAAAAAATTTCAAACTAATTTCTAACATGTCCCTGCTCATGTGACAGAGTCGCATGAGGGGATATGCTATTAACATTTTTAAATTCTTTATTTTTTTATTTTCAAAATTCTTCAGCTCCTTGAGGCAGCTCCGTGCCTCAGGAAGCTTCTATTGCATCACCCCCATGCACGAACACACTTCTGCGCTCCTCCCGCGCCTACCCCGACAGCACTGCAGTTTGCTGTTAATTGGTCAGCCAGCGTAAAATCCATGTTGGGGCCCGATTGCGGGTGGTGGTCAGCTTCACGACCGTTCCTGATGACCATTCCTGGGCCCACCCACCCCGTTCCTGGGACAACCCACCCCACCCACCCACCCCACCCACCCAAAAAGGGCAAACTTCTGCCCATAATAGCCTTGCCCTATTTATCTTTTTAGTTGCAAACGTCCTACTATCCCTTTGAAAATCAAACAATCTCTTCCCTTATCTGAAAATGCAAATTTCATTCACACCTTATCTGTGGAACCCTCATCCTCGCTTGTCCATCCCCATTTCAAAAGTCTGCTTTACAACTAACTCTTTTGATCATTTAAACCTTGCAGCCTATCTGACTCTAATTCAATTAAATCAGTCACACAGACAGAACCATACACACTCACACCCATAAGCCTACAATAATATTATGAAAAATATTATAGCGCTGTGACAATCAGGACTACCATTTCAGCAGGTCATGCCTGGTTTAACTCGTGCTAACCGTATACATGTTGGCGAAATACAGATATTCGCCTGTGATGCTGACACACCCAAAGCAGAAGAAGCAGGAAATAATATAGATTGTAAAAAGTTGAGGCCCCAGCACTCTACCAATTACAGTTTGCCAACCCAAAAATTACGCATTCACCACAATATTGGTAGTTTAGGTGAGTGGACAAAGATGTGGCAGATGGAGTATAATTAACAACAAAAGCTAGTTGCATGATGCATGCATGCTGGGAAGCCGCAAGGGCACTTTTGGGAGCAGTATATGTGCTCATAAAACTTTCAACATTTCTAAGTGGATTCTCTGTTGGTAAGGTGAAGTTTCGCACAACAGCAGAGAACGCCAGTGTAGGAAGAGATTATCATAACTGTAGGTACATTTGAGGAAACCACATTAGAAATTCTGTGGCTTAAGACTATAGAGGCAGTGGAAGCCAAAGTCTTGTTAAACTCAAGGCTGGATGGTTCTATCCTTTTCCTATTCTTTCTCCCTTACTCATTCATTCCATCAACTTTGTACAGGCTTACAAGCACAACTCTTTGGCACCCACTATATTTACTTTAGAAACAATATTTGAAGAGGTCCCACGCAAACACCATTTTAAGATATGTTAGGATAACCTCTGTTTCAGCATCCAATGTGCCATGTGCCCCAACGCAAATGAGAAGTCACCGTCCTATGTCATTCACTTTATCTCTCATGGCACCAGCAAAAATATATGCACCCTGAGGGCCTTAGTCATGTTGAAGAGCGACAACTGAGTGAATCATAGGGCCTGTATGATGTGTTGGTGGCACTGGTTGGTGGATTAGGAACATGCTGGCCAAAAGAACAGTCTCTGTCCTTCTTCCGCTGCAGAACACTGAAATTCCAATCTCACTGGACCTGGATATGAAAGATTGCTATCTGTGAATCAGGACTGTTGCACTCATTTCAATCTGTGCATAGCATATTGGCAGTTCTAGAGGTCTTCATGGGATCATCTACTGTCTGTTCACATCTGCAGGCCAATTGAGTTAAACTGTGGTCCACCATGAAGCACTTGACAACTTGAAGGATTTTATCAAGGAACTATGGTGTGGCAGAGCTCCATCACACAGTGGTAGTGCCTCTCCTGCATACTTATCTTGCTGGTACGGAGGTCTCAAGCCTTGGGGGTAAGTTTTATATTTTAGTATTACTGGCACAGAACTTTCTTCATGGGGAGAAAGTCAACTCAGCTGCAAAGCAGGGGTGCTGACTTCAACAACTGGAATCTGGATATCCAATGCAAAAAGCTGAAAGCACTACATCATAAAATCCACCCCTAAATAATTTATATTGCAACAATAAAAATTCCAGCAACACAGCTGAAAGCACTCACCCTCTAAAAGCTCAGAACAAGCCATTCCTGTCACCTTCCATTTCACATTCACAGGTTGAGTGCACATCACATTGCTCACGAGAGCATTAAGAATGATGCTCAGACTAATTTTAGCATATCATGATCTCCAAACATAACATGGGTAAAATTGGAAATAAGACCCTGAAAGCAGACATGGGGACCAAGGTGCGCGATTAACCCACATCTGTTCATTGTATTGCAGGCAGCGCGTTACATTTGTACTTCCTGCTGTTTTATATAGTTGCTGCATGGAGCCATCACCACCTGTGCTGTTCATTACATTTAAACATTAATAGGAGACCCCATATTGCGACTGTCCAGTACAGCTTTAGGCAGTCTTCATCTCTTAAAAGGGAGGTGCATTGTGGCTGCAAGAAGTGGTGGGAGGCAATTGAGAACTGAACATGTGCTCCAAAGCTGAGGATGTAAGACAGTGTGCACCAAGGGTTTCCAATGGTCCACCAGACGTCTTTGTGGAAGAGGTGGAGTGGAGAAGAGATGTTCTGTATTCACAGGGTGAGGCCCTCCAGAGAATGCTTGGAGGCATTGGGAAGAAGTATGGTTCAGGCCATATTCATGGCATATCCTAACTGAAGGAGGACAAGTGCACCTGCATGTTTTAACCTCATGGTGAAGACAATGCTGGTCATCATGGGAAGGGCCATGACCACTGCTGGTGCTGAAATGATTGATGATGAGGATATTATCATACCTAATCCTCTTTCTCTCATCCCACTTCTCCCACATTCCTCAATCTCTTCTGATTTTGAAATTACAGACGGCATAAGCATGAACGTTTTATTTTCTCCTCTCTAATCACCACAGCCAAACCCTTGTCTTTTTCTGACACTCAAGAAGTGGAACCAGCATAGTCAGTGAAGATGAAGAGACATCATTGCTCAATGTCATACTCATGGGCACAGCTCAGATAGGGGATAGGATAGAGACAGTACCTGCAAATGGTAAGACATCAGACATAAGCATGCAGGGACCTAGGTGGGGGGGAAGCATAATGCAGGTGCTAGCTGTAGAGTGAGGTTACACACTAGGTCTGCTACAGTAAACTCAGATTCGGACTTTGATGGAGCAGGAAATTGAAGAAGGCTGACGAATGTTTGCAAACAGCTGCTTGGTACACTAGCCTGCCAGAAAGTCTGCACTCAGAGCCAAGGATCATAGAATACCCCACCTCAAAATGGGCACTGAGCTTTCTGAAGAGCTTGGAATCTATCCCTTGCATGGTGGAATGGGTGGTAACTTCCATCGGCACACCTATGAAACCCACCATAACGCAACATCTGATGGCCATTGTCACAACGGCACAAGCAGCTTGTATCAAATGTCTAGGCACTGCAGGGGAAGCTGCAAACTTCGGCTGGTGCCATCATATGTCTAGATACCACTGATCAAAGACCCTTCCAGGGCATCACAGCAGTCCATTGATCTTTCTCTAATGGATTAGCCAGATTGCTGAGGCCGGAGAGGCTGAGGCACTGGGAGAGTGGCAGTGGCTCCTTGAATGACAGCAATTGTGCTCCCACCACCACTCTGCCAGTGGCCTTGTAGCCTAGATGGCTGAAGCCCAAACCAAGATGGTGCAATCTGAAGCCAGGACTTCTAAACCCAGAGCTGGCTGAGGCAACCATCCAAGATCGTCTGCAGCCTTTCACCACCCATACACTACAACCATTGGGGAAATACCTTGTAGGAACACTATTTGAGACAAAAGCACACTGAAGAAAGACAATAAGATCATGTACAAGGGTGATTAATTTGTTTTTGCTTTCATTAAGTAATGATTGAATTTGTAAATTTGAATTGGAATGTGCATTTTCTGTGTTTTTTCATCTTTGTATCATTGGTAAAGGAATGATATAATGTTCAGTGACAACGGAATCATAAGAAGGGTGGGACTGTTGTTAAATTGGGAGGCATGGTTGAGGTAACTGGTATTGCTTATCACTAATTTAATCAGGTAGAGCCCCAGAAGGAAATGCTGTCTTCATTGTACCCATCCTTCTTATTCCTGTTCCTCGACTTCCTGTTGCACGTGCTTCTCTTCCACTTCCTCCCCCATCCCTCATCTCAATTCCCTGTTCCTTATGCTGTTACTCCTCAGCCTTTTGCCTGATAGGCGGTGGCAAGAGCTATTCCCTCATAATGGTCTGGTTGTGCAGCATTCAGCGTGTTATCACAAATCTTGATATCTGCTCAGCTGAGACCTGAGTCCTCCACTGTGTGCCAGGCAGCCAAAGCATTGCTTGAAGATGCTGATGGCACACTCTATAATGTTCCTTATGGCAGCATGGCTCTCATGTTGTGCCCATGTGCATGGGTTCCAGGCCAAAGTCATGAGGCATGTCACGAGTGGATAACTCTTGTTACCAGTAGCCAGCCTTTGGCTTGTTGTTGTGGTTCAAATGCAAGTTGCACAGAGGCGATGGACCCATGATGGCTGCCAGGATAAAAGGCAACCTGCATGATTCAATGCTTGTGGCCGCACAGCACATCGAGGGAGTGGAATCCCTATCAGTTCACAACAATGGCCGCCATTTCACTGGCTGTGGTGGATCAAATGCAGCTGCCCCAAACTGAAGGAATTGTGATGACAGCTGGGATAACAGGCATCCACCTGCATGATCAGCTGCCTGCCATCACACACAAGCTCCACTTTGAGAAAGTGGAATCCCTTTCAGTTCTGGAAAATGGCAATGTTCACATGAGACCCCCCAAAGGCAATACAAAAGTGGTCATTGGCATCCTTTTTTTATTCATTCACAGGATGTGGGCATCGCTGGCTAGGCTGGCATTTATTGCCCATCCCTAGTTGCCCTTTAGAAGGTGGTGGTGAGCTGCCTTCTTGAACCGCTGCAGTCCCTGTGGTGTAGGTACACCCACAGTGCTGTTAGGGAAGGGAGTTCCAGGACAGCGACAATGAAGGAACGGCGATATATTTCCAAGCCAGGAAGGTGAGTGGCTTGGAGGGGAACATCCAGGTGATGGTGATCCATGTATCTGCTGCCCTTGTCTTTCTAGATGGCAGCGGTTGTGGGTTTGGAACGAGCTGCCTAAGGTGCCTTGACGAGTTTCTCCAGGGCATCTTGTAGATGGTACACCCTGGTGCCATTGTTCGTCGGTGGTGGATGGATTGAATGCTTGTGGAAGTGGTGGCAATCAAGCAGGCTGTTTTGTCCTGGATGGTGTCCAGCTTTTTGGGTGTTGTGGGAGCTGCAAACACCCAGGCAAATGAGGAGTATTGCATCACACTCCTGACTTGTGCCTTGTAGATGGTGGGCAGGCTTTGGGGAATCAGGAAGTGAGATACTTGCTGCAGGATTCCTAGCCTCTGACCTGCTCTCAGAACCATAGGCCCATAGAAAAGTTACAGCATGGAAAGAGGCCATTCAGCCCATCGTATCTGTGGTGGCTGAAAAAGATAACAAAACTAGCTGCCCATTTTAATCCTTCCAGCCCCTGGTCCGTAACCTTGTAGGTCACAGCACCTCAGGTGCCGAGCCATGTTTCTTTTAAATGAGTTGAGGGTTTCTGCCTCCACCACTAAACCAGGCAGTGAATTCCAAACACCCAGCACCCTCTAGGTGAAGAAGTTTTTCCTCATGTCCCCTCTAATCCTTCTACCAATTACCTTAAATCTGTGCTCCCTGGTAATTGACTTCTCTGTTAGGGGAAACAGGGCATCCCTGTCTACTCTATCCACGCCTGTCATAATCTTGTACACCTCAATCAGGTCACCCCTCAGCCTCCTCTGTTCCAAGGAAAACAAACCCAGCCTATCTAATCTTACCTCACAGCTGCAATTTTCAAGCCCTGGCAACATTCTTGTAAACCTCCTCTGTACACCCTCCAGAGCAATTATGTCGTTTCTGTAATGCGATGACCAGAACTGTCCACAAAATTCCAGCTGTGGCCTAACCAGCATTTTATACAGTTCCATCATTACGTCCCTGCTTTTGTATTCTATACCTCGTCCAATGAAGGAAAGCAGTCCGTAAGCTTTCTTTACCACCTTATCCACCTGTCCTGCCACCTTCAGGGGCCTTTGGACATGCACTCCAAGGTCTCTCTCTTCCTCTACCCCTCCTAAAATCCTCCCATTCATTGTGTATTCCCTAGCTTTGTTTGCCCTCCCCAAATTCATTACCTCAAACTTCTCTGGAGTGAATTCCATCTACCACTTTTCGGCCCACTCAACTAAACCATTGATATCATTGTGGAGACAACAGCTATCCTTTTCACTATCAACTACATGGCCAATTTTTGTGTCATCTGCATATTTCCCAATCATGCCACCAACATTTAAGTCCAAATCTTTAATATATACAGCAAACAGCAAGGGACCCAACACTGAGCCCTGTGGAATGCCACTGAAAACTGTCTTCCATTCAAAAAAACACTCATCAACCATTACCCTTTGTTTCCTGTCGCAGAGCCAATTTTGAATCCAACTTGCCACATTCCCCTGTGTCCCATGGGCTTTTACTTTTCTGACCAGTCTGCCATGTTGGACCTTGTCAAGTGCCTTACTAAAATCCATGTAGACAACATCCACTGCACTACCCTCATCAATCCTCTTGTTATATCATCAAAAAAATTTGATTAAATTAGTATGACATGACCTTCCCCTAACAAACCCATGCTGTCTATCCCTGATTAATCCATTCCTTTCTAGGTGACAGTTAATCCTGTCTCTCAGAATTGATTCTAATAATTTGCCCACCAGAGAAGTCAGACTGACCAGCCTATAATTATTTGGTCTATCCCTTGCACCCTTTTTAAATAATGGTATAACGTTTGCAGACCTCCAAACCTCTGATACCTTGCTTGTATCTAGTGAGGATTGAAAAATGATCCTCAGAGGATCCATTATTTCCTCCCTGGCTCCCTTCAACAGCCTGGGATACAATCCATCCAGCGTTGGTGACTTATCAACCTGTAAGGATGCCTCTATACACCCTCTCTTATTATGCTTATTGTATCTGATATTTCGCATTCTCCCCTTTAACTAGAATATCGGCTTCATCCCTCTCCTATGTGAAGACAGAGACAAAATATTCATTGTGAACCCTGCCCACATCTTCAACATCAGAGCACAAGTTACCATGCACACCTTTGATCGGCCCTACACTTTCCTTAGTTATTCGCTTGCTCTTAATATACTGGTAAAACATCTTTGGGTTTTCTTTGATTTTACCTGCCAATACTTTTGATAATCTCTCTTTGCTTTCCTAATTACCTTTTTCACTTCACCGCTGCATTTCTATACTCCTCTATGCTTTATGCAGAATTAAGTTTTTTGTGAATGTCATAGTCTTTCTGTTTCTGCTTTATTTGGTAACCAGGGGGTTCTTGCTTTGGCAGCCCCATCCTTTTCCTTTGTGGGGACATGTAGCCACAGTATTTATATGGCTAGTCCAGTTCAGTTTCTGGTCAATGATACCCCCAGGATGTTGATAGTGAGGGATTTAGTGATGTTAATGCCATTGAATGAAAGGGGTGATGGTTAGATGCTCCCTTTTGGACATAGTCATTGCATGGCAATTGTGCGGTGCGCATGTGGTGTGCATGTTACTTGCCACTTGTCAACCAAGCCTGGATATTGTCCAAGTCTTGCCGCATTTGGACATGGACTGCTTCAGTATCTGATGAGTCATAATTGCTGCTGAACATTGTGCAATCATCAGCGAACATCCCCACTTCTGACCTCATGATGGAAGGGAGGTCATTGATGAAGCCACAGAAGATGTTTGGGCCGAGGACACTACCCTGAGGAATTCCTGCAGTTATGTCCTAGAGCTGGGATGATTGACCTCCAACAACCACAAGCATCCTCCTTTGTGCTAGGTATGACTCCAACCAGCGGAGAGTTTTCCCCCGATGCCCATTGACTCCAGTTTTTCTAGGGCTCCTTGATGTCACATTCAGTCAAATGCTGCCTTGATGTCCTCCCCTATGCAGTAGTTTACTGCAAACTGTGGGATGTTGCTTATATCATCAGCAGCAGCCTGAAAGCCAGGCTTATATGCCAGAAGCATATAAGGGTCAAAGTCACTTTACTAGCCACAGGCAATGTGGCCTTACCTTGAGCTTGCAGTTGTGGCTGCATCAGTTGGCAGATTTCAGTGACGACCTTTTTCGTGAGGATCACTCAAGCATTAGTCATCGCTGAAGCTCAGTTAGGACTAAACACTCTTGGTAGATAAGGGCTTCTGCTGAGAGTCCTTCTCCCCCACCTTCTCCTCCCTTTTCTAGCAGCTTTTTCTGCCGTGCGTGGCCTCTATTTATTCTCCCATTCACACTTAATTCCAAGTGGAAGGCCTGCCAGGCCACTCTAGAAGCACCTTGCTTGAACAAAAGCTTAGAAATCAACAAAAACTTACTTCAGCATTAACCAGGCCACTTCTTGTAGACTATTGAAATTTTAGGCATGTATAGGAAAGCACCAAAAGTGCAACACAATACAAGCAACCAGGAGAAATAATCCAGCAACTAACTTGGAAGTAGTTCATGATCCCTTTAATAAGCACTGGTGGGGCTCTCTGATGCTGTTTAACATCATATCCAGCTATAAGAGATTAAGGCAAGGCTTAGGGTGGAGTGGCATTTGAAAATGTTAGCATTGTCATAAAATTGGTCTTGCACACTGATTGACAGTCATAATCTAACTACTTTGCATGTTGCTGGCTGCTGTTATGTGCAGGCCCATAAAGCACTTAACCAGCCATTGGAAGTGTACGGGTGAGTTGCATTTGCCATTTTCCGGGCATTGGGAGGCGTCTTATTGCCTAATAAAAATGGTTACGGCATCTATTGTTGTATTACCTGTAAATATCTATGAATAGATAGGAACTAATATGTTATGTGTATTCACCTGCCACACTGTCACCTCGCCGCTCCATCACGCAGGGTTCCAGATTTAAAGTGCAGCCACACGCACACCTCTCAGCGCTTCCAGCCCAGGACTGCTGCAAAGAATACATAGCCGTGAAAGGCAAGAAGGCTGCAGCCCCCCAATTCAGTGATGCATCCCTGGGATGCCATTTGGACACTGTTGGAGCCTGCCGCATTTTCTCTACCCCAACTTTGACCACAGGAGGCTCACCCGGTGTCACCACTCCGGCTTGGGAGGCAGTGTCAATGCTAGTGCTGCACTGAAGAGGTTCGCCATCCAGTGCAATAAGATCTCATCCGTGCCACCAGCAACCATCTCATCACTCTAACCTCACACACTCACAAAGACCATTCACTGGCATCTCACTCACTGCCAGCTCAAGGGACATCACCACTCACTCTCTCACACAGACCCTCACGTCTCCACCTGGCCTCATCTCCTCTGGAGACTGACTCCTCAGCCCTCACCCTCACCCTCTTGAGGTCACTTGCACAAATCGACATATGTCCCCACACACACCCTGGGGTACCCCCTTCCCCAGTCATGCACTGGCCCTGCAGCCTCTTCTCTTGCCTGAAGCCACTTATCCCCCTTCCCCAAGCAAGTCATAGCCCTGCAGCCATTGAAAAGTCACCTCACGGCTGGTCTCGTAAGTAGAGCCCCCCTAAAGGTTATGTGGTGCTGCCTAGGAAGCCTGACGCTGATGATTGCGAGTGCTGCTTGTAGCATGGTAGGCAAACTAGCCTCAAAGTCTGGGGTGAAGTGCAGCTCTCAAAGTGCATGTCACTTATGTTCAGTTGTGAAACACGTCAGCAAACATGTCGACATGCTTAGATGATCCAGCGTGGGGGGGATGATTCCAGCGAGCTGGTCTTATGATGATATGCAGGTGTATTAAAATGAATTTCCCGACGTGTGGCAGCGGGAAACGTGGCCCTCCATTTACGAGTGCAGCGGACAATTGCAAACTGGTTTCACAATGTTGTGAACCCGATTTTTGATCTTCCTGCCACATTGTCTGCTCACGCCCGCCATGACGCCCAACGCCAACGGGCACAGAAAATTCCGCCCAAATAGTATCTGATCTTTACAAACTGGAAGTGTGATTGCTAACAACATAAAGAAACCAAAAAAAAAACACATACTTATAGCAACCACAGACACCAATTTAGCCATTATAATATTTAAATTCGGCGCTGCTTGCTTTATCTGGGCTATTCAGATTTCTAATGATATCCTGGATCTTTCCTTGTCTGCACTGGGAGTATTGAGGGACCCTACCATCCCACACTTTAGCACAAACGTAACACTAACATTTAATCTTCTGCTCTTACACTCCTGATGCAGAGAACTTCATGTTTAAATTTAAACATGCTTAATGGGGACATTGTCGTAATTATGGTTTCATTTAGTGTGCAATGTACCTTTAAGAATAATACTTATTAAGGAAGATCACATGACCTGTAGCAACCAATAGGAGAGTAGTGTGGGCTACTCAGCAGTCAGTGTAGAGATAGAGTTGGAGTTGAAAGCAGACGTGTAGTTGCTTCTGATTACATTGTAAATAAACTTAATGTTTCCACCCAAGAAGTGTCTGCAGATCAACTCTATCATTAATAGCACAACTCCACCACCCTACAGCAAACATTATCCTCCACATCCGTTGTGCAGTTCTCTGTTCTGGAAGTACGAAGATGAATGATTACTCACCAAGTTACAAGTCTCTGTGGGAGAGGTTGGGCTGGTCTGGGATATGGTGCCATTTATATTGTACCGCAGGCATTCTCATGAAGTTGAAACTGAGGATAAGCAGGGGTATAATGGAATGTTTTACTTGAATCAGGAATGCTTAATGCTAACATTGGATGTCATCAATAAGAAAGTGTTCCCTTCCCTGTATTAATGTCCCTCTACCTGCTAGGTTTTCCATATAAATTTAATCAATATTACTGTTCCTACTCAGAATAAACCCAATTACTGCTTTTTAAAATTGGTGTAGAAGAAAAGCGTTGTCAACATTAGTACATCCAATTGAGTGAGAAGAAAACTGGTTTCCATTTGTGAAGCAGTTAGAAATCAGTCATGGGAATAATTTATATGCTGACCTGAATGACATGCCTTATCCTGTATTTGGGAAACTGAATTATGTATATTATGTATGGAATAGCATATTATTGTAATGAAGGGGAGACAGGGAATGCAAATAGCAAACAGGCTAATTAGAATTCTAACTGTAATAGCAGTGCTTTGTGTTTTCTATCTCCTCTCATGAAGGAGCCTTAGTGATCCTGAAGACTTGTGAAAATCACAGCCAATTATCAACTGAACGGAAATCATTCAATGCAATCCTAGTTTTTACTCAACTGACGAAGCACTATGGATCAAAGCTACACAACACAAACATCAAGAAAAGCAATATGTTAAATTCAGCTGTGAAATATTTCAAGCAGGCATTTCATCAATTAACAGGCACATGTTTTAGATTGGGACTAGAAAGAATTAAATGCTCAACTGGGAAGGGTGGGGAGGGAGATGTCTGCTACCATGGGAACCTTTCAGAAGTGAAATTAGAAAACGCTTCTAGACACAAAAGGATGGCAATAAGTTTGCAATTCTCTTCCACAAAGGGCACTTGATGCGAGATCAATTGTTAATTTTAAAACTGAGATTAACAGATTTCTGTTAGCCAAAGGTATAGGGGATAGGAGAGAAAAGCAGGTATATGGAATTCAGTCACAGATCAGCCATGGCGGCAGTGCAGGCTCAAGGGGCTAAACATTTCTATGTTCCTAATCCGTTGATAAATTACAACGGCCCAGAAAGTAATTGGTTCTTAATCTGCAATACTTTCCTCTCAAGGGTTTTTGTTATCAGAAACCTCATAGGAGCCAATTTATTCTGAAACTGGAGCCAATCTGATTATTAATGGCATCACATATATTAAGGAGCAAATAATGATGCTCTTTTGACATCTGGAAAGGGACATTTCAGAGAATATGGCAAATGGTTCCAAATGTTCATGGCAGTCAAATCCACTGAAGACATATAAGAACATACAAGCATACGATCAATCGGTTGTGCTGGTTGCAGAGGTTATGATACAATGTGGGCAGCTGTATGAGCAAAACCCAGGCATGTTTTGCACTCTTAACTCTTCTGCCCATTATTTTCTAGCTGGATGCAGTTTGTGTGGTGGAATTTTATGCCAGTTCCCAGGATGCATGTCCAGAATATTGAAATGAATGTTGGCTACAATCTTCTTTCATTAAGATTGAAGCTTTAACCATCAAGACTCATTTTACTAATTTGGAGATTTGAATTTATTTCTTGTAGTATCTATTTTTCTTTAGGCCTGAGCTCTTTTCATTATAGATCCTTTCAATGTCTCTCTGAAAGCTTAATCTTTAACGAGGTGATCTCTTGCAGCTTTGCACACAAGCGGGGAGTGCTGGCCATCTGCTTCTCACCTGCAAAAGAGGCCGTCAATAATTGAAAGTTGGCGATAGAGGCAACGTTCACTCCCTGGCCAACCATTGATGACTAAGAGTTTTCCTGATGTCAATGGGTATACAACCCGCCCACCTGAAAAAGGCAGGGGCCTATTTAAGTAAACAAATTGGGCTTCCATGATGGTTATAACACCTTAATTCAAATGTTCAGGTACAAAATTGTAGAGCATGCACTCTGACCATTTTCAGTAGGCATAGAGTGGCCTAACGATGGTCCTTCAAGGTACCACTAGTAGCCACTCAAGAAACAGCAAAGAAACTTCTAACTTTTTGTTGTTGGAAGCTCCTGCCCCTCCTAGGTGCCCCCAAAAGCTTCATTTTTTTCTGGCAGGAGTTGAAAATCCTCGTAGAAAACTGCATACAAGTGTAATCTTCAGTTGAAAGGGTTAGATATAGGGCATTAATTGGACCAGGGATTGCTGATCTAATTCAGTTCCCCATTTCGGAGTCATACATTCTACTTTAATTTTTATATTTCCATTCTAAATTCACATAATCCACATCTATAATGGGAATTGCCTATGTTAACTTGTCACAGTATAATTGCATCCTCCTTTTGAACAGCTGCAGGGCTAGGGCTTGCTTGGGGAAGGGGGAGAAGTGGCCTTAGGCAAGTGAAGAGACTGCAGGGTGAGGGCTGTACTGGGGAAGGGGGGTATCCCAGGGTATGCGTGGGCCACATGTTGATCTGTGCAAATAGCCTCAAGATGGTGAGGGCTGAGGAGGCAGTCTCCAGAGGAGATGAGGCCAGAGGGAGATGTAAGGGTGTGCATGAGAGAATGAGTTGTGATGTCCCTTGAGCTGGCAATGAGTGAGATGCCAGTGAATTTGTGATGGCCTTGTGAGTGTGTGGGTTTAGAGTGATAAAATGGTTGCCTTATCTTGGCACCACGGATGAGATCATACATCCGTTTTCTGCACTGGATGACCGACCTCTTGTGTACAGCATTGGCTATTGACCACCTCTGCCACCTCCTCCCAAACCAAAGTGGTGAAACTAATGGTCCTCCTGCAGCCAGAGCAGGGATAGAGACCATCACAGTGAACCTCCATGGTGTCCATAAGGCATCCCTGGGATACATCACTGAATCGGGGGGCTGCACTCTTCTTGGGTCTTGGGGCCATGCCTTAACCAGGGTCGTACTGGACTGCAAGCATTGAGAAACGTGCGTGCAGCTGCAATTTAAATATGGCGTCCTGCCGGGGGAAGCGGCGAGCTGTCGGCATGGCGGGCAAATCGGAGGCCACCCACCAGTAAGATGACGTGTTTCCTGTGGCTATATAATTAATGAGGTGGGAATGGGACAATATGGCGCGAAAACCTACCATTACGGCCGACAGGCAAAACAACTTATTTCCCGCCCGCTACTGCGCTTTGTGCAAATGTGGGATGATTCTGTCCTCCGTGTTTGGTAGCACTGTAGGTGAGTGGAGGTTTTGGCACACTACTGGGACATAGAAGGTCTGTCAACGCTAGGCAAAGGGTCATGGGAAGGTGCATCACTGCAAAAAGAATTCCTGTAGTGTGGTCACACTGGGAACAGGTATCAGGTTTGGACAGCAATTAGAGAGTTTGTTCTGGACTGTGAGAGCACAGGAAAGGGAAACCTGAGTCTCAGAGCACTGGAAAGGAGGCTTTTAGAATCTGTTAGTACTGGATAACGGACCGTGAACTTAGCACCTTTGGGATATAAGCACAATGACAGATACTTAGGTTTTTCTGTAGTGGTTTTGGGGGATGGAGAGATATCCTGGATGTGGTAGCAGTGGGGTTGGGAGGGAGATTTAATCTGGAACACTGCAGAAAATCAGGTTCTGGTAGCAAAGCTTCTATTTTAAAATTTTCAACCTGGTTTTCAAGTCGCTTCCTGGCTTCGTGCCCCTCTCTATCTCTGCAACCTCCTCCAGCCCGACAACCCTATGAGATCTCTGCACTCCTCAAATTCTGGCACATCCTTGATTTTCATTGCTCCACCATTGGTAGCTTTGCTTTCAAGTTGTCAGGCTCTGAAACTCCCTCTGTAAATCTCCCTGCTTTTCTACCTCTCTCAATCCTCCTTTTAGGCAGCTCTTAAAGCCTGTCTCTTTGATAGAGCTTTCAGACACCTGCCTTAATATTTCCTCATGTGGCTCCATGTCAAATTTTATTTGATAACAGTCCTGTGAAACACCTTGGGACATTTATATGTAAAAGCACTATGTAAATGGAAGTTGTTGCGGGGGTCTCTAGGTCCAGGTCTAGGCGATAAGACTTCCATGCTTGAGAGCCATAGCTGAAGTTCCTAAGTCCAGTGGCATTGGGAGGGAATCCTTGGATCTGGTAACATAGGGATATTCCTGTGATCTAGCAGCAGTGCAGATCTGGAATCTGACAGCATTGGGAACATTGGAAATATGTCTCTGGAAGCACTGAGTCAGAAATCCCAGAGCTTTTGAGCATTGGGAAGGAGGTGCCTGGATTCAGAAGACTTTGAAAAGATGCAATGGGGGAGACCTTGGGATGTAAGAGCACTGGAAGGAGAGGGGATTTATGGTCTGGGAATATCGAGTATTGAGGCCAGATGTCTGGGAGCACCAGAACGTCCCGGGCCTATGAGTACTGTGGTATAGAGCATTTTGAGAGGGTTGAGTTCGGGAGTTTCAGGAGGGCCCCATGGAAACCTTTCGGCTCCAGGAGGGATTCACGTGTCTGGAAGTTCTGCAGGTGGAGGAGCAAATAATAGTTACTTATACATTAATAAAAGGTGCTGCTTAAGCAAATTGGAAAATAGTCTTTTACTTATTTTACTATTCACAGGAGATATGGAGATTAGCTAAAGGAGGGAGAAGCTAAGGAGGGAGTAGCTAACTGAGGTTGCTCGTCGGCAAGCAGCCACTGCCTCAAAATTAAAGGGAGATACATCATGATAAAGAATTGAAAATATATGTATGTATATATGAGTACATTGACATAACACAAATTACACTTAAAAGGCAAGCTCATTGAACAATAAAATGCAAATCTTTCAAGCAGAAAAGTCTTAAGTTTGACATTGCTTTACAAAATGCAACACAAGCCCACACTGCAAATTCCATTATAAGCTGCTAAACAAATTAAATGGTCGTATAACTAAATATATATCTAGGATGAATACTGTTATCCCAGTATGATCAAATTTCATCTACTGACCATTGGCCTTTCCACTTTACATCAAGCTCCTAGCTTTCAGTAAGTATTCTATAGCTACCTGTCTGTAGTGTCTGTACTGAGGAGCTGTCAATTTTCCCAAGAGATCAAGTGACAGAAATCATTGAGTTGTCTACAAATCTTTATACTCCCTGTCTAATTCCCTTGTTGCCTTACCTTTACTCCTTCTCTTCTATTTTTTTCTGACATGATAAATGAAGCAAATACAAAAGATTTTTTTTTTATCTCTTTGGCAAAAGCTCCTCTTGAACGCTGACAGCAATTATAGCCCCTGCCTCATAATGTACTGATGTGAGACAGACTATTTTTCTTTTTTCTTCTTTTTCTATTTTTGCGGCTGAATTATTCAGCGTTGCCCATAAGCAAAAAAAAAAATGCAATGGTTTGAACATTTTCTATTTAAGTTTCCTTGTTGACTGCTTCTGCGATGATTATCTAAAACAACTGTTTAGTATTTCTGACAATAAGAATGCAATGTCCCTAACTGGTTGCAATTAGAAACTTGGAAGATTTGATAATGTGCCAAATCTCAGCACAGCTGTATTTACAGCCCCATTGCAACCTCTGGTTATCTGCAATATCTTTCTATTGGCATAAAGGACATTTTTAGTTTTATGGTTGTGGGAGGTCTAGATTGATACTTTAATGTAATGTATTTGTTGTAAGTATTCTGGTAGGGAGATCTACTTCTATTATTGTCCGGCTGTTTCTAAGTGTTTTACAAACAGACACATATATACATTTTATTTTGAAATTGCATCAGATAATCAGTGATGGAATGAGTCTGTGATTTGGGTCTGTGCGTATTACAAATACTTTTGAGAGCAATCTTAGACATAAATGTCATCTCATGCCACCGCGACAAGGCACAGCCCCAGATTGTGAATAGCTTAGATTTGAGGTACATAAGCATTTAAGGATAATGCCCATACAGAGAAAGATCATTAACATACATAGCTAATTAGTCCCTCAGCATTGAATAATAAAGTATTAGCAGCTGCCTTAAGTGTCACGAGCTAATTAGCATTATTAAACTTCAGAAATAATTGTCTCATTTGTTCTATGTCATAATGCCATTTCTTAATTGTGCATTGGAGATCACCAGTTATAAATGGTGGCTCAGATTGCTCTTTCCTGCTTGCTTTTTGATGAGGGATCATAAAAATCTTTGGAATTATACAAAGAATTGAGGCAGCATCCAAGCAGGCAGGGAATAGTGTAGTTGCAATTATGTTCACATTAAAAAGTTTCATACTCACAGTTTTACAACTTTAGCTAACAAGATATTTGGCTACATACATTCATGTTAATCCACACAAAGTCATGTAACACCCCTTTTTGGGGAATCTCCATGTTAACTCATAACTAATGAGCACTGAACTTTGTGAGACACAGCTTTAAGCACCTGGACCAATGCAACTGCATTTGAAAAGCCAAGGACAACAATTGGGGTGGAAGCATGGAAATAACTGGCAAGGTCTTGTAAAGATTCCAATATCTTTTGAGATAAAGAAATTGGAGTAATGACAATTTGCAGCTAATTTTGTTTGTATCAATGTTTAATCAATGTTATCTACTTGTATTTTCTGCAGTTAGAGTGAAGCATCTGGTATATGGCACTACCACTAATCTTCCAAGTGAACATTTTATTACCCATTCTAATGTGTTGCATTTTTCCTTATGGTATATATTAACAGCTTCTAATGGCACTATTGGGGGCCCTGTGTGTGATGCTTGTTGTTTGGCCTATCTTCTAGCGGAGACAGCAATCATTATATACAAATAACTGATGTGGTGCATTGTTGCAGTTCAGTGATTTTGAAGTCCAGGATTTGATGAACGTTGGTGCAGAGTAAAAACTGTACTCCTCCAAGCTTGAATTTTTAGAAACATGTTAGTTTACAACAGGATCATGGGGCCTGCAGAACGATTTGAAAATTCTACGTAGTAAATTGCCTTTATTTTCTGTCAATGTTTCTCCACCCTTTTTCTCTCCTTCCCTTTATGAAGGTATTGGCTCCTTATTGAGATATAGTTTTACAGGCACTAGGTGCCCTGAAGTAACTCTCCCAGTTGACCACTGGTCATGAAGGTGCCAGAGGTTATCTGAAAGCAATTAGACTGCACCAGAGACAAATCAGATCATATCCTTACTTGATAGCCATTCACATATATATTTTCAGCAATGTATAGTGTTTAGAAGTAGGGCTCATAGCTGGGTATCTCATTTGAAACTAATTATAGCAACCCCACTGTCAAACAGCTGGCATCAGCTAATCCAACACAAACCCTGGAAAGAATATATGAATCTGATTTTCATAGTTCACCGCCTCACTGTCTAAAAGTGTTGAATTCATTAGGAAGCCATGGTAAAATGACCTGAGTGAAGATGGGAAATAGAAAGCATACCGAATTAAAAATGTAACGGATTGGGCTATAGACATACTTGGCAATTTGAATAAAATCTTTGTTCAAATATTTTTGCTGACTTTGAAATGATGAGGGTTAAAGAATTTCCATAAATTAAATCAAGAGAAAGCAACAAAGAAACATATAGCAGTGTGGATGCAATTTTTTTGGGGTGTGTGCGGGGAGGGGTTAGGATTTGGCTTTGAAATGTCCTGACTACCAGACTCAACAGCCACCAGGGAATGGAGATACTGCCTTGTGCTTTTATCATCACCCACACTATATAATCAGGGAGAAATGAATAATCCTAGGGTTGCATATATCCACAGCTCCCACTCCCCCATTACATCATGCCTTGGTCACTCAGGAAATTGGACTAATTTTGGACCAATTCCAATCATACATCACTGTAAGAAAACCAGACTGACTGAACTAATTCAACGTTGCTCATTTTTAGTTTCTCATACTTTGCAATTTGGTATCAATAAACACTATAGCCATCAATTTCATTTCTGTTCTTTTGCATGATAACATTTTTGTATGGAACACGAGAGAGCTGAAACTAATAACAGGCAAGTGTAATACATCATAAAATTTATATCTATCTTTTGTCCATACACTTTGAGACCTTGGCCGGAATCATCCGCTCTCGTTGGCGTCGGGCATGATGGCAGGTGTAAGCGGACAATATGGCAAGAAGGCTAAAAATCAGTTTTACACCATTGTGAAACCAGTTTGCAATCGTTCACTCCGCCCGTCAATGGCAGGCCGCCTTTCCCACCGTCCAACGTCGGGAACCTAATTTCAATGCGTTTGCATCTCATCATCTTGCCTGTCTGTCAAAATCATCATCCCACATTGAACTTACCTCCCACATCGGCGTGACTTCAGAATGACATGATTCGCCACAGCATTTAAAAGGCATGCACTTGGCAAGCTGAACTTCGAGGGGAGCTCAGAGGTGAGTGCACACGGATGTTGCGCAGCGCCCGCGAGGGTCACCCGTTCAATGTCAAGGAAGAGGCGCTGGGCATTCAGGCGAGGGCACAGGCAAGTCACTTTTTCCCTGCTGGCTAACAGTGCAGTGACAAGGCAAGACCTGCACTGCGGTTGGGGCAAGGTCGGGAGGGGGCGAGGCAGCACGATGTGATGGTCGTGCAACAACACATGCAGAGGGCAGAGGGAAGCGGTCATGCATCAGGGAAACCATGTATAAAGTGAGCAGTCTTCACAGCTGAGACAGTTCAGGCACAGATGCATTGACATACTTGGAGTCAGGCCTTCAGCTTATCTGCCCACTCAAGCAATGCAGAGGCATCAAAGTGCCACCAAATGTTCCTGAACCCTTGGGTGCAGACTGCAAACTAATGAGTGTTTTATGGGCTGCAGAACAATTGGACGACTGGGCAAGTTATATAATCTCCTTGCTAAAACTGGCCGTGGAGCAGTCACTGGTGAAGGTGCTCACAACCGCTTGCAATGTTATCATCCCGGTTTGGACCAGCCTTCCCCTTGGTTCAATCGAGCAATGCAGCCTTACAATGTGGATTCGGGGAATGCTAGCACTTGATCTGAGAGCACTGCATCCAGTCCAGAGAGCAAAGCTGAGGCCAATTGGACAGGTGGAGTGGGGCAGAGGTGGGTGTGGTATCGGGCAGCCATGCAGTGCACTAAGCTCTGGCCATCCAACTGGTGGCCAGCACTCTCTGGCATCTATTAAGGGGCCTTGAGACAGAGCCAAAGCCGCACACGCAAACATGAGAGGTCCCTAACAGACCAATGCTAACCCACGCGCCTCTTTCATCCTGCAGGAGGAGCACTTCAGGAGCACGGTAACCTGGCTGTGTGCCCCATGGCTTACAAAGAGCGGAGACAAAGGAGAAGAGAATGACGGAGGTGTCTGGACGGGCAGAGGGAAGAGCAGCACCCTCAAGAAGAAGGGGTGGCTGGGGCTCCTGTACACACCACTGAAGAGCCACAGAGAGCGATCGTGGTGCTTGTCATTCCTGCACATGACCCAGAACCAGTCTCGCTGAAGACTGCGCATGTCCAGGGAACTAGTCAGTCACATTTGCCAGCTGCTGCATGATTTGGCGCCACGGGGACTTGGAGGGCATTTACTGCCAGTGGCCGTGAAAGTGACCACAGCGCTCAATTTCTAAGCCAATGGATCCTTTCAGCACTTCACAGGTAACCTCTGTGGGATCTCGCAAGCCCCCACACACAAGTGTGTCTAGGTCACGGACGCCACCTTTATGAAGTCATTTAGCCCAGGATCAGAAAAATCAGGAAATAAGAGCACTGGGAATTGCGCAAATCTCTGGTGCAAGGTGCCACCAACTGCACTCACATCACGCTTAGATCTCCATGGCAACAAACAATCAACTACGTCAACCGCAAGGGCTTCCACTTGCTGAATGTTCAGCTGGTCTGCGACCACAGCAAACGGCTCCTACATTCTTGCGCTCTGTGAACATGGTCATATCATGGAGATGCAGCTGGGGAAACTTCAGCTTCTCTTGATCTTATGGAATCCTTCCTGAGCTGAACCCTTCTGGATCACACGTCACTAGACACAGATGCTGGTGACATAGGGGGCCAGCCACATCTCAAAGATGCTGGGGACATAAAGACAGAATGACGGAACTCTGTGCCGCCTGCACAGGACATTCAGGCAGCAATAATAAGCCCCTTCAAGGTGCAGGCATGACTGATGTGCCCAGTGTCTGTGAAGCACCATCAGTGTGCTGGGAAGGTTGCACAAAGCACATGGAGATTTGAGGCTGAGAGACTTACCTTTATCCTGTGCAGGAACCAAGCATTCACTTCAGACTGACATGAACATTGCTCATCAGAACAAGGAACAATAAAGAGGGTGACTTCACTGAGAGTTTCTTTACAATAGTGAACATCAAGTACAAGTGATTAACAACCGTGCCCGGGCTATGCAACTACATCTTCTTAACCTTCCTAACCATGATGCTGTGTCTTGGTGCCCCCCCTGACATCCACAGTGGAGGTGGAGGCAGCCTGCTATTCCCTGTCTGTGATGACTTTGATGGGCATCCCCTGGAGAGCCGAGAGCTGCTTTAGGAATCCTGCTGTGTGGCAGTGTCACCCTCAGCAGCCTGTGGATCTGGAGCTGTTGGGGTCGCAGGGAGAGGGGGCTCATATGGGTCGGTTACTCTCGGGCTCACCTGGGTGGATGGCCCCTGGGTATGCACCTGCTGATCCTCCTCCCTACGGGTGCCCAAGGGCCCCTGGCTGACTCCTTGAGGAGAAGAGGAAGCTGGAGTGAGATTGAGCTGCCCAGCACCCCTCTCGCGTTGACGCTGTTGGGAGACATCTATGGCATCAGCGATGGAGCTCAGTCCATTCAAGACCGATATCCTAGGCCAAGGTCTCCATGGTGGCCGCCATTCTACTAGTGTTGACCTCGGTGCTTTGGCGTGCCAGCGCTATCACCTCAGACTGAAGGCAGACTGACTCCTCCATCATGCCTTGCAAACTGACAAGTGCAGCGGACATCCTTTCCTGATGTTGCCAAGTTTGCCTTTGCAGCTCCAGCAACTGAGATATGACCAAATCCAGAGGCTCCCCATCTGACTCGGACTGAGCAGATTTCTGGTCTCCAGCAGTCCTTCAAGTGCCGGAAACCTGGGAAGTCCCTGACCCCGCCTGCTGTGGATCAAACAGTGTGATGTGCTCCCCGGATTGTGACCCCGAGGCTTCTCTTGGACTAGGCCCCACTGAGGTGTGTGTCTCTGCGCTAGTGGAGGGTGTGGGTGAGCGCTGTGATGGGTTTTCAATTAAGGTGTTATCAGATTCTTCTTCTGAGGTGTCTTGGGGGCTTGAATCGAGGGCCTAGCTCATGGACCTCATTGGCTGCTTCCCAGATGTGCCTGTGAAAGCAAGGAGAGATAATTAGCGCATGGCAGGGGACTGCGGAACAGGTGAACTCACTCACAGCATGGTTATCTGATGGATGCTGCACTGCTGGATCCTCACTTGATTGAGCACCACCGACCTTACTGGTAGCACAGGAATGGGTCAGATCATCTCCGGCCAGCTGGATGACTCTATTTTCAAAGTCTGTGAGGATCTTGATGTCAGACTTTGCTCCATCAGTCTGCGACCTCTCTCTTCTATTGAGTGCCAGCCTGTCCTGCATGAATACAGATGGAGAGAGTGTAAGCAGGACACCTGCGAGGCCAGATGATAAAGCTGCCTGGCATGTGTCGGTGTTGAGCGGTGCTAGTGATGGGGTGAGGACATGATCTGCAGGGGCAGATGAAGGTGTGTGTGTGAGAGAGTGAACGGTGATGTCCCTTGAACTGGCAGTGAGTGAGATCCCTGTGGATGTGTGATGGGTTTGTGAGTGTGTGAGTTGAGAGTAATGGGCAGCCCTGGCCCAATGGAGGAAATGATTCATCTGCTTTTGGCACTGGGTGGCTGTCCTCTTTTGCAGGGTTTTGGTGCTAACCATCGCTGCCACCACGTCCAAAGCTGGATTTATCACCTTACTTGCTGGTCTTCACCCAGAGCGGGGGGGTCAAGGACTTCATGGCGGGCCTCCACCATGTCCAGTAGGTGCCTGAGGGAGGCATTTGAGGATAGCATGTTTCCTCCCTTTGCAGCCATGATTTTCCAGCACTTCCAATGCCTGACAGAGTGCTAGCTATGTGCAGGGGCACCCTTTAAATATGGTGCCCAGATTACTGAAGACCTGGGGTGACAGCTGGGCGGGCAAATCAGCGGCCGCCCGCACCAGCAGCCCGGAGTGTTTCCTGGGAATGCATAATTAATGAGGCGGGACACACCGGGAATGGGACGTTACAACGCAAAAAGCCACCATTGCGGCCAGCAGGTAAAACACCCTTTTTCCCGCCTTTTAGCACACTGTGCAAATCTGGGATGATTCCGCCCCTTGTGTTAAAATGGAACACTAACAACTTACATGGCATACTTGGCAAAGTTGAAGGAAAAAGTTAATGCCAAAACCATCTCATTTCCAAGGATAAGGGTTTGATCACAGAACATCATCAAATAACAGAGTTCCCAACATATCAGCCATAGTTACGTGTGTACTAATGCCATGGTGTAATGTTTGATAATACAGTTTACTGGGAAACATAAGTATTCTCACACGTTCTTTGAGGTTTGACTGGGTTTCCATACAATTTGCTTAAATGTTGATGATACATTGGAATTCTGCGCCTGAACCCAATGAATATTTATCATGTCCAACCTTTGAATACTGAATATGCTTTGCTGCTTCATCATCTTTTAAAAAGGCTTCTTTATTACTGACAGGAATGAAATGCACTGCTTTGCCCAAAAACAGCAGGGTCAATTTTGCCCTCGATATTCATGAGGATGCGGGGAGAGAGCAGGGGAGTGACATTGCTAGGGAGAGCTCTGGAAACACTAGGGAAGTGGAGCTCCTGACGAATTCAACAAAAGGATCACTTTATTGTTTTTTAACAGATTGACAGGCTGATTGGCTGGTTGGCCTGAAAGCCAGCAGTTAAAGGTCACAGCTGGGTACCCTTGGGGACAGTCCGCAGCAATCAGAAAAGATCAGGCGGACGTACTTAGAGGTGGCAGTAAGGAGGCAGGTAAAGGCAGAAGCATAGGGTGGAATTTTGCATGCCCATTAGCGTCGGGCATGTTCGGCCCCATGAGCAGACAATATGGCGAGAAAGCCAGAAATCGGTTTCACGATGTCGTGACACCAGTTTGCGATCGTCCGCTCAGCCCGTCAATGGCAGCCCGCGTTTCCCGCCATCGGACATTGGGAACCTCATTGTAATACACCTGCATATCAGTATAAGGCCAGCCTGCCAGAATCATCCCACCCGCTGGATCGTTCACCCACGCCGACATGCTTCATAACAGCATATAAAAGGCTTGCGCTTGGCGGGCTGCACTTTGAGGGGAACTCAGAGGTGAGTACACAGTAACGTTGTGCAGTGCTCACCTGGGTCGCCTGTTGGACTTCAAGGTTGGTGTGGAGCTGGGAGGGGGGGAGGGCTGCCCTGCAGTTGAAGGTAGTGCACAAGCACATGCAGAGTAGGGGGGAGGGAAGCGGCCATGCATTAGGGAAACATTGTATAAAGTGACCATTCCTCTGCAGCTGAGACAGTTCAGGCGTAGCCACATTGATATGATTGGTGTCGGGTCGGGCCTCTAGCTTCTCTGCCCACTCAAGCAACACAGAGGCATCAAAGTGCCACCAAATGCACCAGAATTTTTCACCCCTCGGGCACAGACTGCAAAGTAATGAGCGTTTTAGTGGATTGCAAAACAATTGGACGACTGGGCACATTGTACAATCTCCTTGCTAAAGTTGGCCATGGAGCAGTCACTGGTGGAGTCGCTCACAGCCCCTTGCAATGTTATCATCCCGGTTTGGACCAGTCTCCCCCATGGTTCAAGCTAACAGTGCAGCCTTGCAGTGTGGGTTAGGAGAATGCCTGCACCTGAGCTGAGAGCACAGCATGCAGTCCAGTGGGTGAAGCTGCCACCAATCAGTCAGGTGGAGTGGGGCGGAGGTGGGTGAGGTTTCGGGCAGCCATGCAGCGCACTAATCTCTGGCCATCCAAGTGGTGGCCAGCACTCTCTGGGATGTGTTAAGGAGCCTTCAGGCTTAATCAAGAGAGGTTCTTAGTACACGCAAGCTAACTCTCTCTTTCATCCTGCAGGAGGAGTACATCAGGAGCATGGAGCCTGGTGACCTAGTTATATGTCACATGGTGTATAGACAGCGGAGACGACGGAGAAGAGAGCAATGGAGGCACCTGGCTGTGCAGAGGGAGGAGCAGCAACCTCAAGAAGAAGGGGCAGCTGGGGCTCCCACACACGCCACTGAAGAGCCACAGTGAGCCATCACTGGTCAGCGCCTAGCTAGACCCAGGGTCAATAGACATCGCCTTTCATTCCTGCTGATGACCGACAACCAGTGTCACTGAAGACGTCGCAGATCTAGGGTACTGGTTGGTCACATCTGCCAGCTACTGCTGGATTTGGCGCCACAGGGACATGGAGGGCATCCTCTGCTGGTGGCCATGAAAATGACCACGGCACTCAATTTCTACAGGTGACCTCTGTCGGCTATCACAAGCCTCCACCCACAAATGCAGCCATGAGGTTACAGGTGCCATCCTCGCGAGGGCACACAACTTTGTGAATTTTGCTTGGAACCAAGAGAGCCAGGATACAAAAGCAATTGGATTTGCCCAGATGTCGAGTTTCCCACAGGTGCAGGGCGCCATCGACTACACTCAGGTGGCGCCCTGATCTCTGTCGCAATAAGTGGTCAACTATGTCAACCACAAGGAATTCCATTCATTGAATGTGAAGCTGGTGTGCGACCACCACAAACACATCCTGCAGGTCTGTGCATGGTTTCCAGGGAGTGTGCACAACTCATACATCCTCAGTCAGTCACAGATCGCTAGCATCTTCCAAGGTCCAGACAGACTGCAGGCTTGGCTCCTCAGGGGCATGGGCTACCCGCAGAGGACGTTGTCACCTGCTGTGCCCTGTACAACCTGGCGCTGTAATTGGGAGAGGATTTGGCAGAGGAGGAGATGCAGGAGCTGGAGGTCTCCTCCGATGAGGAAGTCAACAGTGATGACAGTGAGGAGGTCCTCAAAGGCGACGATAAAGCCCTCGTATTGGCCAGACGAGGCAGGTGTGCTCGGGAGGCCCTCATAGCTGCTAGTTTTGTGGAGGATGATGACGACATGCACTGAGGAGACACCATAGATTCTCACGTTGCATCTATTAACATTCGAATCCAGTCTGGCTTATGGCAGCACACATACCCTCTGTGATAATGCTCCTGTAATGGAGGTGCAGTGGAGGCCCTAATAGTCGCTGGATCGCAGGAGGATGATGACGACATGCAGTGAGGAAACTCCATAGATCTTCACATAGCCCCTGAGAATTTCTGACCCCTGTCTCTCCGAGGGTAGCTCGCTTGCGCTTTGATCAGGGTCATATCATAGAGATACAACCATGAAACTTTAAAAGCATCTGTTCCTTTGTCCACCTTCAGCACCTGACCCCTTCAGGAGCACAGCATCACTGATCACAGATACTGATGAGATGTGGGCCAATCCCACCTTAAAGGTGCTGAGAGCACACAGAGAGAATGAGGGAACTCTGTGACGCCTGCCCACAACATTCTGGCGGCAATGACAAACACCATCGAGGTGCAGGCACCACTAATGTGTCCAGAGAGTGTGAAGCCAGAGCATCACTTTGGTCTGAAGGCAGCACAAAGCACAGGGAAGAGGCCCTGGACTGAGACACCTGCCTTTATCTTGTGGAGAAAGGTTTCACATCTGAGTGACTTACACACTGCTCATCAGAACAAGGAGCCATAGGCAGGGAGACATTCTTGGGAGTTTATTTACAATCGTGAACATTGTGCACAAGTGATTAACCCCCATGTCCAGGCTGTGCAACTACATCAGCTGTGGCTCAGTTCATAGCACCCTCGCCTTTGAATCAGAAGGTTGTGGGTTCATGTCCCACTCCCGGAAACCAAGAACTGTGAATGTACTCGAAAGAGTTACAATCTGTGACTGCTGATAACTCGAAAGAGTTACATCTTCTTAATTTTCCTAACAGCTATGTCTTGATGCTCCCGGGACATCCACAATGGAGGTGGAGGCAGCGTGCTGACTGCGACACCCTGTCATTGATGACCTTGGCAGGCGTCCTCTGGAGCACCAAGACTTGGAGGGTCTCGGTCTGCTTCCGGGGTCCTGCTATGTGGCACCCAACTCAGCCTTTGGAGCTGGAGCTGCTGAGGTCACAGAAAGAAAGAGTTCAGATGGGCCAGACACCCCCACGAGTCACCTGGATAAATGGCCCCGGGGCGGGGTACATCTGCTGAACCTCCTTCCTATGGGTGCCCGAGGGCCCCTGGCTGACTCCTTGTGGAGAAGGGGTAGCTGGAATGAGATCGGGCTGCCACATAACCCTCTCACGTATAGATTGTTGGAGGCCAACTAGGTCGTCAACGATGAAGTTGAGCCCGTGTAGCAGTGCAGGAGTGATGTCCTGGACCAAAGTCTCCATTGCGGCTGCCATCCTACCAGCGTTGACCTCGGTGTGTTGGCATCCCAGTGCTATCACCTCAGATTGAAGGCAAGGCAGACTCCTCCATCGTGCCTTGCAATCTGAGGAGTGCAGCGGACATCCCTTCCCAGTATTCCCAAGCTTGCCTTTGCAGCTCCAGCAACTGTGACATGACCGAGTCCAGAGGCTCGTCATCTGACGCAGGCTCAGCATTTTTCTGACATCCAGCAGTCCACCAAATGCCGGACACTTGAGAAATCCCTGCCGCCCGCCGCCTGCTGTGGATCAGACAGTGCGATATGCTCCCCAGATCGTGATCCCATGGCTACTCTAAAGCTAGGTCCCACCGAGGTGTGTGTCTCTGGTGGAGGGTGTGGGTGAGCGCTGTGACAGGACTTCAGGGAGGGTTTCAGCAGATTCCTCTTCTGAGCTTCCCTCGGGGCTTGATTGGAGACCGTGGGTCATGGACTCTGCCGACTGTTTCCCAGATGCTCCTGTGAAAGCGAGGAGAGATAATTAGTGCATGGAAGTGGCCTATGAAACAGGACACATCACTCACAGCATGGTTGTCTGATGTAGGTTGCACTGCTGGATCCTCACCTACTAGTGCACCCCCGACCTCACCGTCAGCACAAGAACGGTCCGGATCCTCACTGGCCAACTGGATGGCTCTGTTTTCAAAGTCCTTGAGGACCTTGATTTCAGGTATTCCTCCACTGGTCTGCGGCCTCTCCCTCTTGTTGTGTGCCAGCTTGTCCTGCATGAATAAGAATGAAAAGAGTGTAAGCATGATGCCTGCCAGGCCAGATGATACATATGCCTGGCATATGTGGGTGGTGAGTGGTGCCATGGACAGGATGAGGCCAATGAAGATGTGTGTGAGAGAATGAATGGTGATGTCCCTTGAACTGGCAGTGAGTGAGGGCCATGTGGATGTGTGATGGGGGGCTTGTCAGTGTGTGAGTTGAGAGTGATGAGAAGAGTGGCTTACCCTGGCGGAACAAAGGAGATCATTCATCCTCTCTCGGCCTGGGTGGCTATCCTCATTTGCAGGGTGTTGGCGTTTACCACCGCTACCACCACCTCCCAAGCCGAATTGATGATGTTGCTGCCCATCATGTGGCCAGAGCCAGGGTAGAGGACATCAGGATGGGCCTCCACTGCGTCTAAATGGTGCTTGAGGGATGCGTCATTGAACCAGGGGCTGCAGTCTTCTTGCCTTTTCGGACCATGTCTTCCGTGCTGCAATCCTGGGCTGGAAGCACTGAGAGGTGTGTGCATGGCTGCATTTTAAATATGGCACCCAACATGATGACGCAGCGAGGTGATGGTGTGGTGGGCAAATGAGCGCCCACCCACCATGGAAACGGCATATTTCCCGGGAATGCATAATTAAGGCGGCGGGTTTGGGATGACACGGCGTGAGAAGCCGTCATTAAGGCCGGCAGGTAAAACATCATTTACCTGCAAACTATCGTACTTAGTGCAAATCTGGGACAATTCCATCCATAGTGGAGGGTTTGGAGAATGGCAGCAGGGAGGGAGCAAGGATGTTGTGGGGGTATCAGCAGATCACGGGAGGGAGCTAAATATTGTTGCTAGGTCATGACTAACAAACCTATTTCAATTTTTGTGTAAGTAACTAAAGACATAACATGTGAATGTCTATCAATGTAGCTTAAATGGCCTTCCAGAGTGCAATAAGACTCCACTTAAGAAACTATTCGCCATAATTCAAGCTCATGGAATTGAAGACAAGTTATTGACGAGGTTAAGAGATTGGTTCGGCAGTGGATGACAGCATAGGGTAAACGGTATGGAAAGAAGTGACTAGTAGTGTCCCTCAACCTTCAATTTAAATTGACTCCCAACTATGCAGTGGAAGCCTGATTTAAATATTGTTTAAATATTATAATGAACTGCCTCACCTCTCATGAGCGAGAGAAAGACACACCAAACAATGCAATGGAATGAAAATAGCGGCAGTCATGTATACCACTTGTTGGGGGTCACATTGTATGCTTTTTCATCTTTAACCACCTCCTGACCATCTCATTCCCAGCATGGGAAGTGTTTAAAGTAACCCCTTTGTCTTTGTGCAGTAATATGAAATGGAAAGATAACAAATCCCAATTGACTTCAGTGGAAATAGAAATTGAAAGAGATGTAAAATGAGCTGCCAACTCCCTATTATCCATTTTACGGCCTCCAACAATGCTAATATTCATTCTAGTGAGTTTACCCATGGGTAGGTGTGTTTTATAAACTTAGACAGCTGCAGGTTCCACCCTAAATCTGTGTAACGCACTGATCTCAGTCAGTTCAGTAATAGAATTGGCATCAGCACCCTGGGTTGGGTGTGGAGCAGTTTTAAATTGGCTATGCTGCTGCGACAGCGCGTGCGTGGCCATTGAATGAATCTGGACCTGGTTATCTGCTGATGTCCCTATGTTGAACACCCTGTTGAGTTTCAAGGCTCACACATTAGTGATAGTCATTTGGGCCAGGTGTCAGAGGTAGATCTCTGCCCAGTGGAACATTGTACTTGCTATCAGGAGTGAAGCAGAAGCAATTAAACTGGCATGAGTTCAAAACCCGAATCTTCATAAATTTTTAAGATTGCTATAAAGTAGAACAAGAGACGAGCACAGAATTAAAGCAAATTTATTCATAATTCAAACAAAATGGAAAAAGAAAAATGTCTTAATATTGTACTATTTTCAGTGCAGAAATTATTGTGTAGCTGCCAAAGATTTAGGAAGGATTGAACCGAAATATAATTACCATACTGCTAAGCGCTATTCTCTTTTTCATAATTGAAAGGGAATTCTTATATGCCAGGTTAAAACTGGCGTGTTTTGATTTTCCTAACTCATTTTATTCCGATCTGTCATGATTTCCGATTTTCATAAAAGAGGTTAATAAATTATACAATTATTGGTTTTACTTTTGTGATAGTTCATGAAGTAAGTGATACCCAGCAACAATATTGAGGGAATAATACACTTAGGTGGTACCTCAAACCATGTCATCAAATTTTAAATGGTTTGTAACTGTCATTCAACCAAAATTTGATTCTAGCTTTGAAAGATAGAGCTGGACATTACTTTTGGCAATATCAGTCTGAATTCTGAGTACATCAATAAGATATTATCACTTTTCTTCTCTCCTAGTTTAATGCTATTTAAGATAAATTGGTTAACAGTTCTATTAAAAAAACATCGACAGCATTGTCATGTAAATTTCTAAAATGTTTGGGAGTGTCAAGAAGATATAATAATGTTATTGGAAATTATTGGAAAAGGTAGCATCTGTGTCTATGTGTATGTGTGTGTGTGTGTGTGTGTGTATGTGCATGTGTGTGACTTACTTGGATTAAAGGCAGCTGGTCTGGAGACTTTGATGTAACAAAAGATAAACTAGGTTTAGAAGGTTAAGTAGGTAAACATGGGGGAAGTTTAGAATGTAAGATGTAAAAGGACATTTGCATTTTTAAATAAACCAGGCTAGATTGTTTTCAAAATGAGGGGTAAAATGTGTCACCTAGCCGGATGAAGTTCAGAAACAGTGTGTTTATGTTTCCCAAAGATTACTGGTAAAGTTGGTACCATGATAATTTTTTATGATCAGGGAGGTAAAGTCCAAAGACACCATGAATCAATGGGAATTTGCATTCAAAGGGGAAAATATGTTTAAAGCAGAGAAGGCTATGTGGAAAGGTAGGAATTTTAAGATCTAACAAGTGTGAAAAGCTTTCAGCATCTAAGCTCCAAGCTGCTGTCTACAAAGAACTGAGGTTAAGGAAACTGACTTTGAATTTGATTGTTCAGGGTATCATGTTTCTTTGCCTATGGTCTTTTAAAATCTATGTGTCTTACTGCCGCCTTAATGGAGGTATAACTGGGAGTCATATTAATTAGGTGATTTAGAAGTTATTATTGTAGTAATTTGTAGACACATGTATGTGATTAAACCATTTCTCTTATTAATAAATGTTTAATATGGTTTTGTAAAAAACCTATAAGGCTTGGTGGTCTTATTACTACTGAATTCAAAGACTGCATCTCGAAACATACAGGTTAGAAAGATAGTTGTGGCGGTTGTCTTAAGTTTCCCTCTGGGATTTGAAAACTCAGCATTTGCTATTGGCTGTGCCATAACAAAGAGCAATAGTTTCTGGCATATAGCTCTCTGGCATTGAAATGTATATGGAGTGCTGAATGTATTATTATACTTTCATTTGGATGGGTGGAGTTTAATTCTCTTCCAAGAATTAACCCCAACTTATCCACATGAGCTAACCTTTTTAATTTGACTTGAATTTTAGTTGTCACTACCAATTGTTAACAGTGCGCTCTCTTTCCTCCATTTCGGATGGTAGTCGCACATGGAGCATGAACATGTTAGCACAAAATTGGCAAGAATTTAGCTCTGGTTGAGTACCAAGGGAATAATAGGTGGCAAATTGCTGAAACATTGGGAGCGATTTTCCAGCCCAACCTACCGCTGGGATTGTCCGGTCCCGCCAGGAGTCATTGGACTTTTGGCTGGCCCACCGCATCCCCCACAGCAGGTCCCACCATGATGGTGCCGGAAAGTCCCAGCCATAACCTTAAGATTCAGATAATATCCTGATGGTACAACATCAAAGCTCTTTTGATAGACAAGGGAGTCAAGGGTTATGGGGGACAGACAGCAAGGTGGAGTTGAGACCACAGCCATGATCTTAATTGAATGGTGAAGCAGGCTCGAAGGACAGAATGGCCTACTCCTGCTCCTAAGTCTTATGTTCCTATGTTCCAATGTTTTCATCAATATTATCTTATACCCAAAGACTCTGATACTAGCTTGTGCTCCTTCCTAGGAACAGGAGCTGTTATTTCATATCAGTGTATTAAATACATTAATCTTTTCCCTGTGCCCTCACACCTTGCTAGCATGCCCAGATCCCAAGAATGAATTTAACATATCACAGCAAGATTTTTGCTTCAATCTATATGGGACAAAAATATTTTTTAATAACTTTTATTGCCATATATCCGCATTTTAGCATGCCTAGGAGGAGTTAAGGAGTATGTTAAGTGTCACTGCTGAATGGTACCATCACTAGCTGTTTAGCACCTAGCCACCCATTTATACGAGTGTAGTTTTGAGCAGTGTTGAGCCAGCATAAAGACAAAACAAGACGTGGAATTTCCTTTACATGATTCTCACATCATTTGGACATTATACTGAAACTCCTGCCTGCTTCAGGTACGATCTTTCTCTAACCAACCCTCTTCCTCTGGAGACGCTTGTCATGTATAAAAGAGTGTAAACCACATTCTATATATGTCTGCAACTTTTCTATGGCCAGAATTGGTGAGAAGGCCAAAAATTGGTTTCACGCCGGTGTGAAAGCACAGCGGGATCATCCACTGGTGTCTGCCATGGCGGAACTCCAATCTCACTGGAGGCCAGCGTGAACCCATTTTGCATGCCGCTAATGGGATGCAAAGTAAGGCCCGACCAGAACAGTTCTCCACCCCACCCTCGCCAGATTTGCCGTAACGCCTGCGGGAGAACGTGCTGGTCCAGAACACACCTGGACAAGTGTGATGCACAGAAGCCGAGACTTACCATTAGGTAAGTGGACATCCAAGGAGCAGAAGATGCTGGAGTCCAAAAGCTACTGGACCCTGGAGGAACATGTGCATCGCTTGATGGGTGGATTCTGATGGGCATGGCTCAGTCACGAAGCAGCACACGGAAGGTGGGAGGTCTCTGGCAATGACTCATGTCCACTTTGGAACATCATGGTCTTGGCCATGGGCTGCTATGGATGACCAGTGTTGGTGGGAGAGGATGGGCCAGCTGTGAGTGGAAGATGAAGGTATAACTGAGGTGGAGGGGGTGGTGAGAGAGGAAATGTACCGGGCTAGGGGGTTCGGGGGGGTGGGGGTGAGTTTGGGAGGGGGATGGAACAAAGGTGTTGGGCGAGGTGAGATTGGGAGGGGATGGGAGTGGGTTGAAGGTGACAGGGGTGGGTAAGGTTGGGTGAGCAGAGGAGGGAGTACAGGGGAGGAGGGTGTAATAAGGGAGAATGGAGCAAGTGGGGAGGTAGGTGTAAGGGGGGAAGAAGGTGTTAGGGAAGGAGTTCAGAAAAGTTCATAGGAGGGAAGGTGCCCAGGGGGAGGAGGGAGTAAGGTTGGAGGAGGGAGTAAAGGAGGGGGATGTCCATGTGAACGTGCAAGGGAGAGGTCTGTGGAGTCAATGACTGCCTCCTGGGGAGTGAACTGAGGGTGGGTGTGGTAGGAGGGAATGGTGAGAGTGAGAGAGGGCAGAGTGAGCTGGAATGATGGGGTGGGGTGAGGGTGTGGCAGCAGCAGTACAAGGGATGGCGAGGTTGATTGGTGGGGAATCGGATGGAAACGCCGACCCTGTGCGTGGGAAGGAGGAGGTTGGGGAGGCCAATGTGGATGGGGGTGGTGTTCTCAGGAAGGTAGGGAATGTGCACATTCACCTGGACATCCGGGAAAGAAAAGGGCTCAGGTTGGCAGGTAACAGTGGGGAGGTGTAAGGTGATGCCGGGTGGTGGGGTCGACAGTGGTTGGGGAAAGGGTATGTGTGACTGGGGGAGGGGAAAGGACAGGGGAGCTTACGAGGAACTTGAAGATGACCATGTTTTTCAAATTGAACGTGAGCAGAGCCTCCTGTTGGACGGGAACAGGTGCTGCATGGGAGTGCGAACACTGGGTGGGTGGAGATACAGGTCAGCTCAGATGGACAACTGAATGTGAACCCCAGCAGGCAGCATTGAAAATGCTCAGGACAATGAGATGAGTGTGATGGAAAAAGGCTTTGCATGTGTAGGAGAGTGCTTGCACAAGGCTCTGTCACATATACTTCTCCCTCCAGAATCACTCATGGTTCAGCTGAACTGCTAGTGGTGGGGGGGATGCAGGGGGAGGACGCACGAAACCTGCAAATGAAGCTGAAAGAAACGTTACATATTATTCAGTGAAAGTGAATATATTTTCAGATTATAAAGTGACAAGATGTGTTCACCCGTGCAACCATTTGTGATCAGAATTTCTTAATTTTTCTAGGCCTACCACTTCTCCTTGGTGCTGCCCTGACATCCGCAGAAGAGGTGGAGACAACCTGTGCAATGGTTGGTCCTGTTGTCGCTGATGTCTCCTATGTCTCCTATAGAGGGCCAAGTCCTTGAGGGCCCCAGCTTGCTTTGGCTGTCCTCCTGTGAACCTGTGTCATTCTGCAGCAACAGATGACAAGGTTGAGGAGCTCACAGGCAATGGGGACTTCGAGGGCCAGAACAGCCTCTGAGATCCCTGAGTGGATGCCCAGCTCCTCCTCCTCCTCCGGGTGCCCAAGGGCCCTGGCCTGACTATTTGAGGGAAGATACACTTGGATGGACATCAAGGTATCCCATTTCCCTCTCACGTTGCCACGACAGGAACTCATCCATAGCTACTGTGAACGAGTGCAGGTCTGCATGCATTTCAGCATTCTGCTGGAACAGAGTTGACATGGCATCTATCATCCTTCTCACAGGGCCTCAATATGTGTACATCTGGACACCACTTCACTCTTCCAACAGCCCTGCATGATTTTTTTTTCTAAATTCGCTAGGTAGCCATCCCTAGTTCAGAGGGCTTTTAAGACTCAACCCCATTGCTGTGGGATCTGGAGTCATGTGTAGGCCAGACCAGGTAAGAGCAGCAGATTTCCTTCCCTAAAGGGCATTAGTGAACCAGATGGTTTGGTTTCATGGTCATCATCATTGGATTTTTAAATTCCAGATTTTATTGGATTCAAATGGCAGGATGCGAACCCGGGTCCCCAGAGCATTACCCTGGGTCTCTGGATTACTAGTCCACCGACAATCTCTGAAGGCGGAGGGGCATGTTAGTGGGGTGGTGAAAAAGGCATATGGGACACTTGCCTTTAACAATTGAAGCATAGATTACAAAAGTAGGGAGGTCATGTTGGAGTTGTATAGAACCTTGGTGAGGCCACAGCTGGAGTACTGTGTGCAGTTCTAGTCACCACATTATTGGAAGGATGTGATTGCACTGGAGGGGGTGCAGAGGAGATTCACCAGGATGTTGCCTGGGATGAAACATTTAAGTTATGAAGAGAGGTTGGATAGACTTGGGTTGTTTTCGTTGGAGCAGCGAAGACTGAGGGGCGACCTGATCGAGGTGTACAAGATTATAAGGGGCATGGACAGGGTGGATAGGGAGCAGCTGTTCCCCTTAGTTGAAGGGTCAGTCACAAGGGGGCATAAGTTCAAGGTGAGGTGCAGGAGGTTTAGGGGGGATGTGAGGAAAAACTTTTTTACCCAGAGGGTGGTGACGGTCTGGAATGCATTGCCTGGGAGGGTGGTGGAGGCGGGTTGCCTCACATCCTTTAAAAAGTACCTGGATGAGCACTTGGCACATCATAACATTCAAGGCTATGGGCCAAGTGCTGGTAAATGGGATTAGGTAGGTAGGTCAGGTGTTGCTCACGTGTCGTTGCAGACTCGATGGGCCAAAGGGCCTCTTCTGCACTGTGTGATTCTGTGATTCTGTGAATACCACTACACCATCGCCTCCCCACCTTCTGCTGCCTCTCCACGATGAGTTGGAAGGTTGAATCCAGAGGCTCATTATCTGACTTGGACCGCATAGCTGCCTCTTCCCTAGCAGTCCTCCGAGTACTGGGGACCTCGGCTGAACCTGCCTCCTCCTGCTGTGAACACATGTCCGTGTGGTGACCACCAGGTTGTGAATCCAAGCCTACTCTAAATCTAGGTCCCACTGATGTGTGTCTTCGCATTGGTGGAGGATGTGGGTAAGCGCTGTGACTGCTCTTCCCAGCTGCTTATTTCCAGCTGTTCAATGAAAGAGGTATCATCTTGGCTAGGGTTGAGGACACAGATGGAGCTGAGGGTGTCGGTCACTTTGCAGAGCTCCTGTGAATCATGGCAGCAGAGTCAAAAGCAGGAGAGACAGCACTCACAGTGGCATTGAGAGAGAGATGATATGGTGCAGGATCCTCATATGAGTGTTCGCCACCAACCTCACCGTTGCCGCAGGCAGGGTCCATGTGCTCACCAATCAGCACGATGGCATGCTCCTCATAGTGAGTGAGGGGCCTCATGTGGCCACTCCACCCACGGTCTGGGGCTTCTCCCTGTTGTTGTGAGCCAGGTTCTCCTGCATGAAAACAGATGGAGAGAGTGTGAGCAGGACACATGGCACTGTGTGGAATGTTTATGTGGCTACGGGAGCCATGGATGGGATGGGGGCACAAGCTCCAGAGGATATGAGCCTGATGAAGGTGTGAAGATCTGGGTGAGAATTAGTGGTGTTGCCCCTTGAGGTGTGAGATGCCTGTGGATGAGTGATGGGTTTATGAGTTTGTGAGTTGAGAATGATGAGGTGGTTGACTTACCCTCGTGGAATGGATGAGAACATTCATCCTCTTCCTGCACCGGAAGGCTGTTGTAGGGTGGCCGAATTGCACTATTAATAATAGAGTTGGTCAACAGACTCTTTGTGGGTGGAAACGTTAAGTTTATTTACAATATATTCAGTTGACACAGCAGTTGGTAAATGCTGTTACTTAAAATCCTGGAGGGAAGCTTTAAACAACTGCGATAACTTATATTTTCAAGTGGCATATTTGAGATGCAGCTCTAAATTCAGGTATAAGACCACCAGTTCTCGAGAGGTTTTTATATCAAACTACATGAAACATTTATTAATTTACACAAGTTAAACATTTACACATGGCTACAATTTACTACTATCATAGCTTTTTAACAAATTCCCAAACTAATCTCCATTAAGGCAAAAACAACCCATAGATTTTAAGCAGAAACCAGGCAAAGCATTTTCACCTTACAAATTCAAAATGAGGTTCCTTTCACTTTGGTTCCTTTGCAGACAGTTGTAGGCTTACAGCTGCTTTGATGCTACATGCCTCTGCTCTGCACACACAAACTCCTCTCAGGTTATACCCAGCGCTTGTCTTTGAATGTAAATTCTCATTGTATCATCAGGCCCTTTGAGCTCCACCTCTTCTAACAATAAAACCCCTTTCATAGTACCAATTTTATTAGTAATATAAACATTGATTGGTGTCTCCTAGCTAGGTGCAAGATTTCACTCTCCTTCTTGAATGCTCTATTCAACAAAATGCAAATACATTCCACCTTACTGTTTACATCTGAAAACTACGATACATCAAAGCACCCAGACTAGCTGGCTTTAATCCAATTAACACACACACAGACACACCCACAGACTAAACCTCTATTTAAAAAAATAATAATTTCCAATAACATTATATACATTAATAGCTTCATGACAAGCAACTACACATGTGCTTTCAACTCCAACTCTATCTCTACACTGACTGCTGAGGTTGCCCGCGCTACTCTCCTATTGGTTACTACAGATCATGTGATCTTCCTTAACAATAATATAATTCTTAAAAGTATATTACACACTAAATAAAACCATAATCATTACATTCCTCCCCTTTAACTCGGCTATACATATTATATTTGCAAGTACATATTTTTCAAGACAGCATAATATTTACACTAAGGAATTTACAAGTTCAGTCTATCAGGTGGTTTCCTAAAACCATTTTGAATGGCCACCGACAATGAGCAGAAACATTGTTCCCAGGAAAGGTCCAATGTAGTCAATGTATAACCGCACCCAGGGTCTACCTGGCCATTTCCATTGCCATAACAGAGCTGTCACTGGCAACTTGTGCAGTTGCTGACATTGCACACAATGCTTTACTAAACTCTCAAATTCGCCATCCATCCCAGGCGACTGTGGATAGCTACGTGCTATGGTCTTCATTCGGAAAATTCCTGCATGGGCACTGTGTAGTTCAATTAAAAGTGGCTCCTTTTCCTTTGGAGGAAATATCACTCATGCTCCCCACAATAAGATGCCATCCACAAGATGTGGAAAGTCGTGGCTCCACAACTTCAGACTCTTTGTCAGGTACCTCCTTTTCCGGAGTTGCCTGAACATCAGGTGCTTCGATGGGCACCTGCAGTTCTGTATCCTCAACTCTTACAGGAACATCAGGCATGTCAGTCGTGGTTTGAGTATCCTTAACAGGAAACCCCCACCCGGTCATGATCACTGGTGGAACCAAATCTTGGTGATTTGTCTTTCTTTTCCTTAAATGGTCCACGTACTTACAGATGATCCAGCCTTCCACCTCCATGTGGTAAGACAGAGGTCCAGTTACTGTGCTTATTTCACCCGGTAACCACTTTGATCCTTCCCTGAAATTTTTCACATATACCGGCTCCTAGGGTAAATTTCCTCTCGCGACTATGCCAGTCGTGTTTAGATTCCTGGCTCCCATGACTGCTTTCCACCTTCCTCTCTAAATTTGGCACAATTAAGCTCAGTCTCGTCCTGAGACGGCGTTTCAACAATAACTCCACAAGTGTGACACCTGTTGTTGCGTGAGGGGTTGTCCTGTAATGAAAAAGAAAGCGTGCTAGCTTGGTTGCCAAGGAATCCCCAGTTAGATTCTTCAGCCTGCCTTGAATGTTTGAACCACCCTTTTGGCCAATCCATTTGAGGGAGGGTGGTACGGTGCAGTTTTCACATGAGTGATAGCATTAAGGCTGATAAACCATTGAAACTTAGCATTCATAAATGCCGTGCCATTATCGAAAATGACTACTTCTGGTAGTCTGTGAATGGCAAAACTCTGAAGTTGTTTCCCGATTGTAGCAGCTGGCGTTGGTGACTTCACCTCATATACATCCAATCATTTCGAATGGGCATCGACAATGAGCAGAAACATTGTTCCCAGGAAAAGTTCAATGTAGTCAATGTGTAACCGCACCCAGGGTCTACTTGGCCACTCTCATGAGTTTAACAGAGCTGTCACTGACAACTTTTGCAGTTGCTGACATTGCACACAGTGTTTTACTAAACTCTCTATTTCACCATCCATCCCAGGCCACCATAGATAGGCACGTGCTATGGTCTTCATTTGGGAAATTCCTGGATGGGTGCTGTGTAGCTCAATTAAAAGTGGTTCCTTTCCCTTTGGAGAAACTATCACTCATGCTCCCCACAATAAGATGCCGTGCTGGCTGGTTATTTCATGTCTCCTGTTGAAGTACGGTTTCATTTCATCAGATACGGGCTCCCGTGACCTACCATGTAGCACTTGTACTCGTACCTCAGATAGGACTGGGTCCTGACTTGTCCAGTCTCTGATCTGTCGAGCACACACTGGCAAGGAACCTAAGAAATTTAACAGTAAAACAAGTTGCTGTCGAACCGGGACGTGCTCATCATTTTCTTGTAAAGGCAAATGACTAAGGTAATCAGCGTTTGCGATTTGATTGCCAGGCCTATGTACGAAGGTGTATTCACATACTACCAAAATTAAAGCCCTTCGTTGTATTCTTGTTCAGGCTATGGGTCATATAGCCTTGCCCTCACTAAACAATCCTAGCAATTGTTTGTGGTCTGAAGTGATTGTAAAATAGCGGCCGTGTACGTACTGGACACCAATTTCTTGACACCATAGATGATGGACAGACCTTTTTCTATCTGAGTATCCCTTTTCTGCTGTGGTGAGCATTCTTGATACGTAACCTACTGGCCGTTCCGTGCTGTCACCATCCGATGAGAGAGCAGTGATCCCAATCCATAGAGAGAAGCATCACATGTCACCCCCAATTCTTTCGCCTGGTCATAATGCCCTAATAGATTGGATGAGTGCAACAATTGTTTCGCCTTTATGAAAGCTTCTTTCTGGGGTGCCTCCCAAACCAACGTTTGTTCTTTTTGAGTTGAGAATGCAGGGGAGCACCAGCACTTTAGACAAATTGGGTAAGAAACGCCCATAATAGTTGATCATTCCTAGGAATAACTTGAGCTCTGAGGCGTTCTCTGGCGCAGGTGCCTTTCTTATGGCTCTCACTTTCTTCTCAACCGGGTGGAGGCCCTGTGAATCTACTCGGTGAATCAAATAGATTACCTCCCTCACTTGGACCGTCCACTTTTCTTTTTTTAGACACGCTCCAGCTTGCAAGAAACGTTTTAAGACTTCTTCTAAGTTTGCCAAATGCTCTTTTTCAGTGAATCCTATCACCAATACATTGTCTAAATAGACTACAACTTGGGGCAGTCCCTGCAGTAAGCTTTCCATTGTTCTCTGAAAGATGGCACAAGCAGAAGAGACACCAAAAGCAATCATGTCTATTGGTACAACCCTTTGTGGATATTAATTGTGAAAAATTCCTGGGAGGCATTATCCAACTCTAGTTGTTGGTAAGCATGACTCATGTCAAGCTTTGTGTACATTGTTCCTCCTGCCAGCTTGGCAAACAGGTCTTTGATTTTTGGAATGGGGTGCCTGTCTAGCTTAGCTACTTTAGTAACCATCAGTTTGTAGTCTCGTAGTTTGTTGTCAGGTTTAAAAACAGGGGCTATGGGTGCTGCTCATTCTGAGAACTGAACAGGTTGTAAATACGCCCAGTTTCTCTAGCCTGTTCAGTTTAGCGTTGACATTTTCTTGCAGGGCATATGATGCCAGTCCCGTCTTCATGAAGTGAGGGGTTGCTTCGGGATCCACATGAATCTTGGTCTGCAGGCCCTGGATTTTCCCCAGTTCATCCTTAAAGATGGTGGTGTACTTTCTAAGTAGCTCTGGTGGCCCACTTGCTCTCAACTGGAAATTTTCAGACCATTCTAACTTAACCTCCTTTAACCAATTTCGCCCCAGGAGGATTGGCCCTTCACTTGCTACCATCGTCAAGGGTAGCTTTGCCGATTAGTTTCCATAATGGACAGTTACTCTGCATATGCCTTTCACTTAAACATCTTCACCCGTTTATGTTTTTAGCTTGGCGGCTGTTTTGTTCTAAACTTAATTGATGTTCACCACTATATCTGAAGGTATGTTTCCCAATTACTGTAGTGGAAGGCCCCGTGCCCACTTCCATTCTAACAGGTTTGCCATTTACTTTCACTGTGACAACTATTTATTCTGTCTTTCTAATTTTCAGATCAAACAATGAATAAATGTTTGAATTTGTTGTTTCAGGCTTTTCTACGTTGTAGATTTCATTGGGCTTCTTCTTTTGTTTACAAACCTGCTTGAATCTTTCCTTGCATTGCCTCATTATATGCCCATTTCTATGACAATAGTAGCATTCGATGTTTTTAAACTGCCAATCGCCACAAGACTGCTTGTTTCCACCTCTATCAAAATTATTCTTCGATTTTACTGCTAAGTTATTTTTCTTTATTCTTCAGTCAGTGGTGGCTTTTTCCTGCATCTCGGCAGAGTCTCGCTTTTTACACCTCTTTTGGCTGGGGTTTCCCGCCTGATGTGGAGGATGGCGCCATTTTGCGCACCCTGTATTGCTTTTGAATCTCTTACGAATCTTTAGTAATTGGGTCCATAGCAGCACATATTAGATGGTGCACAAGCGAAATGTTTGTGGAAATCTGACGTTAAAAAACAACAGAAACTGCTGGAAACACTCAGCTGGCCTAGCAGCATCTGTAGAGAGAGAAACAGAGTCAGATCAGTGAGCTTTGATCAGAACTGGAAAATGTTAGCAAATTAACAGGATTAAAGCAAGTACAGAGACAGGGAAGACAGGAGAGGAGGAAAAGAGCAAAAGGGAAGTATATGAAAGGTAAAAAACAGGAGCAATTAAATTACAACAATTATGATAGTGCAACATGAAAAGGGAGGTGGGGTGGTTAATGGGACAAGGAAGGATTTGTCTCGAGGAGATATTATTGGGAATTGCAGGATCATTACGGACAGCTGCCATCCAAACACAGAGAAAACAAAGGGAACAGATGAAATGAGATCTGAAAGTTTAGAGCTTATTTTTGAGCTTCATTGAAACCATGTAGGAGGCCAAGGGCAGAGAGGGCAAACTGAGAGACAAGCAGATAATCAAAATGACAAAACAAAAACAGAATTACCTGGAAAAACTCAGCAGGTCTGGCAGCATCGGCGGAGAAGAAAAGAGTTGACGTTTCGAGCCCTCATGACCCTTCAGCAGAACTGAGTATAGTTAGGAGAGGGGTGAAATATAAGCTGGTTTAAGGTGGGGGGGGGGGGGGTGGGGGGGGGAGAGAAGTTGAGGGGGGGGGTGGTTGTAGGGACAAGCAAGCAGTGATAGGAGCAGATAATCAAAAGATGTCACAGACAAAAGGATCAAAGAGGTGTTGAAGGTGGTGATATTATCTAAGAGAATGTGCTAATTAAGAATGGATGGCAGGACACTCAAGGTACAGCTCTAGTGGGGGTGGGGTGGAAAGACTGACAAGGTATTAGTTGTAGATTTAAAAATAATGGAAATAGGTAGGAAAAGAAAAATCTATATAAATTATTGAAAAAAACAAAAGGGAGGGGGAGGAGACGGGGTGGGGATGGGGGGAGGGAGCTTAAGATCTAAAGTTGTTGAATTCAATATTCAGACCGGAAGGCTGTAAAGTGCCTATTCGGAAGATGAGGTGCTGTTCCTCCAGTTTGCGTTGGGCTTCACTGGAACAATGCAGCAAGCCAAAATGACAAGTGGCTGGAAGCTCGGAATTATACTTGCTAACTGACTGTAGATGCTCCACAAAGCATCTCGATCTGCATTTAGTCTCCCCAATGTTGAGACTGCATCACAAGCAGCAAGTGCAGTATCTTAAACTGAAAGAAGAATTTCTCCCCAGAAGCTGCCAGATCCGCTGAGTTTTTTCTGCCATATTAGATGGTCTTGTCCTTTGGCCGCAGTCCATAACAAATGAGTTGTTGTTTTTTTTTTCTCATGCATTGTTCAATTGACTATTTGAATGATTGGTCCAGGAACACATTTATCATTTAAGAAAGTTTTGGCAAAATAGTTTCCCCTCTCATCAGTTGAATCACAAATCAGCGGCTAAGGAGTGACAGCCAATTTATAATTATTAATTAAAATTCCTGACCATACTTGATTTGAAATACAAATGTTGTAGGTGTTTCTGTTAGAATCAATGATTGCATTTAAAACATATTCATTTTGCAGCACAATAGATGGGGACTTTATATGACAACATTGATTGAAATTTTCTGGATTGCTCTACAACAAACTGAAGAATAAACAATTGTTCAAGTCTCTCATAAAGCAAATGCTAGATTTTATTTGGTATTGTTAATACTGAACTCATTCCCACATTAGAGGAAGCCATCAAGGTGCAGCTTTGTTGAATTTTTTTTGCTGTTGAATGTTGATAAAATTAATATTTAAATTCTTTCCATGCAATTAAGTTCCACATAGAATGGACAAGGTGGAGTAGACAAATGGGAAAGTCAGAAGGATAGTAATCCTCTGAAGTCTTTTTCCAGATACATGCTTAACTTACGTAGCCTGTAAGTGCACCCGACATTCACCAAATCATTGGCTGTTTTCTCTTTCATAGTGCACAGGAGTAGAGGAACATTTATCTATTAGATTTCTGGCCTTTGCTGTTCATAAATGTCTAAAATGTTAATTGTTAAAAGTTGTAGTGAAAGGATATAAAGGTGGTCAATGCATAAAAAAACTGAGACACATAGGAAGTGCAAAACGGGAGCAAAAAGGAAGGTGGGGAAACTTAAAAGAATGTAATTCAGAGGTTTGGCACTAAACAAATTTGTCCCATGCAGGCTCATTGGATAAGCTTGCCCATCACTCACCAAAGAACAAGTGTTCATCTGCAAGAGGGACCCAGCACTCGTGTTACTTAAAGGGACAGTCACCCAGGTACTTATGAATAACTTCTGCTATGATAAAGTCTCTGGAAGTACTCTTGCACTGTTTTTGGGGGTGTTGTGGTGAGTCCCTGGATTTGACAGAGATTGTGTTACATCCACATTGACTGAATAGGTGTGAGGCAGTGCCACTGGGTCTGCAGCATGACAGGGAGATGGAGCAAAGTGTGTGGAGCAGGCAAGCTGGGCATGATGCTTTCTGCCAAGTTGGAGCCAGACTGCGCCATGCTTCTGGACGTTGACAGGAGGCTGACTGGCAGCCACCCAGCATCTCAGCCGTCTGTGTCTATTGCAGCAGAACTCATCTGCAACGTTTCCTTCCAGTGAGCTGACTCATGAACCATCCTTTGCCCCTGCTGTGGCTGCAACCCACTCATGTCCGGTGACTCACCGTGTGCAGCTCCCAACTCTATACTAGTCTTTAATCTGCACACTGTGCCAGTATCTGAGCTGGTAGCTTTGAGTGTCAGATCAAATGACTGTGCTTTGAGTGACTGTGCCTCTGCATCAGTGCTGTAGTGTTTCTCTCCCTCCTCCTCCTGGAGCTGCAGTGGCTTTGCAGCCTGCTGTTCTTGGGTGTCTGAAAGCAGAAAATCAGAAGGGAATGTTGGGATAACGGAAGGGCAGTGGAGTGGAAAGCAAGAGGTCTATGGCTAAGCCATATACAGCTTGCTAATCATGCCTGTTTAGGATATGGGTGAGCTGGGAGTTGAAAAGGGACATAAGGCAGGAAGATACCATCATCCACAATGTTCTCTTCGATACCAAATATCATGGGTTCCATCATAGCTGGCACCATGATCCAGCAAACCATCGCCTCCATAGGCCTCAGGCAATTCAATTGTGCTTCTCCCCTGCTGGTTCTTCTCTGGCTCTGACTTGCCCAGCAAGAGAGAGAGGAAAGACACCTGAGACTGTGGCACACTTGTGCACCTGCCATATCGTCACTCAGAAGGTCGTAAATCTTTGGAATTCTCTGCTGCAGTGTGATGCGGATGCCCAATGGTTGTGTATATTCATAACAGAGACTGATAGATTTTTGAACCATGGAGGAATCAAAAGATGTAGGGATAGGACAGGAAAGTGGAGCTGAGGTAGCAGATTAGCCATGATCCTATTGACTGGTTTGAGAGGCTACATGGCCTACTCCTGCTCCTATTTCCTATGTTCTTAAAGGGATAATAGATTGTTAATATTTATCTCAAGGGGGCTAGAGTATAAAAGGGTTTCAAGATTGTGAGGAGATGGTGGTGTAGTGGTAATGTCACTGGAGTAGTAATCCAGAGGCCCAGGCTAATGCCAAAGCCCATGGTAGTTGGCCGAACTCAAATTCAGTTAATAGATCTGGAATGTAAAGCTAGTCTTTGTAATCGATAGTTGTACAAGCCCATCTGGTTCATTTAAACCCTTTAGGGAGTGAAATCTGCCATCCTTATCTGGTCTGGCCTACTCCAGACCCATAGCAATGTGGTTGACTCTTAACTACCCTTTGAAATGGCCTAGCAAGCCAGTCAGCTAAAGGGCAATTAGGGATGGGCAACAAATACTGGCCTTGCCAGTATCCCCATGAAAGAATAAAGAAAATAAAGTTATCCTATAATTATACGAAGCTTTGGATAGACCTCATTCACCTGGCCTTATAACTGCAGCAAGAAGCCAATGGCACCCACAGAAAATGGCTGCAAGTGGCTGTTTATACCATTTGCTAATCTCCCACTGGTTACTGGAAAAACCCTTGCAGGATTTCAGGGTCATTGCCCTTTATTGGTAATTGCAGATCGTTGGTGATCCCTGTGGAAAGTCATGAATGTGTTTGTTTCTTCTTCCCTCTCCTCCCCAAATTGTCTCATAATCTTTTGAAGGCAGTGGCCCAATGCCAGACACAGTAGCCAAACAAAAAACATTCCTACAACATGAGGAAATTTGTCATGGACTGCATAAGATTCAAAGTAAGCACGCATTTCCAAAATGATAAAAGATAAAAACCTAAAACCCTGATGATACCCTGCTCCAAACAAGTGAGTGTGAAGTCCAGGCTGACCTCCCACTCCTCTGAGCCTGTGCCAGGTCCCTGCACTGAGGGCCAGGTGGCATACAACCCTGCTCTTGCCCTGATTGCTTATTGATCCCTCTGTCTCTGGGCCAGGGGCTCCTCCCTGTGGCTAGTTCACTGAATCTTGAAGACCGGCGTCGACCATGAACTCAGTGTGATGCCTCTGCTGCTGAGCTATGGCCTTTCTGAACCCAACCTTGTCACCCTGACACTGCGGAGTGACTTGGCATCCAACATAAGCCACCTCACTTCTCACTTCTACTGCTTCCTGGCCAAGGGCCAATAACTAAAGTGCCTTAACTCACCTGTATTTGAAAGCCTTCAAAGCTGCAACAAGCAAGAATTAACAACGTTTCACCAAAGATCCTTTGGAAAGGACTTCCAGACAACTACTGTGACCAGTACTCCATTTTCACACGCTGTAACACCAAATCAACAATGTTATCTTAAAGTGTTTCCTTGCACCAATCTCTGCAGAGACTTTTTTTGTCTTTTTTTTATTTATTTGTTCATGGGATGTGGGTGTTGCTGGCTAGGCCAGAATTTTTTGCCCATCCCATTGCCCTTAATGACATTTAAGAGTTAACCACATTGGTGTGGGTCTGGAGTCACATGTAGGCCATTAGTAAACCAGATGAGTTTTTACAACAATCAACCATGATTTCATGGTCACCACTCGACTTTTAATTCCAGATTTTTTCTGAATTTGAATTCTACCATCTGCCATGGTGGGATTCGAATTTGGACCCGAGTTCCCAGAACATTACCCTGGGTCTCTGGATTACCAATCTAGTGACAATGCCACTATACCACCACCTCCCCACACTTGTCCCCTCTTGTCCTTTGTTTTGTATGTGTTGGGATTTTAAAAGGGGTAAATCATTACACTTCCGGATTACAAATTATATGTTAACCAGTTTTGCAACTTGTTTTAAAAAAGTTTTGTTTCATAATAAATCAATTATTCTGAGTTTATTGAATGAAGCCTGGCTAAAGTCTATTTTATTCTGGGCCTAGCAGTAGTGAAGGTAAACAATTTACCGTTTTGGTGAGTGATTTAAACATTTACACTTATGGTGTGACCTATGCCGTAGCGGGGCTAGAGAAACTGCTGACTCCTCCCACCCCAGCCGTAACACAGATTGGGGACCCTTGTGGGATTTTGAAACACACACAATGGTTAAAGGATAAAAGGGCAAATATCAAGTTTCTTATACATTAGTAAAGCAAAATGACTTGGCAAGTTGCTAAGACTTTTCTGGGGTTGGAGGATGTAACAGTAGATAATTTGAAATCCTTGACTAAGGCTAAACTGTGAGAGTTAACAGATGAAGTGAAGGTAGAAATAAAAGCAGGATTTCAAAAGGATGATCCGATTAAAATAATTGCCCAGCATTTAGAATTAAAAAAGGAAATACCTGCAATATCACAGCTAGAGTTTGCTAGGATGCAGTTGCAAATGAAGCAGCTCGGACATGAAAAGGAACAGAAAAAAGTTGAATTGGAGGAAAAAGAGAGAGAAAGAGAACAATTGAAAAGGAAGAAGAAAGAGAAGTGGAAATGTGAAAACTTGACCTCCAGGGAGAGAAGTTAACAAGGGAGGAAAGAGAGAAGAAACGAGAAAGAGGGAAGGAATGAGAAAGAGGATACCAGCTTAAAAGGCTGGGTTTTTTAAAAAGAGGCCCCAGATGCTGTGCGATGGTTCGATGAAGAAAAAACTACCCCCAACCTAGAGACCAGTTGGGAGGTGTTCAAAATTGTGCAAGCCCCACGAAAGCCAGAGGAAAGAGGTGTAGAGGCATTTTTCATTTCCTTTGAGAAAGTAGTTAAGCAAATCAAGTGCCCAGAGGAAGCTGGACGTTGCTCCTGGAAAGTAGGTTGGTGGGCAGAGCTCATGAGGTTTATGTATCATTTTTGGAAGAGGTTTCTATGGATTACATTATAATGCAGTTAAAAAAGTGCAGAGGAGTTGGTTCTTGAGGCGCAGAGACAGAAATTTCATGGAAGGAAGGAAGAAAGGGAAGGAGAGAGGGAGGGAGGAAAGGAGGGATGAAGGAAGAAAGCTATTTGACTAATGTATCTGTTCCTTTCAAATTTGAAGACAATAAAACAATCGTTAAGAAATAAATCTCACAAAATCTCATGTACATTTTCCTCACATTGGCTATTACTTCATTTTTAGTCCATCCACTGTCTACCCACCATCTGTTTGCTCCTCGTGCAGCACCCACTCAACGCATGTAACATTTATCACAGGCTACCCTTTCAGTCAGTGTATGTCCCGAAGACCTTACCATCCCATAAATGAATCAGAATTTTAAAATTGCATTTAATGAAAGCATTCCCCGAAGGACTGTGTCTGTTTTTGGGATGGCTCCCAATTTTAACACACTTCCTATGCTTGACTTATTAGTGAGATCATGGGATCACTGAAATCTCTGTTAATGTTTCAGTGGGGATTTTTTGTTAATAGCTAAATAAAACAGGAAAGACAACAACAAAGGTCAAATGGAAAGTTGCCTGCCTGAAGCTGGTCAAGGCCTTCTTTAAACGTGCTTATTAGGATCCAGTCATGGATTTATGGAATTATAGCTTGCGCCACCTTTCAAGGTAGATCCCAATAACTCTCTGCGTGGAAAGGTGTCTCCTCATCTGCCCTCCAGGTGATCTGCCAATGATTTTGAACCCATGACCTCCAGTTATTGACCCACTCGCTAGAGAAAATAACTTTCTTCCACTCAACTCTGCCAAAACTTCTCATCATCTACTAAACTTCGATCGGTTTACCTCTTAAGTGTTTCTGCACCAAGAAGAATAATCCTAACTTTTCCAATCTCTCCTCATAACTGAAGTCCCTCTTCCCTGATAATGTCCTGGTAAACTTCCTCTTTACCCTTTTTAAAGCCTTTACATCTTATTTGAAGTCTGGTGTCCAGAGTTGTCCACAATAATCCAGCTCAACCTGATCAGTGATCTATAAAGTTCAACCATGATCCTTTTGATTTTATATTCTATTCCTCTTCATCAACCCAAGTCACCTATCTAACCTTTTTAACCACCATATCTCATAGCCTTTAAAGGCTTGTACATATAGACATGAAGGTCTCTCCACACACCTGCACTTTTTAAAATCAGTTATTGGAGCTGTGAAGCCAGTCACAGGAACATCAAGAAGGGGTGTCTGGTGCACTCCTCAGATAGCAAGGGACAATGGAGGAGTCCGTCCTCCTTCAGTCTGAGGTGATAGTGCCAGCATACCGACACACCGATGTCAACACTGGCAGCTGCATGGAGACCTTGGTCCAGGACAATGGCCCTGCACTGCTGCGTGAGCTGAACTCCATCGCTAATGCCATAGTTGGCCTCTAACAGTGTGAATGTGAGAGGGGTATGGGCCAGCTCAATCTCACTCCAGCTTCCTCTTCTCCTCAAGGAGTCAGCCAGGGGCATTCAGGCACCCATAGGGAGGAGGATCAGCAGCTCAACACACTGGGGCCATCCACCAAGTGACCCCAGGAATGTCTGGCCAATCCAAATCCCCATTCCTGTGGCCCAAGCATCTCCAGCTCCACAGGACAAGGAGCGTGCACCTGGCCCACGGCAGGATAGCCAACGTAGGCCAGGGCCCTCCAGGTCTCGGCTCACCAGGGGACACCAACCAAGATCATCACAGACAGGGCATCGCAGTCAGCAGGCTACCTCCACCTCCACTGTGGGTGTCGGGTGAGCACCAAGATGTAGAGGCAGGGTTAGGGAGGAAAAGAAGATGTAGTTGCACAGCCTGGGCACAGGCGTTAATTGATTGCACATAATGTTCACTATTGTAAATAAACTCCCAAGATTGTCTCCCTGCCTGTGGCTCCTTGTTATGATGAGCAGTGTTTATGTCACTCAGATGTGAAACCTTGATTCCTGCACAAGATAAAGGCAGGTTTCTCAGCCCAGGACCCCTTCCCTGTGCAGTGTGTAACCATCAGAGCAAAATAATTGTCCAGCTTCACACTCACTGGACATATTACTGATACCTCCTTCTCAATGGTGCTTGTCATTGCTGCCAGAATGTCGTGAGCAGGTGTCACAGTGTTCTGTCATTCTCTCTGTGTGCTCTCAGGACATTTGAGGTGGGGCTGCCACCACCCCCACCCCCCCACCACCTCCCCCATCTCTTCAGCATCTGTGTACAGTGACGGTGTGGTCCTGAAGCGGCAAAGTGCTGAAGGCTGACAAAGAATCAGGTGCACATGATATGACCCTGATCACAGAGTGCTAGTGAGCTGCCTTTAGCCAGACAGGAGTCAGACATTCACAGAGGCAATGTGAAACTTTATGGAGTGTCCTCAGTGCATGTTGTCATCGTTCTCCTGGAGTGTTGCGACTATTAGGGCCTTCGCTGCGTCTCCATGACATGAGCTTGAGCACTGAGGGTATGTGTGCTGCCATCAGCCACACAGGAGTCAAATATTCACAGATGCAATGTGGGGATGTCAGGACTGTCCTCATTGCATCTCATCATCATCCTCCAACAATCTTGTAGCTATGAGGGCCTCCTGAGCGTACTTGCCTCATCTGGCCAGTGTGATGTCCTCGTTGCCAGCGTCCTCACCTTCGAGGACCTCATCACAATCATCCTCATTGACGTCTTCCATTTCGGAGGATATGTGCAGCTTATACTTCTGCCTAAGCCAGGTACTCCCCCATTCCAGCTCCAGTTTGTGTAGCACGCAGCATGCGCGACACCCTCTGGGGGCTCTATTGCAGTGCTCCACAGCACCTGTCAAAGTACTGGAACTTCATTTTCAATAAGCCTATCGTTTGCTCAACCAAAGTCTGGGCTGCAGAATGAGGCTTGTTATACTGTCTGCCTGCTGCAGTCTGAGGCCACCGCATGGGCGCCAACAGCCACGTTCACTGTGGGTAGCCCTTTCCCCCGAGGATCCAACCCTGCAGGCTCTGTGGACCCTGGAAGTTGTTAGGGATTTGAGACCTGCTGAGGGTGTAGCAGTCGTGGACATTGTGTGTAGGCCTGTAGAATGTGTTTCTGGTGGTTGCAGACCAGCTGAACATTCAGCTAGTGGAAGCCATTGCGGTCAACGTAATTGACTGCTTGTTGCCATGGAGACCTAAGCACCACATGAGTGCAGTCAATGGCACCCTGCACCTGTGGAAGACCTGAGATCTGCACAAATCCCAGTGCTCTTTCTTCCTGGATTTCCTGTTCCCTGGCAAAATACGCCAAGTTTTGTGCCTTCGCACAGATGGCATCCGTGACCTCCTGGATACACTTGTGGGTGGAGGCTTGTGAGATCCTACACAGGTCATCTCTGGAGGCCTGGAAGTAGCCACTGGTATAAAAATTGAGCACCATGGTCACTTTCACGGCCACTGGCGTGGATGCCCTCCATGTCCCCATGGCGCCAAATCCTGCTGCAGGTGGCAGAGATGACCGATCAGTTCCCAAGACATGTGCCATCTTTGGTGACACTGGTTCCCTGTCATCTACAGGAATGACAAGCACCATCTACAGACCCTCGGTCCAGTGAGACATCTACGAGTGATGGCCCGCTGTGGATCTCCAGCTGCGTGCGCAGGAGGCCCTGCCGCATCTTCATCTTGAGGGTGGTGCTCCTCCCTTTGGTAAGCCATCACCTCCGTCACACTCTTCTCCTTCTTCTCTGCTCCCTGTAAGCCATGAGGCATACCGTTAGATACCAGGCTCCATGATCCTAATGTTCTCCTCCTGCAGGATCAAACAGAAAGCTACATAGGTTAGCATATGTGTCCTAAGGACCTCTCTTGGTTAAGTCTCAAGTCCCCTTCACACATGCTGTAGGGTGCTGGCCACCACTTGGATGGCCAGCGTGTAGTGCACTTCATGGCTGTGTGAAACCCAACCCTCCTCCACCCCACTCCACCTGACCAGTTGGCGGCAGCTTCAGCCATTGGTCTGCATGCTGTGCTCTCAACTCAGGCACAGGCATTCTCCTAACCCGCACCACAAGGTTGCGCTGTTAGCTTGAGGCATGAGGGGTATTGGTCCAAACCTTAATAAAGACATTACAAAGGGCTGCGGGCGCCTCCACCAGTGACTGTACCATGGCCATCTTTCGCAAGGGGATTCTACAGCTTGCCCAGTCGGCCAGTTGCTCTGCTGCCCCCTAAAACGCACATTAATTTACAGTCTGCACCTGAGGAGTAAAAAGTTCTGGAGCATTTGGTGACACCTTCATGCTTTTGCGTTGCTTGAGTGGGCAGAAAAGCTCCAGAGGCCTGACTCCAAGCATGTCAATGAAGCTGCTGCTGAACGGTCTCAGCTGCAGAAGATTGCTCACTTTTGATGAGCTTTTCCAAGTGCGTGGCCACTTCTCTCACCCTCCAGCCCCCTCCTCCATTCCCCCCACCCTGGCATGTGCTTGTGTACTTCCTTCAGTCTGTGCTACCTTGGCCACGCTTCCCTCACCCCCCAGCCCCACCCGCACTGGAGCCCTTGCCCCGGCGCCACACTGACAGCCAGCCGGGAAAAAGTGACTGGTCTGTGACCCCAGCGAATGTGCAGCAACTCTTCCTTGAAGTCCTACAGTGACCCTTTTGAGCACTGCACAAGGTTGTGGACACTCACCTCTGAGTTCCCCTCGAATTTTAGCTCACCAGGTGCGTGCCTTTTAAAAGCAGTCGTAAATCAGGCCATTCTGAAGTCACGCCGACGTGGGAGGCAAATTTGACATGGGGACATGATTCCGGCTTGTGGGCACAATAATGAGGTGTAAATGCATTAAAATGATGTTCCCGATGTTGGATGGCGGGAAATGCAGCCTGCCATTGATGGGCGGAGCAGACAATCGCAAACTGGTTTCATGATGTTGTAAGACCGGTTTTTGGCCTTCTCGCCATATTGTTTGCTCACACCCACCATGACGTCCACCACCAAGCAGAAAATTCTGGCCAAGTTTTTTGATGTCTGCCTTTTACTTTTAACTCTGCCTACTTAAATTAAGCTTTTGTTCGTTGTTCTTTAGATTTTATTTGATCTTTGCTGTTGCAGCACAATAACACGACACGTAGGTTTCGGGGTTAGTTGCAAACTGTAAAGCATTAGCCTCTGCCCCTTCAGGTTACTGGCTTCTACATCACTGCTATCTTCATCAGATGTCAGTAGATGGCGATTGGAATGGCTGATTGATGGGCACAGAGTGAGCAGCAGTGATGTGTGGACTCATTCAAACAAATTTTATTCCGCTCAACTTCTAGCTTTGTGATGTAATTGCCATTATGGAGACATGGAGACACGGGTGACCAAGGCTGGGATTTGAAAGTTCAAGGATATTTGACATTTAAGAAGGATAGGCAAAAAAGAAAAAGTAGGAGGGGTAGCGCTGATAATAAGGCATGAGATCAGGACATTAATGAGAGAGGATCTGAGATCAGAAGCACAAGATGTAGAATCGGTTTGGGTGGAGCTAAGAAACAGCAAGGAGCGGAAAACATTGGTAGGAGTTGTTTTATAGGCCAACAAAAGTGGTGGTGATGTAGGGAATGGTATAAATTAGGAAATTAGTATAAATTTGCCAGCATTTAGCAAGGGTAATATAGTAATCATGGGTGACTTCAATCTACATATAGACTGGGTAAATCTAATGAGAACCACTGCTGAGGAAGACAAATCCTGGGAACGTGTACGAGATGGTTTGCTAGAGCAGTATGTTGAGGAACCAACTAGGGAACAGGCTCTTTTAGAGCTAGTATTATGCAACGACAAAGAGCTAATTAATAATCTTGTTGTAAAAGAACCTTTAGGGAAGAGTGACCATAGTATGATGGAATTTTCCATTAAGTTTGAAAATGATGTAGTTCAATCCAAAACTAGGGTCTTAAATCTAAACAAAGGAAACAATGAAGGTATGAGGGGAAAGTTGGAAGTGGTAGATTGGGAAAATATATTAAAAGGTATGATGGTAGACAAGCAATGGCTAGTATTTGAAGAATTAATACATGGTTTACAGCCAATATACATTCATTTAAGGCACAAAAACCAAATAGGAAAAGTGAGTTAATGGTGGCTATCAAAGGAAGTTAAAAATTGTATCAGATCAAAAGAAGAGACATATAAGGTTGCCGGAATAGGTAGTAAGTCCTAGGATTGGGACCATTTTTGAGTTCAGCAAGGGAGGACCAAGAAACTGAAAAAGAAAGGGAGAATAGACTATTGGTGGAATTTTCCGTGCCCATTGGCGGCAGGCGCATTTGGTGACATGAGCGGACAATATTGCAAGAAGGCCAAAGATCGGTTTCACAATGTCGTGAAACCAGTTTGCAATCGTCCACTCTGCCTGTCAATGGTGGGCCTCGTTTCCCACCATCAGAATTTGGGAACTTTGTTGTAATACATTTGCATATCATAAGCCCAGCAGAATCATCTCCCCTTGCTGGATCATCCGAGCAATTTGGCATGATTGCACGCTGACGTGTTTCACAACTGTACATAAGTGACGTGCACTTGGCAAGCTGCACTTCACTTGGGAATTCAAGGTTTGTTTGCCTACCTTGCTTCGGGCTGCACTTACAGTCATCAGCGGCACACTTCACAGACAGCACCCCGTCACTTTTAGGGGGGCTCAGTGGTAGCCATAAGGCAGGGATGGGCTTTCAATGGCTACAGAGCTAGGGCTTGCTTGGGGAAGGGGGAGAAGTGGCCTCAGGCAAGCGAAAAGGCTGCAGGGCGAGAGCTGTACTGGGAAAGAAGGGTATTCCAGGATGTGAGCGGGGATACATGTTGGCCTGTGCAAGTGGCCTCAAGAGGGTGAGGGTTGAGGAGGCAGCCTCCAGAGGAGATGACGCCAGATGAAGATGTAAAGGTGTGTGTGGGTGAGCAGTGAAGTCCCTTAAGCTGGCAGTGAGTGAGATGCCAGTGAATATGTGATGGGCATGAGTATGTGAGTTTAGAGTGATGAGATGATTGACTTACCTGGCAGCACGGATGAGATCATTCATCCTCTATCTGCATTGGATGACTAGCGTCTTCTGTGCAGCATTGGCATTGATCACCACTGCCATCACATCACCTACCAAGCCAGAGTGGTAACGTAACTGCCCCTCCTGTGGCCAGAGCAGGGTAGAGGACATCATGGCAGGCCTCCATGGTGTCCAAAAGGCATTCAAGGGACCATGTTGCTAAACCAGGGGGCTATAGTCTTCTTGCCTTTTGGGACCATGTCTTATTTGCAGCAGCCCTGGGCTGGAAGCAATGAGAGGTTTGCATGCAGCTGCACTTTAAATGTGGCACCCAGCGTGATGAAAGAGTGAGGTGTCAGCGTGGCCAGCGAATCAGAGCCCGCCAACCATTGAAACAACATGTTTCTCGGGAATGTGTAATTAATAAGTCACGGTTGTGGTGATACAGTGTGAAAAGCCGCCGTTGCAGCTGGCGAGTAAAATGTCCATTTTCCCACCATTACCGCATTTAGTGCAAAACTAGGACTATTCTGCCCTTTGACTATAAACTAGTAAGAAACATAAAAACGGATTGTGAAAACTTCAACAGGTATGTAAAAAGAGAAAGATTAGCAAAGACAAATGCGGGTCCAATACAGGTAAACATTGCCGGAGAATTTAAAATGGGGAATAGGGAAATGACAGAAAAGCTAAATAATTACTTTTTGTCTGTCTTCATGGAAGAAGATACAGAAAACCTCCCAGAAATAATAGAGAACCAAGGGGCTAACAGGATGAGGGACTGAAAGAAATTATTATTAGTAAAAAAACTTGTACTGGAGAATTTAATGGGACTTAAAGAAGAAAAATCCCCGGGACTCAATGATCTTACACCGAGAGTGTTGAAAGAGATGGCTATGGTGATCGTGGATGCATTGGTGATCATCTTTCAAAATTCTATAGATTTTAGAACAGTTCCTGCAGATTGGAATGTTGCAAATGTGACCCCACTATTTAAGAAAGGAGTGAGAGAGAAAATGGGAAACTGCAGACCTGTTGGCCTGATATCAGTCGTAGAGAAAATATTTGAATCTATTATAAAGGATATGATAATTGGACACTTGGAAAATAATGATCTGATTGGGCAGAGTCAACATGGCTCTATGTAAGGAAAATCATGTTTGACAAACCTGTTAGGAATTATGTGAGCATATCACTAAGAGAATAGATAAGGGGGAGCTGGAGGATGTGGTGTATTTAGATTTTCAGAAGGCTTTCTATAAGGTCCTACACAAGACGTTAGTAAACAAAATTAGAACACAAGCAATAGGGGGTAATATATTGGCATGGATTAAGGGTTGGTTAATGGACAGAAAGCAGAGAGTCAGAATAAATGGGCCATTTTCAGGTTGGCAGGCTGTGACTAGTGGAGTGCCACAAGGATCATTACTTGGGCCCCAGCTGTTCACAGCCTATTTCAATGATTTGGATGTGGGGACCAAATGTAATATTTCTAAGTTTGTGGATGACATAAAGTTAGATCAGAACCTGTGTTGTAAGGAAGATGCAAAGATGCTTCAAGAGGATTTGGACAGGCTAAGTGAATGGGCAAGAACACAGCAGATGGAATAAAATGTGGATAAGTGTGAGGTTATCTACGTTGGTAGGAGGAACGGAGGTGCAGAGTATTTCTTATATGCTGAGGGGTTGTGAAGTATTGATGTCCAAAGGGACCTGGGTGTCCTTGTTCATAAGTCACTGAAAGCTAACATGCAGGTGTAGCAAGCAATTAGGAAGGCAAATTATATGTTAGCCTTTATCGCAAGAGGATTTGAGTACAGGAGTAAATATGTCCTGCTTCAGTTGTGTAGAACATTGGTTAGACCGCACCTGGAGTAGTGTGTACAGTTTTGGTCTCCTTACCTAAGCCAGATACACTTGCCATAGAGGGAGTGCACCAGACTAATTCCTGGGGTGACGGAACTGTCCTATGAGGAGAAATTGAGGAGACTGGGCCTGTATTCTCTAGAGTTTAGAAGAATAAGATTTGTTCTGACTGAAACTTACAAGATTCTTAAGGGGCTAGACAGGGTAGAACCAGAAAGAATGCTTCCCCTGGCTGGGGAGGTCAAGAACCAAGGGACACAGTCTCAGAATAAGGGCAATCTATTTAGGACTGAGACAAGGAGGAATTTTTTCACTCAGAGGGTAGTGAATCTTTGGAATTCTCTACCCCAGAGGGCTGTGGATGCTCAGTCATTGAGTATGTTCAAGACAGAGATCAATAAATTTCTAGACACTAATGACATCAAAGGATATAGGGATAATGCAGGAAAAGGCCTTGAGGTAGACGATCAGCCATGATCCAGTTGAATAGCGGAACAGGCTTGAAGGGCTGAATGGCCTATGCCTGTTCCCATGTTCCAATGTTCCTAGAATTTGAAAGAGTTAAAGGGAAAGAAAGAGAATGGAACAGATGTGCTTGCGAGTGCAACTGAGAACTAATTACATTCCATTATGTTCTGATTAGTCTTACTGATTGGAGTAGGGTCCTGACTTTTACACATTGTTACAACTAACCTTTTACCTGAGAGAAACCTTAGATTGGTCCCGCGTTAGGTCATGATTATCTCGCCCTCAGATTAGGTCGTTGATTTTGCATGAAATCAGTCTAAAAGTCACCTTGCCAAAGAACATTATCCAATTTAAAAAGAGAAAGTACCCATAACTGAGCTGTGTTTTCAGCAACCCATTCATATAGGCCTACATGGAGCTTACTAAATCCAGCTCAATATTTTGAAGTGTATGAACTGAAGGAACGCACTTGGAGTTATCTCTTTTAATGTTCGTCCATGCATGTTCTGAGGAAAGCTGTACTCTTAAAAGTAGTCATTCTTCTGGCATGCTTGAGACTGCCCAAAGGGGGTGAAGTCTTTATTTACCTTTTTGAATTTCTTTAGAAACTTCAGCTTCCTTTCATGTTTCATAGCAAATAAGCGCTGTGAGTGCACATTAGAAATACTAAGCTAGCTGAGGAGTGGGAAAATGTGGATGTAATTGCCCATTCATTCAGTTTCTGATCTGTGAAATGCTGAGAAGGCTGGTGCCAGGCAAGATTTGTGACATCTCCCAGTGGAGGGAAGCAAAAATTCAGGTTGAGTATAATTGGCAGTTGCTATACCCCTTCCAGTTGGCTGAATCGGAAGCTAGCAAAGAACTAGATGCAAGTCAAGCTCTTGTCAACATAATAGAATCTAGTGGGACCCAAAAATTGTCCAGGCAGACAACTTAAATGCATGCCCACCACTGACAAATAGATATGCTGAATAAAAATACATCTGACAACTAAGCATTTTGATCAGATCTTTAGACAGGGCTTTAATATTCCCAAAGTTAGGAACATTGATGTCAAATATAAAGCCAAATTCTGAGAGAGTACAAATTCACATTCCAAAATACTTAGGAATATTAATTACTGCAACTAGAAATGTATTGCTGCTCTCCCGAATGGAAAAACTGTGCAGCAGTGACCTGTTTATGCATCAGAGTAAACGTGAAATTAAACCCCAGAGAGATTGGTACAGAGAATCATACAATATATGGAAATGTACCACTAAAAATATTGTCAGCAATTTAACAATGACATCTCTAGTACTAGTAATCCAGAGACCCAGGGTAATGCTCTGGGGACCTGGGTTCGAATCCCACCTTGGCAGATGGTGAAATTTGAATTCAATGAAAAATCTGGAATTAAAAGTCTGATGATGCCCATGAAACCATTGTCGATTTTTGTGAAAACCCATCTGGTTCACTAATGTCCTTTAGGGAAAGAAATCTGCTGCCCTTACCTGGTTTGGCCTACATGTGACTCCAGACCCACAGCAATGTGGTTGACTCTTAAAAATATCCTCTGAACAAGGGAAATTAGGGATGGGCAATAAATGCTGGCCTAGCCAGTGACGCCACATCCCATGAACAAATTTTGAAAGAAATCTCTGTTGAAACCAAGCCAGACAATGTATATGAAAATATATCTGAATGGTCATTGAAAGGAAAAAGTTGTTACTCGATAAGACCTGTACATTAAGATAGCACCTTTCACAGTCAACGGCCCTGAAATGCTTTACAGTCAATGAAATGTTTTTTGATGGAAACACATCAGGCAATTTGTGCTCAGTAAGGGCCCACAAACTCTGATGTGATTATAACTGGATAAGTTTCAGTGATACTAGTCGAGGGGTGAATAGTGCCCGGGACAGTGGGAGAACTGACCGGCTTTTCTTTTTATAGTGCCACGGGATATTTTACAGTCACCTGAGTCAACATATGAGCCCTCAGTCTAATATCTCATTTGAAATCTGGCAACTCTGACAGTGCAAAACTCCTTCAGTACTGCACTGAAGTGTCAACTCAAGAGTCCTGGGCCAGAATCTTCTGGTCGGTGTGCAGGGGTGGGCCCCGCTTGCCGACGGGTAAAATGACGCACGGTGACGTCGGGCGTCTGTCCCGGCATCACCGCGCGTCACTCCGACCTTCAGTTTGGTGGGCACGCACCGGAGTCAGCTGTGCGCCCATCGAACTGTCAAAGGCCTATTAAGGCCATTTATCAACTAATTGAAGTGCTTATCAGGGCTGCTCGTCCAACCTTAAGGTTGGCAGGGGGCAGGCGAAGAGCCCAGGCGGCCTTTGCATTTTTTATGAAACCTCATCCACTGGCGGGATGAGGTTTCATGGACGGTTTATAACTTAAATAAAAAATTTTATTAAAATTCATTGACATGTCCCAGCTCATGTGACACTGTCACATGAGGGGACATGTCTAAATAATTTTTTAAGTTCTTTTTCTCAGTTTTTCAGAATCAAATTAATCTCCCTGAGGCAGCTCCGTGCCTCAGGGAGATTTCTGCACTCTTGCGCGCAACTCTCCCTTCTCCCCCTCGCCCGCACAGGTAGCGCTGAGTGTTTCTGGGTGCGCGTCACGCTGGGCGGGCCTTAATTGGCCCACCCATGTAAAATGGCGGTGCGCAGCCGATCGCAGGCAGCGATCAGCTGCACGCTCGTCCGCTCCCGCTCCCGCCCAGCCCGCCCGATGGGGAGAAAATTCTCCCCCTGGAGTGAAACTTGAAATGACAACCTTCTAACTCAAGGTTGACATCTAATTGTAGCACCCGATTATGGTGCTGTTGTCTGACAATCCCCAATACACCACTGAACAATATCCATAGTTCCATAGGAGTTAAAGACACTTGAATATTTAGGTCCAAGTTCTTCAGCTGCATCACAATCCATGAGACTGATAAGGTAGGTCACTTTTTTCATGGACCATGACATTAAACTTGACCAGCCAAACAAAGCTACTGAAAATGTAATGTTGATTACAGATTTTAAAAAGACTGGATTATGACCTGAGCCAGATGGATCGACAGCCATATTTACTGAGAACAAAGGTAACACAAAAGAGAAATAGATTCCCTTTAAAGCTATCCTTAAGTTATATATGTTCCCAGGGTTATAAGATAAGCACTTGGTAAAAGAAAGCCGAACTGGTGAACAGATCAGATTCAAAGACAAATCAGACTAACGCAATGATATTTTTACAGGCTTAAGAAAAACAGTTCTCCAGAGAACAGGGATGGGTAGTGATCTAAGCAATGAAAACTGATATGAGAGCAGCCAAAAGGACAATTATGTTTCAGCTATATTAGGAGTCAGAAGACCATTAAGAATTATACTGAGGGATTCCTCAGGGTAGATTTGGATCCACTTCCACAGATGGCAGAGGTTTTAAATGACTGCTTTGCATCATCCCTACAGAAGATAACTCTGAGTTGCCAATAATCCATTTTTTAAAAATTCTTTTCATGGCATGTGGGCATCACTGCCAAGGCCAACATTTGTTGCCCATCCCTGATTGCCCTTGAACTGAATGGTTTGTTGGGCCATTTCAGAGGGCAGTTAAGAGTCAGCCACAATACTGTAAGTCTGAAGTCACATGTAGCCCACTCCAGGTAAGGATGGCAGATTTTCTTCCCTAAAGGAAATTAACGAATAATATTTGATGATAGTTTCATAGTCACCATTACTGAGACTAGCTTTATATTCCAGATTTATGAACAGAATTCAAATTCCACTAACTGCCATGGTGGGATTTGAACCAATGCGCCCATGGGCAGAATTTTCTCGCTGTTGTGTGGGGGTGGGCCCCACATGTCCCCGCGTAAAATGACGCCTGGTGACGTTGAGCAAGTGTCCTGATGTCACCGCGCATCATCGCGATATTTCGCTGGGCGGGCGCGCGATGATGTCCGACCATTAATTAACGGGCCACTTAAGGCCCTTGAGCGTTCAATTCACACTGATTTTTCGGAACCCATGCAATCTTCAGGTCGGTGCAAGGGCACAATGGGCAGGACACATTTATTTAACCTCATCCACGGGCAGGATAAGAGGGCTCACTGGGGTTGTGAATGTTCACAGTCAAGTATTTATTTTTGAAAGTTTTTCAAACTTGCCTGTGTGATCTGCAGCTGTTTTTTCTGGACTCTTAACCTTCAGGTCAGCACTCTGCAGCAAGTAATCTTTTCTGGGCCTGCAGTTTTCAGGAAGCCTTCCCTTAGCCTGGGAATGGGAGCTGAACTGTACACTGGAGGCAGCTCATCTGAGGAGGAAGGGAGGGTTAGAAGGGGAAGGAGGCCAGGAGTGCACATTCAGCCTCCAGGGGAGCCACCTTTGGAAGGAACGGCGCAGGCACAAGGGGTGCAGAGGTCAACAGGAAGTCCAAGGTGGAAGGGGCCGCAGAAGGTGCCACTTTCCTGCTGCCAGGGCATACAGACGGCGAAGCAGCCACCTCAATATGCCTGAGGTGCAGTGCCAAAGGAAGCTCCGTCTCTCAAGGGAGACAGTCAACTATATCTGTCAGGTGATTGGGCCTGAGATCTCCGCGAACTGTGTGAGTGGACACCCCATGCCAGTGGCTCTGAAGGTCACAGCTGTCCTCAACTTCAATGCCTCTGGCTCCTTCCAGGGGTCGGTGAGTGATCTTTGTGGTGTCTCCCAATCAGCTGTCCACACTTGTGTCAAGCAGGTTATGGACACTCTGTTCAAGCGTGCATTGACCTTCATCCACTTCCGTTGGGACCAGGCAAGCCAGACACAGTGAGCCAGAGGCCTTGCGGCCATTGCTGGCTTCCCCCATGTCCGGGGTGCAATAGACTGTACACATGTGGCCATCAAGGCGCCAGCAGGTGAGCCCGGTGCCTTCGTCAAAAGGAAGGGCTTCCACTCCATGAACGTGCAGATAGTGTGTGATCACAGGATGCTGATTCTACAAGTCTGTACAAGGTTCCCAGACAGCTCCCACAACGCCTACATCCTCAGACACTCCCAGGTGCCGGGGCTCTTCAGTGCTCCAGCCCGGCTGGATGGCTGGCTGCTAGGTGACAAGGGCTATCCCCTCAAAATGTGGCTCATGACGCCTCTCCGCCATCCAAGAAAAGAAGCTGAGCAGTGATACAATAGGTGCCACGCCTCCACAAGGGCTGTGGTGGAGAGGACCATCAGTCTTCTCAAGATGCGCTTCCGATGCCTGGACCGCTCAGGAGGCGCACTCCAGTACTCCCCAGATCACGTGTCGGTGATAGTGGTTGTATGCTGTGCTCTCCACAATCTTGCGCTGGAAAGGGGGCATGCAGTGGACGATGAAGATGTAGACGCAGTGGCTGCGGCTGCACACGATGAGTCCAGCAGTGAGTCCGAGGATGAGCACGCACAGGGAAATGTTGAGTGGGTAGACACTGACCCAGGCATACTTCAGGGAGGCAGGGACACCCAGGAGGCTTTAACCCAATGAACCTTCAGATAGCACCCCACAGATGGATCTCCAGGACAAGCCTGGGATGTCGGCTCCACACTCAATACCTAAGTGCAAAATTTGCCTGGTTAGGAACATAACTAAGGACCTTGTTAATAAAGCTGAATGTCCAACAAAGCACTTATTATAGTTTTGGAAACCATACACATGCAGAAGAAAAGAGGCACCCTCAGCCTGGTGACCTATCTGAATTTAATGTGTAAAGCAAAGCAACTTATTACAAAAAAAAGACAATAGTGTTACAAATCAAATAAAATCATAAGGGTAAAAGCAAAATACTGTGGATGCTGGAAATCTGAAACAAAAATAAAAATTGCTTGAAAAACGCAGCAGGTCTGACAGCATCTGCGGAGAGGAATACAGTTAACTTATCGAGTCCGCATGACTCAATGAAGAGTCATATGGACTCAATACATTAACTGTATTCCTCTCCGCAGATGCTGTTAGACCTGCTGTGTTTTTCCAGCTAAAATCATAAGGCCCTCATCTCAGGCCAACACAAAAGCACCAGTGAAAAACCCGTGGTGAGCCTAAGGTGCCTTATGCTTACGTTTACGGGTGCTATGTCTTAGTGCTGCCCCCTCGCTGGGAGTGGCATCTGAGACAGCCTGCTGACTCTGCTGTCCTGTTGGCCTCGATGACCTTGGCGGTTGTCCTCTGGCCCGTAGAGCCTGTGCTGGCCCTGCCTGGGAGGGAGTGGCCATTTCCATAGCTGCCATCCCTCCAGTCATCACAACTTCACCGGATGATATAGTTACTGGCAGAGGGGCAGAGGAGCTGCCGCTCTCATCCGGAGCGCCCTGAGAGGTGCCCGCAGAGACAACAGACAGCTGCTGCGCCGATGTGAGGTCGCTTCGGGCATCCCTGATCACCGTGGATGGATGGGTGACCGAGCTGGGAAACTTGATGCCCAGACCATCTCCCACACAGGCACTGACTAGCTGAGGTCAATACCGATGTGAGGACTTGATGGTCAGAGCACATCCCCAGGAAGCCCTGATGGGTCTCCTGGAGGAACCTCTCCACGAGAGTTGCCACTTTCTCCATGGAGGATGCATGGCGCTCGGGCATGTGGCTCATTGCTTCGGCGATAGTCCACGTAGACTCCTCCACCACAGACACCAAGCCAAGCATAGCCTCATGTATCACCCCCAGATGCTCCCGCACACCCGGCCGCATTTCCTGCATTTGCTGCATCGCGGACGACTCCAGAGGCACATCATCAGGCACCAACTGAGCATGTGCCTGGTCCCCTGCAGCCCTCTGACTTCTGGCACCATGGGCACTCTCTGTCTCTGCCAGCTCCTCCAGTGACTGTGAGGTGCCCTCACCACTGTGCCCCGGGACACAAGCCATTATTCGAATTCCCACCGAGGTGCTAGTATTTGCACTGGAGCCTGCCTCGCAGAAATGGTGTGACATTGATGAAACTTCAGAGCTCTCAGGTGAGAGAGGGAGTCTCTGCTGCTCCTCTCCCCGGCCGTGCTCCGATGATGCTGAAAGGAAGGACAAGGGCAGTGGATCAGTTGACGTGGAGACAATGACAAAGTCCAACCCTGTCCCTGGATCATTATGTGCTCATCCTTCCATAAGCAATGGTCAAACCATGTTGCAAAATTAAATCAATGAACATTCAGCACTGCTGTGGCTGTTGGGAGAACAATGCTGGGCATAAATACCTGGCTGTGGTACCCCAGCGTCCCCGACACCAGTAGACCTGGGCGCATGGCGTCTCTCCAGATCCAGGGTCTCCTACTCGAAATGGCTTAGAATGGCTAACTGTGCCTGGCCGCCGCCAGTCCTCACACACTCTGCCACGTTATGAGCATTCTTCTTCTGAAAATGAGAGAAGAGCATTGATTAGTGCAAATTGCACATGGACTCTTTTTGCACATGGCCCACCCCAACCAGAGTGGGATATATCAGGACTCCAGTGCCTCCTCACCCCCCTGCTACTGAGCACTCACACAAAGGTCCTCGGCCTGTTCCACACCACCCCCCACCACCCCCTTGGACACATGCTGCCTACATCACATTAAGCACCACACGATCTAACCTTCCATAGCAATGAGGCACAAGCATGTGGAGCGCAGAGGACAGCAGATGATTCGTTGCCATGCCACCTTGAAGCTCTCCTCCCAGCATGTCATCACCCTGACTTGGACATATCCTGGAGTTCAAACACTGCGCCGAGGTGCAGCTCCTCCAGGTTGCCCCAAAAACAGTCATGTGGGACTCAGTGTACCACATGCTGTGGGGGCAAAACACATCTCTTCATCACCATCTCAGGGTGACCTCAGCATGGGCTATATCTGCTGGTCCGCCCAGCAAAGGACAAATACCATCAATGATTCAATGCAGTCACGTCACTCGGACTTGGGGGGACGTTGGACAGTAGGGGCGTAAGCCGACCTGCTGGGTTAAATGCCCAAAGCCATTGGTACTCACTCTGCCAGAGCGCAACAAGCCATTGAAGCGCTTGCGACACTGGACCCAGATGTGCCGCACCACGTCTCTGGAGCTCACCAACTCTGCTACCTCCTCCCAGGCACGCTTCGTCATGTGGGGGGGCCTCCTCCTTCCATCCTGGGGGACCAACATCTCCCGCCGTGCTGCCAACTCCTCGAGGAGGGCAGCAAGGCAGTCATCTGAAAAACAAGGGGCACACTGGCACCCCCCGCTCTATCCTCTGGCCTGGCCTGTCCCGCTGGCCTACCCTCTGGACTGGCCTGTCCCGCTGCCCTACCCTCTGGATTGGCCTGCTCACCAGAAGCCCCCTGCTGTGGCCTTGCACTTGTCATTGTGAGCAGCCTAGAAAAGGCTGCCAGGCCTTCATTTAAACAGGCTGTGGGGTCGCCATTGGACCCGGTGGTCTGTGCATGCACGCCGCTGCCTGCCCACTGCCGCTATCCTCGGGAGTTGAGAAATACGCTGGGCGGGCCTTAATTGGCCCGCCCGCGTAAAATGGCAGCGCCAACACGATCACGGACGATGATCGGGTCTGTGCCCGCCCGCGCCCGCTCCTGCTCCACCCCCACCCCCCGCCGCCAACCGGAAAATTCAGGCCCATGTCTCCAGTGCATTAACCTGGGCCTCTGGGTTACCATTCCAGTAACATTGCCATGACAGCACCATCTCCCCCAAATTGTCGTATGATTGCTAAAGTTGAAAGTGTGAAAGTGGACACAGACATAGTCCTGGTTAGAATAATGGATCACAAAACAGATTGACTTGTTGGTCTTAACTGCATTCACCCAAGGATGTACAAAGAAATGGCAACAGTGCTCCATTTAACAGTTCGTTCAGGTCAAGTGTTGTTTCCAAGACTGGCGAGAGAATATTGTAGTATGAATATCTAAAAAGGGCAATGACTCAAAATTGGGAAATTTAAGGATAAAATTAATTTTAGTTTGGTTATCGACAAAATGCTGAAAAGCATCATTAGTCATATACTTTTTGAGTAGCTTGACAGAGAAAGGTTTATTAGAGATCTTCAACATGACTTCTGGCTTAACAACCTGGTTGACTTATTTGAAGAAGTTGGGTTTTGCCAAAGACAAACATGTTGCAGGTATGCATACTCAAAGCTGCTGGATAGGAGGAAAATGTAGGCATTACAATACATCAAGATCCATGATCAATGCTGTGAAGTTGTCGCAAAGGATAATAGAATGTAATGCCAAAATGAATAAATGCAAAACTATAAATAGTACACTGTTTTCATATAAGACATTTGTTAGGCCTCACTTAGAGTAATGTATCCAATTTTGGTCTTCTCACAAGAGAAGAAAAGGTTCAAAGGTGGATCAAATTGATATCTGGTTTAAAAGGCCCTTTAGTTGCCATGTTAGGCTTAGAAAGTTCGTGCTTTATAGTTTAGAAAAGCATGGAGAATTGACTGAGATCTTCACAATAATGCAAGAATTAGATTTGGGCCATGCTTTTAAGCGATTTGAGTTGGATAGTTAAGCGAGTACCAGGGTCATGTGTATATGCTACATAAGCAAAGAGCTCAGTTAGATATCGGGGGTATTTTACTTTCACAAAGAATCGTTGATCTATGGACAAAGTTGTCAGCAGAGTGTAGTTTAGCTGCAAACACTTGAAAAGGAGCTAAGCAGCCTCTTGAATGTGGCAGACTGCCTATAGAGATAGGGAAGCATTAGGGAATATATCTGTCAGTCACTGTGAGCTTCTGAAATTGGATTGTACACCTTCAGGAGTCAGATAGGGAATTCACAATTTTTCTCCATTAAATTGGCTGCAGGTTTTTTTTTCTCTCTTTTCTTTTGCGTGGCTGGTTCAGGGAGAGCTGGGGTGTGGGTTGCGTGTATCATGGGGCTAAATTTTCCTGGTTCATTGGAGACAGGCCAGGGGGCAGGAGGGGTTGGAATATGGGGATGGGAGGCATCAGCTTGGAAGTCCGAGGACTTCACTCCGGAACCAAATATTCCGATGGCCAGCCAGCATGCCGGGGGACCTCCTGCTTGGACACAACAGGGAAGTAATTAAGCCTATTAAGAAGGCAATTCACTTCAATTTTACCAGGGTTTCCAAATATTTCTAGAAATGCAAGGGAACCAAGGGGCTTCAGAGTGTCAACAGGTATAAGGAAGCTGTCATGTTTTTCATAATGGTATGAAGGCACCAATTTCTCATAAGGGATTGGGTAAACATGTTGTGGGTTCATTTATTAATACTAGGCACATGAGAACAGATATACATGGTTATAAAGCTTGAAGACATCAGCAGCAGAACTGTATGTGCCATGTTCTGCTCACAGGCCAAAGTGAAACTGAAACTGGATCGCATGACTATTATGACACAGTAGTTGGTAAAGGCTGAGTTGTTTGAATCCCTGAGGGAAATTTGAACAACTGTCATAACCTATATTTTCAATTGGTATGTTTGAGGTGTAGCTCTGAATTCAGGAATAAAACCACCAAGTCTCAAGAGGTTTTTTATATAAAACTAAATTAAACATTTATTAATTTATCAACTAATTAAACACATGCACATGCCTACAAATTACTACCGTAATAACTTTTAAACAAATCCACAAATTAATCACTCCATGGTAAATCTTCACCAAGGCAACAATAACCCATAGACTTTAAACAGACAACAGGCAAAGCACATTTCACCTTACAAATTCAAAATGAGGCCCTTTGCAATTTGGTTCCTTTGCAGACACAGTTCTTGGCTTACAGGCTGGTTAGATCTTAAATGCCTCTGCCCTGCACATACAAAACTCCTTTCTGTTTATACCTAGCTTCCCCTTTGAATGTAAATTTCCATTGTATTACTAGGCTTTTAAAAATTTTACATCTCCTAACAATAATCCTTCCATTCCACTAATTTTATAGTAATATAAACACATTGCTTGGTTCTTCCAGCTAGGTGCAAGATTTTACCCATTCTTTTGAACGGTTTTGTTCAACAAATGCAAATTGCACTTTACCTTTTACACCTACGTTTATCTAATTAACATCTCAAACTACTATACATCAAAGCACCAAGACTAGCTGGCTTTAATCCAATTAAGTCACACACAGACACAGGCCCGACTACAATCCCAATTTAACTATAATTTCCAATAACATTATATAGACATTAAAACAAAAAACTACTGCGGATGCTGGAAATCCAAAACAAAAACAGAATTACCTGGAAAAACTCAGCAGGTCTGGCAGCATCGGCGGAGAAGAAAAGAGTTGACGTTTCGAGCCCTCATGACCCTGAAGTTCTGCTGAAGGGTCATGAGGACTCGAAACGTCAACTCTTTTCTTCTCCGCCGATGCTGCCAGACCTGCTGAGTTTTTCCAGGTAATTCTGTTTTTGTTTTATATAGACATTAATATCTCTTCATGCCAATAACACACTTTTAGTGATGGCATGCTACTATCCCTTAAAGGCATATTACAACAGAGGCAATGAGCTAATGGGAGGTCAGTGCTGGGTCCAGATGGCAGCCATCATGATTCCTAGCCTTACTTGGCAGGGAGGGTGAACAGCGCAGGTATTGCCATAACCATTCGGGAGAAGGGAAAAAGGTGCCAGAGCTGCAGGGGCATATCGCTGGAAGGCCATCTTGGATTTGGCACTTGTGTGGGTAATGCAGAGGTGGAATGACACCCTGGAGACTGAGCGAATCTACACGCCAATGGGCTCATTAACTCGGGTTTCTGCTTTTCAGTGAGGAGGAGCATCAAATAGGGGGAGAGCTGCAGCCACAGACAGCAGGGCAGCAGCAACCAGAGGGGGGCAACAAGGGCACCAGTTATGGGGGGAAGGGAGGAATGCAGGAGAAGGGCACAGGGAAGCATGCAATCAGTCTCCTTTTCAAAGAAGATGTTACTGCCGCAGAGGGCCTGGAGATCAAGGCTCAGCAACCTAGAAATGTTAAAGCAGCAGTGTCAAAGACTGTACCTCTCCAGGAGGCCATCACAGAGCTGCCTCCAAAGATGGGGGACAGGCTGAGTCCCAAAGGAAGAGTTAGGCACACAATGCCAGTGGCGCTGAATGTCACCGAACTACTACACCTCAGAATCACTCTAGGGATCCACTGGAGTTATATCTTGGATCTCCCAGTCTGTGGCTCATGTTCACCAATGTCATGTTTAAGAGGGCCAGCCAGTATCCTATGCTTTTGTACCAACACAGACAGCAAGGCATAGTGGGCCATAGGACCCTGGGTCATTCCTGAATTCCACGGGTGCAGGGTGTCATTGATTGCACACATGTAGCCACCAAGCCCTCCACAGGCCAGTTCGCAGCCTTCATCAACGGGAAGGGCTTTCACATGCTCTCTATACAACTAGTTTATGACCATTGCCTGTGACGTAGACGATCTCTGTAAAACTGCCGAGACACTCACATACAAAGGTAATCCCAGGTACCAGACTTTTTCAGACTCCCCACACACCTTCAAGGATGGATATTGGGTGACAAGCGCTGCCCATTGAAGATATAGCTATTGACAGAGGAACCTTAGTACTGCTTTAATGAAGAGGTACAACATCTACCATGACACAATTCAAGCAACCATCTAGCAGCTCATGAGCCTTCTGAAGATGCAGTTCAGATGCCTAAACAGATCAGAGCCTCTCAGTAAGCCCCAGCAAGAGTCTCGCGCATCGTGGTGGTCTGCACAACCTGGTATCACAGAGGGGAGAGCATTTGAGCAACGAGGATATTCTTGAGCATGAGAGAGCCTCAGAAGACGCATTATGACACCTTTGCTCTGTATTGTCCACAAGCGCAGAAATCTCCTCTGAAATGAAGAGATAGAGGAAGATGATGACCAAGCACAGGATGTTGAAGAATCCCAGGGACCACAGGCAGAAGGGAGGCTTAGGACACATTAATATAGACACAGTTCACATGTTCCTTAGTGATGGATTTATGCAATTCAATAAAGCTTCAGCAATCTGAAACTCTGTGGCCACCCCCTCATTGACCTTGCCATTTACCTGCGTCTAGGAAGTCATAATGCTGTGACATGGGGAGTGCCTCGACCTTATGCAGTGAGCTCCCACTCATCAAACCACTTGGTGGAGCCAAGGTGCTCCTGAATTTCCACCTGCCCACGAGAAATACAAAGAGACCTCAAGCATGGCCAGATCGGACATTTAATGGCAGAACAAAATATTGCAAGGCTGCATGCTTTGAAAAAAATCCGCGTGAACCCTGAGTGCAGCTTGGTGCTCCTCTTAAATCTCTTATGTGTGCTCCTGTGTGGTGCTCTCCTTGCGCTAACAGCTGAGATGGAGATAGGTTTACTGCCCCATGGCTTGGTGGTCATCATCTGGCTGCCTGAGGTCTGGAGGGCCTGGCACATTGAGGGTCTCCCAAACAAGCATTGTAGAAGCCTCCTCTGTCCCCAGGGCAATGTAAGACATTGAAGTGATTGACAGAGGGGCCAAAGGGTGCACTCCAGGAGTAACCTGAGAGGATCCTGAAAGGGCAGACGGCAGCTGCTCATTTGCCTTTTCAAGGCACATCGTACCTCCCTGCTCACCTGAGAGTGTGAGGACCTGGAAGTGAGTCTGTGAGTCAGTGAGGGTGGCCCTCTCTCGCCATTGCTGCATATGGTTTTCAGCACATCTTTGGCATCCACTGGGCTGTTTGCTGGATCAAATCCCCAATGAGGGTACCAATTTCTCAATGTTGGAAGCACAATGCGCATGCACTGGTGCCATGGCGGCACTCATGGCCTGGATGGATTCCTCCATCATCCACTCATGGGCAGACATAGCCTCACAGCTCCATCCGGTATTTCCTCACCTCCCACTGTGGCTCCAGCATCTACTCCCTTGCTGATGATTCTAGGGGCATATCATCCACTGAGACTCAGCACCGCTGGGATCTTCCACAGCCCTCGGATTGTCGGTGGCCTCTGCTGTTACAACCTCAGTCAGCTGGCTGAGTGTGTCTGTGCTGTTCCCATTAGATTGCGATCCCAGATTTATTCATGAACGGATGCCCCGTTGGTGGACAATGAGGCGTAATGATGCATCTTCTGAGGCTCTCTTGTCCTCTTCAGAGGTGAATGGCTATCTTCTGGTCATTAGAGCTGTCTGCTCTTGCCCTTGACCTGCATGAGAGTGAAAGTTAATTAGAGAATTATGCCCATTCCATCATACCCTTCAGTCCACTCCTAGTGTGGACCTCCATGTGACCTGTGGTGGACACATAAGCACTATGCCTCATATTCGCCAGAGTTTCTCTTGTGCTATCCTTTAGGAAACTTACTCTCTCCATTCTCCACTCCCGTCTTACCACCTGCGACGGAACAGCTCTCATTCTGACCTTGCGCTTCTATTGCCTCCTCCTCCATGAGAGTCAGGGTGGTGAGGAACAGGACACTGCTGCTGATCTTCACTCTTTGCCTGGCCTGTGGGGTTGTCTTCTCCTGCAAGCACATGAATGGCTATTACTAGTCACCTAACAAAGGTATGCTGGCAGCAGTCTGATTTTCCACGATAGTGCCGCAGGAATGCCTCATGCAATCAAACACTCAGTGGCGGCAGCATAGGAGTCAACACTGATTGATCATGGCCATTCACCGGTATGCCTGTGACAGGCCCTATTGTCAGGGATTGGGTTGCATTCCTTTGCTAGCAGCTCACCCTTATGCATTGCCATGTGAACGCCCTTAAAGAGAGTAAAGAAAGTGGCACAACTACCTCGGTAGATCTCATGAGGGCATTCATACAGCGCCTTGAATGTAATTAAACATCCCAAGGTGCTTCATATTAAAGTTATAAAATAAAGTGTGATACCGAGCCACATATGGGAATATTAGGTCAGATGCTCAAGAGCTTAGTCAAAGACGCAGGCTTTAAGAAGGGTCTTAAAGGAGGAAAGCGAGGTAGAAAGAAGGAGAGGTGTAGAGAGGGAATTCCAGAGCTTGGGGCCTCGGCAATTGAAGGTACAGCCACCAATGGTGGAACCATCCTAATTGGGAATGCACAATAGGCCAGAATCAGAGGAGCGCAGATACCTCAGAGGACGTGGAGCTGGAGGAGACTACAAAGAATGGGACGGGCAAGGTCAAGGAGGGATTTGAACACAAGGGTAAAAACTTTAAAATGAAGACGTTGCTTGACTGGGTGCCAATGTAGATCAGTGAGCACAAGGGTTCTGCAAGTTCAGACACTGGCAGCTGAGTTTTGGATGCTCAAGTTTTCGAAGGATAGAATGTTGGGGACCAACCAGGAGTGCAATGAAATAGTCAGGTCTGGAGGTAATTTAGGCATGGATGAAAGTTTCAGCAACAAATGAGCAGAGACTGGGGCAAAGTCAAGTGATGGTGGAAAAAGGCAGACTTAGGGATGGCATGATTATGAGATTGGAAGCTCATCTCAAGACCAATGTGACACCAAGGTTGTGAACAGACTGGCATAATTTCAGGCAAGGGGAGGGATTTCCCCGCTTGCAGCAATGCAGCCAGGTTCTAGTGATGACCCAATGACTGCTGACCTCTTCTGCAATGGCCATTCAAACTTCGTTGGTCTAGTGGACAGGTCCTCTCCTCCCATCCGAGGGGGAAAGGTCCTCCGTCCTTGGTTGAGCTGCCTGGAGAAGATCCTGCAGGGAGACATTGCTAAACTGTGGGGCCACCTGGGATCTGACCTTTGCGACTGCTGGAGGGCCGACTTTTACTGCTCTTCCTTACTGGCTTCTTTAAGACTGTATCAATGAGAAAAACGTGCTGGCTGTTATGACATGGCAGATGATGTGTGCCAGATGGATCAAATCCATGAGGGAAACTTGGTTACGCGGTCACAACTCTTTCATAATTTGTATTTTATTTCGAGATGCGTGCCCAGAATTCAGAAGTAATAACCTTAGAGGCTTTTAGAAAACTAAATTAAACATTTATTAACAAAAGCAAAGGTTTCAAGCACATAAAAAGGTCTACAAAGTGCTACTACAATAATTCCTAAAACACCTAATTAATCTGGCTCCCAGTTACACGTCCATTAAGGCAACAGTAAAGATGAATAGATTCAAACAGGCCCAGGCAAAGCCACACAATACCCTGAACAGTCGAGTTCAAAGTGAGTTTTTTTAGCTTCGGTTCCTGTAGACAGCAACTTGACGCACAGATGCTGGAGGCTTTTCACGATGTGTTAGATCTTAGAATGCCCTCTCCTCTTTCACATAGCCTCATCTCCTTTATACATGTTTCTCCCTTTTTGAATGCAAATTACATTATTCTGATGTTCTTTGGAACTTTACCTTTCTCATAATGTAAATCTTTTCATAGTGTTCATAATATCAGTAACCTTTGGGAAAAATAAACACACCATTTGGATTAGCTTCCTCTCTCATCTCTGTCTTACATGGGCAACCCTTATTTTTAAACAGTGACCCTTAATTCTAGATTCTCCCTCAAGAGGAAACATCCCCTCCACATCCACCCTGTCAAGACCCTTCAGGATCTTAAAGATTTCAATCAAGTCACTCTTACTCTTTCCATACTCCAGTGGATACAAGCCTAGCCTGTCCAACCTTTCAGTATACGACAACCTGCCTAATCCTGGTATTAGTCCAGTAAAGCTTCTTTGAACTGCTTCTAACACATTTCCATCTTTCCTTAAATAAGGAGATCATATTCTGCATTTTACCCACCAAATACAACAAGAGATGGTAAGAGATGGTAACATCCTGCCATCTCTTTGAAATTCAAACTACCCTAATTTATCTAAAAAAATACACATTTTCCTCACACCTCACATTCTAAAACTTCAGCCATGTTTATGTTTTTAGCATTTCAAACCTAGCTTCTTGTTGATAACTCAAAGCCTCCAGACCAGCTGTCTCCAATTCAATTAAATCCCACACACGCACACACATAAACACACAGAGAAACTATTCAAACCCCACTATTAACCCACTTTTACAATAAATCACAATAATATTATGACATTTATTATGTTTTCACAATATGGCAAACCTTTAAATATATCACCAACACTCCCAGCAGCCTGTCCTCACGGCACTGCCAGCACCTTACTGGACTCCTCCGCTACTTGCCAGCAGTTAGTTGACCAGCCACAACAGAATACCATTCCTCAGCCCGCTCACCACACCTGAACCACAGCAACTCCCATATTCTCTCCTGATGGCAGGATCTCAAGCGCATCAAAATTTTTGGCCAGTGGTGTGCATAGCAATGTGGGTCAAGCTCATTAGGCCAGCTGTTTGTCCTTCATGTTTGTATGCAAAACATGACAGGTATACATTTGGAATGCCAGTTACAGTGGCATTGTATACAGCAATAACTTTGTTCATTAATTCCAGACAAGTTTAATGTTGAAGTGGGACATTAGTTGAAATCACTTAAATTCACTGCTCGAACTAGAAAAATATAAGTCAATGACCTATGTAAGCTTGTAGCATTTGGTGGGTAAAATGTAGAATATGATCTCCTTATTTAAGGAAAGATGGAAATGTGTTAGAAGCGGTTCTAAAAAGGTTTACTAGACTAATACCAGGATTAGGCAGGTTGTCGTATAAGGAAAGGTTAGACAGGCTAGGCTTGTATCCACTGGAGTATGGAAGAGTAAGAGTGACTTGATTAAAACCTTTAAGACCTTGAAGGGTCTTGACAGGGTGGAGATGATGTTTCCTCTTGTGGGAGAATCTAGAATTAAGGGTCACTGTTTAAAAATAAGGAGTTGCCCATGTAGACAGAGATGAGGAGAATTTTATTCTCTCAGAGGGTAGTGAGTGTTTGGAACTCCCTTCCTCAAAAGGCAGTGGAAGCAGAGTCTTTGAATATTTAGGCAGATATAGATAGATTCTTGATAAACCAGGGAGTGAAAAGTTACCAGGGGTGGGTGGGAGGTTACAATCAGCCATGATCTTATTGAATGGCGAGCAGGTTCGATGGGCCAAGTGGCCTACTCCTGCTCCTAATTCATATGTTCATACGTATATGAAACAGCAGGAGTAGGCCGTTTTGTCCCTTGAGCCTGCTCTGTCATTCAATAAGTTCATGGCTGATCTGATTGAGGCCTTTACACCAATTGCCTGCCCTCCACCCCACCACTGCCCCCTTACCCCATAAACCTTGACTCCTTTGTAGATCAAAAATCTGTGTAACTCAGAAGACAAAGATAAAAGAAGGCTGACAAGAGATTTCAGCAACATTTCATTGTTTCAGTGAGGTATGTGTTTCTTAATCCAAATGAATATTCCTACAGACTTTGTTCGAAAAGACCAGGCAATCATGGTTAAGGAATATTTCTAAAGTTAAGAAAACTATAGAAACAATATTAATTATTTAAAATTTGTGATCCCAGGTGAGATGGCAGCTACTGAAGAAAAATTATTCTGCACTGGGCGAAAACAACTACCACCTCCTACCCTCCCCCAACCCCACCACCTAGAGTGCTCCTTACATAAGTCCCCTCGTGACTCAAATTTATCTGGTAAATAATTGTTCCATACTAACCAGGAAGGCACCCCCGCCAGTTTGATCAGCAGTCTTTGTCGAGTTAACTAGTTATTGCCAGAACAGCACTACAATTGGCCTCAGTGCCCCTGGATTAAAGAGGAGAAAGTTATCCATGATTTGACCCTGCTCCTGTTGGATAGCCTATTGGGAATGTATATTTGTCAACATTGGGTAAGGGCAGGATTGGGCTTAGCTACGATGCTCCCGCACTCCACAGATCAGTAGGCAACCGACACCCACTCTCAAGTCTTACACAGGAATAATTTCCACTTGGACCAGTAGGAAGGCTATCTGGTGGTTATAGAATTATACCCTGGGAAGCAAACAGTGCCTTCTGGAGAACAGGAGAAGGGAGGAAACTCAGTGGAGAAAAATGGGTGAGAATAAGAAAAGCCCCGTACATAACTAGGAAAAGCAATTACTGAATTATCCAATCTTCTGAGCAAGCAATTCAGCAAACCCTTTTGGTTTTCCAATGGAAGCAAGAGAAATTGTAACTTTTTATTATTTTCTTTTCTATATTACACTTACCAACAATATATTGTGAATTCTTGCAAGTACCGTATTTATATTCTAGGTCCATAGTCTCCCATTGTGCCTGAAGTTGATGTATTAGTTGTTAATTCTCTGTTTTCTGGAACAGTTATCATGATACAATAGCAGCCACAACTTGTATCATGGTGCCTTTGGCATAATGAAATATCCAAAGGCACTTCAGAGGGACATTATAAAACAAAATGTGACATGAAGCCATTTAAGGAAACATTAGGGCAGATGACCAAAAGCTTAGTCAAAGGGGTAGGCTTTATGAAGCATCTTAAAGGAGGAAAGTGGGGTGAAGAGGCAGAGTGGTTTAGGAAGGGAACTCAAGAGCTCAGAGCCCAGGCAGCTGAAGGCATGGCCATCAATTGTGGGGTGATTAAAATCAGGGATGCTCAAGAGGCTAGAATAAGGGAGCACAGATTTCTTGGAGGGTTGTGGGGTTGAAGGGTTACAGAGGTAAGGAGGGGTGAGGTCATGGAGGGATTTGAAAGCATGTGTCATGTCAATAAAACAAACAAAATCAAAACTGTGTGCATCAAAACTTTATTCTTCTTTGCTATTTTTAAGATGGACTTTTGGTAAACCATAAGATGGCTACTACAGGCCACATGACTTACAAAATTAGCCATCTGTTCTAGAAACTTCCAACAGAACAAAAGAGTTCCACTCCTACTTTTGTGGGATCTCACATCCCATTGTAAGGCCACGTTATAATCACAAAACTATATGAATAACAGGCAAACTGACTGCCCCTAGCTGGGGTGATAACAAAGGCAGGGACATCAAAACTCATTATGCCTGAAGTGGTGTTAACAGTCACCATTTCACTCCTAAGGGAAACAATGGACTTTGGCACAGAAACTGCTTGCAAGGCTGCAATTAACTCATTAATGGATCATGTCAGATGACCCCATGCTTTTATCCTTTTGGACCATTTAATATTACAGTTCTAGCCTCACAGCTCAGCCTGCTGATTTAACACCAAACAGAATGAAGTCCAGCAGATCTCTCGGCTGACCAAGCGGCCGATCACCCTCTCTCAACTCCTTTACGACTGTTTGATTTTATAAGTCTCTGATCATCGCCTGCCAAGCAGTCTAAGCACAGAAACCCCCATCCTGCTACATTGTCATTCATCTCAAGAATTTGTTATGTTGCTGCCTCCAACCAGAAACTCATCTGGACTTTGTCTTCTTGGACGCTGGAAATCAGGTGAAAAAGTATTCATTTCTGTGGTTCTTTCATTGTTATTATCCAAAGTTGTAAAAACTCCCTCCTTTCTATCCCCTTTCTATGCGTGTGTGTGTGTGTGTGTGTGTGTGAGGTTGTGTACAATCCACCAGCCCCTTTTTCCCTAGTTTGGATATGAAATAAACCAACCTTCTGACTTAATCATAAAGAAAATTTACTGCCTATTATTATAAAATTGGACCGCACAAGCTGAGGTTTTGGGGAAACATACCACAGCCTACGTTAAAAATAATCTAAAAACACTTCTGCTTACGGACAGACAGATTTTGCCTCTTTCCTGTCCATAACACATGGCTGAGAATTTTAGAATCGTGGGGTTGCTTAACCGGGAACCAATGTAGGTCAGTGAGGACAGGTGAATGGGGCTGGATGTGAGTCAGAACATGGGCACTGGATTTTTGGGCAACAACAAGTTTACAAAGCATAGCCTGTGGGAGCCTGACGAGGAGTTCATTCCAATAGTCACACCCAGAGGTAACAAAGACATGAGTGAGAAGAAGGTTGAAGGGGGGCAGAGTTGGAAAATGTTACAGAGATTGGAATAGGTGATCTAGGTGATGGTGCAGGTATGTGGTTGAAGTTCATTTCAAAGTCAAATATAACACAAAGGTTGCCACGAGAGAAATTGAATCTCAAAAAGTTGCCATGAAGAAGGATTGAGTCAGGGTCTCAGGAGCGGAGTTTATTGCAGGGACCAAAGACATAGGGCAGAATTGTCACAGATTTGCACTAAGTGCATTAGTGGGCAAGGAAAACGACGTTTTACCCGCCGACCCCGATGGTGACATCTCACGCCGTTTAGCCTCAAACCTGCCGCATTAATTATGCAATCCCAGGAAACACACCATTTCGATGGCGAGTGGGCTCTCATTCACCCGCCAGGCCATCACCTCGCTGCTTCATCACGCCAAGCACCATATTTATAGTCCAGCCGTGCTAACACCTCTCAGTGCTTCCAGACAAGGACTGCTGCAAAGAAATCATTTCCCTGAAAGACAAGAAGACTGCCGCCCTCAGGTTTAATGATGTGTCCCTCACGCACCTTTTGGACAGAGCGGAGGCCTGCCATGATGTCCTCTACTCTCGCTCTGGCTGCAGGAGGGACAGCAACATGACCAATCAAGCATGGGAGGCGGTGGCAGCGGTGGTCAGTGCCAACACCCTGCAAAAGAGGACAACCACCCAGTGCTGAAAAAGGATGAATGACCTCTTCTATCTTGCCAGGGTAAGTCACTCTTCTCATCACTCTCAACTCACACACTCACAAGCCAATCACACATCCACAGGGATCTCACTCACTGCCAGTTCAAGGAACACTACCATTCACTCACTCACACACATCTTCATTGTCCTCATCTCATCCATGGGACCATTTACCACCCACACATGCCAGGCATACTTATCATTTGGCATGGCAGGCATCCTGCATACACTCTCTCCACCTGTATTCATGCAGGGCAAGTTGGCGCACAATAACAGGGAGAGGTCGCAGACTGGTGGAGGAATGGTTGAAATCAAGGTCCTCACCAACGTTGAAAATAGAGTCATCCAGCTGACAGGTGAGGACCTGGACTGTTCCTGTGCTGATGGTAAGGTCGGCGGTGCTCTAACAAATGAGGGTCCAACAGTGCAACATTCATCAGACAACTATGCTGTGAGTCATGTGTCCTGTTTCACAGGCCACTGCCATGCACTAATTATCTCTCCTTGCTTTCACAGGCACACCTGCCAAACAGCTCCAACGCACTTCAACCGCAGGGCAGCCCTTGCCACCTCCTAAAGCGCCTCAACCTTGAAGTTCAACAGGCAACCCTCGCATGCGCTGCACAGTGTTACTGTGCACTCAGCTCCGAGTTCCTGTCAATGTTCAGCCCGCCAAGTGCGCGTCTTACATATGCTGTTGTGAAACACGTCGGCATGATTGCATGAAAAGATCTAGCTGGGAGGGGGGTGGAATGATTCCACAGGCTGGCCTTATACTGATATGCAAATGTATTACAATGAGGTTCCCGACATCCAATGGCGAGAAACGTGGCCCGCCTTCGACGGGCTGAGCGGACAATCACAAACTGGGTTCATGACATCGTGGAGCTAATTTCTGGCCTTCTCGCTATTATGTCCGCTCATGCCGCTGAGCATACCCGACGCTAGTGGACACTGAAAATTCCGCCCACTGACTTTGGCCTTCTATTACAAAACTAGCTGATTTTAATACTGGACAAGTTAGATCCCAGAATAAAGCCTGACTTGATAGACCCTAACTTATTCTTTTGTTTTAGAAACCATTAAGGAAATTACTGAACAAATTCACAGGAGTTTACTGATTGGTTTTTAACATAAAGAGTAAAACATTTATTAAACAAAGGGAAAAAAAAATTATATTACACCAGACAAAATGGTCGGAAAGATTTCAGTACAAACAAGAAAATGATTCATACTCACACCATGCCTTTTCTCCCAGCAATACTCTTACAGACACAAAAAAAACAGAGATCATTTGCCACTATCTTAACATCAAGGCTTTTTGCTTGAGCTTTCCGGCAGATTTCTGACCATCCACTCGATCCTTTTCCCCCAGCTGGTATCTCTCCCTGAGACACCCAAAATCGTACCCTAAACTCACTATTACTTCAACTGCAGAGAAAATACATGAGTTCCCTAAACTCAGTCCCCTAGCAGCCTTTCAGTAGTTCTTACCAGAGAGCAGAGAACTCCTGCCTTCCCTCTCTGACATATACACTCTGAACTTCTATTCTGTCTTTCTTTGTGCCTGTGTGTTGCTTGACCCGTATTGCTAGGCACAGCAGTTTTTTTCTACTTTGTGTTTTTTTCCGAAATCACTAAACTACTAACCCGTTTATAACCCATCCCTTCACCTCAAGTGTTGTAAAACCTCACTAAAATGTATATATACAAACAAATCCAGAAAACTTGACCTTTTTGCTAGGAGGTTCTACAGACTTCCCGGCACCAAGCTCACAAAAAACTAAATGAAACTGAAACCATGTTCTACCTTTCTTAACACACAGATATAAGTATAAATGAAACTTAAAGTTATTGTTCCTAACACTTGCCAATATTTAATTGGAACAAATACCTGCTCACCCTGTACTGGATGATAGACATTTACAATTCACATAAAGTGAGCTGAATAATATGAGGGGGTCGGACGGCTCTCCCCATCCCACACACCCACTCCCAAAGCAAAGTCAGCGTGGAGCCAACACACCTCATGACGACCCACCCCACATCCACAAAACACTGCAGGGCAGCTAAACGAGGGCCAAGTGAGTCCTCCGCCCCCTCACTCAGGAGGAAGGCCCACCCTCTGGAGCTGCAGGGCCAATTAGATTGGTTGGCAGCTCCATCAGTCCCGGCAGTGTCAAGAGCGCATTAGTGGCAGCTGCCAGGTCTGCAGCGGAAGAAAGAATGAGGCCCATGGAACCACTGAGCAGATAAGTCCATGGTGGGGTTAAGGCTGCAGGCAGGCAAGAAGGAAGGGGGTAATTCAATCTTAGGGTGGCCTGCCCATGATTGGCAAAGGGCAGCCCCCAAAGAGCGAACCCTACCTTCCTTCCAGCCCTTTGAAGATTTTTTTTTTCAAATTGGGCTGCCCGCCCCTGCCCAGCTGTCCAGGTCAAATGTTATATTGTGTGGGCAGTGTATTATCAAGCCAATTGACCCTTGATTTCTTATTTGAATATGCCAGAATTGACATCCCGCGCACTACCCGCAACCCCCTCCCCCACCACCCTGTATTATAGGGTGAGCTCGGGGGTGGGGGGGAAGGTAGTGGGCTGGGCACCCATCATAATTTATGTGCCCACCCCCCTCTGCCACCCCCTGTCCCAAAACATGAGCGGCAGGGGCACGTAAACAAGAGCCCAGTGTGTATAGGGCTGTGAAAGAAAATATTCCTTCATAATTCTTTGGTAGATTTAATTCCTGAGAATCACTCTGGGAACTCAGTGAAGGGAGGCAAAATGAGAAGGATAATAATTAGGCATTAGACAAAGGGCTGCAGCCCACAGCCATTGAAGGTAAGGAATCCAGGCTGTAATCTATAGACTCTGTTGCTAAACCACAGGAGGAATTTCTACCTAAGGAAACATTCTCCACACAGGCATCAGGCCATTCAAATTTCAGTACCATGTGCAATCCAGTTTAACCCAAATATACAGTAACAGGACAATGCTGTAGAATATTTTGCATCTTGGGGACTGAAATTTCTCTGTGTGCTATTTATAATGCACTTTTCAGCACACTTCAATAAAATTTCCTGTATTTAGGATTACGATGAAGTTACTATCATTACTATGCTTTCAAGCACTGCGTTGATAATCCTCAGCTTTAATGCAGACTTGATTAATCGTGCGTCATTTGCCAGTAGATTGTGTCTTGTTCTATTACGGACAGCTAAATTGCCCACAAATATTGCTCTTTTTTCTGAATCCTAAAATCCAGAAAGAGGTATGAAAGCTTTTCTTTGGGTGGAATTTTACACTGGCGGGATTTTACGGTCTGCCAAAGTCAATGGACGTTTGAACAACTCGCCACGTTTAACGGCCCGGCTCCCACTGTGACGGCACCATAAAATTCCACCCATTTCCACTCAAGTGTTGGTGGCGCATCATGGGCCAAACAGCAATTAAAAAAAAAATCTTGAGTCTTGCTTTGTAGTAGATTGTAATGTGAGAGTTATTTTAAACACTTATTTTAAATTAGAAATGTGGACTCATATTTCGAAATGACATCAAATATATTGGCCCCGGAATTACACAATAGGATTTTATTGAAGTCTTAACCTGTTGATCTGAAATTCCTTCTTCCACACTTTCAGCAATAAATAAGTGGACTAATGGTGGGAGGGTGCAGGTTGAAGAGCCCATCGCCTTCCCAACTGCCTCCAATTATGTCCGCGTGGGAAGGGCCGAGGACGGCCTTCCCATCCAGAGGTCAATTGAGGGTCTTAATAGAAATATGAGATCGATGGCACTTGCAAGTGAGATTGAGTTGTGTGAGGGATATCTATGCAGAATTTGCCTCTCTCTGCTTCCCGCCTCTGAATCCAATGGCAAGACAAAGCCAGGATGCCTGAGGATGGGGAGGGCAGGAAGTGGGTGGTGGGAGGTGGGATTGCAGTGGGCAGCCTGCAGCATCTGATGCATCCATACTGAAGACCTGAGTTTTCCATATAACCTTGTTGTTTTGTTAGCAGGCCTTCTTAGCTGGAGAAGTTAGCGTGTCCACCCAGCCTAATTAGCCACGACATTCCTGATGCACTGAGGAGATTGGTGCTGCTCTATCACACAGGATACAAATCCAGTATCCTCCAGTATCCTGGTGCATGGTTTTCGCCATGAACAGGTGAGCACTTGGAGTCACAATTGAGAGTTGTGTAAGCAGAGAAGACCAGACACTGGGGCTCATCTGAAGGTGTTTTTTATTCATACCTGGGATATTAATGTTGCTGGCAAGATGAGTATTTATTGCCCATAGGTAATGGCCCTTGGGAACGTGTTGGTGAGCCACTTTCTTGAACTGCTGTAGTCCATGTTGTATAGGAACACCCACAGTGCTGCCAGGAAGGGAGCAATGAATAAGTGGACTAAACTCTTTGTTATCTTAGTAGATGAAGAGATTTCTGATGAGCGCCCACAGTATTTGTACACAGCATCATATAAGTTCTGATGAAGGGTCATTGACCTGAGACATTGGCTGGAATTTAATGCTTGCCCTAAGGCAGGATGGGAGGCCAGTGGGGGTGTATAATGGGGTGGGAAGGTACGGGGTGGAGAGCCCATCACCTTCCCAATTGCTTCCAATTCTGTCGGGGGTAGGAAGGCTCTAGGATGGCATTCCCACCCAGAGGCCAATTGAGGGTTCCAGGTTTTTGACGCTGTGACAGTATTGGCATGCTCCCCAGTCAGCACTAGATCTGATTAAAGTGATTAATACTTTAATTTAGTGGTTGGAATGAAAAACAGAAAAAAAAATCTCAGAGCATGTTTCATTTGCTGAGTAGACTGTGAACATAACTGTAGTGGCTGCTGAATGTTATGAACTGTCAATTTAAATTTAATATAATACCTGGCATGATATATACTTCTGGCTACCATAACTATATTACGAGGTATCAGATTATAGGATGAAGTTTACTTGCAATAAAAAAATAATTTTCAGTCTCACATTTGTGTCTGGCAGGGAGCAGTGTGACTGCTCAACAGTATTACTGAGCTTCAAAGATTCATATAAAGTTTTTCTTTAATTACAGCATCGCTCAGTGGACCCTAAACACTGTTCTCTGGCAAAATAGAAACTGTAGCTGATTTCAGGGCTTTGGTGAGGAATAGAAAACCAAGCAGTCTTACAGAGCTTTTCATTCATGTCCACTGATCTTAACGGAAAAGTGAGCGCAAATTTAAAAAAGTGATAAAAATCAGAGAAGGCACCAATGGATAATTCGTGCTCATTGAGCATCACCTCAAACATTTCAATGCTTCAAAAAAGCATTTATAAACTAGCAAATAAAAAAAGGTAAGGACTTATTGCAGGTCATTAATGATGCGGTCACATTGGAAAGGGAATGCTTTAGTCCCGGTCAGACCTGGATTTGGGGGCCGGAATCCACCGAAATCCAGCTGACTCCAGCTGTTAATGGGCACCTGACTAGATGTTAATTGTTGTGCTGGCTGTTGATTGACCGATGTAACTCGTGCACTTCAAAATGGTGTGTACTTGAGGGTTATTTGCAAAATGCATTATATGCACACGGATCTCGGAGTATCTGTGAAACAGTGGTTTGTTATGCGGAGTGTACAGGGAGCAACAGGAATTTGGTGAGAGTGGGAATTCAGTGCAGAGGGGAAAAGGGGTGATGGGTGCTTTAAACCAACAGCAAATATATAAATAATCAGAGTAGTTAATTAGCTATAAAGGGATAAAATTAAAATTAACTAAGTAGAGGATACCAAAGTTAAAAGGATCCAAATTGTATTAAATAAAAACCTGGCAGCCATAAGTAATTGGATAATAAATCGGAATATAATAAAAATTAAGATATCTCCATATCATAAGTAGGTAGATTTATGGAAAAAGAAACTATAGAAAACCAACAGCCACTGCCTATAATTCCTGTGCCATTTGGGAACTCCATGATGCTTCTTGTGGCTTGGATGATCATGTGTACAGTACCTGCCTCCAGTTCCTCAAGCTCAAACTCAGGCAAAATGACATTTTACCCATTGGCCGCAATGGCAGATATTCACGCCATATCATGCCAAACTCGCCGCATTACTTATGCATTCTCGGGAAACACGCAATCTCCATGGCGGGCGGGGTCGCATTTGCCCACCATGCCATCACCTCGCCGCTTCATCACTATATTTATAGACCAGCCGCGTGCACACACGTCATTACTTCCAGCCCACAACTGCTGCAGGGAAGATATCCACAAAAGGCAAAAAGACTGCAGCCCCCCAGATTTAGCGTGTCATTGGAATGCCTTTTGGATGCCGTGGAGGCCACTGCAATGTCCTCTACCCCCGCTCTGGACGCTGGGTGGGCAGCAGTGTGAGCAACCAGGCTTGGGAGGCAGTGGCAGTGATGGTCAGTGCCAACACCCTTCAAAAGAGGGCAGCCACCCAGTGCCGCAAGAGGATAAATGATTTCCTCCGGTCCGCCTTTGTAAGTAATTTTTCTCACACTCTGAACTCACACACTCACAAACCCATCACACATCCACAGGGATCTCACTCACTGCCAGTTCAAGGGACATCACCATTCACTCCCTCACAGACACTTTCATTCCAGGCATGCTTATCATCTGGCCAGGCAGGCGTCCTGCTTACACTCTCTCCATCTTTATTCATGCAGGACAAGCTGGAAACAAGAGGGAGAGGTTGCAGACTGGTGGATGAATGCCTGAAATCAAGGCACTCACCAACTTTTGAAAACAGAGCCATCCAGCTGGCAGGCGAAGACCTGGACCGGTCCTGTGCTGACGGTGCTCTACCAAGTGAGGGTCATTGAACTGGGACATTGGGTGGAATTTAATGCTTGCCCCGGAGGCAGGATGGGAGGCCAGCGGGGGAGCATAATCCGGTGGGAAGGTGTGGGGTGGAGAGCCCATCACCTCCCCAACTGCCTCCAATTCTGTCGGGGGTAGGAAGGGTCGAGGATAGCCTTCCCATCCAGAAGTCAGTTGAGGGTTCCAGGTTTCAGGTTTTTGACCCTGTGACAGTATGGGCATGCTCCCCAGTCAGAGGTACTCCACCTTCAGCACCAGAGGGTCCAGCTGTGCAACATCCATCAGACAACCATGCTGTGAGTGATGTGTCTTGTTTCACAGGCCATTACCATGCACTAATTATCTCCCCTTGCTTCCGCAGGCACATCTGGGAAACAGCTGACAAAGACCATGACCCAGGACCTCCAATCAAGCCCCAAAGAAACCTCTGAAGAGGAATCTGAAGACCCCCTCCTTGAAGTCCGGTCACAGTGCTCACCCACACCCTCCACCAGTGCACAGACACATACCTCAGTGGGACCTGGTTTTAGAATAGCCTCGGGATCATAATCTGGTGAGCACATCGCACTGTCTAATCCACAGCAGGGGGTGGCAGGGACTTCCCAAGAGTCCGGCACACAGAGGAGTCCAGCAATTTGCTGAGTCTGAGTCAGATGATGAGTCTCTGGACTCGGTCATGTCACAGTTGCTGGAGCTGCAAAGGCAAGCTCGGGAACATCAGGGAGGGATGTCTGCTGCAATCCTCAGATTGCAAGGTACGATGGAGGAGTCTGTCCGACTTCAGGCTGAGATAATAGCACCAGCATGCCAACGCACTGAGGGCAACACTGGCAGGATGGCGGCTACCTTGGAGACCTTGGTCCAGGACGTCACTCCTGCGCTGCTGTGCAGAGTCAACTCCATCGCTGAAGCAATAGTTGGCCTTCAACAGTGTGTAGCAAAGAGGGATGCGGGGCAGCTCGATCTCACTGAATTCCTGCAGTGCATCTTGTAGATGGTACACACTGCAGCTACTGTGCATCGGTGGTGGAGGGTGTGAATGTTTGTGGATATGGTGCCAGTCAAGTTGGTTGCTTTGTCCTGGGTGGTGGCAAGCTTCTTGAATGTTGTGGGAGCTGCACCTATCCAGGCAAGTGAGGAGTATTCCATCACACTCCTAACTTGTACCTTGCAGGCTTTGGGGAGCCAGGAGATGAGATAATTGTTGCAGGATTCCTAGCCTCTGACCTGCTCTTGTAGCCACAGTATTTATATGGCTAATCCAGTTCAGTTTCTGGTCAATGGTAACCCCCAGGTTGTTTACAGTGGGGGATTCAGTGATGGTAATGCCATTGGACATCAAGGGGCGATGATTGGATTCTCTCTTGTTGGAGATAGTCATTGCCTGGCACTGGTGTGGCATGAATTTTATTTGCCACTTGTCAGCCCAAGACTGGATATTGTCCAGGTCTTGCTGCGTTTGGACATGGACTGCTTCAGTATCTGTGGAGTCGTGAATGGTGCTGATCATTGTGCAATCATCAGTGAACATCCCCACTTCTGACCTTATGATGGAAGGAAGGTCATTGATGAAGCAGCTGAAAATGGTTGGGCCTAGGACACTACCCTGAGCAACTCCTGCAGGGATGTCCTAGAGCTGAGATGACTGAGCTCCTATAACCACAACCATCTTCCTTTGTGCTAGATCTGCCTCCAACCAGTAGAGTTTTCCCCCTGATTCCCATTGACTCCAGTTTTGCTAGGGCTCCTTGATGCCACACTTGGTCAAATGTGGCCTTGATGTCAAGGGCAGTCACTCTCACCTCACCTCTGGATTTCAGCTCATTCATCCATGTTTAAACCAAGGCTGTAATGAGGTCAGGAGCTGAGTAGCCCTGGCAGGTTATTGCTATGTAAGTGCCGCTTGATAGCACTGTTGATGACCCCTTCCATTAGCTCACTGATGATTCAGAGAAGAATGATAGGGCTGTAATTGGCTGGGTTGGATTTGTCCTGCTTCTTGTGTACAGGATATACCTGGGCAATTTTCCACATAGCCGGACAGGTGCCAGTGTTGGAGCTGTACTGGAACAGCTTGGCTAGGGACGTGGCAAGTTCTGGAGCATAAGTCTTCAGTACTATTACCGGAATATTGTCAGGGGCCATAGCCTTTGCACTATCCAGTGCTTTCAGCCATTTCTTGATATCACATCGAGTGAATCGAATTGGCTGAAGACTGGCATCTGTGATGCTGGGGGCCTCCGGAAGAGGTTGAAGTGGATCATCTACTCGGCACTTCTGGCTGAAGATTGTTGCGAATGCTTCAGCCTTGTCTTTTGCACTGCTGTGCTGGGCTCCCCCATCATTGAGGATGGGGATATTTTTGGAGTATCTTCCTCCAATGAATTGTTTCATTGTCCACCGCCATTCACAAATGGATGTGGCAGGATTGCAGAGCTTAGATCTGATCTGTTGGTTGTGGGATCGCTTAGCTCCGTCTATTGCTTGCTGCTTATGCTGTTTGGCACATAAGTAGTCCTGTGTAATAGCTTCACCAGGTTGACACCTCATTTTTAGGTATGCCTGGTGCTGCTCCTGGTATGACTCCTGCACTCTTCATTGAACCAGGGTTGATCCCCTTGCTTGATGGTAATGGTAGAGTGGGGGATATGCTGGGCCACGAGGTTACAGATTGTGTTTTGAGTATAATTCTGCTGCTGCTGATGGCCCACAGCTCCTCATGGATACCCAGCCTTGGGTTGCTAGATCTGTTTGAAATCTATCCCATTTAGCACGGTGGTAGTGTAACACAACATGATGGAGGGTATCCTCAATGTGAAGGCGGGACTTAATCCCCACAATGACTGTGCGGTGGTCACTCCTACTGATACTGTCATGAACAGATGCATCTGTGGCAGGCAAGTTGGTTAGGATGAGGTCAAGTATGTTTTTCCCTCTTGTTGGTTCCCTCACCAACTGCTGCAGACCCAGTCTAGCAGCTACGTCATTTAGGGCTCGGCCAGCTTGGTCTGTAGTGGCGCTACTGAGCCATTCTTGCAGTTGGACATTGAATTCCCCCACCCAGAGTACATTCTGCACCCTTGCCACCCTCAGTGCTTCCTCCAAGTGGTGTTCAACATGGAGGAGCATTGAATCATCAGCTGAGGGAGGGCAGTACGTGATAATCAGCAGGAGGTTTCCTTGCCCCTGTTTGACCTGATGCCACGAGACTTCATGAGATCTGGAGTCAATGTTGAGGACTGCCAGGGCAACTCCCCCCTGACTGTATACCACTGTGCTGCCACCTCTGCTGGACCTGTCCTGCCGATGGGACAGGACAGACCTAGGGATGGTGATGGTGGTGTCTGGGACATTATCTGTAACATATGTTTCCGTAAGGGTGACTATATCAGGCTGTTGCTTGACTAGTCTGTGAGACAGCTCTCCCAATTTTGGCACTAGCTCCCAGATGTTAGTAAGGAGGACTTTGCAGGGTCGACAGAGCTGAGATTGCCATTGTCGTTTCCTGTGCCTAGGTCAATGCCGGTTGGTCCGTTTGGTCTCATTCCTTTTTGAGACATCGTAGTAGTTTGATACAATTGAGTGGCTTGCTAGGCCATGTCAGAGGGCATTTAAGAGTTAACCGTATTGCTGTGGGTCTGGAGTCATGTGTAGGCCAGACCAGGTAAGAACAGCAGATTTCCTTCCCTAAAGGACATCAGTGAACCAGATGGGTTTTTACATCGACAGTGGCTTCATGGTCATCATTAGGCTTTTAATTCCAGATTTTTATTGAATTCAAATTTCAACTTCTGTTGTGGCGGGATTCAAATCTGGGTCTCCAGAGCATTACCCTGTGTCTCTGGACTACTAGTCCAGCAACAATACCACTATGTCATCACCTCCTCATCAACAGCCACATCATCTCCGGGTAGCCCTTGTCCCTGAGGAGCCATTCCTAATGATTCTGTGGACCCTGGAATACATCAGGGATCTGTGACCAACCAAGAATGTAGGAGTCATGTATGGTCCCTTGAAACCGTGCACTGACCTGCAGGGTACGTTTGTGGTGGTCGCACACCAGCTGCGCATTCAGCAAATGGAATCCCTTGCGGTTGACATAATTGGCCATGTGTTGCGATGTTGTTGAGGTCTGAGCGCCACCTGAGTGCAGTCGATGGCACCCTGCACCTGTGGGAAATCTGAGATCTGGGCAAATCCAATTACTCTTATATCCTGGCTCTCCTGGTCCCAGGTGAAATGCATAAAGTTGTGTGTCCTCGCAAAGATGGTAACTATGACCTCAAGGGTATAGTTGTGGATGGCGGTTTGTGATATCCCACAGAGGTCACCAGTGGAGCTCTGAAAGGAGCCACTGGCGTAGAAACTGAGCACCATGGTCACTTTCACGGGCACTGGCAGTGGATGCCCTCCATGCCACCATGGCACCAAATCCTGCAGCAGGTGGCAGACGTGACCGACCAGTTCCCTAGAAATACACAGTCTTCAGCGACACTAGCTCTCAGCCATCTACAAGAATGAAAGGTGGCATCTATAGACTGTGGGTGTTGATAAGCGTTGGCTCTACGACCACGTGTGTGGGAGCCCCCGCTGCCCCTTCTTCCGGAGGGTGCTGCTCCTCCCTCTGTGCAGCCAGGCACCTCAGTTGCTCTTTCCTCCGCCGTCTCTACTCTCTGTAAGCCATGAGGCATACAGCTAATTCACCAGGCTCCATGATCCTGATGTACTCCTCCTGCAGGATGAAAGAGAGAGACACGTGATTAGCATGGGTGTAGTAAGAACCTGTCCTGGTTAAGTGTGAAGACCCTTAACACATCCCAGAGAGTGCTGGCCATCACTTGGCTGGTCAGAGATTAGTGCACTGCATGGCTGTCCGAAACCCCAAACACCTCCGCCCCATTCCACCTGACAGATTGGCAGCAGCTTCACCCACTGGACTGCATGCTGTGCTCTCAGCTCAGGCGCAGGCATTCTCCTAACCCACACTGCAAGGCTGCCCTGTTAACTTGAACTATCGGGGAGACTGGTCCAAACCGGATATTGACATTGTAAGGGGCTGTGAGCACCTCTACCAGTGAGTGCTCCATGGCCAGCTTTAGCAATGAGTGTACAACATGTGCAGTTGTCCAACCGTTCTGCAGTCCACTAAAACATGACTTTGCAGTCTGTGCTCGAGAGGTGAAATGCTCTGGAGCACTTGGTGGTACTTTGATGCCTCTGCGTTTCTTGAGTGGGGAGATAAGCTAGAAGACGGACTCCAACCTTATCAATGGCTGCGCCTGAACTGCCTCAGCTGCAGTGGAATGGTCACTATACATAAGGTTTTCCTAATGTGTGGCTGCCCCTCTCGCCCACCCTACCCCCCACCCTGAATGCCTGCACGCTACATTCAACCGCAAGGCTGCCCTAGTCCCCCACTCCAAGTCACCTCAACACAAGGTTGTCCTTGTGCCACCTCGCCCTGCCCCACCCTCCGCCCGCCCTCCACCTGCCTCAAACTTGAAGTCCAACAGGCAACCCTGGTGAGTGCTGCACAACGTTACTCTGTACTCACCTCTGAGCGCAGCTCGCCAAGTGCACGACTTTTATATGTTGTTGTGAAGCACGTTGGCATGCTTTCCTGCTGATGTGAGTGGACGATCCAGTGGTGGGGGCAAAATGATTCCAGCGGGCAGGCCGAATAATGACGTGCAGATGTATTACAATGAAGTTCCTGACATCTGATGGCAGGAAATGCAGCACCCCTTCAGTGGGCTGAGCAGACGATCGCAAACTGGTTTCATGCTGCTGTGAAACCAATCGCGACATATTGTCCACTCACACCACTGAACACGCCCAACACCGATGGGCATGGAAAGTCCCAGTCCCAGTGCTTCTGAGCTGAACGATAAGCTGGAGTCATTGCAGGGCGTTTGGAAGGCTGAGAATTTCCTGGAGCACATGTTCAAGCAGGTGGTCACCCCATAGCTACAGAGAGTTCATGAGAATATTAAGTGGGTAGCCATCTAGCAGGGAAGAAAGAGACAGGCAGTGCAGGGACCCCTGGGGAGTAAGGTACTCTTAAACTGGCTTTGAGTACTTGTAAGAGGAAGATGACGCCTGGGGAAGTGCAGCCTAGAGCATATCCACAGCACTATCGGGTATATGAACGGTGAAGAACTGCACTGATGGACAAGTGTTTCTGCAGCCTCTGTCATGAGTCCTGCATGGCGTGCTGCCTGCCTGGTGCCAGCGGACATCATTGAGACAGTGCAGAACATTTTGAAATGGGAGGTGAAAAGCCAGAAGTCATGGTCCATATGGGAGCCAATGACAAAGAGTTGGGATCCTGCAGACAGAGTTTTGGGAGCTAGGATAAAAGTTAAGGAGCAAGACCTCAAAGGCCTTAGATTACTCCCAGAGTCACATGCTTATGAGTATGGGAACAGGATGGTAAGGCAGGTTAATGTGTGGCTGGAGAAATGGTGCAGTTGGAAGGACTTCAGAATCCAGGGTCACTGGGCCCAGTACTGGGTTAGGAGGGCCCAATACAAGGTGGACAGGTTATACCTCAACATAGGTGGGATCGATGTTATTACACAAAAGTTAACTAGTGCTATGGGTGGAGAATTTAAAAAGCAAAATACCTCAGCTGCTGAAAATTTAAAATGCAAATGGAAAATTCTGGAAGTACTCAGCAAGTAGACAGCATTTGTGGGGAAACAAAGTTAATGGGCAGAATTTTACCAGCCCTTGGGTGGCAGGAACGGAGGTAGCTGGCCAGTAAAATAGTGGGGAGACACTCCCCGATGCAGTCCCGCCTCCCTTTGGCAAAGGGAAAGTAGGCAGAGAGTAGTGATGAATAGTTGCTTTTCAGACTGTAAAGAATGATAAAGTAATGTTCCCCAAGTGTCATAATTAAGACCCCTGATCTTTTTGATACATATTAATAGCCTGAAGTTGAGTGTACAGGGCATAGCTTCAAAGTTTATAGGTAATATGAATCTTGGAAACGGAACAAATAATGATGAGGATAGTAACAGATTTAAGGAGGACATTCACTGGTGAAATGGGCAGACACACAGATGAAATTTAATGCAGGCTTGTATGAAGTGAGACATTTTGGAAAGAAGCATGAGGGAGACAATATGAGCTAAGTGGTATAATTTCAAACAGGGTGCAGGAACAGAGAGACTTGGGGAAATACATACATAAATCTTTGAGGTGGTAGGACAACTTGAGAAGAATGTTAAAAAAAAATTGTGGGACCCTTGGCTTGATGACCAGAGGAATGGAGTACAAAAACAGGAAGCTGCGTTAAACCTTTATAAAACCAATTGGCTAGGCCCCAGCTGGAGCATTGTGTTCAATTCTGGGCACCGCATTTTAGGAAGGATGCCAAGACCTTGGAGATTTACTGGATTGGTACCAGGGATGAGGAACACCAAAAACTTGGTGAGACAGGAGATGGGGTTAGACTCTTGAGAGCAGAGAAGGTTAAGAGAGGCTTTGATAGAGGTGTTCAAAATCATGAACAGCTTTGATGGAGTAAATAAAGAGAAACTGTCCTCCTTAATCAATTCTGCTAACCTTGCTCCTTTCCTTTCCTATATTTACTGAACACATTATATCCAGAATTATTTAACTTCCAGTCCATCCCTTTTTTGAGCCAGGTCTCACTTTTACCATGTGGCTGTCTGTATCTGCAACTCACCAATCTTATTTACCACACTCCACACATTCACATGCATGCATTATAATCCTAATTTAGATTTTATTATTTTCCCTCTTACACTGAACCCACCTAACACTTTACTATTTCCTACTCTAACACTATCTGTCATTCCCAATACTCTTTGCACCTTGGCATTCTTCTCTGGTGTTACCTCCTGGTTTCCACTCCCTGCCAAGTTAGTTTAAACCCTCCCCAGTAGCACTGGCAAATCATTTCCTCAAGGAAATTGATCCCGGCTCTATTTAGGTGCAACACGCCCGGCCTGTGCAAATCCCATCTCTCCCAGAACTGATCCCAATGCCCCAACAATCTAAAGTCCTCCCTCTTGCACCATCTCTCCAGCCTCACCTTCATCTGCTCTATCCTCCTATTTCTATACTAACCTGCACATGGCATTGGGAGTAATCTGGAGATTAATATTTTGAGGTCCTGCTTAACAAATTTCTACCCAGCTCCCTAAATTCAGGCTGCAGGACCACATCTCTCTTTCCAATGGTATCATTGGTACCATAACTGCCTCAGGTTGCTCTGCAGCCGCTCAGGGATATCCGTGGCCCTGGCACAGACTGAAATATCACGCATCATTCTACATCCGTTCGGGTCGGGCACGCGCCTGCCTGATGAGCGAAAAATTCTAGCCATGGTTATCCAGGACACAGGAAATGCCCTTGAGATCCCACATGGAACAGGATGTACACTACAGGGGTCACAGCTGCCCTGCCATTCCTCTATATGTTAGATAATAAAACTTGCTGCTTAAAAAAAGGCTCAGCAGCTACTCATTTCTCTTCTTCTCATTTCACTTAAATATAAGGAGGTTAATTGAAATGCTTTACTTAACTCTTATTATCAAAAAAACTGGAATTTTTAATTTCCCAACTCCTTAGACCACCTCCCTATCTTTCAATATTCACTAAGCTATCAACTCATGAACTTCTTGTAAATGTCACGGTTTGATTTTCTTTTCTCCCTCTCACTTCAGTGATCCTGACCTGCTTCACACACCTTCCGGTCTGCCTGACGGTGATTCTTTTTTAAATGTAATTTTTCATGGGATGTGGATGTCGCTGGCAGCACTTGTTATGCATCCGTAATTGCCCTTGAACTCAGTGGCTTGCTAGATCATTTCAGAGGGCAGTTAAGAGTCAGTCACATCACTGTGGATCTGCTGTAGGCCAGACAGGGTATGGATGGCAGTTTTCTTTCCCGAAAGTACAATAGTGGAACAGATCGGTTTTCACAACAATCAACCATAGTGTCATGGTCACCATGGACTAATTTACAATTCCAGATTTTTTTTAAATTAATTGAATTTAAATTCCACCAGCTGCCAGAGTAGAATTTGAACCCGTGCCCCCAGAAAATGAGCCTGGGGCGGAATCGTCCATGCCCACTGGCGTTAGGCGTGCTTGGCGGCGTGAGCGGACAATATGGCGAGAAGGCCAAAAATCGGTTTCACGACGTTGTGAAAGCAATTTTCGATTGCCTGCTCAACCCGTCGATGGAAGGCCATGTTTCCTGTCATCAGGCATCAGAAACCCCACTGTAATACATCTGCATATCGTTATAAGGCCAGCCTGCCAGACACATCTGCCCATGCTGGATTATCCGCCCACGAAGGCTCATGTGTTTCACAACTGCACATAAGTGATGAGCACCTGGCAAGCTGAACTTCGCTCAGGACTTTGAGACTTGTTTGTCTACCTTGCTTCGGGAAGTACTCACAGTCATCAGTGCCTGGCTTCGCAGACAGCACCACATCAATTTTAAGGGGGTCGGGCAAGTCTCCACCTACCAGATCAGCCATAAGTCGGGGGTGGCTTTGTATGGTTACAGGGCTAGGGCTTGCTTGGGGAAGGGGGAAAAGAGGCCTCAGGCATGGGAAGAGGCTGCAGGGCTAGGGTTATACTGAAGAATGGGGGTAACCCAGGGTGTGTGTGGGGACACGTTGATTTGTGCAAGTGGCCTCAAGATGGTGAGGGCTGAGGAGGCAGTCTCCAGAGCAGGTGAGGCCAGATGGAGATGTGAGGGTATGTATGTGAGAATGGGTGGTGATGTCCCTTGAGCTGAGAATGAGTGAGATGCCAGTGAAATTGTGATGGCCTTGACTGTGTGAGTTTAGAGTGGTGAGATGCTAGCGTTACTCTGGCTGCATGGATGAGATCATTCCTCCTCTATCTGCATTGGATGGCAAACCTCTTCTGTGCAGCATTGGCACTGATCACCCTGGCCATCACCTACCTAGCCAAAGTGGTAATATTGCTGCCCCTCCTGCAGCCAGAGTTGGGGTACAGGACATCACAGCGGGTCTCCAAAGCATCCAAAAGGTGCTCAAAGGATGCATCACTAAACCTGGCGTCTGGAGTCTGCTTCTTTCAGACCCACACCTTATTTGCAGCAGTCCTGGGCTAGAAATACTGAGAGGTGTGTGTGCTTTTGCACTTTAAGTGTGGCGCCTGGCATGATGAAGCGGCGAGGTGATGGCGTAGCGGGCAAATCGCATGGAAATGGCATATTTCCCAGTCATGCATAATTAATGCAGCGGGTTTTGGGATGATATGGCACGAGAAGCCACCATTGTAGCTGATGGGCAAAACATGGTTTTACCTGCCTGCTACCGCACTTAGTGTAAACCTGGGATGATTCCACCCAGGGTTTCTTGATTACTAGCCCATGCACACACAGTGAAGCACACACTCCAGCAGAAACTCACACAAATGACACAAGCACAAACAAGAACACACGGACATGCACATTCACACAATCACTTTATGATTTGTGTAAGTACAGAACATTTTATATCAATGAGATTTCTGAACCTCTCCCTCATGGTTACACTTAACCATTCGCCAAGTGATTTGAAGCCAGCAGAGCTGAATTTTGGAGATTGTACATCAAAGTTTCAAAAGCAGCTGCCAATATCATCATGCAAGATACTAATAGGGCAGAAACCTGTGCCTGAACACTTTAGTAGTGTCAGGGAAAGTTCTGGGCAGGTCCACCTTGGTACTTAAGTCAGAAGCACTTCACCCCCTTGAGTTTTCATACTTCCCTATTTCTCCCACGTTCAAGTGTAGCACCAGTATAAAGCTATATTACCAACCAATGAGCTGCAGGGCACACAGATGGCCCAATATCTCTGACTCATTCTGCATCAGTACCGGGAATCTCTCTGCTGCTGTAGTTGCTGTCTGTAGATTAGTCTGCAATCTCCTCCAGCCCGACAACCCTCCAATACGTCTGCACTCCTCTAATTCTCAATTATTGGTGGCTGAACCTTTGACAGCCTAGTCCTTAAGCTTTGGAATTCCCTCCTTAAACCTCTCTGATTCTATTCCTCTCTCACCTCTTTTAAGACATTCCTTAAAACCCACCTCTTTGACCAAGATTTGGTCCTCTCCCTTAATACCTTCTGATGTAGCTCGGTGTCATTCACAATACCTCTGTGAAGCACCATCATTGTGTTAAAAGGCCCTTGGTGTAGTAGCGTTCCCAAGTTCACCAGGGCAGGGATGCAGCTGAATAAACTAAAAATGAACGCAATTGTTTTCATTCTTTTTTCCCGACATGGTCATTCAAAACAGCACTGCGTGAGCTTTTGGGTTACTCCATGAATACTGCTGGTAGCTGACATCACTTTATGGTGATTTGTGTAAGCACAGAACATTTTATATCAATGAGATTTCTGAACCTCTCCCTCGTGGTTACACTTAACCATTTGCCAAGTGATTTGAAGCCTACAGAGCTGAATTTTGGAGATTGTGCATCAAAGTTTCGAAAGCAGCTGCCAGTACCATCATGCAAGATGCTAATAGGGCAGAAATTTACATCCCGCGGGCGGGCATCTATCCGACCCGATCGGGCATAATATCACACAAGGGGAGAGCCTGGATTTTCAGCAGGTGGGCAGGGGCCATCGGTAGGCCCAGGAGTGGTCAGGGAACAGACCACCGACTGCAATCGGCCCCCAGCCACAATTTCACGCTGGCTGACCAATTGAAAAGCTCAGCGCTGCCGGGGTCGGGCAGGCGATGGCATCTTCATGGGCACGGGCGAGCGCTGAGAGAAAGCTCTCTGATGGCAGAGAGGTGCCCAGGGAGCTGCAGACTCGAACACAATGAAATAAAGCTTTGAAAATCGGGGAAAAAATGTCCAAGCAGCACAATCAGGCACCTGAACATATAGATGATAAAAATGCTGTCCATAGATTTTTATTTTATTTTAATAACAGAAACCTCATCCCGCCCTTGGATGAGATGTCATGAAAAATGCAAAGTCCGCCTGGCCGATTTGCCCACCTGTCAACCAAAAGGTTAGACAGACCACGAAAAGAATCAGAGCCAATTGCGCCGTTAATGGGTTTAATTGCCCTTTTAATTGTCGGCAGACGGGCTTCCGACTGTTGCATGTGCCCGCCAAGCGAAATATCGCGTGAGCGCGGGATGATGTTGGGATGCTCACCCAATGTCTTTTCGCGCGACTTTACGCCCAATCAGGTCAGGTGGCGCCCACCCATGGAGTGTAAAATTCTGCCCATGGTTTTTGGGTTTGCAGCTCCCTGAGGCAGCTCTCTGCCTTCAGGGAGCTTTTTCTCAGCGCTCGCCTGTGCCCGCAGAAACATCATCGCCCACCCTCCTCCCGCCCCCCACCCTAGCAGCGCTGAGCTCTCAGCGTGCATTTCACGCTGGTTGGCCAGCCAGTGTGAAATTGCAGCCGGGGGCTAATCGCAGTCGGGGGTCCATTTCCCGACTGCTCCCGGACCCGCTGATCGCGGCCGCCCACCAGGCTGAAAATTCAGGCCTTAATGTTGTTCTATGTTATACATATCTGAAGTTTCACTGCATAATGTGTGTGTGCCTCCTTCAAATGAGGGTGGTTCTTAAATTAATTTAAGGCAGTATGCTGTGAGGCCACCAGCCTGTTTAATTGGACGTTAGTGAAACAATCCACTATTTAAAGTTCAGCAGGAAATGTCCCCACAACTGATGCACTAAAAACAAATTACTGGGTCTTAACTTCCTCATTAATTACTGGCGCTCTGCTAACGTAGCCTGGAAGTTGCGCTTTAGGGTCCTACAGAAGTCTTGACGCATGCCCATGCGTGCTAAAAGTGCACTGCATTTGAACTTCCAACTCGGGATTTTTAACTCAAGGCTAAGTATGCTACACTGAAGGGCTTCGAATTAAATTGATGTGACAGTGCTAATTTCGCCTAGATGCGCCAATGATGGGCAAGCAATTACGTGGATTTCTTTACACACTTTCATTCTTGGTCTAACTGCAGTGAAGAGAGGCAGCAGACATTTCGAAGAGATTCTTTAGGTGGGTGAATTTGTTTATGCATATTTAAAAGATGTTGAAAGTATATGTAATGTGCAGAAAGTGCAAGTTGCTGTTTGCAGCCATTGCTGTCTTGGAGCCAATGTGTTGTTTGTTTACATAACAGTCACTACCTTCCAAGAAGGAATTCAGTGCATGAGGTGTTTCAACAATTTGATTATTGCAAATATGTCACCTTTTTTTCCTTTCAGATCTGGGGCATGAGTCCAAATGATATCTAGACCAATAGGATGAAAACTCCCCCTATCAGTCACCATTCCGAGTGGTTGTGGATTTGCATGCCAAAGTGCCTGTGACTGGCATTTTAATCAGAGAAGCCACAAAGGTGAATCGTTTTGGAAAATGGAAATGTCTTTCTGGTTTTATGAGCTGTCCTAAGGCATGAGGTGAAAAGACATTGGGCGGAATCGTCCCAGATTGGCATAAAGTGTGCCAGCGGGCAGGGAAAAAGTCATTTTACCCGCCGGCCGCAATGGCGGGTTTTCGTGCCATATCATCCCATTCCTGTCTCATTAATTACAGACACAGGAAACACGCCGCCTCACTGGTGGGAGGCCTCCACTTTGTCCGCCACACCGTCACCAGGCCGCTTCCTCACTCAGGGTGCCACATTTAAACTGCAGCTGCGCGCACAGTTCTTAATGCTTGCAGCCCAGGACCACTCTGGTGAAGATATGGCTGAAAAGCCAAGAAGAGGGCAATCCCCCGATTCAGTGATGCATCCCTGGGATGCCGCAATGTCCTCTAACCCGCTCTGGCTGCAGGAGCCGCATCAGTCTAGTCTCACCACTCCGGCTTGGGAGGCGGTGGCAGAGGTGGTCAGTGCCAATGCTGCACATAAGAGGTTGGCCATCCAGTCCAGAAACAGATGAATAATGAATGATGCCAGGGGGTCAACAGTCATGGGGAAAAGCGCATGGTTGACTGGGGGAGTGGAGAGGACACAGGAGCTGAAAAGATACTTGACCATGACCATGGTTGTCAAAATCAAAAGTGAGCAAAGCCTCGTGTTGAGCGGGAACAGGTGCTGCATGGGAGTGCGATCAGTGGGTGGGTGGAGATGCAGGTCAGCTCAGATGGACAACTGAAAGAGAACCCCAGCAGGTAGCATTGAAAATGCTCAGGACAGTGAGATGAGTGTGATGGAGGAAGGCTCCGCATGTGGGAGAGTGCTTGGCCCTGCCACACACACACTTCTCCCTCCAGATCCCCTCATGGGCCAGCTGCGAGCAGCTGAACTGCTAGTGGGGGAGGGGGATGCAGGGGGATGACTCGTGAAGCCTGTAAATGAAGCTGAAAGACAACATTCCACATTATTCAATGAAAGTGAATATATTTTTAGATTATAAAGTGACAAAATGTGTTCACCATGCAACTGCTTGTGATCAGAATTTCTTAGCTTTTCTAAGCTTACCACTTCTTCTAGGTGCTGCCCTGACATCGACAGAAGGGGTGGAGACAGCCTGTGCAATGGCTGGACCTATTGCCTCTGATGCCTTCGGTGTGGGTCCTCTGGAGAGCCGAGGACCCCGGCATGCTTTGGCTATCTTCCTGTGGGCTGGATGCTCCCTCTGCAGTAATGGAGGGTGAGTTTGAGGGGGGTCACAGGCAAAGGGGACTCGGAGGGGGCGGACAGCCTCAGAGATTCCTGAGTGATTGACCCAGGGGTGTCCAGCTGCCACTCCTCCTCCCTTTAGGTGCCTGAGGACCCAGGCCTGACTCCTTGAGGGGAAGGAGCACTTGGAGGGGCATCGAGGTGCCCCCATTTCCCTCTTGCATTGTCACTGTAGGAACTCACCCATAGCTACAGCAATAGACTGCATGTCTGTGTGTATCTTCACATTCTGCTAGACCAAGGTCTCCATGGTGTCTGCCATCCATCCCATTGAGACCTTACATGTGGGCACCACTTCATCAGAGAGCAAGAGGAAGCGCTACTCTGACTCCCATGCCACTCTGTTGTGAGCCAGTTTCTCCTGCCTGAAAACAGATGGAGAGACTGTGAGCAGGGCGCATGAAACAAAGTAGAGATAATTTGTGCATGGCAGCAGAAACAAAAGCAGGAGAGAGAACACTCACAGTTGCATTGAGAGCAGGATGATGTGGTGCAGGATCCTCACGTGGGTGTTCGCTGCCTACTTCACCCTCGCCGCAGGCATGGCCCATGTCCTCACCAGTCAGCACGATGGCACGCTCCTCATAGTTAGTGAGGAAGCTAATGTGGGCCACTCCACCCCTGGTCTGGGATATCTCCCTGCTGCTGTGAGCCAGCTTCACCTGCATGAAAGCAGATGGAGAGAGTGTGAGCAAGGCACATGGCACTGCATGAAATGTTTATGTGGCGAGCGAAGCCATGGATGGGATGAGGATGCGACTCCAGAGGATATGAGCCTGATGGAGATGTGAAGGTTTGTAAGAGAGTTAGTGGCATTGCCCCTTGAGGTGTGAGATCCCTGTGGATGTGTGTTGGGTTTGTGAGTGTATGAGCTGAGAGTGATGAGGTGGTTGACTTACCCTGGCGGAACGGATGAGAGCATTCACCCTCTTCCTGCACTGGATGGCGGACCTCCTTGGCGCTTCAGTGGTGCTGACCACTGCTGCCACTGCCTTCCAGGCTGGATTGGTGACTCTGGTGGACCGCCTGCAGCCAAAGCGGGGGTGGACAACATCGTGGCGGGCCTCAATGGCGTCCACTGAGGCGTCACTATATTTGGACGCTGCTGCCTTTCTAGCTTTCAGTGAGGCGGGGCACACCGGGAAAGGGACGGTATGGCGCAAAAACCCACCACTGCGGCCAGCAGGCAAAACCTCACTTTTCACGCTCGCTACCGCACTTAGTGCAAATCTGGGACAGTTCTGCCCTTAGGGTCCACCCATTGTGGATTATGGATTTAGGAACAGCTGTCATTTTCCCCAAATGTAAATACTTTGCACTTGCCTCTCAATAAATAACCTGAGTCTTCCTCAGAGCTCCAGTAATTAAACCACCCAGGCTTCCTGTCAGGCAGATGCCAGCCTAGGTCACATGACCATTTCACCTGCACTACATTTAAAGTTACAGTTCCAAAATATAGTAATCTTATGAACCAAAAGATATAGTTCTAAAACAGAAGGATGGGGGTGGGATTCCCGGGAAGGTCGGGAACGTGCCCAATCACCTGGACATCCTGGAATGACAAGGGTTGGTAGCTGACGGTGGGGAGGTGGAAGGTGATGCCAGGAGGATCAATAGTGATATGGGAAAGGACATGGGTGACTGGGGGAGGGGAAAGGATGGAGGAGCTGACAAGATATTTGACCATGACCACATTTGTCGAAAATCGACAGTGAATGGAGCCTCATGTTGGTTGGGAACAGGTGCTGCATGGGAGTGCAATGAGTGGGTAGATGGAGATGCAGGTCAGCTCAGATGGACAACTGAAAGAGACCCCAGCAGGCAGCTTGAAAATGCTCAGGACAGTAAAATGAATGTGATGGAAGAAGGCTTTGCGTGCGTGGGAGAGTGCTTGAACAAGGCTCTGAAAGGCCCTGTCACACACACACACTTCTCCCTCCAGAATCACTCGTGCTTTGGCTGCATGCAGCTGAACTGTTAATGAGGGGTGGATGCAATGGGAGGACTCGTGAAGTCTGTCAATGAAGCTGAAAGTCTTAAAAGCCTCACCATTATGACACTTGATGGAATCAAGGGCTGCATGGGTTCTATTCAATTGGATGAGCTCTGTGGGTGTGTAAAATCATTGGGCTGAAATTTGCCTTGAGCAGGAACATAAAATGGGCAAATGATTCAGCATGCCATTTTTTACCACCCTCCACCCCCCCCACCACCCCACGTTCATTTCCATAGGTTGAGTAAATCAGCCAAGGTGTAAAATGGATGGCTGATCTGCTGTCACTAATTTCCTGCTATTGGCCAAGACCAATTTCATTCCCCGTGAGTCTATTTCAAGTGGGAGCAGTCGGACTTGGGAAGGAGGTAAAGAAGAGATGGCAGCAGCAACTAAGCTGCAACTCCACTTTAAGCAGCAGCAGCAGCTGCATTTCAGGAAGAAGCCAAATTGGGAAGAAGCAATGGTATTTCGGGCAGAAGCAAAAGCAGTATTTTTTTTGCGGGGGGGCAAAAGCAGCAGCAGTTTAGTCTCAAATGAGAAATTTATATGTGGAACAAAGCCATAAAACTTAACAATATTCTGCTTCAATGCAAACTGCGATGTGTCCATCATGACTTATTTTTTATTGCGTCACGACTCACTGGGATAGTGTGGTACAATGTCAAGCCCTACTGGTCCCCAAGCCGCGAAAAATGTGGAAAGGTTTGATTAAACCACCCAATGGTTTAATTTAGGTTAACAGAATACGAGCACCAGGTTTGTAAACTTAATAAGCAAATAACTATTTATTGAACAAATTGTCTTTAACCAGTGGCTAAAGAAAGAAATATGAACTGCTAATTTCTAACTCCATTACCTAAACGCTACCCCTTCTTAAATCTCTATACACACACATACAAGACACATAAGGCACACAAAAAAACATGGATTTTAAGGGTGGGATAAAACAGTTCAATAGCACCAATTCCGGAGTACAGGATTGGATGGGTTGATTTTGATCGATGTCTTCCAAATTCCTTTTGGTTCTTTGTTGATGACACAAGGTGGTCTTCCAGCATTTTCAGTCTTTAGTTCACTGGTTGAGCACTTGCCTTTCTTTGCCTCTAACAGTAATTTTCCTCTTGACAGGGGTTTTCAGAGAGAGGGCAGGTTATAGAAATATGAGGGGAAAAAAGCTAGCTAGCTATTATTGTAGAATTACTGGAATCTGACATACACAGGAGCAAGAGGTTTTAGGTCTTTTTCTTTTCAGGCTAGGAGCTATTCTGTTGCACTGCTCTCACACAAATCCTGGTCACCTGGTCAGGAGCCAATTAAAGCAGTGATGCCAGGCAGTTTCCCATTAGACCAGACTCCTCCTCGGCACCATCCTGTCTTTCATGGCACACTCTGTTCTGGGACAGCAACATTGTATATACCCCTCATACTGTTCCAGTTGACATGTCCTTAAAATTGTAATGTTAATCCACAGTCCAACAGAAATAAAAAGATATGTTCTTTACAATTCTTAAGTAACAATCCACGTCTCTCCTACACCCTCAGCTGTGTTCTTTTATGAAGGGGTTTTTCCATATTGAAGAATTTAGTTCAATTCAATATTTAATTGAGCCTACTAATAGTGCCTTTCATTATTGTAGCTTGGGAGAAAGCTTAAATCCATGTTTATTTGCTTTGTTCGTTTCATTCAAGATTACACTACTGTGGTTAGTGTTATGGGTGAAGAACTTCTTGAGTTAATCAGTGAAATATTGTGGAAAACAGGCTAAGCTTTTTATTGCTAACTTTACACACACAAACATGCACACACACATATACAGACACGCAGAATAGTCTCGCTCTCAAATGAATATTATGTTTGAGTACTTTGCTAGGAATTGTAAGGAATGAGTATATCAACATTGGCTTATTATATTTTTCAGTAGCTCCAGGCATTATCTATGGAGATTGTCTTTGCTGACCTTGCAAAGAATGTTAAACATAACTAAAAATCTCAAGAATAAATAAAGAACAGTAGAAAGTAATAAAAACAGAAAATGCTGGAAGCACTCAGCCTTTCAGGCAGCTACTGTGGAGAGAGAAACAGTTTATGTTTAGGTCAATGATCTTTCATCAGAACTGAAAAAAAGTTAGGGCCAGTACTTCTGTGGAGGGGCAGTCACCATCAGATTGCCATTCCGCTCCTAAATTTTTACTTACCCAGGTCTGGATGAAGAATGTGAAGGTCCAGACCTGGGTAAGTAAAACTTTAGGAGCGGAATGGCAATCTGATGGTGAAAAATGTGCAGTGCAGCAGCTCCAGACTCATTCCAGTGCAGGGCAGTAATGTCAGGGGAAGGGAAACTATGCCTCATTTTTACGGCACTAACTGCCATAAAGCACATAAGTTTAAAGTTCCTAGCCACTTGGAGAAGCCAGGGAGAAGGTAAGTGTGTACGGTAAGTGGGTGAGGGATGACGGTGGTGCTTAGGGAAGAGGTCAGGCGGTTGGGGGTGGGGGGGAGAGAGGGGGCGGGGAGGTGGGGGTGAGGGTGGTCAGCGGCTGAAGGATTCAGGTGATTAGGGGATTGGGTGGTCTGAAGGGTTTGGAGGGGAGTAAGGGGATCAGAAATGCAGTCAGGGAGTTGAGGGTAGCCAGGGAGATTGGGGGCGTAATCGGGGGGGAGAGTGCAGGTGTGGTACTCGGGAGCTCAATAGGATAGTTGGGAGGGTCAGAAGTGTAGTGGGGGGGGTGTGGATGGGTATTTAATTGGGGGATGAGGTGTAGTTGGATGTTGGGGGGCAGTCGAGGGTTCACTGTGGGTAGTCAGGGGGATGTTGGGGGTAGTTGAGGGGAGTCAGGGTAGTTGGGAGATCGGGAGGGTAGTTGGGGGTCAGGGAGGTAGTCAAGGGGTAGGGGTAGTCGGGGGTGTGGGAGGTGAGTGGGGAAGTCGGGGGCTTAGGGGTAGTTAGGGGGTCAGAATGGTGGTCAAGGGGTCAGGCAGGTAGTCAGGGAGTCAGGAGGTATTGTGTGATGGATGGTAGTCGGGGGATGGTGCAGGATGGTAGTTGGGGATGGCGGGGAGTGGTTCGGGGGTTGGAGCATAGTCAGAGGGGCTGGGGAGGTCATCGGGGGTGGGGGCAATTGTGGGGCCCAGTGCAGTCCAGTGGAGGTGGGTCAGAAGTATAGCCCAGAAGTTAGAAGTGGTTTTAATCCTAACTTTCCCTAAGTAGCCATTCTGCTAAGAGCGTCGGAGCCATCCAAAGTCTTCGATTTAAACCGGACGATCAGATGGTTCCTGGTACAGGGTAATTGCCCATTGCAAATTTGAACTTCCCAGGCAATTCCCATGCAGTCCTTGCACGGGGACCTCCAGGGGGCTCTCCAGCTCATTTTCTGGAGTATCTCCGGAGTGCGACACCCCATGGGATGGAATTTCTGGGGCAGAATTTTACGTTCCGCAGGCATAAAATGGCGCGTGATGAAATCGGGTGAGCATCCCGACGTCATCGTGCACTCACGTGATATTTAGCTCAGTGGGTGTGAGCGGGTGCTGCCCCTGCCATTAATTAAAGGCAACTTAAGGCCATTAACAGCCTAATTGATGGCGATTTTTCATTGCCCGTGCAATTTCGTTCTTGTTACATGGGCAAACGGGCAGGCGGCCAGACAACAATTTCAAAAACGTCACCCAAGGGCGTGGTAAAAAGTTTCAGCAGCATTGCCAGTGTGAGTAGTGAGGAGTTTTGGAGATAATTTGCTGCTTGGTTGCTTATTGGTACTTGGCAGCTTCACCTCTGTTTGGGGCTTCATTCTTAGCATTTCCAGGCTTCATTTTGGGACTCACTGGTGTGAGCAAGGCCCCCAGAGGATTCAGACCGTGTGGACCCTTCCAGGTATCAGACAGCCTTCTGTTACCCTGGTAATGGGGATTGTGGTCTCCACTGGAGGCACCTCCTCTGAGGAGGAAGAGAGGGGCAGAAGGGAGAGGAGGCCGGGTGTCCCAATGCAGCTTCCAAGGGAGGGACCTGTGGGAGGAGAAGTGCAGGCACCAGGGGTGCAGGGCCAGCAGGAAGTCCAAGGCGGAAGGAGCCACAGGAGACACCACTATCCTGCTGTCAGGGTTTACAGGCTGCGATGCAGCTACCTCAATATGTCTGAGGTGCAATGCCAAAGGAGGCTCCGCCTCTCAAGGGAGACCATGCCCTCCTTTTGTCAGATGGTTGGCCCTGAGATCAGCTCCGACTGTGTGGGTGGACACCTCATGCCAGTCGCTCCGCGGGTCACAGCGGCCGTCAATTTCTATGCCTCCGGCTCTTTCCAGGGGTCAGTGGGGGATCTGTGTGGAGTCTCCCAATCAGCTGTCCATAGTTGGGTCAAGCTGGTAACAGAAGCTTTGCTCAGGTGGGTACTGACCTTTATTCTTTACCATATGGACGAGGCCAGCCAGGCTGAACAAGCCAGAGGCTTTGCAGCAATTGCTGGATTCCCCCACATCCAGGGTGCCATCAACTACACACATGTGGCCATCAAGGCGCCAGCGGGTCAGCCTGGTAACTTTGTCAACAGGAAGGGATTCCACTCCATGAACGTGCAGATAGTGTGTGACCACAGGATTCAGGTTCTGCAAGTCTGCGCAAGGTACCCAGGCAGCTCTGAAGAAGGGTCATACGGACTCGAAACATAAACTCTGTTTCTCTTTCCACAGATACTGTCAGACCTGCTGAGCTTTCTCAGCGTTTTCTGTTTTCATTGCACTCTTACCTTCATCTGGCACCCCCGCCTCTCCATGCTGGTTGCACAGGGAGTGTGCCGGCTCTCGACCTCCAGGGCATCTTGCTCGAACCTGCTGAGCAGCAGGAAGTTGGGCTGTCCTCTGCCTGTACGCCCTCTCTGCCTGATTATGGCTAGTCCTCTCCTCAAAGGACAGAGGAGCATCGGTTAGTCCACTCTCTACCTGCAGCACCATTGCAGCCTGGCCAACCCCAGGTGAGGAACACCTTGCAATGCAGATCCAAGTCATGGCCCTCGAGCCACAAGGCACTCAGTTCAAGCCAACAGGGCTCATCCCCTTGGCCAGCTCTGGCACCGTTGACAGGTGGCATTCAGACTCTAGCACTCCTAAGGTCCACGGGGGGACAGCCAGACCTTCTGCACACCGACCCATGCCAACATGGCACTCACCCTTCCTGAGCGCAGCAGGTCATTGAAGCAGTTACGACACTGCACCCATGTGTGCCGCACCACATCATGGCTGCTCACCATTGCTGCCACCTCCTCCCATGCCCTCTTGGTGAGGTGCAGTGGCCTCCTCCTCCCATCCCTGGGGACAAGGCTGTCCCTCCTGGCAGTCGCCGCCTCCAGGAGGATGGCGAGGCACTCATCAGAAAAGCTGGGGGGGGGCGCCGAGTGCCCACCCGACCTGCCCTCCCGCTTGCTGTGTCCAGCCGCACTGGACTCCATTGGGAAGGCTGAACACATGTCCTTCCGTGGCAGCCTTCCAGGGGCTACCTGGGCTGTTTTTAAACCGGCCATCGGGTCGCCATTGGACCCAGCGGCCAACAGACCCCCCGCCCCCTCTCAGCCCTTCCCAGCCAGGTGGAGCCACATTTCACGCCGGGCAGGCCTTAATAGGCCCGCCAGCACGAAATTGCGGTCGGGGCCTAGTCGCCGCCAGTGGACCATTTTCCGGCCGCTCTTGGGCCCGCCCACCTGATGACCTCAAAATCCTGCCCTTGGAGTTTTGGACCTTAGAGATTTAACAAGGCACTAAGTAAATGTAAAGGCAGGGAAATGGGGGAGGTGGGAGAAAGGACAAAAGGGAAGACCTGCGGTAAGATGGAAGGCAGCACAATTAACTAACAAATGGTATAACTGTGAAAGGCAAAAGGTGGGGTGTGGCTATAGGATGAGAAAAGAAGCAAAATATTGACCATGTGGAGTTCTATATGGCAACAGCAGAATCATTGCCAGCAACTGATATCCAGGAAATTGGGGTCACTAGTTATGATCTGAAATAGTTGATATCAATGTTGAGTCCGGAAGGCCTAAAAGTACCTAATCAAAAGATGAGGTGCTGCTCGTGAGCTTGCATTGAGTTTGGTTAGAACAGTGAAGGAGGCCAAGCACAAAGGGGTCAGAGCAGGAGCGCGGATTGGAACTAAAATGGCGAGACATCGGAAGCTCAGGATCACACTAAAAGATTGAACAGAAATTTCCTGCAAGGCGATCATACAATCAACGATTGGTCTCCCCACTGAAGAGAAGACTGCACCTGGATCAGCAAATACAGTATATTAAGTTAGAAGAAGTGTAAGTAAATTGCTGCTTCAACTGGACGGACCTTTGTGGCCCTGAACAGTGGCAAGGTCAGAGGTAAAGAACAGGCGTTTCATCTCCTTCTCTTGCACAGGGAGTGTTGTGGGTGATTGAAGAGTGGACCAGGGTGTTGCAGAGGGAGTGATCGCTTAAGGGATGGTGGCATCAGGCTGGAGTTGATGGAAATGGCAATGGATGACCCCTTGAATGTGGAGCTTGGTGGAATGGGAGGAAAAGACATGGGGAACTCTACCATGGTTCTAGGACCATAGTGCCTTGGTTCTAGAAAGCAAGGGAAAGGGCTGAGATCAGAAGTGTGGGAAATGGAACAGAAATGGTTGAAGGCCCTGCCAACCATGGTAGAGGAGAGGAAATAGGAAGAGTAAAGGTTGAGGCAAAAGGAAAGCAGTTCAGAAGCACAAGTATAGAAGCTGGCATCATCATAACAGATGCGATGGAGACAGAGAAACTGGGAGAATGGAATAGAGCCCTTAAAGGTAGCAGGGTGGGAGGAAGTGTAAGGTAGCTGTGAGAGTCAGCGGACTTATAGTAGCTATTGGTTGTCAGCCAACCCCCAGGTATGGGCATAGGGAAGCCAAAGAAGAGAAAGAAAGAGTTGGAGATGAACCGTGAGAGATAAGGGAAGGGTGGAAATTGGAAGTAAAGCTGATGGTATTTCCTAGTTGTGGCAAGAGCTGGAAATTGCACCAATCCCATCATCAGTGGCCCAGAGCTTCCATGGAGTAACATTCACCGTCGGATTGCCACTCCGCTCCCTTTTCCCAGGTCAGGAGCTGAACATTTATCACCCGCTCTTCTATCCCTGGCCTGGTGAGCAATGCGCAGCACAGCATCTCCAGAGCAGGGCAGCAGCGGCAGGGGCAGTGAAGCCATCCCCCCTTTTTACAGCACCAGCTGCCGTGAAGCAGGTAAGTTAAAGGTCCCAGCCAGTTTGAGGGGCCAGGGAGAAGGTAAATGCATGAGGTGAGTGAGTGAGGGGTTAGGTTGGTCAGGGTGGGGGGGTAGTAGGTGGTCAGGGGGTAGTCAGGGGGTCAGGAGAAGTTGGGGGTTGATGTTTAGTCAGGGGTCAATGGTAGTAAGGGTTTGGGGAGGTAGTCGGGGGAATTTAGAAGAGTGAGGGGTGACTTGATTGAAGTATGTAAGATCCTGAATGTCCTTGACAAGGTGGACATGGAAAGGATATTTCCACTTGTGGGTGAGTTCAGAGCTATGGGGGGTACTATTTTAAAATTAGAGGTTGCCCTTTTAGGAAAGAAGTTAGGAGAATTTTTTTTTCCCTCAGAGGGTTGTGTGACTTTGGAACTCGCTGCCTCAGAAGGGATCATTGAATATTTTTAAGGCAGGAGTAAATAGATTCTTGTTACGCAAGTGAATCAAAGGTTATCTGGGGTAGATGGGAATGTGGAATTCGGAACACAAACAGATTGGCCTGATCTTATTGAATAGCGGAGCAGGCTTGAGGGGCCAAATGGCCGACTTCTGCTCCTATTTCATATGTTTGTACGTCCATTCCAGCTTGGATTGGGGAACACAAGATGGTGAGCAAGCACAGACAGGCCCGAGCAGTTGAAGGAGGCTGATGGGTGTAGTATAGTCCTCCTATTTATCCCTTATCTCACCCACATAAAAGGACCCAATTCCATTGCCTGCACATGAGATTAAACTCCTGATTTTGTGTTCTTCTGAAGGCCAGGCCTCTCAGTTATGGATTACCAAACCTCAGAGCCAAGGGTAAGCATTCCTTCACCTCTGTGAAGAAATAGTGTGCTCCCTCTCTTCCACTCCAAGGTCTTCATATTTACTCCTGTGCTCGGTGCTTCACCCTTTGAAAACCCTTTTGACCCATTAGGTACATTCTCCTAAGTGAATACCTCCGGTCTGGAGCTGAAGCACATAACATTTCTTGAAAGAGTTCAGGATATTCCACAGGAAATTGATAAAACAACATTCTCCCCCTACTTTCAACAGACTTCTCTTGACACTTAAGTGGAATTTTACTAGTAAAGGACATGTGGATTTGGATTCATGAGGATTGTTAAAATGGCAAATATGTCAGCATGTTCAGGAGCTGACTGCAGTGTGCTCACGTTTAACTCAATTGTGTTGCAACATGTGCACATAGCCCTCACTGGAAAGGTGAGTTAGTGGTTATAATGTTTATATCAACCACCTTTGGCAGTATTTTGACTGGTACTTAAACTTAACATCACATTCATGGCTTCCTGAAACTCAACATTGAAACAAAGGCGGGAGGACTGAACTACAATCCAGGAGACTCATCAAACATCAAGCATATGGACATCAATAAATATTCAGTGCTTATGTCTGCTTTCTTAACATCCACTGAGGAAGGGTTTGTTAAGAGTGCTTGTGTAAAGAGGCTGATTGGTGTACATTGGAATTATTTGATGTGTTGCGTGGGGGGGTTGCATTTTTACAGCCAAGGGGAGGCAGGTCTGGGTGTGAAAGGGGAGTTAAATACCAAAATATGCTGTTCAGTGAGGATCCCAATCTGGCCCATTTTCAGGTTTCACCCCAGCAGGTTTGAAGGTGAGTGGAGAACCCTGGTGTAGTTGTTGGGTAAGGCATTTAAAAACTATAATAATCAATTAAGTGCTGTTTTATCCTGAATTTTGGTTATAACAGCCAATGGACAGATTCCACTATCTCTCTGTATCTTGTGAGGGTGCAAGAGATGAGTGCATAGCAGAGAGTGATTATTCATTGAAAATGACCAGCCAGAAAGACTTGAAAGACTGAAACAGGCAAGTTTGTGGCTAGCCATAGTGAAAGGATAGTGCTTACAGGATTCCACCTGTCAGCCAGAAAACATTATTTCCACAGTCAATTGCACCTTTCTGTAATTGCTTGCAAATGGCTTGGAGTACACTCACCTGCATCTCAACTTCATTGTTGTCACTCTTTGAACAGTTTATGCAGCAGTAGCCTAGACCTCTGAGGAGGTGGACGAGGAGTCAGGTATCACAGAATCACAATTGTTACGGCACAGAAGGAGGCCATTCGGTCCATCATGTCTACCCTAGCTCTCTAAATGAGCATTATGACCTAATGCCATTTCCTGCCTTTTCGCTGCACTCTTGCACATTGTTTCTATTCAAATAATCACTGAATGTCCTCTTGAATTCCTCGACTGAACCTGTCTCCACCACACTTTCAAGCAGTGCATTCCAGACTCAAACAACTCGCTATGTGTAAAAGTTTTTCCTCATAACACATTCTTTTACAAATCACTTTAAATCTGTGCCCACTCATTCTCAGAAAATGGTGGGAAAACTCAGAAGGCCTAACAGCATCTGTGAAGTTAAAAAAACAGTTAATGTTTCGAGTCTGTATGACTCTTCTTCAGAGCAAAGTAAAGATGTGATGAAATTTATACTGTTTAAGGGGGTTGGAGCAGGTGAAGCTAGATAGAAGGCTAGTGATAGGTGGAGGTAAAGGAGAGATTGTCAAAGAAGACATGGACTAAAGGCCAAAGGGTTATTAATGATAGTGGTACTGGCTAGAGGAGGTGCTGATGGTAGCATTAAGGTCAGAAAGCTGTCACTTGTTCACGTTGCTCTTTCCAGAGTGTTTACCCTTGTCTTGCTGTTATCATATTCTGCTTTCTGACCTTAATGCTACCATCAGCACCTTCTCTAGCCAGTACCACTATCATTAACACCCCTTTGTCCTTCTGTCCATTACATCTTTGGCAATTTCTCCTTTGCCTCCACCTATTGCTGGCCTTCTATTCAGCTTCACCTGCTCCACCCTCCTTAAACAATATAAATATCATCACATCTTTACTTCTCTCTAAATCTGAAGAAGAGTCATACGGACTCAAAATGTTAACTTTTTTTTTTCTCTCTCTGCAGATGCTGTTAGACCTGCTGGGTTTTTCCAGCATTTTCTGTTTTTGTTTCAGATTTCCAGCATCCTCAGTATTTTGCTTTTACCCTCTCATTCTCAATCCTTTTATGAGTGGGAACAGCTTCTCCCTACCTACTCTATCTAGCTTCCTCACGATTTTGAACACCTCTATCAAATTTCCTCTTAGCTTTCGCGTCCCCAAACTCTCCAATCTATTTTCATAACTGAAGATATACCAAAAGCTCCAGGAACCATATGCCTGGCTGCCAGAAAAACCCACGATGGACTGATCCAAGCATACTTTGCTTCATATGTGCCGTGTTTCCATACCAGAATTTTTCCCAAACAATTGTTTCAAGTTCAAGATTTTTGCAGGAATTTCCTGGGGAAATTAAAAGGTGGAGTATCAAGGGTGGCATACCCAGAATTTCCCTTTCACTCCGTTAAGATCTCAACCAGCAGCAGGACATGGAACATTGGCTATTCGCCTTTGTTTTGCATTGTCCCATTAGTTGATCCTAAGAGAGCATCATTTTCTTCCTAGTTTCCACATCTAAGGGACGTTTTTACACTAATGGGGTGTCATGTAATTGCATTATGATCTATTATTGAACTAAAGTTTAACAAACCAGTAGAAGAAAGTTCTTAGAAGAAGGAGATATCGTAATGCTTAAATCACCAGCAACTTTGGTCTGGGTGCGTGAGCTGTTTACATTAGTGCAAAGAAGACCCCAGAGAAATGGCACTAATAACTGTTTATATCACTTCTCCAGGGTTTACATTGATCTGCCACTGATGTTATGGCAGGAGATCAGAGAATTAATGCAGAAGTTCTGCCCCAATGTTTTTTGTGTTCCATTAAATTTCTGGATAGGATTGGAAACAGATGGAGAAAAAACATGGTACCATTAAACAGGCAGTAAAATGTACTCAGGAATGGTAAAACAAAACCCTCCCTATTATAACGCTAAAGGGCACGTAATAAGGAACAAAACAATTATATGCGCAAACATTCTTTTGATAATAGAAATTAATCGGATTTACCAGCATGGAATTTGATGAGAAAAGTTGGTAATTTTTGCTTAAACAACTGCTCGCCCCGAGCCAGAAGATAGAAACACAGGAAAATCAGGGATCAGTAAAAGATATTTGGACCATCATCAAAGCTAGTATCTTTAATGTATTAAATCTCCCATCAACTATAATGATATCTAATTGCATTTTGAATAACCCTATTATTTTAACCTTCATTGCTTTGTTTGGTAGATTATTGCTCATGAATGAAAGAGGTTTTCAAATCAGTTCTAAATGTATTTTTTTCACTGATTTTCATTCAGATCTTATGGTTCCATTCCCATTGTGTGTTTTGAATTAAAGTCTGGATTTAATATATCAATTTATTAATAGACATACGTTCGTAGGATCCAACTTCACTATTTTCTTTCTGGAGTGCAAAGCTTAAGCTTCTCTAATTTGTCCCAGCTGATAGGTTATTCATTTTTGGTGTCCATCTAGTTGCTTTGCTGTTCCTTTTCTTTTGCAAATATACCTTTGGCATATTTTGGGCCAGTATCTTTTGGGGCGGCTGTAGGCCCCATTATACAGCTCTACTTCTATAGATTCCGCAGAACACTCTGCCAATTACTGATGATTTCCTCCACAATACTAGCAATGTGTCAATGCTGCGCACTGTTTTCAATCTAGCCGAATAGTTCATATATTATCTTTCCCTTTCCACATTTCCTTCACCTTTACATGGTCTACCACTGACCCTTCCCTCCCATTCCTGGATTTCAACTCTCGCAATACTATTTAAGCAGACATCAGCTAACAAGCCCAAAGGTGTCAGAACTATTTGGAATATATTTCTTCTGACTCTTCTTCTTGCAAAGACTCAATATATCTCCTGTTTTTTTTCCAACTTCAGTACATCTATTCTGATTACAACATTTTTCACAATGTAAGTTTGGGATCACTCTCTTTTCTCCATCAAGTCTTCATCTGATTGGTAATCTAAAAGGTTCTCAATTGCATCTGTTGTTCTCTCCCTTGTTTCCCCAGCCCCCACTCCCCAGCCCCCCACCACCCCCCCAACCACCACCAACACAACAGTAGCAGGGTCCCACTTATCCTAATCCTCTATTCCACCATATTGATATCTGAAAAATGGTTTACCACTACTCCTTTGATCTTAATATTATATTAATTATATTAATTCTGATAACTGAATTGTCTAGTGATCCCTTTCTAATTAACTCTATTTGCCCATCATTTGTTTTCTTGATGTTTATATTTAAGAGCCGAAGGTTAAACATGTTAGTTCATGATGTTGCTGTCTGATGTCTTTCATAATCAGCAAAAAAGGCTTAATTCATTCACTTTGCAGCTTGCACAAATTCTGATGGAAGGATTATATAGTAAATTCTACAATTGATGTTGATGTAAGACAACTTGAAGCAAACCAAACTTAGATGCCTTTAAATCCTGGTCATGGAAAGGGTTGTTAACTCCTGATAGTTTTTTGTTGAGTAAGGATGAAGGAGTAAGGGATTTGTTGATGAATGTTCTCGTCAGGGTTTCACTGCCAAAGTTCTGACAGCATCACTGTAGCCCTCTCTCTGACCCATGGGGTTGAATTTTACCACAAACTTCAGATTAACCCCAACATGGACTGAAAAGTGTACGTACCTGCTGACAGCAAGACCAGCTTGGCGATTTTACAGCAGGTAGCCTTCTACTTGGCCGCTTGGAGGACCTCCATCCAATTAAGGACAGCGGGCAGATCCCTGATGCTTCCTGCTTAATCAGAGGACTGACAGCACCAAAGCTTTAGCAGATGGAATCTACTAAGGCAGGCAGGAGGCCTGTAGACTTTTTTGTTACCTGTTCACAAAATATAGGTGGTGCTGGCTCAGCCAGCATTTGTTGCCCTTGAGAAGGTGGTGGTGAGCCACCTTCTTGAACCGCTGCAGTCCATGTGGTGTAGGTACACCCACAGTGCTGTTAGGGAGGGAGTCCTAGGGTTTTAACCCAGCGACAGTGAAGAAATGGTGATATAATTCCAAATCAAGGTGGTGTGTGGCTTGCAGGGAAACTTGCAGGTGGTGGTGTTCCCATGCATCTACTGCCCTTGATCTTCTAGGCGGTAGAGGTTGTGGGTTTAGAAGGTGCTATCGAAGGAGACTTGATGTATTGCTGCAGTGCATCTTGTAGATGGTACACATTACAGCCACTGTGCACCTGTGGTGGAGGGAGTGAATGTTAAAGGTGATGGATGGGATACCCATCAAGTGGGCTGCTTTGTTCTGGGTGGTGTTGACTTTCTTGGGTGTTGTTGGAGTTGCACTCATCCAGGCAAGTGGAGAGTGTTCCATCATACTCCTGATGTGTATCCCCCCCTTAAACCAGCTTATATTTCACCTCTTTTCTATTTTTCCTTAGTTCTGTTGAGGAGTCATACGGACTCGAAATGTTAACTGTGTTCCTCTCCGCAGACGCTGTCAGACCTGTTGAGTTTTTCCAGTTTTTTTTGTTTTCGTTTTGTATCTTGTAGATGTTGGACAGGTTTTGGGGATGCAGGAGGTGAGTTACTCGCTGCAGAATTCCCAGCCTCTGACCTGCTGTAGTAGCCACAGTATTTATATGACTAGTCCAGTTCAGTTTCTGGTCAATGGTAACTCTCAGGATGTTGGAAGCAGGGGATTCACCAATGGTAATGCGAGTGAATGTCAAGGGGAGATGGTTAGATTCTTCTTGGTTGGAGATAGTCATTGCCTGGCACATGTGTGGCACAAATACTTGCCACTTATCTGCCCAAGCCTGAATGTTGTCCAGGACTTGCTGCACATGGACATAGATAGCTTCAGTATCTGAGGAATTGTGAATGGTGCTGAATATTGTGCAATGATCAGGGAAATCACCACTTCTGACGTTCTCATGGAGGGAAGGTCATTGATGAAGCAGCTGAAGATTGTTGAGCCTAGGATACCACCCTGGGGGACTCCTGCAGTAGTACAGCCAGCTTCCTTTGTACTAGGTATAACTCCAACTTACCCCCGACAAGTAAACACAAAAAAAAAGAAAAATTCAGGGGAGGCAAGAGTTCGAAGGGAAACTTCCCCTGCCTGTGGCACCCTCTTTGGGCCATGGAGGCTCTGGCTCTGATAGCCCTGCCACTGACCAGGCTGCCACACAGAGGTCAGGTCAGGAAGCCATCCCCATTATTTACCCAACCCTCCTGCACATCCTAGCCCACCACCAGGCGCTAATAAAATTCTCCCTGTGCTTTCTGTGAGTGAATCTCCCTGCTGGAATAACTGACTTTATCTTTTCTTATTCTAAAAAGTGACCTGACAATAATTGAATCATGTTGCAGAGATGACTTTAGCTATGTCTCAGAAGAAAGCTGTTTTTTAAAGAAAGACAAATTCAGTAGGGGCAGAGATAATGGCCATTATTATTTGCTCCTATGAAGACTTTTAAGAAAATTGCTGCAGTCAAGCTTGAGGCAATGATTCAACTCCCATGCCCCATTTATCTTATTCTGCCTGAATGTACAATAAAATGATCACAACACCAGAAAAGCGCCTTTACCAGATAGAACCAATAGAAAATTAAACGGCAAAATTTCTGTCCAAAGGAAAATCCAAACCTCCGTTGTCTAAACACTGTCAGGCTGAATAAATCGTTTAGCCCAATACCCTCAAGAAATCCATCACCTTTCACTGTCTGAGCAAAACTATCTGAATAAACCTATAGAAATGCAGAAATAAATAAACACTATTAAAGCACTGATAAGCTTTGAACAATTTGATGTGAACAGTGCCAATAGTTTTGTTTAAAACTGGCTATGAGGCGAAAGGTTTGTCAAATAGGACAGTTTGAAATATTGTTTGGTGAATGTTCAAATTCAAGGAGACAAGTTGATATTTTAGCAAAATTGCTTCTCAATGTGACTTTTCAAAAACAAAATATAATCTCTCGATAAGGAACATCTTAAACAGAATTCAGGCTGCTCCGGAAGATTCCTGCATGGATTCTTTGATTATTGAATTAATTAACAGTGCTTGTATTGTCTCAAAGACAGGAGATTAAGGGATGATCTGATTAAGTTGTTTTCAATGATTAAAGGACCTGATAGGGTAGATGCAGATAAAATGGACCATCACATCATTCAAGCAGACCCTTCAACAGCGCAGATATACCAACATCAGTGGCTCCTCGCACACAATTCAAAAGGGTGGCACTGAGAGAGGAGAACGTCATGAGTCAGCATGACAAGTTGACTGAGACAGGGATAGCTGTGGGCAAAACCTCTTGGAGGATTGAGGATAGACATAGCCATGTAAAAGCAAAATAATGTGGATGCTGGAAATATGAAATAAAAACAGGAAATGCTGGAAGTACTCAGCAGTTCAAGCCACATCAGTGGAGAGTGAAACAGAGATAATGGGGAGAATTGTCCCCCGATCAGGTCCGTGCCGCAATTTTAGGCGGGCGGGCAAATTAAGACCCGCCCAGCAAGACGCGCGCCCGGAAGAGCTGAGCACTCCCTGCGCGAGCGAGGGGGGATGGGGTTCCCTGAGTCGGGGCCTCCGCCCTTTCGCACATGCGAGCGAAAGAGCACAGAAATCTCCCTGAAGCACAGAGGTGCCTCAGGGAGATTCGTTTAAGGTTTAAACATTTGAATAAAGGAAAGAAAATATTTGAAGATATGTCCCCTCATGTGACAGTGTCATATGAGCTGGGACATGTCAATGAATTTTTATAAAAAATTTTATTCAATTTATAAACACTTCATGAAACCTAATCCCGCCCGTGGATGAGGTTCCATGAAAAATATAAAGGCTGCCTGGGCTCTTTTCCTGCCCCCCACCAACCTTAAGCTCAGTTTATTAATTGATATTTAAATGGCCCTAATAAGCCTTTGACAGTTTGACAGGCATGCAGCCAAGTCAGATGCGCGCCCGCTGAACTGAAAATCTGAATGACACGTGGTGACATTGGGACGCCTGCCCGACATCACCATGCATCATTTCACGCGTCAACGAGCGGGCCCCACCTCCACTCGCCGACCCGAAAATTCTGGCCAATGTTTCAGTCAGTGACCCATCTCCAGAACAGCCATGCTCTGTTGAGTGTAGCTGCAGAATCACGTGCAAGGTAGTCCTATTTGACCAGCAGTTTAAGGTGTGTACACATGTTGGGAGTTCCTTGAAGCATTTCGGGGTCATGAGCAGAAAACAGGGGAGCCCATTCAGCTCATGTGCACCACCATGGCACAGGACCTTGAATGCATGAGCTCCTCCACTGAGGGAGTGGCCAACCTCCTGGAGAGCCATATACGACAGCACATTGATTTGATGCAGGAACTGTGCACTGAAAGAATGCATGCCACGCCCTGGAGCGGCAATTGCACAAAGTCGCGTGGAGCGGATGCCAGTTGTGCCCCAGCTGGTGCCCCCCCTCCAGCGATCCTGAGCTCTATCCAAGGGCTGAGGCAATCTCCAAGGAGGATGAAAGTACTACCCCTCAATGGGGCACCACCATCATCATTGGCCTCCTCTGCCCCTCTGACTAAGGGACCATGTGTGCAGCAGGGCCATTGACGGAGACTGCCATTCCTTTGACACCACTGCAGCAGCCTCTGAAGGTGCCCCCTCTGGCACCTCCACGATGAGGAGGAGAGGAGGTGATGATGGTGGTGTAGTGGTATTGTCACTGTAATCCAGTGACCCAGGGTAATGCCTTGGGACCCCAGGTTCAAATCCTGCCATGGCAGATGGTGGAATTTGAATAAAAATCTGGAATGAAAAGTCTAATGATGACCATGAAACCATTGTTGATTGTTGTAAAAACCCATCTCACTAATGCCCTTTAGGGAAGAAAATCTGCTGTCCTTACCTGGTCAGGCCTACATGTGACTCCATACCCACAGCAAATATGGTTGACTCTTAAATGCCCTCTGAACAAGGGCAATTAGGGATGGGCAATAATTGCTGGCCTCGTCAGCAACGCCCACATCCCATGCATGAATTAAAAAAAGAACTACCACATGCATCTCAGCTACAAGTGGGACACGGCATAGAAATGGATGATACTTAATTGCATTGGGTGGCTCACTTGGGTTAATTTCTTTTGCGAATGTTTACATTGTCATTTATTAATAAAATTGAAGATATTAAGCCATGATCCTAGCTATATGAGCTTCTATTCTGTAATGGTAAGACTGGAAAAGAGAGTAGGAGTAGTGAAGGGAAGCGATGGTCTCTGAAGGGATGCTGAAATCACTGGAGAGACATGTAGTATGCCTTGCTGGAAAGAATGATGTTGTGTGTTTAATGTATGTGTTGTAACAGGCAGATCAAAATGAGTGCCAGAGCATGCAGTCTTGCTGGATGAGCAGTGCTCAGGTGAAATGTGCCTGGGTCCATCAACATCACCCTGACTGGGAAATATATCGCCATTCCTTCACTGTCGCTGGTCAAAATCCGGGAACTCCCTCCCTAACAGCACTGGAGGTGTACCTACACAACAAGGGCTGCAGGGGTTCAAGAAGACAGCTCACCACCATCCTCTCAAGGGCAACTAGGAATGGGCAAGAAATGCAGGCCTTGCCAGCGATGCCTACATCCTTTGAAGGAATAAAAACAAAGATCAAATGTGCCCTAACCGTTCATGCCATCCTGAGAGAGGTTGAATGCCTGAGCTGGCCTAACCCCCTGCTCAACCTGGGCACCTCTCTGCTCTGCATCTTTCTCCTGCTGCTCTGATGAACTGTGTTGATCTAGTGCTTTGCTCTTTTCAAGGTCTACTCTTCCCTGGAAGACCATATGATGGAGAATGCAGCAAACCTCCGTAAGGCACAAGATCCTTGTAGGGGTGTACTGGAGGGTACCACCTAACCAGTTCAGGTACTGGAACCGCACCTTCAAAAACCTGATGACCTGTTCAATGTTGGTCCTTGTGAGTAGATAGCTTTTTTTGAAGGGCCCCTTTGCCTCTGTCATGGGTCACGTAAAGAGTCACCTCTTGAAGCAATATCTCTTGTCCCCAAGAATCCATCCACGGAGTGTCGGTGGTCACATGAAGAGCTGCAGCATCCTTGTTTGTCAGAGGATGAAGGCACCATGGCAGCTGTCAGGATAGCACTTCCATGCATGCATAAATCTTCTTCTGAGGTCACAGACCAGATACACAACTGACAAGTGGAAGCCCGTTCTGTTGATGAATCTCACTGGCCACTCACTTGGCACCTGGGTAGCCACAGGGGTGCAAACAATGATGCCCTGCTCCTGCAACAACCCAGTAATGGAGACAAATCCACTGCCTTTTGTGCCTATGAGGCCCTTTATATTTCAATTTGTATGTACTGTCCAGCTCTCACAAATAGAGTATCAGTGACCTACGAGATGCAATGTACTGCCGAATGAGAGACACCATCAAAGTCTGCTGCTGATCTTTGGGATGAGCCAGAGTTGAAGATGTTCAAGGCCACAATGACTCTAACAGCCATTCGGAGCATCTGGCAAGCAGTACTGCGAGGCCTGATGTCTTCCTCAACGAGGGCACAAACCTCAGTCACCATCTGTCTAGATAAATGCAGTCTCATGCAGCACTGATTCTCTGAAATGACCACATAGCTACTCCTTCAGCTCTACATTTGATGCTGAGGGTATGGACTTCATTGCTCCTTGTTCCTCTCTTCTGCTCTCCCCATGCCCTGGGCTCTGCACATACTCCTGAAAATGCTTATCCTTATGGCTACTCGTCCCTGTCTCCAAGTATCTTAAACGCCCATCGTCTATCCAGCTGTTGTCTCACTTGGAGTTAGCTGCCAGCACAATGTAGACCCCCCACACCCGCCCCCTCCTCTGATTGCCCCACAGTCCCTGGAGGGTCACAACTCCCTCCAATGACCATGTGCGCACAGGCCAAGGTTGTTTGGGTTAGTAAAGGTTAATGTGGGACCAGGGAAACAGTGCCACCCATGTTATGATGCAGAGAGTCATATGATGGTGGACTGTGTGTTCCCAGAGTTTGAGGGAAGTTAGCATGAAGTTAGCACCTAGCCAGGGCTATACCTTGGAGATATGTTGGCCCCATACCCTCAGAGGGTTACAAGCTCCTCCACTGACTAAACACGCATAGACCATGTGCTCCACATGAAATCCCTGTCTGCGAAAAGCGTACTTCCTGTTGCCATGTATTGTGATGACATTTCCCATTATAAGTTCCTACATCAATATTTATAATCAAAACTGTCTATGCAAACTCGCCATGCTGTAACTATGTTCTTCCATTAATCTTTGCATCTCCTCGTTCCACAGCTTCTGCTCCAACCAACTCTACTTCTCAATGCTCCACATTGCTGCATGTTGTGCTACGGAATTCAAAGAATAATATAAAATCAAAAACAAAACCAGAAAACGCTGGAAGAACTCAGAAGGTCAGTCAGTAACAATAGTGAGAATGTTCAAATTATAATTTGTGATGTGAACCCTTGATCAGAACTGGAGGATGTTACAGTCCGGTTGCCAACTCTGTTTTGACGTATTCCTGGAGATTTGATCATGTGGCATTTGATCATATGTCATCTATCTGTCCACTCTATGCAAACATTACTGCATTTATCTTAGTTGATTGAGCTTCTTAACATCACAAGCCCCAAATAAACGTTCTGACTTTTTGTCTTAAAATGAGGTGAATAACATCATTAATCAAAGAAAGGGCGCTAAAGAAAAGAGAGATTTAAAGATAGGTAACATCGAAGTAAAAAATATTTGTTTCATGTTTCCACAGAATCGACCATCAGAGGAATCAGCAAATAAATACCACTGATGCAATAAAAACATCAATATAAGTAATTTAGTTTTTGTGTACAATTTTATGAGTTTTTATAATGCACAGCAAGTTATAAAAGTAATAAATAAAACCAAAATCAAAACCAAATCTGATTCAATTCACCAAATTGCATACCTCAATACTGAAGACCAGATTCAGGAAGACTTAGTCCAGAGAGAGAGGCATGAAAGCCGCCTGACTCCCAAGCAAAACACATTGTACAGCACATACCACAGGGCCACATGAAATCCCCCTTCCACCACTTTCTATTTCTCCCTTCCTCCCTCAAGTTTGTTTCTTGTCCTCACCCTCTCCCAATTTCTCTCTTCCTCTCTTCCCACCCATTTCTGTTTTTCCATCTCTCTCCACACCCCCCACCAGCTTATGTTCCTCTCTCTCTCTCCCCCTCCCCAACTTAGTTTGCATTTCTCCTTCGGCCTCATCATTCCTGTCTCTCCCCCTCCACTAGTTTGTGTTTTTCTCTCTCTCCCCTGTTTATGGTTCACTGTCTCCGCCTACCCCGTACTTTCCCAGGATAAGTTCCTAGGCGATCTTGGTTGGCCCTGATGCTGGCATGCTCACAACTGGCAACAAAGGAGGGCATTTTGAAAAGCAGGGTGGCCATCAGGCCCAGACAAAAGCCACGGTCATTCATGCACAAAATGTGCAAACAAGGGCTGTTTCACCTGAATTGCCACCAGAAGCACCCAGGAGACCAATTGCCTATTCCAAGAGATTCCCATTGAAAGTGGGAGGGTTGGGAACCCTAAATTGTAAAAGGAACAGACAAAGGGAAGAGGGAGGTGAAAAAAATGCACAGGGATGAGGAGAGGTAGGGCGGAGTAGAATGTTTAAGTTGAAAAGAGGAAATGGTTCAATGGCCGCAGTGAGATAAGGGGGTGGTTATAATGAGATAAGTCAAAGAAATTTAACAAAACACTCACACAACAAAACAAAATGTCTGAATAAGTGAGGAGATGGAAAAGAGGCAGATACAAATGGGAGCATGGAAACAAGTAAAACAGGATGTGCTCCAGTGGCCTTGGAACCTGGGAGAAGAGAAAGTGCAAGTCAATTTGGTTGTTTTCAGCCTGTGCCTTTTGTACACATTTCACTTGACCAGTTAAAATGGTAGTCAGCACCATCCCGAGGAAAGTGGGCCAGTCAGTCGATTTTTGATATTTTAATCTCTGAACCATTCCTTTCCCACCACGTGAATGGGCTTAATTGCAGGATTCTGATCTTCACTCCAAGACTCAATGTCATCAGAGATCAGCTAGCAACACAGAAAGAGAAAAAAACAGCCAAATAACAAATTACTGTTGTTACTGTTTTAGGATAGCTGTAATTTAACATGCAGCAAGCCTGATAGAAAATGACAATGGGAAACTAAAAGATTTGCATTTTGGGAATTATAAAAAACAAGAGCTCGAGCCAAATATTAATAATTTGAAAAGTGCCGCATATCTTATAGGCTTAGATTCTGTAGCAGCCAGTCAGTGATTGAGATTTGAACACCTGCTTTACCCTTTTGGATGCACAGGCCACAATTTCAAAACTTGCTGATGACACATAGTGATAAACCTCAAGAGGACACAGAAAGGCTGGTAAAATGGGTGGACAAGTAGCCAATGAAATTTAATGCAGAGAAAGATAAAGTGATTCATTTTGGTGGGAAGCAATGTAAATTAAGGGTACAATTCTAAAGGGGCATAGGAGTAGAGGGGCCTAGGTGTATACAGTACATGCACAAATCATTGCAGATGACAGGACAAGTTGCAAAAATTCTTAATAAAGCATATGGGATCTTGTGCTTTATAAATAGGGAAATACAGTACAAATGCAAGGAAGTTACGATTATCGTACCCTTAAAACTCAAAGGTGAAAACTGTTGTCAAATAGGACTCCTGACCTACCCTGTGTGAATAAAGAACACCATATTATGGAACTTTGTAGCTATATAATGCCATACATGCTGAAGAGGAATAATCGTGGTTATGTAAGACATATCTGTGTTGTCTCAACTATTCAAAGTGAAATATATCTTTTTTATTTGAATTGTCATTTGCCTGATAATTCATGCTTAATTTGTGTTGGTTCCAAGTTGTGTTAAAGTAAAAGCTCAAAAAGTGGAAACTTGTTGGGAATTTCTTGATTGGGGGTCATTCAGTAAATTTGATTATTTTGGTTTATGGTTTCCCCACGGGGATCATAACAACCTAAAATAATTATTTGTGGGGGAACCTTATTTATACTTAACACTTCTCCAAGGACTAAAGTATGCTGTATGTAATTTGATTCAGTGAGAACAGAGACAGGGATCCACTCTGGGGTATAGTGCAAGATATGAGGAGGTCCCATTATTCTGATATTTGCCAAAGCACAATATTACATTCAGAGAAAGATCAATGCCTCTTCTGGTTACTTCATTATTTTCATCTTAGTGAAATACATTGGAAACAAAAGCAGCAAAATAAAATTAATTTTCTCTTGCATTTATTTGATAGCAAGTCAATTAGGATCTTCAATCATTTTATAACAGTAAACTGTTACAACCAGGTCAACAGGGGTGAACTGAATTCTTTTTGTTCCATTCCTAAATTAGTTATAACAGCGTTTGAATTTAAAAAGAGGGGTGATGTTGCCAATTGTATTATTGCCAATTTTATACATATATATATATATATACTTTTTAAATTCATTTATGGGATGTGGGTGTCGCTAGCTGGGCCAGCACTTATTGCCCATCCCTAAGTGCCCTTGAGAAGCTGGTGGTGAGCTGCCATCTTGAACTACTGCAGTCCCTGTGATGTAGGAGTTCCAGGATTTTGACCCAGCGACAGTGAGGGAACAGTGATATATTTCCAAGTCAGGATGGTGAGTTGCTTGGAAAGGAACTCCCAGATGGTGGTGTTCCCAAATATCAGTGTTATATATTGTCATGATGATGTGATGTGTGCATGTGTAATATTAATTTTCGATTTTGTTGGCTGGTCAAATATATTGAACTGCTTTAAATGGACTTTTAAAAAGCAAGCCTGGTATTACAACTTGGTCAGCCTCTAGAAGTTTCCAATGTAGATTACAATTAAGACACGTCAAGACAACCTCCTATGGAATTTCACACCTGCTGATGTCAAGAAATACTTCAAAGAAGCACTGAAACTTGTAACTGGTTATTACCATTTGCATTTCTATAAAGCTACCTTTCTACAGAGACAGAAATTCGACTGGGACAATGGCTATATAGAAGGTGTTGATATGTTCTTCCCAACTCATCACAAGGAAGAACGGTCAACTCTGGAATGATGGCTGGAACATTAAAGAAATTAATCACCTAGGCCATAACACAATATCCAAAGTCTGTCCAGACAGGAGCTAATCAATACCCGACTCACTGTGGGGAGAGAGAGATCATGTGACTAGAATAACTATTTTTGCATTGACTTTAATTACAACACCAAAGCTGCTAAAAGCAGTCTCGAAGAAATCTGCCAGTGGAACAGTAACACCACCCTCTCTCCCCTGTTTTCAAGTTCAGAACCCGCTTTCTGTTACAGTTTGGAATCCATCACACAGATAGAGAATTTCAATCAAAAGGAACTCAGGTGCAATATCATCAACTTTTGGAAATTGTGTATTATGCTTAAAGAAGAGACTATCTCCAGAAATTGTAGTCTTTCCCATCAGAATTTCAAGATACCCTTCCATGGAAAAAATCTGCCTCAGCCAAGGACTCATAAACAGTGAACTCTCTGTTTTTACCTTTTATCATTGAGTCTTATTTTGGCCAAAAAACTAACCTCCTACTGTATAACTTGTAATTTTGCATGATTGTGAGTGTGTGCATGTGTATTGTGAAGGTCAGGACACCTTTTTTAATATCTTTATATATTTACCTGGGTGAGTTTTTAGCACTATAAAAACTAATCCCTTTTTGTTTGAATTCAAGAAAGCCTTTTGGACTGAGTTCTTTGCAATCAGCACATAAATGGGTAAATATAAACACTGAATTAATACCTTTCTCCTTATAAATTACAAAAAAAACTCTGTTATGCTCAATCCAGGGTTGGCAAAGAAAGGTTGAATCCTGACCTGTGTCCTCACCAGTTGTAACAATATATCTATCTATCTATATATATATATATATATATATATATAACTCACCCAGGTGAAGATGCAGAAATTATTAACAAAAGGTTTAAAATGTACAAATATTTCAACCACCCACTATTGTAAAAATAACACACAAACAATCCCCCCAAGCATGCACAAAAGAAATAAAACTCTGCACAGTATCAGATATTGAAAAAAGACATGGCCAAGTAACAAGTAAAGTCAGGGGAAAATAAAACATGCACCAATTGTCAAGAAGTTTCTTTAGTGCTGAAGGGTCCCAGCCCACAGTAGCTGCTGCCTTTTGGAGTTTCTCACTGGAGAGAGTGGTGTTGAACTCAGTTTGCAGCAATAAGGTCTTCTGCTGTGCTTTTTCAAATCACAAGCAGCTCAGCTTTGATGAATGTTTCAGAAGAAGGAGAGATGGGGTAAAGCTGTCACCCTTGTGGGTAGTCTGCCTCTGAATAAGCAAAATCCAGTATTTTTTAAACCAAGAGCTGGATCACAAGATCTGGGAACTCCATAGACTTGGTGCATCCATAAAAGCAGCTTGCATCCTTCACAAATACAACATAGCAGCTGCTGTAAACCAGTGTCCCTTGCTTAGGAAAGGTGTTGTTTTCGAAGAAGTCCAATACATATGTATGTCCAGCTGATTACATTATAAATTAATATTTCATATAACACATCTTCATACCGCCACATTCAAATCTTCTGTGACCTTTCATCAGTCTGTTCAGTGAAAGGTCACAGGCTTGAAACGTTAGCTTCTGTTCCTCTCTCCACTGAGTATTTCCATCATGTTCTGTTTTTAGTGCAGATTTCCAGCATCCACAATATTTTGTCTTTGTGTTCAAATTTTCTAAGCGTGTGGGAATTTGAAGTGTTGCCTGTCTGCTTTTCAACAAATTCTAGATAATTGTAAGCACCGCTTGTCTTCGCAGATAACATAGAAGGGATTTGTTTAGGACCTATTTTCTCCTTTGCACCTTCAGCTACACTACTCCAAAGCCAATTAAACTTTGACAAAGTAAAAAGAGCTCTGTTTGCATTTGATTTAAGTAACTGAGGCACCGGTTTTAAAAGTGTTGGCACTTTTGTTGCCATTAATGTTTCAGATTAGTGTGCTTGCATGCAATTTTTAGCTCCATGATTTAGAGCTGTGTTGTCTTTACATTGGATTTACACCGTTCCCAGCGAGATTTCAGTGAAAATGCAACACTTTATAGGTGGCACCAACCTTCTTGTAAAATAGTTGATCTGTAGATAATTTGTTATTAAACACTCCATGATTCTAATCAGTTGACCTCCAATTACTTTAATTCCCAAATAATTGATTAACTAAGCGACACATACATTAACTGTTTTTGAGGAAGTCAATTCCATCGAACCAATACTCCAACTTCAAAAAAAATTTCTAAGTTCTATTCTAACTTGTGGCATGCAGTTTTTTGCTTGAATTCTTTAATGATATTTTAACCAACCTGCTGTTATAAATGGTGGCTTCTCCAGATATTCTCATCCTGTATTCTAAAGCAAATGCCGGTTCCCAGAGCCTATGAACTGAAGCAGGAACTGGTGCATAATGCCATTGATAAATCACAGAGAAATTATAGTGCTGGTGAAAGGTCATAGGCATGAAATGTTGGCCGGAATCTTGTGTTCCCGCCAGTGGCGAGCTTGGAGGTGGGAAGGTCATTTACTTGGGTGGGATGGTGGCTTACCAGCTCTTGCCATTTCCTGCCTCTGCCAGAAGTAAGTCCTGGGCGGGAAGGCCCATAGTCGACCTTCCTGCCCCCACTGCCAATTGAGGCCCTGAAATGGTCAATTAATGACCACTTAAGAGCCTCATCCCAACGACACAGGCATTAACCCAGCTGCAGGCAAGCCTCTCGTCATGCAGTGTGCTGGAGAGTTAAATCCTTGTGGCCAGCTTGTCATCTCCTGGGGTGGGGAGGGAGGTTGGGAGGAGGGTGGGGGGTGGGGGGGAGGGAGGTTGGGGGGAGGGTGGGGGGTGGGGGGGAGGGAGGTTGGAGGGGAGGGGGGATGTGGGTGGGTGGGTGGGTGGGTGCGGGGGAGGCGGCGGGTGGGTCCCCCGATCAAAGGCATTCAGTGCCTGATCTAGGGACTGGACATCAGAAAGGGAGAGGCCCACTGAAAACCAGTGCCCTGCCCTTACTACCGACTCCCTTCACCCCTGTCCCTGTGTCACCCATTCCCTTAAACCTCACCCCCACCCATTATTAACCTGTGGCCTGGGTCACTCTGTGACCCTGGGATGCTGGTAGGTGTATTTCCTGCAGCAGCCACACCTTCCCCGGTGGCGCTGCTGAGCACAAGTGCTGCCGCCATCTAATTGGCTGGCAGCTCTTGGTTGGTGAGACTTCCGCCCCCCTGGGTCTTGATTACTGGGGAAGACCCACCGTCGGCCTCCCCATTGCCTGATTGGCTTGTGATTCAACGGGCCTTCGTGAAAAGGGGCAGCGTGGGTCTCTCGCCAGCTCTCCAGCTAACAAGTGAGAACCCCAACACCTCAAAAAGATTCCGCCTATTAACTCTGTTTCTCTTTGCACAGATGCTGCCATACCTTTTGAATATTTCCAGCATTTTCAATTTTTGTTTCTGATTTCTAGCATCTGCAGTAATTTGCTTTTAAATTAGGCATGTTTTCAATTCTTGGATTTATGAGTGGGGTGTTAACCGCTCCATGCTCTGTTGTTACACGGCTTGTCTGATACCCAGTATCAAATGAGCAGAAATTACCTCCTAAAAAACCATTATAAAGACTGAAATTATCATCTTTTGCCCCACCAGAAATTCTGTTCCCTATCTAAGCACTCCATCCACTTCTTTGGCCAGAGTCTTATGCCGGGTGGAATCATCCCAGATTTGCACTAAGTGCGGTAGCGGGCGGGGAAAAGGACGCTTTACCCACTGGCCGCAATGGCGGTTTTTCACGCAGTATGCAGCCACTGGAAATCTCAAATTCCCGAGTGAAGTGTAACACGCCAGCAGCCCGTCGTTTATGTACAGTTGTTAAACACGTCGGCATCCAATCACACTGAAGTGCCTGGATGATCCGGTTGATTCTCTGAGCAGGGCTTATAATGAGATGCTAAAGTAATGAAACTAGGTTCCTGACGTGTGGCGGTGGGAAACGTGGCCCTCCATTGACGGGTGGAGCGGACGATTGCAAGAAGTTTTCATGATGGCGTGAAACCAATTTTTGGCCTTCTCGCCATATTGTCCCCCTCCCCGTCCACCATGATGCCCGTCACCAACGGGACCGGAAAATTCCATCAGGCTGTTTGCAATCTTGACATCCCATTTGACCATGAGCTGAGTTTCTGACCCTATCTCCTCTCCATCACCAAGGCCATCTGCTTCCACTGCTGTAATATTGCTTGTCTCTACATGCTCTGAGACATTTTACTGTGTTAAAGATGCTGTATAGTTGTTGTCATCACCACTTGCACCTCAGCCCACCTTATGAAACAAGTATTTATGCCTTTCATTGCCATCAAACTTGACTAATCCAGTGCTTTCCTGGCCAGCCTCCAATTCTTCACCTTCTGTAAACTTGAGCTTATCCAAAACTCTGCTGCCTGAATCCCAACTCGTGCCATGAAGCATTCACCCAACATCCCTGTGTTCGCTGACATAAATTGAGTTCCATTCCAGCAATGGTGCAATGTTAAAATTCTCATCCTTGTGTTAAAATCCCTCCATGGCCTGATCCTTCCTAACTTTGTAACCTCCATCCATCCAGCCCCACAATCCTCCAAGAACTCTGCATCCCTCCAATTCAGGTCTTCTGTGAATCCTTGGGCAGAACTTTTGGATTGACAAGCGGGGGCGGGGCACGCTCGCCAAGGTGTAAAATGGTGCACAGTGATGTTGGGCGTGTGTCCCGATGTCACCGTGCGCCATTTAGATTTTCAGTTCGGCGAGCGCACAGCCGAGTCGGCTGCGCGCCTGCCGAACTGTCAAAGGCCTATTAAGGCCATTTAAAAAGCCAATAAAGCAATTAGCTGAGCTGCCCGTCCAACCTTAAGGTTGGCGGGCAGGCAAAGAGCCCAGGCGGCCTTCGCATTTTTCATGATGAGGATTCATGAACGTTTTTAAAGTGTTTGAAAATAAAGTGTTTTAATAAAACTAAAGGATATGTCGCAGCTTATGTGACAGTTTCACATGAGGGGGCATGTCCTTAATTTTATTTTACCTTTATTCAATGTTTTAGAAGTGAAAGTAATCTCCCTGAGGAGATTCGCACATGTGCAAAAGAGCGCACTCCCCAACTCAGGCAATTCCCCCACCGCCCGCACAGGGAGTGCTCAACACTTCCGGGTGCGTGTCACGCTAGGAGGGCCTTAATTGGTCCGCCCACCCATAAAATGGCGGTGCCCAGCCAATTGGCTGCGCGCCCGCCCCACACAACCCCCCCAACAGGGAGAAAATTCTTCCCCTTGACTTCCTTAATCTCCCTCACCCTTGGTACCTGTGCTTTCAGCTGTCCTGGGCCTGAGGTCTGGAATTCACTTCCTAAATCTCTCTGCTTCTGCCTGTCTTTAGCTTGCTATTAGATGCCTATAAAACCTAACTCTTTGACAACGCTTTTGGTCACCTCTCCTAATGTTTCCTTCCTGTCAATTTTTTTGTTTGATTATGCTCCTGCGAGGCACATGGAGATATATTATATTAAAGGCACCATATGAATGCAAGATGTTATTGTTGTTCTGCATACCCACATCACTTTGGATGATCATTAATATCAATCATATCAGGTAATTTAATAACACGCTTGTGGTAATCTGAGGTGCAATACACACTTAAGAGAATGTAAGCAGATTGACCACGTGACTGTATGACCCAGTAGCTGTGTAGCGCGGGCTACAATGTTAATGTTAGTCTAGAGTAGGGTCTGGTTGGAGAGGTACACATCATGTTAGTGCTCTGTTGTCTGCGTAAATAAATAGCATGTGCTTCTCCTCAAATTGGTGTCTGTGTCTGCAGCATATTGTTATCGACTCACCCGCCGGCAGATAAGCGTGCAACCGGTTCAGAAGCAAAGTGACCCCATGGTAGAACATAACAGCACTAACTTATCAAACGGATTGAGATATTTATAGAATCAAGCGGTAACAGATGGCTTTTGAAAGCAATTAACATAGAAGCTGTGAGCCAGTTGTGAGCTAACAAACCATTTGATTCATTTCACGTGGTACTGCATCCTCTTTGTAAGCTGCTGGCCAATTTGTGCGTTAGAAACAGTGTGCCATTATTTTTTCAGTAAAATCTAGTCCATTAGGATATTCTATGGAGTAATTAAAAGCCTGTTCAAAGGGGTAGGTTTAAAGGGGGGTCTTAAAGAAAGAGAGAGGTGTATAGAGAGGTTAAGGGGTTTAAGGAGGGAATTCCAGAAATAAAAGTCTGGATTTTCATCGAGTCGGGGAGACTGGGTAGAAGGTTGAAAATGGTTGGCAGGACCTGAATCCGGAGGTTCTGTCCCCATTCTCGACGTTTCCAATATTGACAGCTGTGTGAAAGGGGGCAGGATGTAAGTCGCATATGCGGCAGAATCTGGGCCATTTAAAGAGACGGGGTAGAACTGGAAGCCATGTTTCTCACACTCAAAACTTTCAGAACCCAGGAGTATGTATGTGTTATGCAACTTGGTGCTAGAGACATGAATAGATCTGAAGCACTGAGGTAAAGAATTCTGAGCTTTATATAGAGCTGAGTGAAGCAGCAGCGGCAAAGCTAAAACAAAAATAAAAATACCTGGAAACACTCAGCAGGTCTGGCAGCATCTGTGGAGAGGAACACAGTTAATGTTTCAAGTCCGTATGATTCTTCAGCAGAACTAAGAAAAATAGAAGAGAGGTGAAATATAAGCTGGTTTAAGGGGGCTGGGACAAGTGGAGCTGGATAGAGGGCCAGTGGTAGGTGGAGATAGCCAAAAGATGTCATAGACAAAAGGACAAAGAGGTGTTGAAGGTGGTGATATTATCTAAGGAATGTGCTAATTAAGGGTAGAAAGCAGGACGAGCAAGGTACAGATAGCCCTAGTGGGGGTGGGGTGGGGTGAAGGAATCAAAAAAGGCTAAAAGGTAGAGATAAAACAATGGATGGAAATACATTTAAAAATAATGGAAATAGGTGGGAAAAGAAAAATCTATATAAATTATTAGGGAAAAAAGGGGATCGGAAAGGGGGTGGGGATGATTTTTAAATGTATTTCCATCCATTGTTTTAACTCTACCTTTTAGCCTTTTTCGATTCCTTCACCCCACCCCACCCCTACTAGGGCTATCTGTACCTTGCTTGTCCTGCTTTCTACCCTTAATTAGCACATTCCTTAGATAATATCACCTCCTTCAACACCTCTTTGTCCTTTTGTCTATGACATCTTTTGGTTATCTCCACCTATCACTGGCCCTCTATCGAGCTCTACTTGTCCCACCCCCCACCACCTTAAACCAGCTTATATTTCATCTCTCTTCTATTTTTACTTAGTTCTGTTGAAGAGTCATACGGACTCAAAACGTTAACTGTGCTCCTCTCCGCAGATGCTGCCAGACCTGCTGAGTTTTTCCAGGTATTTTTATTTTTGTTTTGGATTTCCAGCATCCGCAGTTTTTTGCTTTTATCTTAGCTGCAAAGCTGAACTTGCCTCTGAGCTAGAGGCTGCTGTTTGCCCTCAGGCAAGAGGGGGTGTGGCGGCTGTAAAAGACCAAAGGCTCATCCATGTGGGCTCCTGGTCATCATCCCAAGTGGGCAACAATACTGACTGCCCGTCTCACTGGGTTAGCAGTGTGTAGGCCACGAAGGAAAGAAGTTTGCTGAAATAGGACCTTCACAGATGCGCCATATAGAAGAAAGGCAGTGGCAGCAATGTGTGGTCAGAGCCAGGGTACCCGGGCATGAGATAGCACAGCCCCCAGGCAGACCAGCAAGGAGGGGAGGGTGAGATATTACCCTAAAGGCAGACTGTACAGGAACAGATTCAGCTTCTTGAATATGAATGAGAGGCAGGGTAGGCAAAGGCTTAGGATGCCTTGGGACATGGTAAAAGAAATCTCTACCATGTTGGAGGCAGACCTCATGACTTGAACAACTGGTGCACATGCCCTTCCAATAGCAATCAAAGTCACCATAGCCCTCAACTTTTATGCAGCTGAGTCCTTCCAGGGCTCTGCTGCACACCACTGCTGCATCTCACGGTCAGCCACTCACAGGTGCATAGCAGCAGTCACCAATGCCCTTTTCCAGAGCAGGGAATCAGCAGTCACCAATGCCCTCTTTGCCAGGGTAGGGGAGCAGCAGTCACCAATGCCCTCTTTTCCAGGGCAGGGGATCAGCAATCACCAATGCCCTTTTTGCCAGGGTAGAGGAGAAGCAGTCACCAATGTCCTCTTTCCCAGGGCAGGGGGTCAGCAGTCACCAATGCCCTTTTTGCCAGGGTAGAGGAGCAGCAGTCACCAATGCCCTCTTTTCCAGGGCAGGGGAGCACATTACGTTTCCTACAGATGTGCAGTCTCAGAGTCCAAGAGCAATGCTTGTGTCAATAGGTGGCTTTCCATAATTGCAAGGCATAATAGATTGCACACACATTGTCATCAACGCACCATCACAGGAGGTGCACAGATATGTAAATAGAAAGCCTTCTTACTCCATCAACATCCAGCATGTGTGCGACCACAATAAGGTTTTCCACCACATCTGTGCACAATCCCCTGGAAACTACCATGACTCATTTATCCTGAGGGAGTCAAATCTCCCACACCTTTTCGAGCAGTGTGTGCCATCTGCAAGATGCTCTGCTGCAAATCACCGAGGCTCCTTCAACAACATCTAAATCTGCAACATCTACCAGCTGGAAGGAAAGAGCAGCAGATGCATTGGGGATGCCACATCCTGCAAGTGCCTGTCCAGGCAACACACCATCGAGACTTTGAGAAAAATGTCTGTTGTTGGTTCAAAGTCCTGGAGCTCCCTTTCTAAATGGGTGCACCTACACCATATGGACTGCATCGGCTCACGAAGGCATCTCACCATCTCACCACCTTCTCAAGGGCAATTAGGGATGGTCATCAACTACTAAACTAGGTGTTGATGCACACATCGCGTGGTTGACTATTATCAGCAGTGACAGTATTATTACTGAGCTCCGACTTAACGATGATGGACGTGCATGACCATACCCTTCACATCTGTCAGGTGACAGAGGGATAGACTTCTGTCTCAAATCTTCACTGACACTGGCAAGAACATGCAGTTTTATTGTTAAACTCGTTATTGTACTTGCTGCTCAACAAGTATAAATCAATACATCAATCTTTTGATTTCTATGGCGTATTTACAGATATTGGGAAAGGCATGCTTAACGGTGTGAGATGTAGCACCACATGTGAACCTGTTAGTGATCGAGTCATCGTGGTGCCCTCCGCTCACGGGCATTCCTGTGTGGTGCCCCTTCACCCGTGTTGCCTTGGAGAAGGTGGAAGCAGACTGCTCATCTCTCTGTCTGTGCAGCATTGAGGAGTGCCAGGACTGGCCTCTTTGTGCAGATACACATTGGAGACCAACCTGAGATTGCGGATCCTGCAATTCTACACCCAGAAGGAAAAGAACAGTAAAAACTGGGAAATAAGAATACTGGTCTGAACTGATCTTATATACCTTAAAATAGAACACCAGTAAAAGCTGGGAAATGAGAATACTGATCCAAACATTTTTTTTCTGCTGGGCAGGAGCAGTTGTGGTCACTGGAGCACATGCTATAGGAGAGGGTTCTGGCAGAGGGCCTGGGGAAGCCGTGGAAGATGAGCACAGACTGGTCACAGCACCCTCATCCTCCTCAGCCCTGGGTTGGCTTTCTCGATGGTTGGATGCAGTGGCCTGCTGTTGGCACAACAGATGATGCTTCTGCGCCATCCAATCCAACATCCGTTGTGTCAGCAGGGAGAATGTCTTGTTATAGGTAAACAGATCCTGGTGTATCCCATGGAGGTCAGCACTGGAACTCTGAACTGACTGCTCCAGGATACTGTTCCCTTTGCAGGATTACACAGTGCTCTTGCACCCACTCCAAGTGATGCTGCATGTCACTCTCCATGAGATTGGCCAGTCTTTCAAGGTTGGAGCTCAAGCGGTCAAGCCCCTGAGACCATGTTGAGCTCATCACTGCAATGGATTCCTCCACTTGCAGTGCATGAGCGTGTATTGCCTTGGGGAACTCTGCCAAGATTTCTGCACATCTACCATAGCTGACCTACGCACTGTGCTCCATAAGGTGACTCCTGAGGCCTAACTTCAATGCCAACTTGAGCACCATCGTCATTGCCCTCCCTCTTCCAAAGGGAATTGTGTTTCTGACTCTGCTACCTCCACCTGGACTCTGGTGCAATACACTTCCATCTCTAATCGCGTGCTACGTCCCTCTGCAGTGCTAGCGTCTGCTGGTGGATGGTGAGCTGATAAGATGGGATGGTGCTTCCTTGGACGTCTCTTCCTCCTCCTCCTCCTGATGCCCAAAAGATGTTCCAGCTCTGGGGTTGTACATCCAATAAGGGGGATCTGTTGGAGACACAACAAGATATAATTAATGCAATCCTTAGTCAGTATGAAAGCACATGTAGGTACAGGCAATATCAGAAACCATGTAAGCTGAACTATTGTCCCGATACTCTTCCTTCTTGTTCTGCCATGCGCCAGCTACCCATTATGCTAAGTCCAGGTCCACCATGTATAACTATCACCCCCGCACCTATGCTCTAAGGTGTCTATAACACCACCTTTGGCACCTACAGTGGCAATTCACCATCTCCAACACTGGCCTGAGAGGGCACACGTGCAATATGCCTGGCCCTCCCCTCCACTACACAAGTCGCTCTCTGCTTCGCACTCCCACCCCCTATTTGGGCCATCTATTTTGCATTTTCTGTTCACTTCTCCTGCAACTAATCAATAAAGGCAAGTTTAAGGACATTGACTCCTGCATCCAGGCATAAGCCTAATCAATTTGGGAATGTGTCAAAATGGCCATTCCATGAATGCTTGGACATTCAAGAGTGTCATGTCCATTCGATCATTCTTGACGATGGGGAAATAGGTGCCAATTGTGTCCCATCTGATGTCCCATTTACGTGGGACCCAAACCAGACTGAAAGGCATGCTTCACTCGCCTTTCCTGAGTGCAGCAGGTAATGGAATCACTTGCAGCACTGTATCCAAGATCTTTGCTGTTCATCGCTGCTGCTATTGCCTGCCAGGCTCCCTTAGTAAAGGCAGGAGGGTTCCTTTTACTCACTGGATACAGTGTTACTCTCCGGCCTTCAACCTCCTGCACAAGGATCCCCAGGCCCTGGTCACAGAACTTTGGTGCATCCAATCCATGCGGCACACTCAACGGCACCATTCAGGGACATTCTGCTATTGCAATGAATAAAGCACATGGATGAGTAAGGATTCTCACTATGTGCAGTGCTACTCAATGCCAATGTGCAATCTTCTGCTGCAACCTTAATCTAGATGTTGTTGGGGGGTGGGGGATCCGTTCATAAGTTGGGTGTATAGTTGTCAGCTGCGACTGGACATATTCCTGGAGGTTCCACCATATGGACTCCTGTGTCCAAGCAGACGGTCCATCCACTGCTGGAGAATCTAGGGCAATCCTGGAGGGTTGGCAATCCTTGCTGGGTGTATTGTTAATGTGTGTAAGCCATCCAAATGGCACAGTGTGTTTTGGAGCTCTTAGGACCCCGTTGAAATACTTCCTTGGGGTCAAAAAGGCCAGCGAAGACAGTGTGCTGATGTCACGGTTATGGACAAGGCACTTTTGGATGCCCGCATCTGAAATTCTGACAGGTAAAAAGAGCATTGGGAGAACATGAGGGATCTGCATCTGGGGTCCTGAGGCCAACCCCTGAGTTGCCATGCTCATTTCACTTGCTGCACAGTATTGTGACCTGCTGCAACTGTAAAGATGGCTGAATGTGGTGGAACATTGGCAACATAACTGCTGTATGGACACTCTTTACACATGATCAGACTTCACAAGCTAAAGTTTCTTATGGAAGGCTCATGATGGGCCATCTCCTACAGCATTAAAAACCAGTTGGCCAACATTTTTACTCACCCCTGACAGCTTCTGAAATGTCTTCCCACGCTCTTGACACCTTCTTTCCTCTCGCAGTGACTGACTTCCAGGATGGCCCTTTAGGACCTGAGTAGTGAAAACCCCGCCTCCTAATTCACGTCTCACCTCTGCCAAAGAAGAGTTTCCAGGGTCAGCTACAACAACCGTTGCTAGCACCCGCCCTCCAGCAATGAAGGCCGCATCTCTGGGACCAGTTTTTCCCCAGGCGGATGTGCGAAGCTGGGAATTTTCCCGACTCCCACTACCCACCTCAAGGACGAAAATCCAGGCCAAGGTCTATAAGGCTGAAGACTCAGTCACCAGTGGTGGGACAAAGGAAGTAAGAGGTGTACAAGAGGCCAGCCTTGGTGGAATGCAGAGTTCTCAGGGTGGGCAGGGTAAGAGGAGGTTACAAGTAAATGAAGGGGTGGGCCATGGATGGTTTTGAACACAGGGATGAGAATTTTTAAATTGAGTCTATTGCGAAATGTGAGCTAATGTAGGTCAGGGAACATAGATGTGATAAGTAAATGGTGCGGATAGGATATGGGCAGCAAACATTAGGATGAGCTCAGACGTTCATGATGGCAGGTAGGAATAAAATGTAAACTAGGAGGCATGTCGGATTTTAATGATACAACCACCCTGCACCTGCCAGACAAAGAAAGGCTCCACACTTATAAAAGTCAACTTAAGTAATGTGACAATTATATGAGAAAGTGTTCTTTTTTTAAAGATAGAATTTCTAACTTCTTTTTCTGGCTGGATTTTAAAAAAGCAAACTGAAATCTGATTAAGACAATGGAGGACTACCAGCCAGCTACAATGTACAATTTCACATTCCATCAAGAGAGAAAGAAACATAGAAAATAGAAGCAGGAGTAGGTCATGTGGCCCATTGTGCCGACTCTGACATTCAATATGATCATGGTTGATCCTCTATCTCAACGTCATACTCCCGCTCTCTCTCCATACCCCTTGATGCCTTTAGAGTCTAGAAATCTATCTATTTCCTTCAAAAATATATTCAGTGACTTGGCCTCCAAGGCCCTCTGTGGTAGAGAATTCCATAGGTTCATCAGTCTCTAAGTGAAGAAGTTTCTCCTCATCTCAGTCCTAAATGGCCTACCCCATATCTTGAGATTGTGGCCCCTTGTTCTAGGCTCCCCCAGCCAGAGGAAACATCATCCCTGCATCCAATCTGTCCAGCTCTGTCAGAATTTTATGCGTTTCAATGAGATCCCCTCTCATTCTTCTAAACTCCAATGAATACAGGCCTAGTTGGCCCAATCTCTCATCATACGGCAATCCTGCCATCCCAGGAATCAGCCTGATGAACCTTCGCTGCATTCCCTCTATGGCAAATATATCCTTTTTTAGGTAAGGAGATTAAAACGGTACACATTTCCCCAGGTGTGGTCTCACCAAGGCCCTGTACAACTGCAATCAGACATCATTGCTCCAGTACTCAAGTCCTCTTGCAATGAAGGCCAACATCCCATTTGCTGCACCTGCATGCTTGCTTTCAGTGATTGGTGTACAAGGACACACAGATCCCTTTGTACGTCAACATTTCCCAACCTATCGTCACTTAAATAATACTCTGCCATTCTGTTTTTCCTACCAAAGTGGATAACTTCGTATTTATCCACATTATACTACATCTGCCATGTATTTGCCCACTCACTCAACTTGTCTAAATCACCTTGAATCCTCATAATATCCTCCTCACCACTCACATTCCCACAAAGTTTTGTATCGCCAGCAAACTTGGAAATATTACACTTGGTTCCCTCATCCAAAACATTGATAAATATTATGAATAGCTGAGGCTCAAGCACTGACCCTTGCAGTACCCACTAGTCGCTGCTTGCCTTTCCAAAAAATACCAATTTATTCCTACTCTCTCTTTCCTGTCTGCTAACCAATTCTCCATCCATGCTAATATATTACCCCCAGTCCCATGTGCTTTAATTTTGCACACTAACCTCTTATGTGGGACTCTATCAAAAGGAACAGACACTCAAATACCTTGGGGAGCTTGAAATAACGCATCTCCTGTGGCTTTAGACTATCCTAAAACTTTTCAAAAGTTCCTGAGGTGTGACGTCAAAATGCAATTACCGATTCTAAAAATAATGACTGCAGAAGACATGGATTGATCAAATTCCTCTAGAATATACAGCCATCAAGCTGCTTTAAGGACTGTTTACCAAGCCAGGGAGATCAGAGATCAGGATGCTGTACTGAAAGCAGGCTGAAGCTGTTTTCCCTCTCTGTCTCTCTTTCCCTCTTAGAAGTATTGTGCCCAGGTTTGCAAAGTACCAATCTTAAGAAGAGAAATCTATTGAAAACCGAGATCTTTTGGGAATAAAATGTGGAAACCTGCTCCATACAACTACACCCAGCAAGACAACTAAACAAATGGTCACAATGTGGAATTACTGCATCAAGACCAGCTAAAGAACAGCTAACCATATACTCCTTTATTTGATCTTCTTCACGGACTGTAAAAAATCTTTAAGCCTATCCTCTTATCATGTGTGTCCAGGGAATGTGTGTGACGTATGAATGATGGTTATGACCTATCTAGCTTTCTTTAATTTGGAAAATAGTTTCAATAAACTTATCTTGTTTTTTTTTAAACTCAGGAAACCTGTCTGACTAGTTCTTTATAATCTGAAAGCATAAATAGTGGGACTGCTGCAGCTTTAGCAAAGCCATCCTCTCAAAATGAACAAAAAAACAACCCTGTATGGTCAGACCTGGAGTGGTAGAATAGGGGAGTCATTGCATTCCTCCTCATGTGGTTATTACACAATGAAATAGAACTTTTCAAGTGCTTTACCCAATTCGCATGGATTATGAGAAAATGGTTCTCTTCAAAAATTATATATTTTTGCCAACTCATGAGTATAAAATTCAATTGGTCTTTAGTGAAGCAAATAAGAATGTTCATGGAAATTGCAAAATGTTGCATTGAGCCAGCTAGTGTATGATGCATGAAGTTGGATGGGAATGACTGTCCCTCCCCTTATCTCCAGCCTTTTGCAGGGGCTCCATGAGTGTTCCTCACTGATGCATGAGACGAACAGCTTCATTCCATCAAAGCCAGGCACTGCTTGTTAAGGTCCCTTATTTTATTCTCGTCAAGATGAAGACGGGAATAGTTGAATCGCCCTAAGACCCCTCTGAATTCCCATGACTAATAGTTTGACACCAGTTTAATCAACTTTGTAGCACCTCATCTAGATCTTAGGTGGTCAAACTGTGGCAAATAGTTTAACACAACAATAATCTGCAAAACAGCCTTTATACAGTTCATATAGGATTTTCAATGAGGCAGTGTGACTAAAGGGTTTAGTTCAACAGGGAAGAGGCTTGGTTTCCATGCTGAATAGTATTTGGATCTCTCTTCAGGTAACTTTTGGCCTAATCTGTGTTCGGAAGGTTTCCCTCTGCTCAGTAGTGGCAGGTCTAACTCAGGTAGGTTTCTCCAGAAACTACTTTATTTACACTACATACATAATAAGGATCTAGGTGAGTGTATCTCTCTCATGTACAGACTATTCCACCTTTCTACAGATTCTCTTGCAAATGGCTGTTGATGTCACTGTTACATCATGATGCACATCACTAACTCATTACCATAACTATTAACCCATTATTTTTCAGGAAGGTCAAATAAAATAATTGTGATATATCAATATAAATCAGGCTAGTGATTCATGGATTTATTAAATATTATTGGGGAAGAAAGTGGCCCTTGAGTGGAATCATCCAAGATTTTCCCTAAGCACGGTAGCAGGTGGGAAAAAGGATGTTTTACCTGCTGGCTGCAGTGGCAGCTGTTCACACCGTATCATCCCATTCCCAGCGCTTCCCGCCTCATTAATAATTAATTCCTGGGAAACACACCTCTGATTCACTGTAAACCTTCAGTAAACTTGGCACATATTTAAAGGCCGCCCCCACACAAAGCTAACATCCTTCAAGAGATTGGAAGCTGCTGGGAACTGATGCCTGCCAAAGGGAGGAAACATGCTGACCCCAAATTTAGCGACGTGTCCCTCAAGCGCCTACTGGACGCAGTGGAGGCCCACCGCGATATCCTCAATGCCCACTCTGGGTGAAGAGCAGCCAGCAAGGTCACCAATCCAGCATGGGGGTGGAGGCGATGACAGCGGTGGTCAAAGCCAATGCTCTGCAAAAGGGGACAGCCATCCAGTGCAGGAAGAGGATGAATGCTCTCATCTGTCCCACCAGTCACTCTTCTCATCACTCTCAGCTCACACACTCACAAACCTATCACACATCCATAGGGATCTCACACCTCAAGGGACAACACCACTAACTCTCACACACACCCTCACATCTCCATCAGGCTCATATCTTCTGGAGCTCAAGTCCTCATCCCATCCATGGCTCCGCTCACCTCACAAACATTCCACATAGTGCCATGTGTCCTGCTCACACTCGCTCCATCTGTTTTCATGCAGGAAAAGCTGGCTCAAAGCAGCAGGGAGAGGTCCCAGACCGGGGGTGGAGTGGACCACATTAGGCCCCTCACTCACTTTGAGGAGTGTGCCATCACGCTGACTGGTGAGGAAATGGACCGTGCCTGTGGCGACAGTGAGGCTGGTGGCGGAAGCATCCTGCACCACATCTTCCCTCTCTCAAAACAAAAGTGAGTGCTCTCTCTCCTACTTTTGACTCCGTTGCCAGGCACTAATTATCTCTACTTTGGTTCACAGGGAGCTCTGCCAAGCGACCAACACCCTCATCCAGCCAGCCCCTCAGCTCCATCCATGTCCTCACCTCCAGCCAAGAGGACACCTCCTCCATTGAATGATTTGAAATAAGCAGCCTGGAAGACCTGTCACAGTGCTTACCCACACCCTCCACCAACACAGAGACAGACATCCCAGTGAGACCTAGATCTAGAGCAGGCTCGGGTTCACAATCTGGTGGTCACCGCACGGACACATGTCCGCAGCAGGAGGAAGCAGGTTCTTGCCAGCTCCCCGGCACTCAGAGGGCTGCTGGTGAAGAGGCATCTGTGAGGTCCAGGTCAGATGACAAGCCTCTGGATTCAGCCTTCCAACTTATCCTGGAGAGTCAGCAGAAGGCAAGGGAAAATCACACACAACTGTTGGAAGCCCTCAACAGAGTGGCGCATGAATCAGAGGAGTGTGTGAGCCTGCTCGCTGATGAAGTAGTGCCCCTATATGCACATATGGAGATCTCCATGGGGGCGGTGGTGGATGCCATGGATACCCTTGTCCAGCAGAATGTGGAGATGTGTGCAGACCTACACTCCATCGTGGTAGCCATGGGTGAGTTCCTGTAGTGGCAATGCGAGAGTGAAACGGGCACCTCGACGTCCCTCCAGGTGCTCCTTCCCCTCAAGGAGTCAGGCCAGGGTGCTCGGGAACCTGAAGGGAGGAGAAGCAGCTGTTGGACACCCTGGGTCATCCACTCAGGAATTTCAGCGGCTGTCCTTTCCCTCCGAGTCCCCTTTACCCCCTCAACCTCGTCCTCTGTCACTGCAAAGGGTGCAACTGGCCTACAGGGGGACATCCAAAGCAAGCCGGGGCCCTCAAGGTCTCGGCTGTCCAGAGGGCATACACCAAACTCATCAGAGGCAACAGAGCCAACCATTGCACAGGCTGTCTGCACCCCTGCTGCTGATATCAGGGCAGCACCTAGAAGTGTAAGGCCTAGAAATGTTAAGAACTCCTGCTGGCAGGAGATTGCATGGGTGAATACATTTTGCCACTTTATAATCTGAAAATATATTTACTTTCACTGCGTAATGTATAATGGTGTCTTTCAGCTTCATTGACAGGCTTCGCAAGTCCTCCCCCTCATCCAAGACCCACAACCACCCCCCCTCCCCATTAGCAGTTCAGCCACACGCAGCCAGGCCATGGGTGATTCTGGAGGGAGAAGTGTGTGCATGACAGGGCCTTTCGGAGCCTCCCAGGCACACAGAGCCTTCCTCCATCACACTTATCTCAATCTCCTGAGCATTTTCAATGCTAGCTGCTGGGGTTCCCTTTCAGTTGTCCATCTGAGCTGACCTGCATCTCCACCCACCCACTTTTCTTACTCCCATGCAGCACCTGTGCCTTCCCGACATGAGGTTCCTCTCACTTTAGATTTCAGAAGCATGATTGTTGTAAGGTTTGTTTTCAGTTCCCCCATCCTTTCCCCTTCCCAAGTCACCCATGTCCTTTCCCTCGCCACAATTAACTCCCCTGGCTTCACCTCCCACCTCCCCAACATCACCTACCAGCCAGAACCCTTTCCTTTCCGCAATGTCCAGGTGAAGGTGTACGTTCCCTATCTTCCTGAGAACCCCACCCCCATCCACATTGTTCTTCCCAACCTCCTCCTTCCCACCCCCAGGGTCCGTGTCTGCCTCCGAGACCTCACCAACCACACTCGCTGTTCCTTCTACCACTACCGTTGCATCCTCACCCTCCCACCCTACCGGCTCACTCTGCCCTCTCTCATACTTACTTTCCCTCCTACCACGAACAACTTCAATTCGCTCCCCAGAAGGCGGTCATTATTTTATGTTTTTGGTTATCAAATTCGCGTTGGCCTGCGAACGTGAGTTGCTCCCTTGATATAAAGATATTAGTTGGTTCTTGAAACAATATAGGCGGAGAGACCGATTGACTGAATAAACACGAGTGGTTTATTGGAACTAAGAACAAAACACTAACACCACATGTGCTTCTTCAATCACCTCTAGCTCTGGACTTACAGTTACCAAAGTAGCCTGCGGTGTATTGCGATTGGTCAACACAGTCATGTGGTCAGTCAACAACATTCTCTTAAAGGTACATAGCACATCACTTTACATCGACTCCACAGACCCTCTTTTGCACGTTCACTTGAACATATCCCCCTTACTCCCTCCTCCACCGTTACTCATTCCTCCACCTGGACTCCTTCCCCGCTTTGGACTCCTTCCTCCCCCTGAACTCCTTCCCTCCTCCGGACTCCTTCCTCTCCCTGGACTCCTTCCCCCCTCCAAGCTCCTTCCCCCTTCTGAACTCCTTCCTTTACAGCTTCCTTCCGCCATTACTCCTGCCTCCCCAGTTGCTGCATTTCCCCCATTACACCCTCCTCCCCCATGTTCCCTGCCCCTTTCCCAATCTCATCTCCCCCGACACTTGCGGTGCCCCCTCCCATCTCACACCCCCCCCTCCCACACTGCGCTTCCCCCCTCCCAACCTCACCACCCCTCCCCCCTGCCCCGGTACACCTTCCTCTCACAGCTGGAACTTCCCCTATCCCCCTCCCCGCACACTCAACCCCCCCTTCCTCCCCCGCCTCCCCATGATCATCCATAACAGCCCATGACCAAGGCCCTGATGTCCCAAAGCAGATCCCAGATATCAATGGAGAGCTCCCACCTTCTTTGAGCTGCTTCACAGCGGAGCCATGTCCATGGAAATCCACCTAGCATGCGATGCACGTGTTCCTCCAGGGTCTGGTAGCTGTAGGGCTCCAAAATCTTCGGATATCCGCGATGTGAGTAAGGTCCTAATGATAAGTCCCGACTTCTGCACATCAAACTTGTCAAGAAATGTTCTGGGCTGGCATGTTTTCCCGCTGACATAGGTGGTAAATTTGACATGAGGGGATGATTCTGGTGAGCAGGGCTTATAAATAGATGCAGATGTATTAAAATTATGTTCCCGACGCGTGGAGGCGGGAAACGCGGCCTGCCAATGATGGGTGTAGCAGACAATCGCAAACGATGGCATGAAACCAATTTTTGCCTTCTCGCCATATTATCCGCTCATGCCCACCATGATGCCCAACACAAACGGGAATAGAAAATTCTGGCTGTTTTCTGGACAGAATGGGGGGCATAAAGGCCAATTTTTTGTTTGCTATGTCTTGAAGAAATATGGCCTTGAACAATATTTAGGCATCCTAAGCAGCTACATTAAATAGGTATTAGGCTCTTGAAATATGTTAGCGAGAGGCCTATTGTCTGTTAAAATACCTCTTGAAACTCAAAATTATGATATGCTTATTTAAGTAACATTCAGTCCAGCACTAAGATAAAAGCAAAACTCTGCGGATGCTGGAAATCTGAAACAAAAACATAAAATGCTGGAAAAACTCAGCAGATCTAACAGCATCTGTGGAGAGAACAAACAGTTAATGTTTCAAGTCTGTATGGCTCTTCTTCAGCGCTCACATGACATGAAGAATAAAATTAAACTGGGGACAAGGGTAGCTTTGAGATAAGGTGAGTTGGTGCTGTTGGAGGGAGAGGTTGAATGTGTTCATGGCACATGGCACTGAGTGTGGATCTCAGGATGTGGCGAGAACAGCAGTCTGAGGAACATTGTGTGTCCCGGAGATCCCTGTAATCCTGGATGGATTTGAAACATGAGGGGTGGAACTTCAGTTGGGGTAAGTCGAAGATGGAAACAGTCACTGAGGAAGGAAATATGGTTGTGAAAGCGAGTTTTGGTAAACACCTTGTCAAGCACGAGAAGGGAAATGGAAAGCAATGAAAGTGAACAGGGCAAAAGAGACAAGTGGAAATCCTGCTGGGGAAAAGAGCAGTACTTCTTCAAGTTGGCATTCCTGGAAGTGAAGTGGCAGTGAATTAAACACTAAGATAAAAGCAAAATACTGTGGATGCTGGAAATCTGAAGCAAAAACATAAAATGCTGTTAAAACTCAGCAGATCTGACAGCATCTGTGGAGAAAATAACAGGGTTAATGTTTCGAGTCCATATGATTCTACTTCAGAGCAGAAGAAGGTGGAAATCACAGGAGGCAAAAGGGTAGGAAAGCATTGCAAGGGGTTGGGAGGTAGAGGGAAAGATGGAAGGCAGAGGGGAGACCAAGGGGTGGGAAGCTGGAGCCCAACAAGGGAAACTAAAATGCTGACAAACAAGGGGGCGGATGGGATATCAAATGTATGAATTGGATGGGTGCACGCAGACTCTGAATAAGAAGGGTCGGGGTGTGTTGGGATGGGATGGGTCACACTAAGACTCATGAAGGGGGCCTATGTGGGAAGGGAGATAGTGTAGTGTTCAGTCATGAGGGCAATGGGGAACCCATTGAAATTCAAAGCACTTTGTCTGATGCCAACAGGTCAATGTCAGCGAGTAGAGACAGTCCTGGGGCTCACAGTCAGGAGTCAGAGAGTAGAGACAGTCCTGAGACTCACAGTCAGGAGTCAGAGAGTAGAGACAGTCCTGGGACTCACAGTCAGGAGTCAGAGAGTAGAGACAACCCTAGGACTCACAGTCAGGAGTCAGAGAGTAGAGACAGTCCTGGGACTCACAGTCAGGAGTCAGAGAGTAGAGACAACCCTAGGACTCACAGTCAGGAGTCAGAGAGTAGAGACAGTCCTGGGACTCACAGTCAGGAGTCAGAGAGTAGAGACAGTCCTGGGACTCGCAGGCAGGTGTCAGAGAGTGGAGACACTCCTTGGGTTCATAGTCAGGTGTCAGAGAATATAGACAGTCCTGTGGTTCACAGTCAGGTGTCAGAGAGTAGAGACAGTCCTGGGGTTCACAGTCAGGAGTCAGAGAGTAGAGACAGTGATGGGACTCACAGTCAGGAGACAGAGAGTAGAGACAGTGATGGGGTGCAGCGCGCCAAGCTACAGGGCTATGAATGGCATGCACATTGTACTCCTGCCCCAGGTAGGGACAAGGGTTGTGTCCTCCATTAGGATGATGCACAGCTTGGTGTGCTGGGTTTCATCACAGTCACTGTCCATGGGCTTGTCTATAATGGTCTGCAGATGGGATGGTAATGGTTATGGAAGGCATCTGCAGCCTGCATTTGGGGAAAACATAAATAAGTGGGAGAGGGCATTTCATTGGAGGGTGTAGTTTCCTCGGCAGGTGACCGTGCACACAGCTTCTAGATGGGGAGGGGTGAGGCCCACATTAAGCATGGGCACGCCAACAGTGATGGGCTCAGCGGGGAGAGTAGGAATGTTGACCACAACAGGAATGGGGTCCAGTATTACTGGGGGAGGCTGGAGAATAACAGGATAGAGCTCTACCTTCACATCGTGAGGTTCCAGATAAATTTATGGGATGCAGACAGTGAGAGAGAGAGCATCAAAGCTGGTCTTTAAGTAATAGCACAGAACCACCATCTTGCACTATCGGAGCAATGGCACAGTTATAAATTAAAGGTAGAAGCAAATCTGCACAGGAGGGGTCTGAGACAGTGTGGGAGGAGCGCATTGCTGGACTAAGGGGCTCTTTCTGGCGCTGCCCTCTAGTTTGTTGGTGCCACAAGATTAAAATTGAATCAGAGCTGAGAGAAAGGAGGAAGAAGGCCTCCTTGAGAAGCTAGCCATGCCTTTTTCCATGCTGTAGCAGGGAAATATAGAAGTCGCTGATTTAAAATCACAGTCGCTGCATTTCAACATTAACACACAGGAATGTGAAATTTGGGAATGCAGGCAACCGTTAAGGTGGTACAGGTGCTGCATATATAGCATCCCATCAATGAAGTTTGTCATGTGCTTTCCAGAATTGGCATTCACAACGGGCCAAAGGACATCCAATCATTAACCATGAGCAACTTATTGTTAATTACTATGCCAGAACTGAGATTGGTGCACTGAGCGCATCAATCACACACTTCAAATAAAGATTTTAACACATCTCCATGACATCATACAAGGTACAGAAACTATCTTCAGTGAGGTTGACATCACATGAATGTGAATTACACAAAGGGAGGCTATCACTGAATGTTATGGCACAGCAGTTGACTGACCACATGACTGTATTGACCAGTCGCTATACGGCGCGGGCTACTTTGGTAAAGGCTGAGTTATTCAAAATCCCAGAGGGAAATTTTAAGCAACTGTCATAACCTATACTTTCAATTGGTATGTTTGAGAAGCAACTTTGAATTCAGAAATGAAACCACCAAGCCCCCAGAAGTGTTTTATATAAATTAAATTAAACGTTTATTAATTTTGCAAGCTCTCCTGTATATTCCTAGCCTTATCTTTGAATGCAAATTCTCATTGTATCACCAGGCCCTTTGAACTCCACCTCTTCTGACAATTCACAGTACCGACATCAACAGCCGAGGTGGAGGCAGCCTGCTGACTGCTACGTCCTGATGTCAGTCATGACCTTGGCGGACGTTTTCTGGTGGCCCGAGGCCTTGAGGGCCCCAGCCTGATAAGGATCAGGGGCAGATACACCCTCCTTGGCCTGAGCAGCTGGATTGTATGGTGTCACAGGCAGAGGGGACTCGGAATGGCTGGACACCCTTAGAGAGTCCTGAGAAGAGGCTGACACTCATCCTCCCTGTGGAAGCCCAAGTGTCTCTCCCTGATTCCTTGAGGAGAAGGTGTACCTGGAGGGAGGTCAAGGTACTCATCCCCCTGTCGCCTAGGCACTGATGGTGCTGGCCAGTGTGTGTGTGGCCATGGAGTCCAGGGCCAAGTGCAAATCCAGCAAAACCTATTGGGCCAAGGTCTCCATGGTGGTCAGCAACATTCCCATGGTGACCTCGAGGTGCTCGCATGTTGCATCCATGACATCGGACAGAATGCGGACAGACTCCTCCATCCTTCGCTGCAGTCTGCTGAGTGACTGCTGCATCTCTGCCTGCTGTCCCGCCACCTGTCATTGCAACTCTAGCATTACGTTGGCAGCCACTCACTGACACTCATCATCTGTCTTGGACTCAGCAGGTGGTTGACCTCCAGCAGTCCTCCGAGTGCTGGACATTTGGTTGTCCCTGCCTCTGGCTGCTGCGGGGACGCGTCATTGAGGTGTTCTCCGATAGATTACCCCAAGCCTAATCTACAGCTATGACCCACCAAGGTGTGTGTCTCTGTTCTGGTAGAGGGTGTGGGTGAGCACAGTGATGGCTCTTCCGCAATGGCTTCCTCAGCTTCCTCATCTGAGATGGTCTGGAAGCTGAGGCTTATGTTGACCCTTCTCATCTGCCTAGATCTGCTGGTGCCTATAAGATAGGGAAAAGATTTTCAGTTCATGAGCAGGTAAATTACAAGACTGCATATCACTCAATGTGAATGTCAGGATATGATGAACTCATGGAAGTGTGATCCATACTAGGTTGCTGAGACAAGCAGATCTCCCCCTCCCACAGGAGCAATCCCTGTCGTCCCCATGCATCTTGGCAGCATCCCCCTTGAACTGGCTGAGGGTTATGATGTTGGCTGCCCCTCCTCTGGTCCGGGATCTTTCCTGTCTGTTGTGGGCCAGCTTGCCCTGGATGAAGACAAAAGAAAGGAATGTGATGAGAAGGGATGGAGCAGAGGTTGGAAAGCATGCATGTCCCCTGTGTGTGGTGAGTCCTCCCCTGGAGGGGTTGAGGATGGAGCGTGTGCAGCATGATAGGTGGTGATGTGAAAGTTTCTGAGACAATCAGTGGTGATATGTGTCCCCTGCTAATGGTTGTGTGAGATCCCTGAAGGGAGTTGCCCTTTGAGTACATGATGCCATGATGAGGGTTTGAAATTGGAAGGAGTTGAAGGATGGCTTACTCTGGTGGAGTGGATGAGATCATTCATCCCCTTCCCACACTGGATGGTGTTGGTGGTGTGGTGGCTAGCCACGTTGACCATCTTTGCTATGACCTTCCAGGCTGGAGAGGTGAGGCTGGTGTGCTTTTTGGAGCCAGCATTTCCCTATGCTGCCGCACTCCTCAGATCAAGGTCTTGAGGGTGTGAAGGCAGAAACAGGGTGCAGCCTTCTTCTTCTGGCTTGAAACCTTCCTTGTCTGGTAGCCAGGCATCTCTGTGGGTCTCCTAGAGATGGCTGGGCTGGAGAGAGTGAGGTTTGTGTGTGCTCAGGTGGTGGTTAAATATGGCGGCCGGACCTTCGACCCTGGCAGACAAATCAGCTCCTGACCTGCCGGGTGATTCGGAGAGATACTTGCCTGTGCATGATTAATGAGCTTCCAAGTGCTGAATCGGGGGTGATTTCCCACCATTCCGACCAGCGGGAAACGTGCCGCGGAACCTGTCTGCCACTGCACTTAGCTTCAAAAACACAAAACTCTGCCCATAATAACATAGTATTTTAAAGCAAAGTATATTCCATGCAAGGTTTAGAGAAAGTTTCCAATAGCAAAGCTACTTAAAATGTTAAGGAGCCAGGCTTTGAAGTTGTTGCTGTAAGGAGCTCTATATAATAAGTAATGTGTTAGTCTGTAATTGCAATTGAGGCACATCTCACACCCTTTGTTCTGCGAAATCCTTGTCCCGGCCACTCAACAGCAGTTGCCTTCCTTCGGTTGTGAACAGAAGAAGATAAAAACAAAGGGATACACAGAGCCCTTCTGGTTCCTTTGCAGGAGCCACACGTTTGGCCAGTCCTGGAAGAACTGAATGCAGAATTAGAAACCATTTTTTTAAGCTAAGCAAGATTATTCACTGACGTATGAGCCATAGCATATTTGTTATTTCGTATCATCATTCAAAGTCAAAATGTTGCTCTATATGCTCGCTTGCTGTGAAATAAAGCATCTTAACAATTCATACATGGGCATCCCTGGCTAAATAATTTCTTGGCCCCTCTTTGAAAAAATTGCAGAGATGTGCATGGCGGGAAAATGTGAAAGACATGAGTATGCAGCTCAGATCACCAGGGGATCCTTCTGTTTAAACCCCTGGGCCACATTATTGTACAGTTAGATAATTGACAAGTGTGAGAACAACCCTAAGTGTAGGATGCTCAGACCACCTTTCGGAGTGACCAGACCTACTGCACCCAAAACAACAGCTAAGACAGACTCAAAATCTAAAAATTCTAGGGTCAGCCCCGATTACACAAGCTTAAGTATCTGAAGTGCTTTCTCCCTGTCAAAAATATAATGAAACTCTTAATGGAGTTACAAAGCCATACTCGCCAAATTGAAATTTACAGAAACTTCACACTCTCTTGCATTTTTCACAGTAGGACCATAAGACCATAATACATAGGAGCAGAAATTATGCCATTCGGCCCATCGAGTCTGCTCTGCCATTCAATCATGGCTGGTAAGTTTCTCAACCTCATTCTCCCGCCTTCTCCCCGTAACCTTTGATCCCCTTACCAATCAAGAACCTATCTATCTCGGTCTTAAATACACTCAATCACCTGGCTTCCACAGCCTTCTGTGGCAATGAATTCCATAGATTCACCAATCTGGCTAAAGAAGTTTCTCCTCATCTCTGTTCTAAAAGGTCTTCCCTTTACTCTGAGGCTGGGCCCTCGGGTCCTAGTCTCTCCTACTAATGGAAACATCTTCCCCACGTCCACTCTATCCAGGCCTTTCAGTATTCTGTAAGTTTCAATCAGATCCCCCCTCATCCTTCTAAACTCCATCGAGTATAGACCCAGAGTCCTCAAATGTTCCTCATATGTTAAGCCTTTCATTCCTGGGATCATCCTCGTGAACCTCCTCTGGACCCTCTCCAGGGCCAGCACATCCGTCCTGAGATACGGGGCCCAAAATTGCTCACAATATTCTAAATGTGGTCTGACCAGAGCCTTATAAAGCCTCAGCAGCAGATCCCTGCTTTTATATTCTAGTCCTCTCAAAATAAATGCCAACATTGCATTTGCCTTCCTAACTACCGCGTCAACCTGCAAGTTAACCTTAAGAGAATCCTGGACTAGGACTCCCAAGTCCCTTTGCACTCCAGATTTCTGAATTCTCTCCCCATTTAGAAAATAGTATATGCCTCTATTCTTCCTACCAAAGTGCATGACCTCACACTTCCCCACGTTGTATTCCATCTGTCACTTCTTTGCCCATTCTACTAACCTGTCCAAATCCTTCTGCAGCCTCCCCACCTCCTCAATACTACCTGTCCCTCCACCTACCTTTGTATCATCTGCAAACTTAGCCAGGATGCCCTCCGCTCCTTCATCTAGATCATTAATGTATAAAGTGAAAAGTTGTGGTCCCAACACTGACCCCTGCGGAACTCCACTAGTCACCGGCCGCCATCCTGAGAAGGACCCCCTTATCCCCACTCTCTGCCTCCTGCCAGATAGCCAATCTTCTATCCATGCTAGTACCTTGCCTCTAACACCATGGGCTCTTATCTTACTGAGCAGCCTCCTGTGCGGCACCTTGTCAAAAGCCTTCTGGAAGTCCAAGTAGATAACATCCATTGGCTCTCCTTTGTCTAACCTACTCTTTACCTCCTCAAAGAATTCTAACAGATTTGTCAGGCATGGCCTTCCCTTGATGAAACCATGCTGACTTTGCCCGATTTTACCATGCACTTCCAAGTATTCTGAAATCTTATCCTTAATAATGGACTCTTAAAATCTTACCAACGACCGAGGTCAGGCTAATCGGCCGGTAATTTCCTGTCTTTTGCTTCACTCCCTTCTTAAACAGGGGGGTTACATTAGTGATTTTCCAGTCCTCTGGGATCCTCCCTGACTCCAGTGATTCCTTAAAGATCACCACTACCGCCTCCACTATCTCTTCAGCTATCTCCTTCAGAACTTTGGGGTGTAATCCATCTGGCCCAAGTGATTTATCCACCTTCAGACCTTTCAGTTTTCCTAGCACCTTCTCCTTGGTAATGGCCACCATACTCACCTCTGCCCCCCGACTCTCTTGAACTTTGGCGATGTCACTCGTGTCTTCCACTGTGAAGACTGACGCAAAGTACCTATTCAGTTCCTCCGCCATTTCTTTGTTCCCCACTACTACTTCTACAGCGTCATTTTCCAGCGGCCCAATGTCCACTTTTGCCTCTCTCTTACCCTTTATATATCTAAAAAAACTCTTGCAATCTTCTTTTATATTACTGGCTAGTTTACCCTCATATTTAATCTTCTCCATCCTTATTTCTTTTTTAGTTGTCCTCTGTTGGTCTTTGTACGCTTCCCAATCCCCTGGTTTCCCACTGCTCTTTGCCGCATTCTATGCTTTCTCTTTAGCTTTTATGCTGTCCCTGACTTCCCTTGTCAACCATGGTTGCCTCGTCCTCCCTTTAGTATGCTTCTTCTTCCTCGGGATTAATTTTTGCTGTGTCTCCCAAATTACTCCCAGAAACTCCTGCCATTGCTGTTCCACTATCTTTCGTGCTAGGCTCATCTCCCAGTCAATTCTGGCCAGCTCCTCCCTCATGCCTCTGTAGTTGCCTTTATTCAACTGTAATACCGTTACATCTGATTCCAGCTTTTTCCTCTCAAATTGCAGGGTAAATTCTATCATATTATGGTCACTTCCTCCTAAGGGTTCCTTCACCTTTAGCTCCCTTATCAAATCTGCCTCATTACACATCACTAAATCTAGAATTGCCTGTTCCCTAGTGGGCTCCACCACAAGCTGCTCCAAATAGCCATCTCGTGGAAGAAGAACATGACAGAAATGTAGCTTGTAAGTCAAAGGTAGCTGGAACTTAGAGGCACTTCACAGCTCAATGACAACTTAATATATTAAAACACTAGTGTCATGGTTATAATTATGTAGACCTGCATTATTACCACTGGTTATCTCACTACTGCAGGAAGGGATAGCATTGCCTTTAATCAAACAGAAAATAGCACTTTACAGATGAGAAAATAAGCACCGTTAGTTCCAGATAAAAACACATCTGGTGAAAATGTATGATGATAGTACCACAGAAATACAATATACCAATACAGTTCACATTCCTGCCAGTTATGTAGAACACCTAAAATGAGGCAAAAGTCAGAAGACTAACGCTGTATTTTTAAATGCTTAGCTCTCTAACTATAATGAAATTATTTTTACATCACATCGAAAACAGCGGTATATTTTAGAAACCAAGTCAAAGCCAATTTACAAAAGGCGCTTTGATGATTTTAATTAATTTTAATTCAGATTAGAGGAAATTTCATGTCAATATATTCAGCGGTGTTAAGGCAAAATTCTGATGCTATTAGGTGAGGAAATAAGAAAATGAAAAATGTGCTAAAATCATTTAATATCATAGAGTATGTTACAGTATTGACAGCACCGAAGCTGGTCATCTGGCCTAACAGGTCCACGCTGGTGTCTATGTTGCAAATGAGCCTCTTTTATTATTTAACCATATCAGCATATTCCTCTATTCCGCTCCCTCATTTGCTTCCTCTTAAATGCATCTATGCTATTTGCCTCAACCCATCCTTCTGGTCATGATTGTAGTATAAAGATCTGGCACATATAGGGTTAATGTGGGACTGAGTACAGTAACGCCCACAGAATGATGTAAGAGAACACATGACCTACACCTAGGGTCAGTCTGGCATTGGACAGAGCCGTGTGTACCAGCAAGCATGGACCCTTGTAACCTTTACTGTATCTTTTTTAAATTGTTCTAAGAATCAATAAAGACTTGCAGTTAACCTACATATGACTATGAAGACATCTTCAGACCTACCGAACTGTATCCAATGTCCTACAACACTGATCTCTGCAGTCTAACAACCCCCTGGCAAAGAAGTTTCTCCTGAATTCCCTATTGAAATTATTGGCTATGATCTTATTGTTATGAGACAGGCTTTGGTCTCCCCCACAATTCGAGAGCTCCTCTATATCTCTCCTATCAAATATTTTCATAATCTTAAAAATCTCTATCAGGTCACCCTCAGTCTTCCCTTTTCTGAAGAAAAGAGCCCCAGTCTGTTCAATCTTTCCTGATAAGGTTAGTTCTGGTATCATCCTAGTCAGCTTTATTTGTACTTTCCCTGGCGCCTCTATGTCATTTAAATAGTATTCACTCCATGGTTAGATTTTGCACTGAGCATTAATGTTTACAAAAAAGGATATGAATAAATCATTAAGAATAATCACTATGGAATCTTCTCTTATTAGCTTTCAAAATATAGTGGGTTATATGCTTGCTAATGGTTTCAAAGGCCCATGTTAAAAAATAGGCGTATGCAAAGCTAGAAAATAGCAAAAGCTGACCAATAGATATACAAAATAGCTGACAAAGACAGCCCTGAATATAAATCTAAGACACATCACATTGATTATTGCACGGACTTAGTTACTTTAACTGTAGGTATACCCAATCATATTGGAGATCGGAGCTAAGGAAGCCAAGTGCATGAAAGCCTGAAGTGTATATCTTGGGCGAGGGTTCAACACATGGGCAAGAATTTTTAGCTTGACGGTTGGGCGTGCGCCCGGCCCAACTGAGTGTGAAATGACGTGCGATGACATTGACCGAGTGTGCCGACGTCAACACGCATTCGCACGAAAATTAAGAGGCCTATTAAGGCCATTAAGTTGTCAATTGAGTTTAATTTTTCACTGCTCGTTCAATCTAACAGTTGACAGGCAGGCAAAAAGGCCAAGCGGCTTTTACATTTTTTGGAAACCTCATCCACGGGAGGGATGAGGTTTCCAAAAGCAAATACAAATAAAATAAAAACATGATTTTTTAAATTAAAAACATGTCCCTGCTCATGTGACATGAGGGGGCATGCTCCAGTACATTTTTATGCTCTTTATTATTTTTTAAAGTATCTCTCCATCTCTCTTAGGCAGCTCCGTGCCACAGGGAGATTATTCAGCACTCTCTTGCGCAAATGAGCGAAGTTCGCTCTAGGCCTGCTCACACTCCCTCCCCCACCGCCGCTCCACACGCACAGGTAGTGCTCAGTGCTGCCACTTGCGTATCACTCTGGGCGGGCCTTAATTAGCCCGCCAACGTGAAATCACGGTGCGCTGTCGATCACGGGCAGAGGTTGGCATCCCGACCGCCCCCATTGATCCCGCACGCCAAAGGCAAAATTCTGCCCATGGATTAAATAAGCAGTTTTGTTCATTGTGAGATATAAAAGGACTTTGGGGAGCATTTTATCCCCGTCGGGGGGGCTTGGGCGGTAGCGGGCACTGGCAGGCCCGCAGCCGATTGCCACCCATGATCGGCTGCGTGCCGCCATTTCATGTGGGTGGGCCAATTAAGGCCTGCCCAGTGTGATGCACTCCCTGTGAGGGCGGTGGGGGAGTAGGCTGTATCGGGGACCTGCGCTCAGTGAGATTAGTTTGAATTTTAAAAATTTTAATAAAGAAAAAATGTTTTTAAGACACCTCCCCTCATGTGACATTGTCACATGAGCTGGGACATGTCAATGAATTTTATTAAAAATTTTCATTAAACTTTAAAAACTTTCATGGAACCTCATCCCACCTGAAAATGAGGTTTCATGATAAATGCAAAGGCCACCTGGGCTCTTCACCTGCCCGCCACCCTTAAGGTGGGTGGGCAGTTCAGTTAATTATTTTAACTGGTTTTTAAATAGGACCTTTGACAGTTCGGCGGGCAGGCAGCTGACTCCGGTGCGCGCCTGCCAAACTGAGGATCTGAATGACGGGCAGTGACTTCAGGACACACGCCTGATGCCACTGCCCGTCATTTTACACATTGGCAAGCAGGCCTTGCCCGCACTCACCAGCCTGAAGGTTCTGGCCTTTGTGTTGTTCAATTCTATTCAGCCTCCGGGTAAGCTCCAATACAGAGAAGGCAAAATCAGCACAGCTATTAGGTACTGTTGAGGAATAATCAGTGGTGGATTTAGACCACATTCCCCTTATTAAGCCAAGTCCCACTGGCAACTCTGAAAGTTATTTGCCACTCATGGAAATTCATTCTTTCATTTCTCTGTGTGTGTATTATATTGGAGATAAATGAACATTATTAATAACTCTTCTAATAGAGGCAGATAAAATACTGTGCTAGAAATCAGACTAAGTGCAGTCCAAACTCAAAAATTTTTATATGCTATACATACAACTTTAATCATTCATCTGATAATTTAATTGAAAATTGAACATCTAAAAGCTGAGTTCTCAGAAGAAAGAAATATAGAAGGATTTGTATTGATATTAGCAACTTTCATGATTTTAGGATGTCTCAAAATACTTCAATCAATAAGGTACCTTTGAAGTGCATCATTATTGCAATGTCAGAAGTATGGCAGCCAATAAACATCAAACTCACTAAAACAGCAATTAACTAAATAACCAGGTATTTTTAGTGATCTTGACTAAGTGTTAAATATTGGTCAGAACGCTGAAAGAGCTCCCTTGGTTCTTCTTTGGAGATAGCAATGGGATCTTTTACATCCATCCAAGAGAAGAATGTGGCCTTGGTTTCATTTCTAATTCAAAAAATGAAAGTTTGTTTAAACAAAGCAAAACATCTTTGCTTTATCTAACCTTTCCCTTTTGAATTCTTTCAATTCTATTTTGGACCAATTTCTCTTCAAATGCATTATTAACTTTCCATCTTCAAATTCCCTAGATTTTCTATCTTTTGATTTGCCTCCCTTTCTGTTTTAGTCCTTCAAACTATCAAGCCAGGGTTTGCCATTCTCCTCATTCACTGAAATCTTCACCTCAACTCTCTGCTATTTCTCTTGCTGTCTTGACTCATTGAAATCTCCAAGTTAAATCTTCTGTGTTCGCCGCTTTGACTGTTTATTTTAGGAACAAGGTGCAGGAGAGCAGTTGTGCCCGATGGTGATGTGCCTCAGCATGGATCTGCACTTGAGGAATGTATGGGAGAAAGCTGCAAAGCAGAGTTGAGAAGAAATGACCATAGAATTTTCATACAGTTAACAAAGTGTATAAGCAGACAAGATTGATTTTTGTCCCTGTACATTATCTGTGCAGCAGACCCAATTCTTATAATTACTAAAATGTCTTAATGACTTTAAATGTGAAATTTGTTCAACTTGCAATCCTTGCTGACAGCTACTGTTACGAAATGCTGTCATTCAATTGCTGAGTTTTATTAATAATTGCACATTAATGGATAAACAGCTGTGCTGTATGTAGAATCAGATTATTTCATGGATATTTAATTTCTGGTTTGAAAAATTTTGTATGTAAGTTTAAAATGCACGTCTGTTTTTTAAAAAAGGTTTACATTTGCATTTATTTAAATAAAATTCCAGCAACAATTAACATAGGTGTCGTAGATAAAAACAGAAAATGCTTGAAATGCTTGGTATGTGTGGCAGCATCTTTGGAAAGAGAAACAGGGTTAATGTTTCAGGTCAATGGCTGTTTGCCAGAACTGGGAAAGTTAGAGATATAAGTTTTAAGTAGGTTTGGAGGTGGGGTGGTGTGGGTGTGGTGGGGTAGTGTGGTGGAAGGGGAAAGCACAAGTTCAGTCAGGTGGAGAAGGGTTGTGGTGGTGGTTGGGTCTCCGTTCAAGGAAGAGGCAGACGGTCCTGATGTGGGATGGACATGTAGGGGAATTGTTCGTCCTTCATGAAAAGGACATCGTTAGGACCAGGAAACTGGTAAAGTGGAGGAAGGTATTAGAAATGTTGCAGATGTAAATGGGGAGTGACTTGAACAAGGGGAGAAAAAAATAGAGTTGAGACAGGAAGAAATCAGTTACTAGACCCGCCAAAAAAATTAGTCTACCATGCCAGTCATGCTGATGGATCTTAGAAAGGGGATAGCTGTGCAGGCTTGGGGTACTATTGAGGTAGGGGACCCTGGAGGGGAGATCTCCAGAGAAGCTGAGGTCTATTATGACACAGCAGTTGGTAAAGGCTGAATTATTTAAAATCCCAGAAGGAAACTTTAAACAACTGTCATAACCTATACTGTCAAGTGGTATGTTTGAGATGCAGCTCTAAATTCAGGAATAAGACCACAAGTTCTCGAGAGGTTTAATATCAAGCTAAATTAGACATGTATTATTTTACAACAAGGCATTAAACACATATACATGGTTACCAATTACTACTATCATAACTTTTAACAATTTCCCAAATTAATCTCCACTAAGGCAACAATAACTAATAGACTTAGGCAGGCATCAGGTAAAGCATTTTCACCTTACGAATTCAAAATGAGGTTCCTTTCAATTTGGTTCCTTTGTAGACAGTTGTAGGCTTACAGCTGCTTTGATGCTACATGCCTCTGCTCTGCACACACAAAACTCCCCTTCTGTTATACCCAGCACTTCTCTTTGAATGTAAATTCTCATTGTATCACTGGCCTTTTGAATTCCACCTCTTCTAACAATAAAATTTCATGGTACCAATTTTATTAGTGATATAAACATATTGCTTGTTGTCTCCTAGCTAGGTGCAAGATTTCACTCCCATTCTTGAATGCTCTATTCAACAAAATGCAAATGTACCTCTACCTCTCTGTTTACATCTCAAAACTACTATACATCAAAGCACCTAGACTAGCTGGTTAACACACCCACAGACTAAACCTCTATTTTTAAAAAAAAATTCCAATAACATAATCAAGACAGCTTCATTTTTTAAAATAACCCATCTCACATTATCTCCTATATTTTTTACAGTATTACATTACATTACCAGATGCATGCATTAATATAACAATATATATATACAAGTCCTTGAGATCAACAGAAATCACTCCACTTCAGCGTCCAGGGTTTTAAAAAATCTCTAATTTTCCTTTAAGCTTCAAACTCTTGATAACGCATCTGCGAACAGATTTACCCTTCCTGCAATATGGATAATCCTGAGATTAAATGGTTGTAATAATAAACCACACCTAAAAAGCCTTGCACTTATGTCTTGAAATTTGTCCATAAACTTTAAAGGATTATTGTCTGTATAAATAATTGTTTCTGATTAATTGTTTCCAACATAAATTTCAAAATTCTGCAATGCTAACACCAAACCCAAAGTCTATTTTTCAATCATTGAATACCTTCTCTGTTGTACATTCAGCTTCCTTGAAAAATACCCTATTGGTTTTTCAATTCCAGTGTCATTTTCTTGTAACAGTACAGCCACAATGCCTATATTGCTTGCATCAATGGCCAACTTGAATTGCTTAGTATAATTGGGTACTGCCGAAACTGGTATCATAGTTAATACAGTTTTCAAACTATCGAATAACTTCTGATGCTCCAGTGTCCATTGAAACTTCTTGTTATTTTCTAATGGTTCAGTCAGTGGAACAACCAGTCGGCTAAAATTTGGTACAAATTTCTGGTAAAACCCACTCATGCCCAGAAATCTCAAAACTTCTTGTTTTGTTGTAGGCACTGGGAAAACTATGATATCCTTCACTTTCGCAACCCACAGAGCCACCTTACCATGTCCAATGGTATGGCCTAGATACATAACTTGCGCTTTTGCAAATTCACTTTTAGCCAAGTTCATCACCAAATTAGCTTCTTGCACTCGAGTAAATAATTCTTTCAGATGCTGTAAATGCTCCTCCGATGTGTGACTGAAAACTATTAGATCATCGATATAAATATCATGAATTGCTTGGACCTGCAATTACTTTGTTTGTCAGTCTTTTAAATGTCACAGGTGCACTCTTCATACCAAATGGCATGACTTTAAACTGATATAGTCCACTTGGCATTACAAAAGCTGATATTGCCTTTGCTCTCTCCGACAACAGTACCTGACAATATCCTTTTAGCAAGTTAATCTTTGTAATAAATTTCGATTGCCTCACTTCCTCAATGCAATCTTCCAACTGTGGTATAGGATATGAATCTGCTTTTGTCACTGCATTCACTTTTCAATTGTCCACACACAGTCTTTGTGTTCCATCGGGTTTCGGTACCAGTACAATAGGCGAATTCCAGTTACTGCAACTAGACTCAATGATATCATTTTGAAGCATGAAATCAATTTCTTTTTGCATTTGTGATAACTTTGCTGGATTTAATCTATAAGGATGTTGCCTTATTGAAGATAAAAGTTGTTCTGAGATATCATGTACAGCTAAATGTGTCTTTCCCAACTCATTTCCACAAATAGGTTTGTGTGACTGCAATAGCTTTTCCAAATCACGTTGACACTTGCTTGGAAGGTAACTCAATATTTCATTTAAACTTTCAAGCACCCCCTCATTATCCAATTTAATTAGAGGAAAATCAATTTCAGAGTCCTGCACTTCAACCTCTTTCTCATCATCCACCATCACTAATATCTCTTTTTGTTTCTCTTCCCTATCAAAGTACTTTTTAAGCATATTTAAATGACACACCCTATGCTTCTTTCTTCTATCTGGAGTATTTATTAAATAATTTACTTCACTCAATTTCTTTTCAATCCTGTAAGGCCCACTAAATCTTGCATTTAATGAATCACCTAATACTGATAACAAAACTAGTACTTTCTCTCCAGAAACAAAGCTGCGGGTTTTAGTTTTCTTATCTGCCTTCACTTTCATCACTTGTTGTGATGTCTTTAAATGTTCCCTAGCCAACTCACATGCCCTCTTCAATCCTTCCCTGAAATTTGATATGTAATCCAGGAGAATAGTTTCTGAATTTTGACCCGCCAATTTCTCATGAATCAATTTCAGTGATCCCCTTACCTCATGACCATAAACTAGTTCAAAAGGGCTAAAACCAGTCGATGCAATAGGAGCATCTCTAACAGCAAATAACAAAAATGGAATTCCTGTATCTCAAACCTGTGGATAATCCTGACAGTATGCTCTCATCATAGTTTTTAAGGTTTGATGCCATCTTTCCAAAGCTCCTTGTGACTCCGGATGATAAGCTGTAGACTTAAACTGTATTATCCCCAAACTGTTCATTACTTTCTTAAAGAGCTGTGACATGAAATATGACCCTGATCTGACTGTTTTCTTTAGGTAAGCCACATCTTATAAAAAATTTAATTAACTCCTCCACAATCTTCTTAGTTATAATATTTCTTAAAGGTATCACTTCAGGAAACCTTGGTAGACACATCCATTATTGTCAGTAAATACTGATTTCCACTTTTAATCTTAGGGAGGGTTCCTACACAATCAATCATGACCCTGGTAAAAGGTTCTTAAAATGCTGGTATTGTGATTAAAGGTGCCGGCTTAATCACTGCTTATGGTTTTCCTGTTATTTGACATGTATGACAGGTTCTACAGGATTTGGCTACATCCCTAAGTTCAGAAGAAGAGTTATATAGACTTGAAACATTAAATCTATCTTTCTCTCCACAGGTGCTGTTAGACCTGTGGAGTTTTTCCAGCACTCAATGTTTTTGTTTCAGATTTCCAGCATCCGCAGCATTTTGCCTTTATCCCTATGCAATCCTGCACAAAAAAACCTCTGTATCTTTTCCTGTGTTTTCCTAATTCCTAAATATCCCCCCATTGGAATTTCATGAGCAATCCTTAGAATCTCATTTCTATACACTAATGGAATAACAATCTGGTGCAGCTCCCTCCAGCTTTCATTTGCTGAGACATGTTCTAACCTCCACTTTCTCATTAAAATATCTCCCCAAAGGGTAATAATGTACCGGAATGTATTTTGCTTCTGTTTCTGAATAAGCTTTCTGATATAACTATTTTAATTGCAAATAATTTTTCTGTTACTCAACTAACCACCTTGAGTTAAACACTTCAGTTGAATTGTGCTGTATTCTTTCCTCCTGAACAATGTTATCACACACAATGCCAGCTAATTGGATTTCAACACCATCTTCATGCCTCTGAACTGCCTGCTTATCTTGTCTATCTTGTTCTTCTCTATCCTCTGAGCCTTTGATCTTGTTACAAGATAATCAGGAAGCAATCCAGGATGTTCCTTCTGTAACACCTCTGTTGAAAACACTTCTATAGGCTGCTCAACTACCATAGGCATTACTCACATTTGCGATCCAGCTATATCATTACCCAGAATAAATTGAACCCCTGTAATGGGTAACTTTTCCACCACTCCAACTATAACTGCACCAGTTTTCCATTTTCCGTTTAAATTTACCTTCCACAGCATCTCCATGAACCCCACTTATTATTTATTACCTGTTCCTGCCATACTCCTTTTGAACAACAAATATCACTATCCCAAAAGATTAAGGCCAGAATTTTCTTGGCCCCCACATGTCGATGTGTAAAATGATGCACGGTGATCTCGGGCGAGCATCCCGACATCATTGCGATGTTTCAGTGGGCAAGCCCACGATGATCTCCGATGCGCACCCCCCATTAATTAATGGGCCCTTGAGGCAGCAATTGACGCAGATTTTTTTGGGCCTGTCGATCTTCAGGTCATCGCACAGGCACAACGGGAAAGCGGGTAGGCCACATTTTTGTAAACCTCATCCAAGGGCAGGATAAGAGGGGTGAGTGGTGTTGCGAGTGTTATTTGTCAGACATTTAATGCTTCAAGTTACTGTTACTTGCCTGTGTGAGCAGAAATACTTCAAAGCTCTTCACAGCTGCTTGGACAGGAGTTACAGGCTTCAGGTCTGGACTCTGGAGTGAACATCATTTCTGGGGCCTTGCTGGTTTCAGGAAGCCTTCCCTTAGCCTGGGAATGGGAGTTGTGCTCTCCACTGGAGGCACCTCCTCTGAGGAGGAAGGGAGGGCCAGAAGGCGGGGAGGCCAGCAGTCCACATTCAGCCTTCAGGGGAGCCGCCTTTGGAAGGAGAGGCACAGAAACAAGGGGTGCAGGGCCAACAGGAAGTCCAAGGCGGAAGGGGCTGCAGAAGATGCCACTATCCTGCTGCCAGGATATACAGGCAGCGAAGCAGCTGTCTCAATTTGTCTGAGGTGCTGTGCGGAAGGAGGCTCCGTCTCTCAAGTGAGACACTGACCTCCATCTATCAGATGATAGGCGCTGAGATCTGCGCTAACTGTGTGGGTGGGTGCCCCATGCCAGTGGCTCTGAAGGTCAGAGCTGCCCTCAACTTCTATGCCTCCGGCTCTTTCCAGTGGCCAGTGGGTGATCTCTGTGGAGTCTCACAACCGGCTGTCCACACTTGTATCAAGCAGGTGACAGATGCTCTGTTCAGGTGTGCATTGACTTTCATCAACTACTGCTGGGACGAGGTCAGCCAGGCTGAGCGAGCCAGAGGCTTCGCGGCTTCCGCCGTATCCAGGGTGCAATTGACCGCACACATGTGGCTATCTAGGTGCCAGTGGGTGAGCCCGGTGCCTTTGTCAAATGGAAGGGATTCCATTCCTTCAACATGCAGATAGTGTGTGATCAGAAGATACACATTCTGCAAGTCTGTGCAAGGTACCTAGGCAGCTCCCACGATATTTTCATCCTCAGACACTCCCAGGTGCCGAGGCTCTTCAGTGCTCCAGCCCGGCTTGATGGATGGCTGCTGGGTGACAAGGGCTATCCCCTCAAAAGGTGGCTCATGACGTCTCTCCACCATCCATCCAAGAACAGAGGCTGAGCAGCAGTACAATAGGAGCCGTGCCTCCTCAGGGGCTGTGGTAGAGAGAATCATCGACCTTCTCAAGATGCGTTTACGATGCCTGGACCGTTCAGGGGGCGCAGTCCAATAGCCCCAGATTGTGTGTCACTGATAGTGGTTGCGTGCTGCGCTCTCCACAACCTGGCACTGGAAAAGGGCAGTGCAGTGGAGGAAGATGATGTAGACGCAGTTGCTCCGGCTGCACACGATGAGTTCAGCAGTGAGTCCGAGGATGAGCATGCACAGGAGAACGCTGAGGGGGTATACACTGACCCGGGCATCCTCCGGGGAGGCAGGGACACCCGGGAGGCTTTAATCCAATGAACCTTCAGCTAGCCCACCACAGATGGACCTCCAACACAAGCCAAGGCTGCAGTCTCCATACTCGATACTTGCAAGCAAAATCTGCCTGGTTTGAAACATTAACTACGTGCCTTGTCAATAAAGCTCAATGACAAACAAGTCACTCATAACATCATGGGTTCCCGTCCACCTGCAGAAGTAAGGAATCACCCTGAGCCTTTACATATCCAAATTTAACAAATTAACAAAATGAAGCAGAAAATAAAATGAATGCGAAGGTGTTACGCATCACACCAACTGGTCATTAACTAATAGCAGGGCAACGTAAAACCACCAGTGAGGAGCCCGTGGTGTGCCTAAGGTACCTTAAGTTTACATTTCCAGGTGCTACGTCTAGATGCTCCCCCCTCGCTGGCACTAGCATCTGAGACAGCCTGCTCACTGTGCTGTCCTGTTGGCCTGGATGACCTTGGCGGGTGTCCTCTGGCCCATGGAGCCTTTGATGGCCCTGCCAGGGAGAGAGTGGCCAGTTCCACAGCTGCCATCTCCCCAGTTGCCGCAGCCTCACCGGATGCCACAGTCACTGGCAGAGGGGTGGAGAAGCTGCTACCCTCATCCAGAGCGCCCTGAGAGGAGCCCGCAGAGACGACAGGCAGCTCCTGCGCCAACGTGAAGTTGCTTCAGACCTCCCTGTTCACCACTGATGAATGGGCAATGAGCTGGGATACTTGGTGCCCAATCCATCTCCCACAGTGGCACTGACCAGCTGAGGTCAATGCCGCTGTGGGGGCTTGCAGGTCCGAGCGCATCCCAAGGAAGCCCTGATTGTTCTCCTGGAGGATCCTCTCCACGAGAGTCGCCACTCTCTCCATGGAGGACGCATTGTGATCAGCCATGAGGCTCATTGCATCGGTGATGTTCCACGTGGACTCCTCCAGCATGGGCACCATGCCACGAGTTGCCTCATGTATCTCCGCCAGATCCTCCCGCACACCCTGCTGGAACTCCAGCTTCTGCTGCCTCATGGACGGCTCCAGAGGCCCATCATCAGCCACCGTCCGAGCATGTGCCTGGTCCCCAGCAGTCCTCTGACTGTTGGCACCATGGGCACTCTCCATCTCCGCCCGCACCTCAAGCAAGTGTGAAGTGCCCTCAACACTGTGCCCCGGGGCACTAGCCGATAATCTAATTCCCACTAAGGTGCTTGTATCTGCGCTGGTGCCTGCCTGGCAGAGATGGTGTGATGCTGGTGATTTGATTTGTTCAGGGCCCTCAGGTGTCAGAGGCCTATCTGCCTCCTCCTCCTGGCCCTGCTCCAGTGACGCTAAAAGGAAGAACAAGGACACTTGATTAGTTCAAGTGGAGACAATGTCAATGATCCCTCTATAATCAATGGTCAGCCCATGTTGGAAGCGTCAATCACTGAACATTCAGCAGCGCCATGGCTGCTGGGGCACACATGATGACCTCAGTGCTCAGCAATCTTACCTCCCCTTGGCACACCAGCCTCACCGCCACCGGTGGACCTGGGCCCATGGTGCCTCACCAGCTCCATCATCTCCAGCTTGTATCTGGTGATTATGGCCAACTGGGCCTGGCCTCTGCCAGTCCGCATCTGCTCGGCGGCATTGTGTGCAGTCTTCTCCTGAAAAGCAGAGAGGAGCACTGATTAGTCCAGCCTGTACCTGGATTCCCATCACATCCCTGTCACCCCAGCCAGAGTGGAACAATGCAGGGCTCCAGTGATTCATCACCCCGCAGCTGACACACATTCACACCAAGAAGCCAGGGCTGATCCCGCCTTGCCAAATGCTGCTTCCATCACATTTGCAATCACACGGTCTAACCTTGTAAAGCAAGGAAGCAGGAGCACGTGGAATGCCAAGGCCAGCAGATGGATGGTGTCCCATCACCTGGAAGCTCCCCTCCCAGCATGTCCGCAGCCTGACTTTGACATGTTTTGCAGTTCGGGCATTGCGCCTAGGTGCAGATCCTTGATGTTGCTCCCAAAACAGTACTCTGGGTGTCAGTGTCACACATGCTGTAGGTGCAGACTCCATCTCAGCACTACCCTCTCAGGGTGAACTAAGCATGGGCAATATCTGCTGGCCCACCCAGCGAGGGAAACATGCCGTAAATGATTCAATGCTGTAACTGCACTCAGAATTGGGGGGTGCGGGCTTGCGGGGAAAGCCTACCTACTCTCTTAAGTGATCTCTGCCATATGGTACTCAACCTTCCCGAGCGCTTGAGGTCATTGAATTGCTTGTGGCACTGGACCCACATGCGTTGCACCACGTCATGGAGGCTGACTATGTCTGCCACCTCCTCCCAGGCACATTTGGTCCGGTTGTGGGGGTGGGGGGGGGGGGGTGCCTCCCGCCGTCCTGCCACCTCCTCCAGGAGGGCTGTTAGGCACTCGTCAGAAAACCGAGGGGCACGGTGCCACACTGCCCTACCCTCCTGCCTGGCCTGCTCTCCAGCAGTGCTCTGAGGAGCCCTTTTGTTGGTCTTGAAGAACAGCCTTTGCAAGGCTGCCTGCACTCTATTTGAACAGGCCACCGGGTTGCCATTGGATCCGATGGTTATTGCACTCCCGCCACCGCCCGCCTACTCCCACTATCCCTGGGAGCCGCGCTTCACGCTAGGCAGGCCTTAATTGGCCCGCCCACGTAAAATGGCAGCGATCAGCTCCACGGCCACCCACACCCACTCCCGAATGGCCCACCTGACGGGGAGAAAATTCTCTCCTAAGGATTGACTAGCCCCTGTGTCTCTTAAAATTTTAACATATTTACCCACTCCACCCTGTACACATGGAATGACTTTCCCGTCACACACAAAGGGCAGAAATTTACGATAGCGGGATTTTACATTCCCGCTGTCATCAATGGGATTTATAATGGCTCACTAGATTTTATGGCCCCGTCCCCTCTGAAACGGGACCATAAAATTCTGCCCAAAGTCTTTAAACATTTCTACAACCTGCTCCTCAGAATTCTCTTGAGTAAACATTCCCACTTCTTCACCCATTACTGATTCTCCCTGTTTCCCCGATACACAAACCACTGGTTTCTCCTGTCTCTGAACCTCAGAACCCACAGTACTTTTACTTCCAGAGCTTTTCTGCACCCCAATAATTCCAACAGATTTTTCCTGCAATTTGCAACACGCTGACTTTGTGTGCCCCACTAAATTACAATGAAAACACCTCCAGTTTCAAATGTCACTTCTACATTCAGCACCTTCCTTTTTATCCTGAGAAATAGCTTCCTCGGAACGTCCAGCTGCTCCTTCTTTTCCCTGACTACCTACCTTTCTTTCACCTTCCCACTTTTTATCCTTTTCCAGTTTGAAAGGGTGATGGACAAAAGGTTAGGCTCTATGAGCTAACTCATAATCATCAGCTTTCTCTGCTGCTTGTCTTACAGAATCAACCCTCGGTTCCTCCACATGATTTCTCAGTACCGAAGGGTTTGAATCTTTAAATTCTTCCAAAAGAATTACTCCCCTAAGAGCTGCTTATGTTGTCCCTATTTTTAATGCCTGTATCCACTGGTCAAAATTACTCTTTTGACTCTTTAAAACTCAATATAAGTTTGCCCGGGCTGTTTTCTCATACTCCTAAATTTCTGCCGGTATGCTTCAGGAACCAACTCATTTGCACTCAAAATAGCCTTTTTCACCGCATCTTGGGCTGAATTTTCCCCCCCCGTCAGGGGGGATGTTGTTGGGCGGGCGCTTATGGGCGCGCTTCCGATCGGTGCCCCCGATCAGAGGCACGTCACCATTTTACGTGGGCGGGCCAATTAAGACCCGCCCAGCGTGCCATCCGCACAGAAGCACTACGCACTCCCTGTGCGGGCGGGGTGGGGGGCAATCCCAAAATCGAGAGTGCGCTCTTTCGCGCATGCACATGAAAGAGCACACTCATCTCCCTGAGGCTAATTGCAGCCTCAGGGAGATCGGCTGTAAATGTAAAATAGATAAAAATAGAAAAATAAAATTTCCCCTACATGTCCCCTCATGTTACAATGTTACATGAGTTGGGACATGTCCACAATTTTTACAAAATCTTTATTAAAATTTTTTAAAGCCTACATGAAACCTCATCCCGCCTGTGGATGAGGTTTCATGTTTTTTCTAGTTCCTGCCGGGGCTCCTGGCCTGCCCATCAACCTTAAGGTTAGACGGGCAGGTCCTTTAATTGCTTAATTGACCCTGTCAATGGTCTCAATTGGCCATTGACAGGTCGGCGGGTGCACAGCTGATTTTGCTGCGCTCCCGCCTTCCTAAAAATTTAAATCGGGCGGGGTGACGTCGGGAGTTCCCCCCAACGTCACCGCACGTCATTTAACGTGTCAGCGAGCGGGCCCCGCCCCCACTCACCGACTCGTAAAACTCTGCCCCATAATTCACCGACATTTCTTCTGATAGCAAAGCATATACCTCATGCACCTTACTCACTAACTTAGATTGTAATAATAATGTCCAGTTTTCCTGTGGCTATTTCATCAGTTTAGCTAGCTTCTCAAATGAAATAAAGAGTGCTTCAATATCTTTTTCCTCAAACTTTGGAAGAGCTTGTACAAATTTAAACATCTCCCCACTGGGTTCTACTCTGGAGATAAGTCCTTCCTCACCTCCTAGCAACTCTTTTTTAACTGCCAACATTTTCAGTTGGAATTCTCTCTCTCCCTCTCTCTTTTTCTCTTTCCTCCTTCTCTACCTTCACAATTTCTAATTCCCTTTCCTGTTTTCTTTCTTTCTCCTGCCTTTCTACTGTTAAAAGCCACTTCTCTGTCCTTTCCTTCTAATTCAAGCTTTTTCAGTTCCTTTGCTTGTTCAAATTTAAGCGTCTTTATTTGTAACTGAAGTCTCACTACCTCCAGCTGTGAGTCACTAGTGTCAGGTTTCACTTCCAACTGTAGTTGCTGTGCTATTCTTTTAGTTATACCTGATTTCCTAATAGCAGGTAACCCCAATTTTAACTTACCTGCCAACTCTGTTAACTTATTTTTGGTTATTTTTTTCCAACCCAATCAGAGTTACATCTTCTAGTCCCAGACAAGTCTTGGCAATTGCTAAAACCAACTTGCAGTCTCACCACTTCCAAAATACCTCACCAACTCCTAAATTCAAAGTTCTTTTCGTACTCGTAACCTTAAAATTCACCAACTCCAAGCCAATCAAAGAATTATAAATATTATCCTGCCAAGAGCCCCCACTTGTTATGACACAGCAGTTGGTAAAGGCAGAGTTATTTAAAAACCCAGAGGGAAACTTTAAACAACAGTCATAACCTATACTTTCATTTAGTATGTTTTGAATTACAGCTCTAAATTCAAGAATAAGACCACCAGTTCTCGAGAGGTTTTTATATCAAACTAAATAAGACATTTATTAATTTACAACAAGGCATTAAATACATATATACATGGTTACCAATTACTACTATCATAACATTTAACAAATTCCCAAATTAATCTCCACTAAGGCAACAATAACCAATAGACTTAAGCAGACACCAGGCAAAGCATTTTCACCTTACGAATTCAAAATTAGGTTCCTTTCACTTTGGTTCCTTTGCAGGCAGTTGTAGGCTTACAGCTGCTTTGATGTTACATATCTCTGCCTTTCACACACAAACTCCTCGCAGGTTATACCCAGCACTCGTCTTTCAATATAAATTCTCATTGTATCACCAGGCCCTTTAAACTCCACTTCTTCCAACAATAAAACCCCTTTCAAGGTACTAATTTTATTACTAATATAAACATATTGCTTGTTGTCTCCTAGCTAGGTGCAAGATTTCACTCCCACTCTTGAATGCTCTATTCAACAAAATGCAAATGTACCTCTACCTCTCCTTCTACATCTCAAAGCCACTATGCATCAAAGCACCCAGACTAGCTGGTTTTAATTCAATTAACAGAAACACAGACATACCCACAGACTAAACCTCTATTGAAAACAAAAAAATTATTAATAACATTATATACATTAATAGCTACATGACAGGTCAGTAACAGGCTTGATGTACAGTGGTGGGGTCATGGGCAAGGGGATGTAGGAGGAAGTGTCAATGAGTTCATATGCAGCTTCTCCTGGGCAGAGGTCAGTTCGCCAAACTAAAACAGCACAACCCTCGTCAGCCAGCTTAATGACAAAAGTATAGTTGTAGAGCTAATATATTTGGTTAATGAAATGCAGCTGCAGGTGGATGGGTGAATTTATTAAGCATGTGCTGGACTCAATGTTCCTGCTTATGAATTATTATTTTCTATCCTTTCTCACTTTTCATACGATTTTTTAAAAAAAGCTTGCAGAATAATCACTGGGGAGTTCTGGAATAGGAAAGGATCAACAGATCTGCTGTGGTATGAAGTTTCAGTAGTGAAACCAATGGAAGTCTTTTCAATGTATGCAACATGCAAAATATGAAGCCTGGAAGTGGTTGAACTTCAAAGCAGTTTTCTTTATCACCAAATGCAGTTTTAAGCCACGGTCTGTGCAGTTCAGTCATCTGATTAATGAACATCAGCAATTAAGAGAACATTTCTAATCTTAACAACAAATAAACATGAAAATTAACTGTAGACTGAGAAAGCTGGTGAAAACATGAGAATCAATAATGTGGTTTTCAGGTGGTCCTGATACTTATGCAAGGTAGCATTTTGCTGAGGTGCTGTTTTTTAGAAGAGACAGTAGTCAAATAAAATGTATCCAATCAGATCACAAATAATTCTCTCCTTCTATGCTTCTGCCCAGCTATTGGACCATGGACCGAACAATAAATCAGCTGGTGTTACAGTCATGATGCTGTTCCCGCACCAGCACTTTATTTTTTTCAAATAGGAGCGTGTGCAAAATATCAATTTTCTGCCTCTCTGCACACAACCTACTCATCATGGAGGATGTTACTCGCTAAAACAGCAACTGGTTGGTGTAAGTGGAAAAATTTATGCTAGTTTTCACTTAAGACAGAAATATAGGTCAGGACTTTTTGGTCAGCATGTGGGGCGGGGCCCGCACACCGACGCGTAAGATGATGCGCGGTGACGTCGGGCGAGTGTCCTGACGTCACCGCACGCCATCGCGATATTCCGGTGGGCGGGCGAGCAATGATCGCTGACGTGTGCCTGCCATTTATTAACGGGCCACTTAAGGCCCTCGAGGCACCAATTGACGGCAATTCTTCGGGGCCCGTGCAATCTTCAGGTCGTCGCACAGGCGCAAAAGGCAGGTGGGTATAAATCTCATCCACGGGCAGTAAAAGAGGGGTGAGTGGGGTCGCGAGTGTTATTTGTCAGACATTTAATGCTTAAAGTTACTGCTACTTGCCTGTGTGAGCAGGAATATTTCAAAACACTTCACAACTACTTGGACAGGAGTAACAGGCTTCAGGTCAGGATTCTGAGTAAACATCATTTCTGGGACCTTGCTGGTTTCAGGAAGCCTTCCCTTAGTCTGGGAATGGGAGTTGTGCTCTCCACTAGAGGCACCTCCTCTGAGGAGGAAGGGAGGGCCAGAAGGGGGAGGAGACCAGGGGTCCACAATCAGCCTCCAGGGGAGCCACCTTTGGGAGGAGAGGTGCAAGCATAAGGGGCGCAGGGCCAACAGGAAGTATAAGGCGGAAGGGGTCGCAGAAGACGCCACTATCCTGCTGCCAGGGTCTACAGACGGTGAAACAGCTACCTCAATATGTCTGAGGTGCAGTGCAGAAGTAGACTCCGTCACTCAAGGGAGACAGTGAAGTCCATCTGTCAGATTATAGGCGGTGAGATCTGCACCAACAGTGTGGGTGGGCACCCCATGCCAGTGGCTCTAAAGATCACAGTTGCCCTCAATTTCTATGCCTCCAGCTCTTTCCAGAGGTCGGTGACTGATCTCTGCGGAGTCTCCCAAACCGCTGTCCACACTTGTGTCAAACAGGTGACAGACGCTCTGTTCAGGCGTGCATTGACTTTCATAACACTACCACTGGGATGAGGCCAGCCAGACCGAATGAGCCACAGGCTTCGCAGTGATTGCTGGCTTCCCCCGCATCTAGGGTGCATTAGACTGCACACATGTGGCCATCAAGGCGCCAGCAGGTGAGCTCGGTGCCTTCGTCAACAGGAAGGGATTCCATTCTTTCAATGTGCAGATAGTGTGTGATCACAAGATGCAGACTCTGCAAGTCTGCGCAAGGTACCCAGGCAGCTCCCACGAAGCTTACATCCTCAGACACTCCCAGGTGCCGAGGCTTTTCAGTGCTCCAGGCCGGCTGGTTGGGTGGCTGGTGGGTGACAAGGGCTATCTTGCAAAAGGTGGCTAATGACGCCCCTCCGCCATTCAAGAACAGAAGCTGAGCAGCGGTACAATAGGAGCCACGCCTCCACAAGGGCTGTGGTGGAGAGAACCATTGGTCTTCTCAAGATGTGCTTCCGATGTCTGGACTGCTCAGGGGGCGCACTCCAATACCCCTCAGATCGTGTGTCGCTGACAGTGGTTGCATGCTGCGCTCTCCACAATCTGGCGCTGGAAAGGGGCGATGCAGCGGAGGAAGATGATGATGATGTAGACGCAGTTGCTCCGGCTGCACACGATGAGTCCAGCAGCGAGTCCGAGGATGAGCATGCACAGGAGAATGCTGAGGGGATAGACGCTGACCCGGGCATCCTCCGGGGAGGCAGGGACACCCAGGAGGCTTTGATCCAATGAACCTTCAGTTAGCCCACCTCAAATAGACCTCCAACACAAGCCAAGGCTGCAGGCTCCATCCTCGATACTTGAGTGCAAAATCTGCCTGGGTAGGAACATTAACTATGTGCCTTGTCAATAAAGCTCAATGTCAAACAAGTTACTCATAACATTATGGACTCCCGTCCACCCACAAAAGTAAGGAATCACCCTGAACCATGCTCACATGTCAAAATTGAATGATTTAACAAAACAAATCACATAGAAAAATTCCAAGGTGTTATGCATCACACCAAGTGGTCATCAGCTAGTAGTGGGGCAACATAAACCTACCAGTGAGAAACCCGTGGTGTGCCTAAGGTGCCTTAAGTTTACATTTCCAGGTGCTACATCTAGGTGCTCCCTCCCCACTGGCATTAGCATCTGAGACAGCCTGCTCACTCTGCTGTCCTGTTGGCCTCAATGACCTTGGCGGGCGTCCTCCGGCCCGTGAAGCCTTTGATGGCCCTGCCTGGGAGGGAGTGGCCAGTTCCACAGCTGGCTTCTCCCCAGTCGCTGCAACTTCATCGGATCCCACAGTCACTGGCAGAGAGGCAGAGGAACTGCTGCCCTCATCCAGAGCGCCCTGAAAGGAGTCCGCAGAGACGACAGGCAGCTGGTGCGCTGGTGTGGGGACGCTTCAGACCTCCCTGCTCACCATTGATGGATGGGCACCGAGCTGGGAAACGTGGTGCCCAAACCATCTCCCACAGTGGCACTGACCAGCTGAGGTCCATGTCGCTGTGATGGATTGCAGGTCCGAGCGCAACCCCAAGAGGCCCTGATTGTTCTCCTGGAGGAGCCTCTCCATGAGAGTCGCCACTCTCTCCATGGAGGAAGCCTCACCGGTGTGTCCTGGGACACTAGCTGGTAATCTAATTCCCATCGAGGTGCTATTATCTGCGCCGATGCCTGCCAGGCAGAGATGATGTGACGCTGGTGAGTCCAATTGTTCAGGGCCCTCAGGTGTCAGAGGTGGTCCCTGTGTCTCCTCCTCCCAGCCCTGCTCCGCTGATGCTGAAAGAGAACAAGGACATTTGATTAGTTAAAGTGGAGACAATGTCAATGTGCATCCCTTTCCCCCGGATCATTATGCACTCATCCTTCCATAATCAACCCATGTTGGAAACTTCAGCTGTGCCATGGCTGCTGGGACAAACTTGGTGACCTGAGTGCTCAGCAAACTTATCTCCCTGTGGCACCCCAGCCTCACCCCCACTGGTGGACCTGGGCGCATGGCGCCTCTCCAGATCCATTGCCTCCTGCTTGTATCTGGTGACAAGGGCCAACTGGGCTTGGCCTCCGCCAGTCCACATCCACTCGGCGGCATTGTGTGGAGATTTCTCCTGAAAGGGAGAGAGGAGAATTGATCAATCCAGCCTGTACCTGGATTCCCATCACATCCCTGCCACCCCAGCCAGAATGGGACAATGCAGGGCTCCAGTGATTCATCACCCTGCAGCTGCCACACGTTCACACTAAGAAGCCAGGGCTGACACCCCTTGCCCACATGCTGCCTCCATCACATTTGGAACCACACGGTCTAAACTTGCAAAGCAAGGAAGCAGGAGCACATGGAACGCCAAGGCCAGCAGGTGGATGGTGTCCCATCACCTGGAAGCTCCCCTCCCAGCATGTCCGCAGCCTGACTTTGACATGTTCCAGCACTGTGCATAGGTGCAGATCCTTGATGTTGCTCCCAAAACAGTACTCTGGGTGTTAGTGCCACACATGCTGTATAGTGCAGATCCCATCTCAGCACTACCCTCTCAGGGTGAACTAAGCATGGGCAATATCTGCTGGCCCACCCAGCAAGGGAAACATGCCGTGAACGATTCAATACTGTAACTGCACTCAGAGTTGAGGGGGGGATGTGCCTGGGGGGGGGAAGCCTACCTGCTGTGTTAAGTGACCTCTGCAAACATGGTACTCAACCTTCCCGAGCACAAGAGGTTACTGAATTGTTTGCGGCACTGGAACGCTTGTGCGTCGCACCACATTACGGGAGCTGACTGTCTCAGCCACCTCCTCCCAGGCACATTTGATCAGGTGGGGGGGGGGCATCTGCCTCCCATCCCTCAGAACGAAGACCTCCCACTGCGTTGCCACCTCCTCCAGTGGTGCAGCTGGGCACTCATCTGAAAACTGAGGGTCCCACTGCCCCACTGCCCTTCCCTCCTGCCTAGCCTGTTCTCCAGCAGCGCTCTGGGGAGCCCTGCTACTGACCATGATTAACAGCCTTGGCAAGGCTGCCAGCGCTCTATTTGAACAGGCCGCCAGGTCGCTATTGGACCCGGTGATCATTGCACTCCTGCCGCTGCCCGTCAACTCATGCTATCCTCGGGAGCCGCGCTTTACGCTGGGCGGGCCATAATTGGCCCGCCCATGTAAAATGACGGCGTGGAGCCAATCATGGGCGGTGATCAGCTCCATGCCTGCCCATGCCTGCTCCCCAACAGCCTGCCCAACGGGGAGAAAATTCTCCCCATAATTCATATGATTAGGGACAAAAGATAAAGAAGGGTCAAGCACACTAATATGGTCATCTACAGACCACATATTAGTGGAAGAAAGGTGAGGGAAGAAGTATACAATGAATTAGGGAAATTAGTAAAAAGTAATGGGATAATAATCATGGAGGATTTGAACTACCCTGATATTAATTGGCCAGAATAGGTAAGCATAAGGGGAATATAATTGCTTCAGTATGTTTAGAACTCTTTTCTAATCCATATTTAAGAAGCCCAACAGGGAAGGATTTACTATTGGATCTAGTAAGAGGGAATATACCAGAGCAGATAAGAGAATTAAAATTAGGGGAACATCTAGGAAATAGTGATCATAACATAATATGGTTTAAGGAAATAATTGAGAAGGTCATAAACATGACAAAGATCAGGGTAATAGATTGGAGAAAAACTGATTTTGAAGGGCTTAAGAATAGACTTGGGAGAATAAAATGGGCAACAACATTGGCAAACAATGATGTAGAACAGCAATGGAAACCATTCAAAATGGTGTTCAGCAGAGACCATGAGAAAATATTCTGCTATAAAACAAGAACAAACTGAACAAGAATGAATCACCATGGAGGAATAAAGGCATAAGGGAAATAAAACTGAGGGCAGAGAAAAATGAATAGATGGACAGCAAGGGACAGCTTGATAAGGCAGAATACAAAACATAGAAACATAGAAACATAGAAACTAGGACCAGGAATAGGCCATTCGGCCCTTCGAGCCTGCTCCGCCATTCGTTATGATCATGGCTGATCATCCAACTCAATAGCCTGCTCCCGCTTTCTCCCCATACCCTTTGAGCCCTTTCACCCCAAGAGCTATATCTAACTCCTTCTTGAAAACATACAAATGTTTTGGTGTCAACTACTTTCTGTGGTAGCGAATTCCACAGGCTCACCACTCTCTGGGTGAAGAAATTTCTCCTCATCTCAGTCTTAAATTGTTTACCCCATAACCTCAGACTGTGACCCCTGGTTCTGGACTCCCCCACCATCAGGAACATCCTTCCTGCATCTTATCTGTCTAGTCCTGCTAGAATTTTATAGGTTTCTATAAGATCCCCCCTCATTCTTCTGAACTCCAGCGAATATAATCCTAATTGACTCAATCTTTCCTCATATGTCAGTCCCGCCTTCCCAGGAATCAGTCGGGTAAACCTTCGCTGCACTCCCTCTATAGCAAGTACATCCTTCCTCAGATATAAAGACCAAAACTGCACACAATGTTCCAGGTGTGGCCTCACCAAGGCCCTGTACAATTGCAGCAAGATATCCCTGTTCCTGTAGTTGAATCCTCTGGCTATGAAGGCCAACATACCATTTGCCTTCTTTACCGCCTGCTGCACCTGCATGCTTACCTTCAGCGACTGGTGTACAAGGACACCCAGGTCTCATTGCACATTCCCCTCTCTCAATTTATAGCTATTCAGATAATAATCTGCCTTCCTGTTTTTGCTACCAAAATGGATAACCTCACATTATACTGCATCTGCCATGTATTTGCCCACTCACTCAGCCTGTCCAAATCACAAAGGACCAGGAGGGATGTGAAAAAATAATTAGGAAAATAAAGAGGAACTATGGAACTAAATTATCAATGAACATAAAACAAAATAGTATAATATTCTACAGGCACATAAATTAAAGAAAAGGAAAGTCTACACTACCAATTACTAACTACTAACTATTAACTACTGAGGTAGTCCGCGCTACTCTCCTATTGGGTACTGGGAGCATGTGATCTTCCATAACAGCATTCTTCTTAAAGGTATATTACACATTAGATAAAACCATAATTACCACAATTACCTATGTAATAGTTGTGTTTTTAGAACAAATATTTAGGCAAAAAGTTGAGTGTCGACTTATACATGAGTAATAGTTTCAAGGAGTTGAAATCCATGCATGTTGGAGGGACAACTGTTGTTTTAAAACATGAAAAATAGTTACAAATTACTGGTATGCTATGCCATGCTTTTGGTAGGTTAAGCAGCAGTGCCTAAATTTCTTCTTAGGTACGACAAGGGATAAACCACACTCAGTTGCCAGATTCTACTTTAAATCTACAAATAAGAATTTATATCACACTTTAATTTACGTTAAATGTAGTGCCATCCTCTCCCATTGTCTCTTGTAGCAGAGGAAAATGTAAGGAAAATGTGCATAATCCAAAAGAATTAGTAGACTCAGAACTATCAGAATAGTATCATAGCATCAGAAAATTAAAATTACCGGTGGTAACAGGTTATTTAGCATAGTGTTGGCTGGTTTAGATGGCAGGATTGGCGGAAATGCAGCTTCCGACCTGGCAACCCTGTTGGTAGCATCTGTTGTTGTTTTCCTGGCGTTCCACCTCTGAATGGATTCATAACTGATGATATTTCTCATCTCAAGTAACTTCATAAGATGTAAATATGGAGTGTGATAACATACTGGAAAATATTGTGATTAAAGCATTGGTAAGAAGACATATCGATGGGGATGGCGGAAAGCTTGGGGGAGGAGGGAACACCAGTGAGGGTGTGGAGAAATCCAGCAAGGAAACAACATTGCTGGAGTTGTGGAGAAAGTAGAGATTGGGTAAGGGGCATTGATGGGGGTCCAGAGAGATTAGGGAAGGGGGGATGTCAAGGCGAGTTCAGAGAGGTTGGGGGAGGAGGGGACATCGATTGTGGGGGTTAGAGAGATCAGGGGTGAAGTGACCAATGGTGAGGGGGATAGACAGACCCGGGGCAGAGAGGCCATTAATGAGGGAGCTAGAAAAATCAAGGAAGGAGGGGACATTGACCAGGGTGGGAGGCGTCTAGCAGGGGAGGGTGCCAGTGGAATCGGGGGAGGAGGTGACATCAATGGGAGGAGCCCGAGCTATTGAGGGCTGGGTGGAGGCTCTTCAGTGTTGGGGAGTGGGTTTGGAGAGAGATCGGGGAAGGGGAGAAGAAACTTGCATGTGGTCCCATGGATGGCATGGAGGAGATCACAGTTGCAGGGGGCATCAGGAGAACCTAGGATCATGGTGAGTGGTTCCAATAGCTGAGGAAGTTAACAGGATTGTTTGGAGTTCTGGGAGAAAGCATGCCAGCTACTTCCGGCCACATGCAATGTTAGAAAGACATTTAGCACTTCCATGCAGCAGTCCTCATATCCCTTTAGCTATTGGGTTCCCTGAGGTCTGGGAAACCCAGTTGGTCAGTGTTAAAGCTGGAACAGGAGAATGATCTGAGGCACACAGCCTCAGTTAACATAGTTGAATGAGCGACTCACTTGCTGGATGCGGGTTGCTCATCCTCCCATGTCCTGTCTTCATTAAAACATAAGGTGTGCGGGTTCGAGGCAATTTAGGTACAGGCTTGAAATTTTTTACAGTTTTACTTTCCAAAACCAATAGGATTTTGAGGGTTAAAATACCCCCCAATAACCAATGAAGCACCATATAGATGAAAGCCTTGCTAGTTCCTATTTTTCTGAGCCACTTTGGAAACGTAGAGGGGGTGGAGGGTGGGTGGGGGCGGGAGCAGGGTCGGGAGTGTGATCCTTTCCTTATTCACCCTGAGAAAACCTGGCAGGTGGGCAATTAAAATGCTGCAGTTGACTTAGTCTTTGACTTTGTACTTTCTGAAATATAGCTGCCTGGAAGGGCGGTAGAAGCAGGTTTAATAGTAACATGCAATTTAGAATTGGATAAATACTTGAAAGTAAAGAAATAGGGGGATGGGAAAAGAGTAGGGGGTGGCATTAATTGGATAACCCTACCAAACAGCCAACACAAGCATGATGGGCAAATGGCCTCCCTCTGTGCTGCTTTTTTGATTCCAAGATTCACATTGATCTTGATTTTAACCTGGGCATCTCAAATAAAATATGAAACAAAATCCCTTTTTAAAATTATTAATGAGTTTTCAGTTAAATAGGGAAGTATTTTGAACAATGATTGCACCTAGACTGCCTTCCTTTTCAACTGTATGCTATTGAAATCAAATTGAAGATCTTTTATTGATAATTGCTCACGTGTTACATTCTGGTTTTTGTGCACACAAATATTAGTTTATTCTAGAGCTCTGCTCTTTCAGCATTATGACATGCCTGATATTATTTTTATCAAACCATGTCTGCCCTTTGATTAAATTATAAGATACATACAATAAGCTACTTGAAATGTTATAATTTAAGATTTTTTTAAAAGCTGCAAAAAAAAAAGTTGGAAGTTCAATGTAAAAAGAGGAAGTAGTTGAAAAATCACATCAGGGCCCGGGTTTTTATCCGCGAGTTAGGTTCGCAGAGTCGGGGGATTCCCAGCTCCACGAACCTGACCTTTAAAAATGGCTGTCCAGATGTTGGATTTTTGGTCCAGGGCATCAGGCTGGATTAGAAGTTCCGGGTGACCCCAGAAGATCTGAGGGGGCTGCCTGGTGTGTAGGCAGGCTGAGCAGAAGGCCTGCCTCAGGGATCCAGCACTGTGTCCAAATTTGAAAATAAAGAATAAAACATGAAACATCCCTGCTGCTGTCACCTCTTTTACACCCCCTCACCCCCATGCTCCATACCAACCTATACCACTTCATGCACAGTACCCATCCCAATAAACCCTCATACACTCCATGCCAACCTATGCCTCTGTACCCACCCCATGACCCCCATACCCTCCATGTCAACCTATGCCCTTGTACCCACCCCATGACCCCTCTATGATAACCTATACCCCTGTACCCACCCCGCATGGCCCCTCATACCCACCATGCCAATCTATATCCCTCCACCCACCTCCCATAGCCCTTTACAATCCCTGTGTCAACTCATGCCAACCCATGCCCCCCACCCTCCACTCTTTGCCCTTACACCTACCATGCCAATTCACTAAGTATCCACCATGGGCAGTCTTCAGGACCCATGCAGAGATGAGGTTAAAAAAAAGTTCTATAGAATAAAGTTCTAAGTGTATGTTACAGACTTCATTATATTAAAAAAAACATTCTGATTCATAAAAACCCATTTACTACATTTACATTCCTTCAACAACATAAAGTCTTATAACAGCAAACATTTCATTCAAACCCTTACAACAACAAGCATTGGAATTCATAATTCCACTTCAAAGAGTCACTAAACACTTGTAGCTGTCAATCAAACTATGAAATGGCAGGCACCCTACTGTAATAATGGATGGTTGTGAAATCAGTCATACAAGACTAATCCAGTAATGCAGCACTAATCCAAACGGCACCTCACCTCCACCAAAGGTGTCCAAAGACCCCGGTCCAAAGGGGTACCTTACCTCTCCAAAGGTGCCCCCTGACTATCCAAATGAATCCACAAAGTTCAGACCTGCTTTTTGCCAAGCCTAATCTTCACACTTTGGTTTTCACACCCCAAGGCAACAAAAATCCCACTTGAGTGGAAACCGCTGATGATTTAAATGGCTAGCTGCCTCCAGAAATCGCGCATGTACACAATGTGCCCTGCCCCCATTCCTGCCCCTGTGAAAATGGGAAGTGCTGTGTTTGGAGGGTGAGGATTAATGATTTTCAGCCACTTCTGCCATTTTTGCCATGATAGAGAGGTGGTGAAAATCTGGGCCCAGGTCAACAAGGCTTTGAAAGATTAAGGCAGTTCAGCATTTTGGACATGCATCCTTCAATATAACTGCTCCAACCTGATGAAGAATTACAACTAAAACATGGGGCGGAATCGTCCAACGTTCTCGCTAAGTGCAGTAGTGGGCAGGAGAAAGACCCAGTGGACGCAATGGCGGATTCCATGTCCAAATGCAGCAAGACCTGGACAATATCCAGGCATGGGCTGACAAGCGGCAAGTAACATTCGCACCACACAGGTGCCAGCCAATGACCATCTCCAACAAGAGAATCCTTGAATCCCCAATGCTGAATCCCTCGCTATCAACATCCTGGGGGTTACCATTGACCAGAAACTGAACTGGACGAGCCATATAAATACTGTGGCTTGGAAATATATCGCTGTTCCTTCGCTGTCACTGGGTCAAAATCCTGGGACTCCCTCCCTAACAGCACTGTGGGTGTACCTACATCACAGGGACTACAGCTCACTAGCACCTTCTCAAGGGCAATTAGGGATGGGCAATAAATGCTGGCCTAGAAAATAAAAGACCAATTCTTCTACTGTGTATAGCACTGGCAAAATGGGATGCAGGAAAATATTTATTTTAAATGAAAAAAATATAGGCTCAGATTTACATACCCCGGTCGATGAGCAGCAATGGGAGAATCCCCAGGTCCGTGAACCCGGCCTTGAAGAGTGGCTGCCCGGACATCAGGTTTCTGGTCCGTTGTGGCGGGAGAGAGTGGTCAGCGGGCTGGATCAGAGGTTGGGATGGGAGACCCTTGAAGAACTGAGGAGGATGCTGGTTGCAGAGGTGGGCTGCTCAAAAGGTCTGCCTCAGAGCTCAGGCACTGTGTCCAAAGTTTCAAACCAAAACTCAAAACATGAACCATCCTTCCAGCCCTCACCCCCCACACACTCCCCACAGCCCGTCCGCGCCAACTCATGCGACCTCATGCCCCCACACCCACTCTCCCCCTCATATCCTCCATGCCAACCAGACCAAAAATCCCACACCTGGGCAGCCATTTTAAGGGTCGGATATGCGGAGCTTGGAATTCTCCCATCTCTAGGCAGCTGATCCAGGAACGTAAACCTGGGCCTCCGGGTTTCACACTCCTCGCCTACCAAAATCCCACTTCAGTGGTGGCAGCTGATGACTTAAATGGCCAGCTGCCTCCATAAACCGCACGCGTGTGAAACGAGCCACTGCGAAAATGGGAAGTGCCATGTTCAGGTGCTGGGCTTAAGATTTTCAGCCACTTCCACCATTATTGCCATGGAAGAGAGCCTCTGCTTTATGATGAAAATCTAGGCCATACATTTTATTTCTGTTTTATATGGATCATGTTACAGAGACGAAGCTACTGACATTTTACTAGCATTGTTGCTGCTCTATTAGCATTTACATTAGAATCACATTTTGTGAGCTGAACATTTTTGAAAATGATCAATTGGAATTTTTCTCAATGTTCCAAGTTAAGTATCAATGCTGAAGCAGCTAACAGACAGTTTAGATATAAACTTCCACAACTGCAGCATCTCATGGGCAGGTTGATCAGTTGTTTGTACATTTATCACACTGGTCATTTTGAGAACTGGGGATGCAGCGTCAATGAGTGATCCTGTCTGGTAAAATTGACCTAGAAATTTGTTGCCACTTAAGTGTCCAGCACAGTGGCCAACACACATGTTCCCATCCTCTGCTGCAAATGTTGGGGCCAGGGTCCTCCATAGGTGCAGAGTGTAAGTGTTCAAAACGATAATTTAAATATTTTAAAATTGCCCCAATGTCTGACCTACCATGTGATAAACTTGCTCAGCAACTCATGATGTTAGCAGGCAACAAGGACACTTCAGTATTGCTACTTAAAGGGCTCAACCACTCCACATAGATTAGTTGCTGACTTGCCACTCTAGGCTGCTTGTTGCATTCTGGGTTTTTTTAGTGTTTTTTCTCAGTTCTACAACTGATCTTTGACTTCTGAGGGCACTTTTTGAGGATACTGGACTGCTTTTATCTAATTTGAAAACAACTGTGTTGTAACCATGGGCAATATTGTGGCTGGAGGACAAGGGGAAGCAGCCAAGGGGGTAGAAGACAGTAGGACCAGGAGGGATAAGGAGGAGCAGGAAAACACTTTGTAGAAGGCCATGCCTACTGTGGCTTTTCAAGGAGCGTTCTCCTATCTCAACTTCACTGAACAGCAGAAGGACGTTGCCATTGAGCATGCCACTTGCTGCAACCACAGCTTGAGTGTTGAACAGGGTACCGGCAGCAGTGCTTGGGGCTAGCAGTCCAACATGACCTGTATTCGATGCAACCAGCTCCTTCCGGGTTGCATCAGCCACAGTGCTGGGTTTGCCATCCATTGTCCTAACAGGCCAGAAACCGAGACAGGTTGTAACGTGGTTGTATCAGGCAGGTCACAGCAGGAGGAACATATGCATCTCTTTTGCCATGGGCAGAGTGAAGCAGCACAAGGGAGCACTGGTCTTGACCTGCTTTTCAGGCTTCTGCAGGATCTTAGGTGCCATCAACAACTTAATTCCATCTTTACTCAATAGTTAACAGTAATAATTAAGAATCACCATTGTGCAGCCGTTAGTACCTGTTTCCAATGCTTGTTTATAGTAATGCTCCCATGAAATGTTTGGTTACCGCTTTGGGAGGTGAAAATCCGCTAACCTTCTATTGAGGAACACATCAGATGGACATGGTGGGAGATCGCAAGCAGTTGTGAACCTTGAAGGCTCGGCTGCAAACTATAGCATCCCCGCTCTGGGTGAGGACAGTCTGGCCCAGCTGGCTGTGTGGCATTAACCAGCGCACTGCTGGAGTAGGTGGCAAGAGAGAAAGCAAGCTGTGGTCTGGAGAGACAGCCTCTACCATTCTCCTGGAATACATGAGAAAAGGGCGCAAGAGTGATGTAACGCTCTGAAAACTCTCATTAACACTGGCCCCCAGATCCAAGGTGACAACTGTCTGAGCTTCCATGGCAGAAGTGTGACCATTCAGGAGAGGCTCCATTATGGCGGATGCACTGCCACATTTATGGAGGCCTCAGGAAGATATATTAATTTTATTGGAATTTATTGTAAAACAGTGGCATCTGTGTCTATATGTGCCTGTGTGTGTGTGTGTGTGTGTGTCTGTGTGAGAGACTTAATTGGATTAAAGGCAGCTGCTCTGAAGGCTTTGATGTGAACATGGTAAACATGGGGGGAGCTTAGAATGTAAGGTGTAAAAGGACATCTGCATTTTTACATAAACCAGGCTAGATTGTTTTCAAAGGAGGAGTGAAATGTGTCACCTAGCCAGGTGAAGTTTAGAAACAGTGGGCAGAATTTTGCCCTGGAGGGGGTGCTCGGTGGGGGTGGTGGGAAAGCCGGCTGCTGCCCGCACTTGGCACTGTACCTCAGTTTCACGCTGGTGGGCCAATTAATGCTGCCCAGCATGAAACACGAGTGGTAGTGCTGAGCGCTGCCTGTGTGGGGGTGGGGGGGGGGGGGGAGAGGGGTGGCCTAACGCGGACTTCACGCATGCACATGAGTGAGCGCTGCATAATCTCCCTGAGGCAGCTCCGTGCCTCAAGGAGGTGAAGTGATATTAAAAAAATGAAAAAAATAAGAATGTAATAAAACATGTCCCTGCTCATGTGACTCTGTCACATGGGCAGGGACATGTTATTAACAAAAAATTAAAGTTTTAGTTTTATTTGTTTTTGGATAACTCATCCCGCCCGTGGGTGAGGTTTTCAAAATAATGCAAAGGCCGCTTGGCCTTTTCGCCTGCCCGCTAACCATTATGTTGGGCGGGCAGCGAAAATTTTAATTTAATTGAAAACTTAATGGCCTTAACAGGCCTTTTAATTGCCGGCAGGTGCGCTTCCGGCTCCGGCGTACGCCCACCGAGTGAACTATCGCGTAACTGTGCATTGATGTCGGCACGCTCGGCCGATGCCAATGCGCATCATTTCACGCTCAAGCGAAAATTTCTGCCCTGTGTGTTTGTTTTTCCCAAAGATTACTGGTAAAACTTAGTGCTATGAGAGATTTTTATTATCAGAAAGGTAAAGTCCAAAGACATAGTGAAACAATGGGAATTGCATTCAAAATGGAAAATATGTATAAAGGAGCGAAGGCTGTGTGTAAGGGTTGGCATTTTAAGATCTAACAAATTTGAAAAGCTTTCAGCATCTATACCTCAAGCTGCTGTCTTCAAGGAACTGAAGTTAAGAAGACTCACTTTGAATTTGGCTGGTCCAGGGTATTGTGTGTCATCTTGCCTGGGTCTTTTAAAACCTATGTGTTTTACTGTTGCCTTAACAAAAGTGTAACTGGGAGTCAGATAAGTAGTGGATTTAGAAGCTTTTATAGTAGTAATTTGTAGACATATGTATGCGCTTAAAAATCATTTTTCTTGTTAATAAATGTTTAATCTGCTTTTGTAAAAAAGTCTAAGGCTTGGTAGTCTTATTACTACTGAATCCAAGGCACTCATCTTGAAAGTTATACAAATTGCAAACCAAATTGTGGCAGCTGTTTCAAGTTTCCTTTTGGGATCTGAACATCTCGGCATTTACCATTGTCTGTGCCATAACAGGAGGTGAGCAATTGTTCCAAGTTCTCCATGCTTTTCATAAAGCCCCAAGGCAAGATGAAGGTGGGCCCTCCTATTCTGAGCCGAATTTTCTTCTCGTAGGGCAGGCACGTGCCTGGCCCAAACGAGCATAAAATGACTCGCGATGACGTTGGACGAACGTCCTAACGTTATCACGCACTCTCGCAATATTTCGGTCGGCGGGCATGCGCGGGAGTCAGCAGCGCACCCACGGACAATTAACAGGCCTATTAAGGCCATTAAAGATTTAATTATATGAAAATTTTCGCTGCCTGTCCAACCTTACAGTTGGCGGGCAGGCGAAAAGGCCAAGTGGCCTTTGGATTTTTTGTGAAACCTCATCCACGGGCGGGATGAGGTTTCGATCTGTCCTAAAAAAGCTAGAAATTTTTCAAACTAATTTCTAACATGTCTCTGCTCACGTGACAGAGTCACATGAGGGGACATGTCAGTAACATTTTAAAAATCTTTCCTTTTAATTTTCAAAAATCTTCATCTCCCTGAGGCAGCTCTGAGCCTTTTCCTGCGCACCTGCGCGAACCTCCACACTCGCCTCCTCCCCCACCTCAACACAGGCAGCGCTGAGCGCTGCAGCGCGTGTTTTCACTGGCTGGGCCTTAATTGGCCCACCAGCTTGAAATCGCAGCCGCGGCCCGACCGCTCCTGCTCAACCCCGCTGAGCCCACCCGACAGGGGCAAAACTCTGCCCATTTTGTGCAAGCTCATTGGCTGGCTTCCCAATGCACTTAGCACTTCCTGGATAATATCCATCTTGGTAGCCTGGGCCCTCAAAGTGAATGTCTCAGTCCTCTGCAGTTTATCAGTATGTTGCCTCATGGCATCCTATCCCCCTGAACTAGCTCCTGTACACTTGTGTTCAATGGTTCACCACATGTGAACACTTCCTCTAGCCTAGGCTCTAAAATGCCTATGGTGCCAATCTCTGAGCTACCGTCTGTTATGGACAGACTGAGTGATACAGCATCTTCAAAAAAGCTGGTGTCCTCCTGAACTGGCAGATATGTCTCCATATTTTCAACACCTGAAACGAAAGAATGGACAAGAGTTAGATTTGGTGTGTAGGACAAGCAGAGAGAGAAATGTCTGTTGAAAGCAGCTGTAGTTCGTCATGAAAGGTGTGTAAGGTGAGGTAGAAATAAGAAGGGGAAAAGAGGATAAGGTGTGAAAAAACCCCTACGCAAGGTCTCCTCCAGTGCTGCTACTCACCATGGCCGTAATTCTCTCCTGTCACATAATGGCCAGCGTGTTATCTCCCTTGGAATTTACGGACGAGTTTAATCTCCTGCCCCAAGTTGTGCGTGGCCCTCTTCTATGTGAAAGTAGGCATCGACCTTCTTGTCAGGTATTTTAGAGATGCCTGTCATGGTAGAATAGTCAGGGTACGCAGTGGGCGGAATCGCCCCAGAATTGCTCTCAGAGCAGTATTGGATGAAAAATAGAATGTTTTACCCGCCGGCCGCAATGGCGGCTTTTCACGCCGTTTCATCCCAAACCTGTCTCATTAATCATGCATTCCCGGGAAACATGCTGTTTAAATGGTGGGCAGGCTCTCAGGCCCACCATGCCGTCACCTCACTGCTTCCTCATGCCAAGCACCATATTTAAAGTGCAGCCATGCGTACACCTCTCAGTGCTCCCAGCCCAGGACTGCTGCAAAGAAGACATGGCCCCGAAAGGCAAGAAGACTGCAGCCCCCAATTCAGTGACGCATCCCTGGGATGCCTTCTGAACACTGTTGGAGCCCACCGTGATGTCCTCTACACCTGCTCTGGCCACAGGAGGCCCATCAGTCTCACCACTCTGGCTTGGGCGGCAGTAGCAGAGGTGGTCAGTGCCAATGCTGCATAGAACAGGTCGGCCATCCGGTGCAGAAAACTGATAAATGATCTCATCCGTGCTGCCAGGGTAAGGCAACCATCTCATCACTCTAAATCCACACTCACAAGCCCATCACACATTCACTGGCATCTCACTCATTGCCAGCTCAAGGGGCATCACCACTCATTCTCACACACCCTCACATCTCCATCTGGCCTCATCTCCTCTGGAGACTGCTTCCTCAGCCTTCACCCTCTTGAGGCCACTTGTACAGATCAACATGTCTCCCCTCACATAGCCTGGGATACCCCCCTTTCACAGTAATGCCCTAGCCCTGCAGCCTCTTCCCTTGCCTGAGGCCACTTGTCCCCTTTTCCCAAGCAAGCCCTAGTCCTGCAGCCGTTGAAAAGCCACCCCTGCCTTATGGCTGTCTCATAAGTAGAGACCTGCCTGTCAGCCTCTCTAAAAGTGATGTGGTGCTGCCTATGAAGCCTGGCACTGATGACCACGAGTGCTGCCCGAAGCAGGTAGGCAAACAAACTTCAAAGTCCTGAGTGAAGTGCAGCCCGCCAGGTGCACGTCGCTTATGTCCAGTTGTGAAACATGTCGGTGTGCAAGCAAGCTGATGTGCCCGGATGATCCAGCGTGGGGACCGGATGATTCCAGCGAGCTGGGCTGATAGCGATGAGCAGATGTGTTACAGTGAAGTTCCTGACATGCGGTGGTGAGAAACGCAGCCTGCCATTGACAGGTGGAGCGGGCAACTGCAGACTGGTTTCGTAACGTTGTGAAATCGATCGATTTTTGGCCTTCCTGTCATCCTGTTTGTTCACGCCCCACATGATGCCCGACAGCGCGAGCATGGAAAAGCCCACCCACTGTTTAAAAGTGAGAGTTGCGATAGTCTTGTGAGAACATGAGGAAGGAGGCAGTTGAAATCTGGTGCACTAATAATAGGACACTGAAGGGAAGTGGAGAGTGGAGTTCTTGTTGGAGGTGTGAATAGAGATAAAGGGAGCAGTGCTTGCCGACTCTTCCCTCTGGCAGCAGAAGCGTTACAATATTAGAATTAGACTTAGAAGACTTCCTCCATCTGGAGACGCATAACGCAGACAAAGCACATGCTTAGGTCTGTTTTCCATAGCTTGTTTCTCCTGGAAAAGATCGTAGCCTGAAGCCAGAAGCTATAGCTTGAGGGGCACCACTCCTCATCAAGCATGGCTGACTAGGAGTTCCTCACACTCTTACCATCTGCCATAGGCAGGTTGGAAGAATTTGCAGGTTGGACAACCAGCCTGTTTAGCTGCATTACGAACACACCTTTCCTGGCCAACAAGTCCTGAGGTGGGGCTCAAACCAGAGCTTCTGACTCAAGAGGTAGGGATAGTAGCCATTGTGCCACAAACTATTTTGTTGCAAAACTGCAAGCCAATTATTTTGAAGCTTGGAGCTGTAATCCATCTCTGAAAAAAATTTGCTTAGCACTAGCCTCATAAACATTAAGAATCACAAAAAATTTGGTAGCATTAAGGAAAAAGAAAATTTATGATAAGTGAAAGTGCCGAATGCACGTGTTTAAAACCGCCGGAATACTTATAAATCAAGATTAAATCCTCCCTGCAGGTCTGGAAACATTGAATAGAGCTTCTGATACACATACCAAGCTTGTAATGCCTGCCCAAGATTAAGGTAATTAACATTAGCCAGTTTTTGTGCTTATCAAGTACTTAAGGCAGAGAGCAACACAGCCCTGAACAGCTTGCTGCAGCTATAGCAGAAACATATCCGCAGATTAATGTCAACATTTGACAAGCATTGTAACACTAAGAAAAACAGGGTAGGTCAACAGTTCAGATTTTTTTTACCTACAACATAAGGATTTGGTGTGCGACTGTAGACATTTGTCACTGAGCTGACGATGTTAACACCTACCTGCAATTTTTGAGAATTCCACATCTATTTGATCGGAGATTGGATTATTATCTGCAGTCAGAGACTGGCACTTTAAGGGAAAGGCTTCCCAGCAAAACTGATTTAGATTCAGTAAAATATCTGCAGCTTTGCAGCAGGGGTCTCTGAATAATGCATTAAAATCATAGAGAACACAGTTACAGTTTGCATTCTAAAATAGAATGTGAGACTGCAGCCTCACAGGCGGAGACTGTCTTGAGTGCGTGTAAAGCAGTGTAGTGGTTATTTCACTGGATAAGCAATTCAAGATTCGAGACTAATAACCTGGAGAACTGAAAGTTCAAATCCCTCAGTGCCCAATCTTGGGAACTTTTAAAAAATGGAAATTAAAAAGGTGGCATTAGTCACCATGGGCGGGATTTTCCATCCTGCCAGCAGGGGGCATTGTAGCGGGCGGGGTAGGAAAAATGGCCACTCTCTGAATTTTCCCATCCCGCCTGTGACGACGTCCGCTGCTGGCGGGACCGGAAAATCCCGGCCCGCGAAGCTGTCAGATTGTCATATTAAAAAATAAAACCCAACACTGGTTCACCGATGCCCTTTAGGGAGGGAAATCTGCCATCCTTACCTGGTCTGGACTATATGTGACTCCAATCCCACACCAACATTGTTGACTCTTAACTGCCCTCTGAAGTAGCCTGACAAGTCACTCGGTCATATCACACTCGGGGAAAATAGGAATGGGCAATAAACGTTGGCCTTGCCAGTATGGCCACGTTCCGAGAATGAATAAAGAAGATGTTGTAGGGTGGCCGAGTTGTGCTATTAATGATAGAGTTGATCTGCAGACACTTCTTGGGTGGAAACATTAAGGTTATTTACAATATACTCAGCAGCAACTAGGCATGTGCTTTCATCTCCAACTCTATCTCTACACTGACTGCTGAGGAAGCCTGCATAGGAGATGGCTACTCTCCTATTGGTTACCTCAGGTCATGTGATCTTGCCTAACAAGTATTATTCTTAAAGGTAGATTGCACATTAAATAAAACCATAATTATTACTTTCCTCCCCCTTTAACTCGGCTTTACGTATGATATTTACAAGAACATATTTTTTAAGACAACATAATATTTACACTGGGTAAGGAATTTACAAGTTCATTCTTTCAGCTGGTTTCCTGGTATGTGTGGAACATCGCAGCTCCACAACTTCAGATTCTCTGTCTGGAACCTCCTTTTCCGGAGTTGCCTGAACATCAGGTGCTTCGGTGGGCACTTGCCGTTCTGTATCCTCAACTCTTACAGGAACATCGGGCATGTCTGTCCTGGGTTGAGTATCTTCAACAGGAAATGCAGTCCCGGTCATGATCACTGCTGGAACCAAATCTTGGTGATTTGTCTTTCTCTTCCTTAAATGGTCCATAAATTTACAGATGGTCCGGCTTTCCACCTCCACATGGTAAGATGGAGGTCCAGTCACCATACTTATTTCACCCCGAAACCATTTTAGTCCTTCCCTGAAGTTTTTAATGTATATGGGCTCTCCCACGGTAAATTTCCTCTTACAATTGTGCCAGTTGTGTCTCGTTTTCTGGCTACCCTGACTCCTTTCCCCCTTCCCCTCTAAATTCAGCATGATTAAGCTCAATCTCTTCCTGAGATGGCATTTCAACAATAGCTCCGCAGGTGTGATACCTGTTGTAGTGTGAGGAGTAGTCCTGTAATGAACAAGAAGGAGTCCTAGCTTGGTTGCCAAAGAGCCGCCAGTTAGCTTTTTCATGCTGGCTTGAGGGTTTGAACCGCCCTTTGGCTAGTCCGTTTGAGAAGGGTGGTACAGTGCAGTTTTCACGTGAGTGATACCACTGAGGCCGATAAACCATTGAAACTCAGCACTCATAAATGCCATTATTGGAAACGACTACTTCTGGTAGCCCGTGAATGGCAAAACTCTGATGTAGTTTCTCAATTGTAGCGGCCGACGTTGGTGGCTTCACTCATATGCATCCAACCATTTTGAATGGGTATTGATAATGGGCAGAAACATTGTTCCCAGGAAAGGTCCAAACTGGTCAATGTGTAACCGCATTCAGGGTCTACTTGGCCACTCCCATGGGTGTAATGGAGCTGTCACTGGCAACTTTTGCAGTTGCTGACATTGCACATAGTGCTTTACTAAACTCTCTATTTTGCCATCCATCCCAGGCCACCATAGATAGTTGCATGCTATGCTCTTCATTCGGGAAATTCCTGGATGGGCACCGTGTAGTTCAATTAAAAGTGGTTCCCTTCCCTTTGGAGGAACTATCACTCATGCTCCCCACAATAAGATGCCATCCTGGCTGGTTGTTTCATGTCTTCTGCTGAAGTACAGTTTTATTTCGTCAGATACGGGCTCCTGTGACCAACCATGTAGCACTTGTTCCTATACCTGAAATAGGACTGGGTCCTGACTTGTCCAGTCTCTGATCTGTCGAGCACATACCGGTGAGAAATCTAAGAAATTTAACAGTAAAGCAAGTTCCTGTGGAACTGGGACATGGTAACCATTTTCTTGTAAAGGCAAACGACTAAGGGCGTCGGCGTTTGTGATTTGATTGCCAGGTGTATGTACGAAGTGTATTTGTATACGGCCAGATTGAAGGCCCTATTAGTATTTCTGTATCTTCTTTCTATGGGCCTTCTTTTTTCTAGCGCAGACTTTAATCTCGGTCTTCTTTTTGAATTCACTGTTGGCCAGACTTCGTTCCCAAAATTTCATTATCTGTCTGCTTCTTGGGAAATTCTGCAACTTTTGCTTCCAAAGTCTCTTTGGCTTCATTTAGCTGATTCTTCAGTTCTTCCATCTCTTTTTTGTATTTGTTTGCTGCCTCTTGGAAAATTGAGCATTGTTGTGTCTTCTCTGCCAACTCGCTCTTCAGTTTGTGCAGAGAAGCCCTCAATTCTTTCTCGTTTCTCTTCATACTTTTCCAGGGGTATAACCTTTGACCTGAGGGAGCCTTGTAGTGTGTGAAGGTCTTTCAGCAGGTTTTCTTTTTTCCTTCGAAGGCTCCTCACTTTGTCTTGAACTCTGTTGTCAAGCAGGGTCTATCTGAGTTCCTACTGCTGTTCTTCCAGCTTTTGGCTTAAGACAGCCTGCATTTCTTCAGGTTGTTGAGTCCTTACACACTCCTTTTTCAAAAGAGGAATGCTTCCAGCTTCATTTTGGAGTCCCAGTGGCCCATCAAGGTGGATTTCCCTTAGCCAATTTCTCCCTAGAAGGCTTGGTCCTCTGCCTCTCAATGCTAACACTGGTAGTTTTGCTGATTGGCTTCCATAATGGACAGTTACTCTGCTTACGCCTCTGACTTGAATATCTTCACCCGTATATGTGTTTAGCTTGGCGGCTGTTTCTTCTAAACTTTATTGATGTTCACCATTATTCAAATATCCAAAGGTATGTTCCCCAATTACTGTAGTGGAAGCTCTCATGTCCACCTTCCATTCTAACAGGTTTGCCATTTACTTTCGCTGTGACAAATATTGGTTCTGTCTTTCCAACTTTCAGATTAGCAACAACTAAATGTCAGAATTTGCTGTTTCAGGCTCTTCTACATTGTAGATTTCATTGGGGTGGGGGGGTGGAGGGAGTGCTCTCAATCCCAGGCCTCAGGTGGGCAAGTCTAATCTTAGTGAGGGAATATGTGGTGTTCTGATCTCGAGACTGGAGTCTGAATCTGGGCAGGTGTGTAGGGGGGTTACAATCCCAGGGATCCATTCCCTGGCCCCAGGGGTCTTTGTATTGGGCTGTGGTAAGATGTGGGGAGCTTGAGAGCCTCTCCTGACCCACAGGCAGCGCTGTGACACTTGCCTTCTCCTGGGAAAGTCAGCCAGCTGTGTTTAAACCTGCACAGCAAGTTGAATCAGAATTATTTTTTCATTCTTTCACAGGGATGTGGGCATCGCTGGCTAGACCAGCATTTATTGTCCACCCCTAATTGTGCTTGAGAAGGTGGTAGTGAGTCACCTTCTTGAACCGCTGCAGTCCATACGGTGTAGATGCACCCACAGTGCTGTTAGGGAGGGGGTTCCAGGATTCAGGATCATCGACAGTGAAGGAACAGTGATATATTTCCAAATCAGGATGGTGAGTGGCTTGGAGAGGAACCTGCAGACGGTGGTGTTCCCATGTATCTGCTGCCCTTGTCCTTCTGGTGGTAGAGGTCGCAGGTTTGCTGTCAGGCAAATGGCCATCTCACCTTCTGGGGGCGTGTTGACTGCCTGCCCCTTGTTCTGCCTTCATTAATCTGGGGAGTGGGTGGATCAGAGATGGGTTGAAGTCGGGTTCAAGATTTTCAAAGCTTTAATAATTTAGCTGACCTTAAACTACCTGCTTTTGCCGGTTAGGATTCAGCCGAATGAAACTCGATAAGGCAACCCACCCTGCATCAACTCAGCAAAGAGTATTCAAAGAACACATCAGCCAGAGGGAAATTATCTGAAGCCTAGAGTAAAGTGGGTAATGGATTTGCCCTGAAAAGAAGCTATTGCAATTAAAATACACACTTGAACTTGAAGAAGCACAGAAGTTTGACTGGGCTGAAGATGTCAGCTTCAATAATCAAGCTGATATCTTGTGGTTATGGCTAGTAATAGATAATAAACCTGAAGAAATGAAAATCTGCTGAGACTCTGGAGATTGGAACAAAGCCTTAAGGGAAAGTCAGTACCTCATGCTGCTACTGAGGAGTTATTGATAAAATTTAGCTGAGCACACATTTTCAGTGAGTTTTGGCCGTAAAAGGAGCACTTTGGCATACAAAACTGATGCAATGAGTATCTTTTTTGGAAGCTCCGACATTTATGTATGTCCTTTGTCATCCAAGAATAATTCTCAGCAGATGGCATTCTGGTTAGTGATAAAGAGACCAAAGCACCTTCCCTGCAGAGGCTCTGGAAAGTGGAGTAAATGCAGCAGTCAGAAAGAAAATTCTGGAACGCTGGGAAGTGCTGGCAATGAGTATGTTCCCTCTATTGAGAGAATGGATATTGAAGGGGCTTCCTCACCCTTCATCCAAGACCCCCCCCCCCGCACTTATTTTCTTGAGCAGATCTTGGCCTTCCCATCTTCAGGGCACCTCTGGCGTCTGCCCCTTTACCTATCCAGTTGCCCCTTTGCACACAACCTGCAGCACCACTGGGCTATCCCAGCTGGGTAATGCTAGGCCCGCTCTTTGTAGTGGGAATGCATCCAGGAGCCCATTGTACAGGAAGCTGGCTCAGTTAAGGTTCCAGCATTATAAAAGGCAACCTCCAGTTGTCATTCGAAGGATGAGTCTGATCCAGATCCTCCAACGTTCTTACAAAAAGTGGACAAGTTGTTAAGCAGAAACTATCACTGGCTGCAAAAAAAAACGCTCGTCCTCTATATGATGAATTCAAGTTCAGACATACTGCAGCTCAAAAATCACAAACACAGCACAATAGGAATGGAGAACGAATACAACAGGATACAGTCCCTGTTCCAGAATCACAGAATTGTTACAGTGCAGAAGGCCATTCAGCCCATCTCGTCTACACCGGCTCTCCCAATGAGCAGTTCCCTTAGTGCCACTCCCCCACCACCTACTCAGAGGGAATTGTGAAACAATCGAGTGGGACTGTTATGAGAAAAGCTCATCTTCAATTTTTGATATTTTGTGTTGATTTAAAATGTTTGCTTTATTCAGTTTAAGCTGTGAACAAAGAATACTTCAGCACAGAATAGAAGGTCACAAGATGTGTGAATAGGGAAGACTATTGAGCCTATCCTAAACCATCCGTTCAGGACAGCCCTACATTGCCTCCATTGGAGCATCAAACGACGTTGTGAATGATTCTGAGCTTCTCACCCCCACCAACGTGCCCAGAAATATCGATTGCTCTCTGTGTGAAGTAGATCCTCCTGATATTATTCTGTGTCTACTTTATTCCCACAGTTTAATTGAAATGACCTTTCTTATACCATTTAGTGGTAACTTGCAAACCCCTGTGAGATTATCTGCCTGTTAATCAGGGTGGAAAATGCAAGTCTCCCCAGTCTTTCCTAACCATGCCGATCTCTAGTTAGTGACCAAAGGAACTTGGCTCAGTGAAGTTGAAATCTTGAAAAACAAAGAATAACAAAATAAAGAAAAGGTATTGCAGCAATGTCTGAATTAAGAGACCATACAGAGGAGATTATTGTAAAACAAAAGTGTCCTTGAGGCAAATACAGAAGATACCTTCCACAAGTCACATTACCAGTGAAAAGGGGCAAGTAAAATCTGAGAGCAAAAGAACACTGCTGACCAAGATTAGGAAAAGAGTTAGAATTTCTTGGGCACGTAACAAGAAATCATGATTTAGAAAGCCTGATGCTGATGGGAAAGATCGATGGTGAAAGAGATCGAGATAAACAAAGAATGATCTTTTCAGAGAGGCTTGCAAACTGGATGAACGTACCAGCAACGAAGATTAACATGGAGATCATGGTAACCAATGTCCTCTTGGGGCATGGTACTTGAAGAAAGAGGGATGAGTCCTTGTAGGGACCACAATGGTCAGAAAATTTCCTCATAGATTCCCAGAACAATGCCATCTAGCATATAGGTTTGTCAATTACCCATACATATAATTATTCATTGTGCGATTTGAAAGCAGAGCCTAATCCAGCTGGTGGGTTAAATGGCCAACTACCTCCGTGATTGTGCAAATCCCCGGCCTGAATCTGCTCCCATCCCCGAGAAGATGAGAAATGTCAGATTCAGCCATGGTGGCGAAAATCTGGGCCATAGGCCTGAATTTTTCAGGCGATGGGCACGCTGGGCAGGAGCGGGTGGGGGCAGTCGTGGAGCCGATCGGAGTGCGCCCACGATCAGCTCCGTGCCACCATGTTACACATTCACGTGAGAGGGCGCTTCCGTCTCCCTGAGGCATGGAGCTGCCTCAGGTAGATTGAATCGATAACGAAATAATTAAATGAATGGTTTAAAAATTTATTTCAACATGTCCCCTCATGTGACTGCGTTTTGATATTTAGGGAAAAAAATGTATTTATTTAATAAAAGCTTTAGGAAACCTCAACCCGCTCGTGGATGAGGTTTCCTAAAAAACGCGAAGGCTGCTTGGCCTTTTCACCTGCTGGCCAACCTTAAGGTTGGGCAGGCAGTGTTAACAATCACTTCTATTACTTTCTTAATGACCTTAATAAGCCGTTTACATATCGACCGGCACGCAGCTGACTCCGACGCTCACCCACCAAACGAAATATCGTGGGACTGCGCGGTGATGTTGGGACGCACGCCCGACGTCATCGCGCGCCATTTTACACGTCAACTGAAAAATCCTGCCCATAAGGTTTCTCTTGTAACAGAGACCTTGCAACTAGATTTTATAGTTGATAACACCAGTATTCCTAGAATTTGCAGTATTCTTGGTTTGACAGTCTGAATCATAATTAATACCTAAACCCGTTCACTATTAAAGACATTTGGTATTGTTCCCAGTTGTCCTTGGTCCCTGGAAAGCAGCAGATCCTGTGGTTATTGAAGCTGTGCAGATTGGGTGCAGATTGAAGAAGGTGCAAGAATGGCAGGGAAAGAGTTAATCAGAGCCCAGCCCTAACCATAATTTTGAAAGCTGGGCAAATGGGCAGCTCAGTGATACACTATGCCTTTTCTTGCAACACAGAGTGATATTCATATATGTGACATGGTCACACAATCAGTTAACTGCATTACTCTGTACCACAACAGATGGTAGTTTTGAGTAAAAGGAATGAATATGCTTACAGCACATTTTATAATTGGCCAACATTTATACCTGATGCATTGTTGTTACTTTGTTACAGAACAAAGACCACATGACATTCTCTGTTGGGGAGAGGGATCAGTTTATGAGGAACTTGTCTCTAAATTCACAATGAATTTGGAAGGATGCTGCTGCATTTAACTGGAATTAATTACCTTTTCAATGCACCTTTTTGATGGTCTTGGTAGTCAGTCAGTTTTTTGCTGGTCTGCTCCTGCGAAGACAAGACGGTAAAGCACTAATTACAGAAAGTGCACGACAGACACGAAAACTGAGAACAGATGAGTAAGACTGAATATGAAAGACGAGGCACAGGCGTGGTGCTATAGCTGCTGCTCCTGATTAGCCGTAATTCAAATAACAATATTTCGCTTCATGCTGAGGTGCTCTGGAGCAGCTTGAGCTCGCCACCATAAGTGTGGGCCTCCGCTGGGAAAATCAAAACCTATCGCTCCTTCCTCATTTTAATTCAGCCAGGGATCTTAACATAGCCCAAGAAAAGCAGGCTGGTGGTGTTGTGCGTATGGTTTTTAATTTGGCAGAATAAGAGACAAATTTGAAGGAAATAAGAAAGAGCACCAATGAAGTGCTAAATTCTCTGATGGCTGTGGTACAGTAAGCCTGTCATCACTGAGCAGTAATTAACTGGAGGAGTTTCAGAGCTACAGACTATGCAAACTAGGTATGTGTTCTGGCCAACAGTCTCTGATCTAATATGAAAAAGTATATTCTGATCATTTACAGCAACTTAATTTGAAGTGCCATTTGTTCTGCGCTTTCCCAACAGTAATTGCATCATTATAAATAAATCCCAGCTCTTTATCTTTTACATAACCTTCACAAACACACCGTTTGGAATTGCTTTTGCACAGATCAAAAAAAAACAAAACGTGGGGAAAAACTGCACATGGACCTTAGCTGCTGAAGCCCTGCATGATTTGAATATAGCCTTTCTAATTTGTGCTGTAATGAACCATAAATTGGTTTCCATGCACAATGGAATTGTGCAGTTGTAGATTCTCCTGCAGTAATTCCCCTTCGGCAGAGCAGGGATGAATATTCTTCTACTTCAGATTCAGTCTGAGGCAAAATCTTGCGTTATCAAGTGTTGAACTGCTGGAATTGCAAGTTTCTTTAAAATGTAACGCCAAAGGATCCTAGGTGGCACAGTGAGTTAGTATGTTGCCCTTTTGTCTCTCAGGCTTGGGCTTGAATCCTATCCAGAGTGGATGGATGAAAATTGTCCTTTTGCCTTTTTGTTGCAAAGCTCCTGAATGAAATACCTTTTCCCAGTCCAACCCTGTGTCTAGTGCCTGCAGAGCTCAGTCCTTAATTTGATTCCAGTTGGTATTGAACTGCCAATTTTAGGAATAGAACATTTTTTGAGTGTGCTTCCTGAAAAGATTATATCTTTATCAATGGCTTGGATGAGAAGACCAAATGTATGGTAGCTAAATTTGTCGATGACACCAAGACAGGTAGGAAAGTAAGTTGTCAAGAGGAGGTAAAGAAGCTATATTTATTTATTTAGTGATTACAAATCCCTGAAGCCAAGCGATAGCCTCCTCATTTGTTGATTTTAAGGTAATTAATCCGCCACTTAGTCTATGGGAGGGACACTCCTCGGTAATGTGTAGCATTGTTTGCATCTTTCCACAAGTGCATAAGGGGTTTATACTGAGGCCTCAGTGGTGGAGGTTGACTGCACAGGGGCCCTGGCCTATCCTGAACCTGTTTAGCAAGGACCACTGTCACTGTGGTAGTTTAAAGCCAGCCATTCGACAGATGGGGATTTGTCTCAAGAGCCTATAAAGGGATATAGAGAGGTTAGTTGAGTGGGAAAAAAAATTGGCAGATGCAGTATAATGTGGAAAAATGTGAACTTGTCCACTTTGTCAGGAAGAATATGAAAACAATATACTATTTAAATAGCGGAAAATTGCAGAACTCGGTGGTACAGAGGAATCTGGGTGTCCTGGTACTTGAATCACAACAAGTTAGCATTCAGGTACAGCAAGTGATTTGGAAGCCAAACAGAGTGTTGGCAAGGGAAATGGCATATTAAAGTAGGGAGGTTTTACTGCCGCTGTACAGGGCATTGCATAGTGAGACCACATCTGGAGCACTGTATACAGTTATGGTCTGCTTATTTGAGAAGGGATATAAATGCATTAGAAGCAGTGCAGAGAAGGTTCACGTAACTCATTCCTGGGATGAAGGGCTTATCCTATTAAGAAAGGTTGAACAGGTTGGGCCTATACCCACTGGAGTTTAGAAGAATGAGAGGTGATCTTATTGAAACATATAAGATCCTGAAGGAACTTGATAGGGTGGATACAGGGCTGATGGTTCCTCTCATGGGGAATACTAGAACAAAGGGATACAGTTTGAAATTAAGAGGTCTCCCTTTTAAGGTGGAAAAGAGGAGAAATGTTTTCTCTCAGAGGATGGTCAGTCTGTGGAATTCTCTTCCCTAGAAAGCAACAGAGGCTGGGTCATAGAATTTATTCAAGGCTGAGCAAGATAGATTTTTAATAGGCAAGGAAATCAAGGGTTATGGGGACAGACAGGAAAGTGGAGTTGAGACCACAACCAGATCAGCCATGATCTTATTGAATGGTGGGGCATGCTTGAAGGGCCAAATGGCCTGCTCCTGCTGTAAGTCCTATGTTCCTATTAGTGTGTACAATGATTAAATTCACACTGGTGTACTAGTAGGTGTTTTTCAACAGCTATGGATGAAGGTCATGTTGTTGGGGAACAGTGAAGTGACATTTACTCTGCATCAGGTTGTGTCAAATGCCTAACTGGGAGTGTTTAATGCTGCCAAAATTGAAAGAGATCTGTTCCCCAGTACCTTTATCCATTAATTTGAACAACACTAAATAATTAAAAAGAAAAATATAGCACAACAGTTCAGCCAGTCATATTTACAAAGGAAAACAATATATTATTTAACGTCTGAAAAAATGAACAACCGTGCTTGTTCTGATGTTGGGCACAAAATTGTCGACAAGTGCCTTTGTAATCCATTCCACTTCTGAACAAACAATTATAATGTTTTGCTTCCATTTTTATGATACTATGAAACAGTTTTGCTTTTTTACAATCAAATAAAAGCAACATACTGTGGACACTGGAGTTCTTAAATAAAAACAGAAAGTGTTGGAATAACTCAGCAGGTCTGGCAGCATCTGTGGAGAGAGAAACAGAGTTAACTTTGAGTCCAAAATTACTCTTTTTCTGTGGTTTTGAAGTTTAAAAGAAGAGTTAAATTGGGAAAGAGAGAGAGGTTGGAATCTTGTCTAGATGATGTAATACTTTTTAACAACAACATGTCATTAACTATTAACATTACATTTCTGTAACTCCCTTTTTTACAACTACAGAATTTACTCAACTCCAACTCCTACTCCTCCCCTCCCCAGTCCCAGTCCTGGTGGATATGCCTCCCTCAGTATCCTCGGCCCTAAGGGAAGGCATCTTGGAGATATGTGAGCTTTCTTCGGCATTTGGCAGGACATCATCATCTGCAGAATAAGGCAACACTTTATCAGCTTTGCTGCCAGCAGAGCTGGAAAGCTGAATGTAGGTTTCAGGATGACGGAACTGCAAGGACAATGAAGACTTTTCAATGATAGGCAGATCCAAAAGAGAAGACTGAAGTGAAGTGACATTTCGACCCCCTGGCACTATAAGAGAAGAACTCAAGACACCTTGAGGAACTGGTTGCTCCCTCAAAGGACTCTGGGATGTAGCTTCAGAAGAGGAGTGATCTTCAACTCCAGGAAGGACTGTCGCAGCTGAATCATCAACCGCTGTATCAAAGACTGAAAAGGCATTGAAGATCGGAGATTTCAATGAGCTTAGGCAATGAAAGGGAAAAAAACTACCAACTTCCTGTAAGACTGTCAGGAAAACAAGAAGAGATAATTTCTCAATGATTTATCAGAAGGACTGTCTACTTTCTGTAGGCAGTGGTAAGACAGCCACACTTCTCTCTGTGTGAGGCTGCTCCACTATCGGCAACGGGAAGAATTGCTGAGAATGTGAAGACAAGACAGCCTCATCTTCTGCAATAATTTCCTGTAGACAATCAACTCTAGGGCACGTTTACTGTACAGGAATCTGCAGCTTCAGGAGTGCTAAAGATTCTGCTGCAGCTTCTGAAGAGAAGAAGACTTTCAGCTGGGACTGAAGTATGGTTGTCAATTGACTTTTACCCTTGGAAGGTACCAGCTCTTGAGCTGTGTGATCCTCTATAGACTCTCACTTAGACTCAGGAAAAGCATTCCCTCTGGAAGACTTTTCATGAACAACAGGAGGTAAAGTAGGCAATACATCAGTAGGTTTAGTGGAAGTAACATCTGAATGCTACTCAGCAACTGAAGGCAACAAAGACTTCATAAGGTGCATCCAACAATGGGAAGGACGAGTCATTCTCTAGGACCTCACTCTCCATGAGATCACTCAGTACTAAAAGGGAATCCTCCTCATCACCCTGTAGGAAAAGCCAATTCAAGTCCAGCGGGTCTTCATGGGGATGACCACTGTCTACTGCAGTGCCTTCTGTTTCTGCCACCCCTGGCCTTACTTCATGAGGAACTGAGAGATTCATAGCTTCCATCTCTGCCCTGGGTCCAGTGGATGGTGTCTCTGTGAAAGAAAGGAACTTACTGCTGAGTGTATAAACTTCCTCTGTATCTGAAGACTGAATTTCCACTGCTTCTAAATAAAAGGTTGCAGACTGTTGCATGAAAGACAGGGAGTCGTTCAAATGATGAACATCATCTGTTTTTTTCTAGGATTCCTAGAAGTGTGCCAGCATCTCCACTCAAATGGGATGTACATTGAGGTGAAGAACATAGGGGAAATGGAGTGCAGCTGAGCTAACTGAGTGAAGACTTGGAGTCTGGTGAGAGGGGAGTTCGGTGACGGCAGGTGGGGAAGGACATGTTCATTTCCTTTTTCTATTTTTCTCAGCCCATAGAAATTGGTTCTTGCTCTACTATAGGGAAAGGAGCTAGATGTTTGGTGAAAATCTGGTAAGTGGGTAACTTCTATTCTATCCCGCAAGTTTGAAATAGTCCATGAATTGGTAGTAAAGTTAATAAAATGTATAAGAAAGCAATATAAATAAGTGATTAATATGGTTAAGTAATTATTTAAAACATGTTAAGGAGGCAGGACAGGTGATGTGTCAAGGCTGCAGCATGTGAGAGCTCCTCACACGATTGAGGAACTTCGGCTCGGAGTCATTGAGCTGGGGGCTGAGCTGCAGACTCTGCGACTCATCAGGGAGCGGGAAAGTTACCTGGATGCTTTATACCAGGAGGCAGTCACACCACTTAGGATAGCGTCTTCTGATTTGGTCAGTGGCCAGGGACAGGAGGGTGTGACTGCGAGTGAGGCAGGTAAGTGGACCCAGAGGGCAGGAGTGCAGGAGTGTGAGCCTCTGCAATTGTCCGATAGGTTTGAGGTTCTCTCAGCTTGTTTGGATGAGAATGGGGCTGAAGGGTGAATGAGCTGAATGACCATGGCACTGTGGTACAGGAAGCCATCCAAGTTGGGGGAGCAAAGAGGAATGTTGTAGTAGTATGGGACAGTATAGCGAAGGGGTTAACACTCTTCTCTGTAGAAAAGAGCAAGAGTCCAGACGGCTTTGTTGCCTGCCTGGTGCCAGGGTTTGGAAAATCTGCTCAGGGCTGGAGAGGAACTTGCAGTAGGAGGCAGAAGATCCAGTGCCGTGGTCCATGTAGGTACCAGCGACATAGGAAGGAGGCTCTGCATAGTTAGTACGATGAGTTAGGCACTAAATTAAGAAGTAGAACCTCAAAAGTAATAATTTCTGGATTATTACCTGAGCCACGGGCACATTGGCATAGGACAAATAAGTTAAGAGAAATGAATGTGTGGCTGAAAGACTGGTGTGGGAGAAGTGGGTTCTGGTTTGTGGGGCACTAGCACCTGTACTGGGGGAAGTGGGATCTATACCATTGGAACACTCTACACCTGAACCGTGCTGGGGCTGGTGTCCTCTTGAGCCACATAACTAGAGAAGTAGAGAGGGTTTTAAACTGAATAGTGGGGCCTAGGGATCAAATTTGAGAAGATGTGGCAAACCAAAGAGTAGGGAGAAGGCAAGAGAGAAAGGTATTAATATGGGAGATGATAAACAGATTCTGACAGGAAGGGACAAAGAGTACAATTATAAGAGTAAATCAGCAGATAAGGCTAGATGCTACAAAAATAATAAAAGGACAAAACTAAAGGCTCTAAATGCACATAGCATTCGAAACAAAACAGATGAACTGATCGTGCAAATAGAATTAAATAAATGTCACCTGATAGCCATAACAGAGACATGGCTACAGGATGACATAGATTGGGACCTAAATATTGAAGGGTACATGACAATTAGGAAGGACAGGAACTTAGGAAAAGGCAGAGGTGTGGCTCTGTTAATTAATGATGATATTAGCACAAAAGTGAAGGATGACCTAAGTTCAGGAAACCAGGATGTAGAAGTGGTTTGCGTAGAGATGAGGAATGATAAAAGTAAGAAGTCACAGGTGGGATTGGTGTACAGGCCCCCTAACTGTAACTATATGGTAGGACAAAGTATAAAAAAGATTACGGGAGCTTGCCAGAAAGGTACAGCAATAATCATGGGGGATTTTAATCTACATATAGACTGGAAAATCAGATAGGCAAAGGTAGCTTAGATGAGCAGCTCATAGAATGTTTTCAGGATAGCTTCTTAGAACAACACATTCTGGAGCCAACCAAAGAACAGACTATGCTAGATCTGGTGTTGAGTAACAAGATAGGATTAATTGATATCCTCTGAGTGAAGGCACCTTAGGCAGCAGTGATCATACTATAATTGAATTTTACATTCATTTTGAGGGAGAAATGAGTGCGTCCAAAACTAGTATTTTAAATTTAAATAAGGGCAATTATGAGGGCATGAAAGCAGAGCTAGCTAAAGTGAACTGGCAAATGAAGTTAAGGGATAGGTCAACAGAGATTCAGTGGCAGACATTTAAAGGGATATTTCAGAATGCACAGAATAGATACATTCAAATGAGAAAGAAAAGTTTGAATGGGAGGGCCCACCATCCATGGCTAACTAAAAAAGCTAAAGGCAGTATCAAACTTAAAGAAAAAGCATATAATTACGCTAAGACGGGTGGCAGGTCAGAAGATTGGAAAGAATATAAAGAACAGCAAAGAATGACAAAAAGGTTAATACGGAGGGAAAAATTAGAGTGTGAGAGAAAGCTAGCTAATAATATAAAGACAGATAGTAAGAGTTTCGATAGATATTTAAAGAAGAAATGAGTTAACAAAGTGAGCATTAGTCCTATAGAAAGTGCATCTGGGGGATTCATAATGGAAAGTAGGGAGAGGGTGGATGAATTAAACAGGTATTTTGCTTCAGCCTTCACTATAGAGGACACAAGTAACATCCCGGAAATAGCTGTAAATCAGGAGTTGGAAGGGAGGGAGAAACACAGGAAAAGTACAATCATCAGGGAAGTGGTATTAAGCAAATTGTTGAGGCTGTGGGCTGTCACAAGCCAAAGGTCCAGATGGGCTTCACCCTAAGAGCTTGAAAGAAGTGGCTAATACGATAGCTGATACATTATTTTTAATTTTCCAAAATTCCCTAGATTCAGGAAAGGTTCCATAAGATAGGAAAATAGCAAATGTAACTCCTTTATTTAAAAAGGGAGGGAGGCAGAAAGCAGGAAACTACAGACCAGTTAACTTAACATCTGTCATAAAGATTTTATAGCAGGGGACTTAGAAAAATCCAAGGCAATCAGGCAGAGTCAACGTGGTTTCGTAAAAGGGGAATCATGTTTGACCAATTTATTGGAGTTCTTTGAAGGAGTCACATGTGCTGTGGATAAAGGGGAACCGGTGGATGTACTGTACCAAGATTTCCAGAAGGCATTTGATGAAGTACCACATCAAAGGTTATTGCAGAAAATAAAAGTTCATGGTGTAGGGGGGGTAACATATTGGCATGGATAGAAGATTAGCTAACTAAGCAGAGGGTTGGAATAAATAGGTATTTTTCTGGTTGGCAGGATCTGACGAGTGGTGTGCCATAGGGATCAGTGCTAGGGCCTCAACTTTTTACAATTTATAAATGATTTGGATGAAGGGGCCAAAGGAATGATTGCTAAATCTGCTGACAACACAAAGATAAGTAGGAAAGTAAATTATGAAGAGGATGTAAGGAGGCTACAAAGTGACATAGATAGGTTAAGTGAATGGGCAAAGTTCTGGCAAATGGAGTATAATGTGAGCAAATGTGAAATCGTTCATTTTGGCAGAAGGAATAAAAAAGAAGCTTATTATCTAAATGGTGAGAGATTGTAGAGCTCTGAGATTCAGAGTGATCTGGGTGTCCTTGTGCATGAATCACAAAAGGTTAATATGCAGGTACAGCAGGTAATTAGGAAAGCTAATAGAATGTTATCATTTATTGTGAGGGGACTTGATTACAAAAACAGGGAGGATACGCTTCAGTTGTACAGGGCATTGGTGTGGCCACATCTGGAGTACTATGTACAGTACTGGTTTCCTTATTTAAAGAAAGATGTAAATGCGTTAGAAGCAGTTCAGAGAAGGTTTACCAGACTAATACCTGGAATGGACGGGTTGTCTTACGAGAAAGGCTGGACAGGTTAGGCTTGTATCTGCTGGGATTTAGAAGAGTAAGAGGTGACTTAATTGAAACCTTTAAAGTCCTGAGGGGTCTTGACAGGGTGGATGAGGAGAGGAGGTTTCCTCTTGTGGGAGAATCTAGAAATAGAGGTCACTGTTTAAAAATAAGGGGTCACTCATTTAGGACAGAGATGAGGAGAATTTTTTTCTCTGAGGGTTGTGAGTCTTTGGAACTCTCTTCCTCAAAAGGCAGTGGAAGCAGAGTCATTAAATATTTTTAAGGCAGAGCTAGGTAGATTTTTGATTAACAAGGGGGTGAAAGACTATCAGAGGTAGGCAGGAATGTGGGGTTGAGGTTACATTCAGATCAGCCATGACTGGCTCGAGGGGCCGAGTGGCCTACTCCTGCTCCTAATTCGTATGTGCGTATGTATGTTCGTATTTATAGAGAATCAACGATCAGTCGCCCCTTATAGCTAAGAGGAGCAACAATCCTGTCTTTAATCGGAAGGTCTATGCCTCCTGGACCTCGTGTCTTGATGTCTGATGGATAAAAGGTCATCGGCTGAAGCCAGTAAGGGTCATCTGCTAATCTGTTAACAGCCGTTCCAGTATCAATTTTAAAAGAAGTATCAAAGCTTTGAACTTGAACTGAAACTGACCAGTAGTCTTGATTATGACTACTTACTTCACCAAGCAACTCTGTAGGGTTGTCGTTTTCTGAACTTTCCATTCCTTGAGAGAAATATGTTTCACAAATACTTCCTAGTTTGCACCTTCAATTAAAATTTCTGGATTTGCAGAAATGCTTGAAATGTCCAGTTTTGCCACACAGGAAGCATACCGGACCTCCTGCTGGGCAGTGTTTACGTCTAGGATTTCACACCACAATGCAAGCATCACAAAATGGTTGCTGGCATGGAGTTTCCCACCCTGTTTGTTTGTTTGATGGGCTTTTGTATTGGTGGCACCGCTGCCCATGGATCTACCCAATCTACGAAGTCATGTGAATCTTTGGTGTCACCATGAATTATAGCCTAATTCGCCACTCAGAGTTGGGGCCACTTCTCATACTGAACTGCATGCTTGGTAACGGGGTTTCACATTGGACCAGTTGCTGGATCCACTGGATCCAGTGCTCTTGGTTTGCTGGGGCTAAAGGTTCCGGGTTGCACGCATTGTTCGGGGGGACCGAGTTGGTACAGAGACAGAAGTTATCCGGGGATAAAAACAAAAAACTACTGCGGATGCTGGAAATGAGGACTCGAAACGTCAACTCTTTTCTTCTCCGCCAATGCTGCCAGACCTGCTGAGTTTTTCCAGGTAATTCTGTTTTTGTTATCCGGGGATAGTTGTTAGAATGAACACGTGCTGTTTAGTTGCCAACTAACTCAACAACTATACCTGTGTGCTCACAACATAAAATCTGTCTTCACCCATCAGTGACCAACTTAAAACTCTCGCACATAGAGGCAGCCCGTGCTACTCTGTTATTGGATAATAAGATCATGTGTCCTTACATTATAATACTTGCCTTAAAGGTTTATTACATCTCAGGTTACTACATCCCTCCCTCTTTACTGAAAAATACATTTTACAATTTTTCAATACATCAATTTATTTACACAGTTCAATTATTTACAAAGTCAGTCACTCTGGGGGTTTCATTATGCGTGTAGAACGTCTCAACTCTACAGCTTCTGAAGTTTGCTTTGGAGCCTCCCTTACTGAAGTCGTCTGAGCTTCAGGTCCTACAGCAGGTACCTATGTATTTGTTTCTTCGACTTTTTCAGGTAGAGTCGGCCCTTCAAATACATTTGTGCTTGGTTGAGTTATTTTAACAGGAAATGTTGGTTCAGTCTCGAACACTGGTGGATTCACTTCTGGATAATTGGCTTCTCCACTTTGTATGTGATCCACATGTCTTCTTATTAGTCGATTTTCAGCTTTCACATGGTAGGAAAGAGGTCCTGTTACTGCACTTATTTCACTGAACAACCATGCTGGTCCTTCTCTAAAACTTTTCACAAATACCTTCTCTCCTACATTAATATTTTATCCCGACTGTGACAACGTCCCATTTTCTGATTTTCTCACCTTCTTTCTACCTTCCCCGCCAAGTTTAGCATAATCAGGCCCAGCCTTGATCAGAGACAGCATTTCATTAACAGTTCAGAAGGTGTGAAAACTGTTGTCGAATGAGGGGTGGTTCGATGGTGGAATAGAAATCGTGCCAATTTAGTCGCTATCAAATATCCAGACAATTTCTTTACAACAGGTTTGAACGTCTGAACCGCTCTCTTGCCAAGTCCATTGGAGGAAGAATGGTACGAGACCAGGAGTGTCCGTGAAGCTGCGATCGAGCCCCGACATGGATTTCATGCTGGCTGGTCAATTAACAGCAAGCCAGAGTGAAATGTGCGCTGCAGTGATCTGTGCTGCTGGGGTTGGGGCAGGAGTGCAGAAGTGTGCACGTGCATGGAGGTGCGCACATTAAAAGCTCCCTGAGGCACAGAGCTGCCTCAGAGAGCTGAAGAATTTTGAAAATAAAAGATAAAGAATTTTTAAAATGTTAATAACATGCCCCCTCATGTGACCCTGTAAAATGAGCAGGACCATGTTAGAGCTTAGTTTGAAAATTTTTTATTTTTTTTAATCACTGATCGAAACCTCATCCCACCCATGGATGAGGTTTCGCAAAAAACCTAAAGGCCGCTTGGCCTTTTCACCTGCCCACCAATCGTAAGGTTGGACGGGCAGCGAAAAATTTAATTTAATTAGAACTTCAATGGCTTTAATAGGCCTGTTAATTGTCGGCGGGCGCACTGTCGACTCCTGTGTGCACCCGCCGACTGAAATATCATGCAAGTGCATGATGACATCGGGATGCTCGCCCGATGCCATCGCGCATCATTTTACGATTGTTCAGGCAGGGCACATGCCCGCCAGATGAGCGCAATATTCTGCCCATTGTTCCCATAAAAGGTCCCACATAATCGATGTGTAAATGTACGCATGGTCATCCTGGCCATAATGGGGCTGTTGCAGGTAATTTTTGTACTTGTTGACACTGCATACAACTTTCTACAACATGTTCTATCTCTCCATCTATTCCCGGCCACCACATATAGCTGTGTGCTATTGCGTTCATCTTAGACATTCCGGGATGTGAGCTGTGAAGATAACAATGGTTTTCATCTTTTCAGAGGAATGATTACACGAGCTCTCCACAATAAAATACCTCCTTGGCTGGTTATCTTGTATCTTCTTTGGAAACACGGTTTCATTTCATCGGATTCTTGTGCTTGTGACCAACCAGAAAGAACTTGATTTCTCACTTTGGATAAGCCTGGGTTTTGGTTCGCCCAATCTTTGATTTGTTTGGCACATGTCGGTGATGAGTCCAGGAAGTTTAATAACAAGACGTATTCCTGAGAAATTGGAACCTCCTCGTCTTTTACCGGCAAGGGTAAACAACTGAGTGCATCTGCATTTGCAATTTGACTTCCAGGTCTATGAATAAAAGTATACTCATACGCTGCCAAGATCAACGCCCATCTTTGTACTCTTGCCGAGGCTATAGGGGGTATAGCCTTGTCTTCACCGAATAGTCCTAATAATGGCTTGTGGTCTGTTATGACAGTAAAGTGATGACCTTGCGCATATTGATGAAACTTTTTAACACCGAAAATGATTGCCAGGCCTTCTTTTTCAATTTGTGAGTACTATTTTCTCTGCAGTGCTAAGTGTTCCTGACACATAATTCCTCGGTCGTTCTGATCCATCGTGCATTCGAAGAGAAAGCACCGCTCCTAATCCATAAACTGCTGCACCACACATTAATATCAACTCTTCCTTTGGATCAAAATGTACTAGAAATGTAGATGACTGTAATAACTTTTTAACTTTTGTGAAAGCTGCTTCTTGTTGTGTTTGCCATGACCACCTCTGATTTTTCTTAAGCAAACAATATAAAGGTGCCAGTTCTGTCGATAGATTAGGCAAGAAGCGTCCATAGTAGTTAATCATCCTCAAAAATGATTTCAATGTGGATGTATTCTTTGGTTCTGGGCTTCTTTAATTGCTTTCACTTTTTCTTCAATTGGATGTAGGCCTTGTGAATCGACATTGTGACCTAGGTAAGTTACCTCTTTTGACTGGAATGTGCGCTTTTCCTTTCTCAATCTTACTCCAACCTGCGAAAAACATTTCAGAACTTCCTCCAGGTTCATCAAATGTTCTTTTGCTGTGAGTCCAGTCACGACAACATGATCCAGATAAACCAAAACATGGGGCAATCCCTGTAACAAGCTTTACATGGTTCTTTGGAATATGGCGCAAGCAGAAGATATGCCAAAAGGTAAATGGGTGCATTGATAGAATCCCTTATGTGTATTTATGGTGATGAACTTTTGGGATGCCTACTCTAATTCCAATTGCTGGTAAGCATGACTCAAATCTAACTTCATGTAAGCCTTTCCACCTGCCAATTTAGTGTATAAATCTTCAATTTTAGGTATAGGGTGTCTATCCAATTTTGCAACTTGATTGACTGTTAATTTGTAGTCTCCGCATATTCTAATGCTTTGGTCAGGTTTGAGGACAGGTGCAATTGGAGCTGCCCACTCCGAAAATTCTACTGGTTGTATCATTCCCAGCTTTCCTAATTTGTCCAGTTTTGCTTCTACGTTATCCTGCATTGCATAAGGTACTGGCCCTGCCTTCATGAATCTTGGTGCTGCCTCGGGATCTACATGAATTTTTGCTTGTAGCCCTTCAATTATTCCAAGTTTCTTACTTGAAAATGGAGGCATATTTCTGCAGTAGCTGTGGTAACCTATTAGTTCTCAGTTGGAAGATTTCAGTCCACTCCAATTTAATTTCTTTCAGGCAGTTTCGTCCGAGACTAGGTCCCTTGCCTGCTGCTGCCATCAAGGGTAATCTCACTGTTTGACCTGCATAGTTTATTGAGACTTTACATGCGTCCTTGACTTGTAAGCTTTCTCCTGTATAAGTCTTTAATTTTCCTACAGTTTCTTCTAAATTCAGCTTAGGTTCTCCAAGGTTCAAGCATTGAAAAGTATGCTCTCCAATCACCGTAGTGGCTGCACCAATATCCACCTACAGTCTAATAGGCTTCTCATTCACTCTCATGGTTACATAGATAGGCTCTGTCCTTCCTGTAAATTATATAGCGAATAGATATCAGCATCTATTACTTCAGGTTTTCAACACTGTTTATCTCATTGGATTTTTGCCTCTGTCTGACTATCTGCCTGATTCTATCTTTACAAATTCTCATGAGGTGTCCATATCGATGGCAGAAGAAACATTCAATCTTTTAAAATTGTGTTTCATTACAGGGCTGTCTGCTTCCATCTCTGTTAGCATGATGCCACGCTTTCGCTGCTGAGATTTCCTTTTTAATTTATTTGCTAGCGGTGGCTGCTTCCCGCTTCGGAACAAAGCTCTGCACATTTTGGTTGAAGCTCCCCGCCCAACATGGAGGATGACGCCATTTTGTGCTCCTCAGATGGCTTCTGAGTCTCGCACTGCACCTTCCATTGCAAGAGCGATTTCCAACGCGTTCGGAAAATCCAGATTTGTTTCAGCCAACAATCTCCTCTGGATAGCATTTTAATTTATACCACAAACCAACTGACCTCTAAGCATATCATTGACTGAAATACTGAATTCACTGTATTCAGTTAATTGCTTCAGGCTTGCTACATAAGATGCGACAGTCCCCACCCCCGCAGCTCTGATTCTTGAGTGAATTTAAACCTTTGTATGGTCACTGACGGCTTGGGCTGGCAATGATAAATCTTCCAAGGTTCACTAAATCATCAAAACGTTTGGAGCCTGGGCGCCAACAGATTTCAAATTAATCCGTATGTCTTACTCCCACACATGGACAGAAGGATCGCATGCCTTTTCTCCACCCCCCCACCCCCCGTCCCTCCCCCCACAATGTCATTCGCCTGGAGGAAGAACACGAGACGTTGAGCATAGTGAGAGCTTGGATCAAATGACTCTATTCTTCCAAATTGCTGTATCTCTTTTGGAATTAACTCGATGCTCAGGAGGAAATTTTCTTTAACATACAATTACCGTGCGAGGTACGGCCCGATTTTGGTTGTTCTGGTTTTCTTCGTTTTCCTCTGTCGCTTTTTACTTAATTTTTTCCCTGATTTTTCGTGCTTTTATTCTCGTTGCCAGTTTGTTGGATCCAGTGCCCTTGGTTTGCTGGAGCAAAGGGTCCGGGTTGCACACTTTGCTCTTCCAAGTTGGTACAGAGACAGAGAACATTCGGAGATAGTCGTTAGTATAAATACATGCTGTTTATTTACAAACTAACTGTACAACTATACTTGTGTGGTCACAACATAAAACTCTGCCTTCACTCATCAGTAACTAACTCAAGACTCTCGCACATAGAGGTAGCCCGCGCTACTCTGCTATTGGGCAGTGAGATCATGTGACCTTACCTTATAATACTCATCTTAAAGGTATATTACATCTCGGGTTACTACAGTATCAAAGGCTTTAGTAATGGAGTCAAAATCTGCGATGGACTCCTGCACATCCTGCTTTAGGAAAAAGTCATCTGCTACTCAACCTACTGCATAAAGAAGGAACTAGCTTAGAGCATTGGTTCTTTTCCTGAAGACCTAATGTTGCTCAGTACTGGAGAAAATGGCTCTTACGTAACTCCCACTGCTGACCTGTCTGCATGCCCTCCAGGCAGTCAAATGGACGGGGCAAGGGCAGGTACTGCTCACTAAGGACGGCCATCATTACCTCTCTCCAGTGTGTCTCCTTCTTCTGCTAAAATTTCTCGAGCTGCTTTCAAAGGTTTCTTCATTCCGCAGTTCCTTCAGTAACACTGATGTGTTCTTTACATCGATACCTCCACGGCTGCCACCACAGGGACTGCAGCGGCTCAAGAAGGCAGCTTCCCACCACCTTCTCAAGGGCAATTAGGAATGGGCAATAAATTCCGACCTAGCCAGCAACCCCCACGACCCATGAATGAATAAAAAAATAAAAGACCCAGGATATACTAGGCCCTTAGATGGCTTATAGACTAGAGCATGCTAGCTTGAGCTCTGTGAAAATTTCCAACTTCCAGTCAAATTTCCTTACTGCGCTTCTGAGAGGTGAATTTTGCCTGAAGATCATTTTTAAAGTGGCAATGTAAAGGAGGAAGATTCAAAGGCAGCAGAGAGCAGAACAATTTGGAATCCATCAGCATGCTAATAAAGAAGGCTGGTCACGTAAGTGAACCCTGCTTTGATGATGAGCTCATTAAGCAGCCATTGTAGGAAATGGAATAAAGGAGGGATGTCCTATTGTCCCATCATGGCAAGAATGTCATGAAGGCAATGACATGCAGGACCTGGCAATCAATAACAGGAGCAGCAGCATGCCAATAGACACGGATGCAATGCTGAAAAAAGCTTAATTACTTCACCCGGAGGGGAAAGTTAAGTGTGAATCTTTACACAGATTTAAAAATGTTTGTCAGGCATATGGTGACAACCCTGTTTTACTATAAGCCAATGTAATGAGCTTGTTAAAATGGCATTATGTAATAACGGTACAGTTTTATCCGCAAGAAAGACTGCCCAGGACTCCCGACTCACTCCAGACAAATATCTGCAAGGTTCGAATGCTTCAAAGGTCGGTAAAGCAGCACCACCTTCAGAGTAATTGCAACTATTTCTGAAAGGAAAGGAAAAAAGACACTAGCAATGTTATAGTGGGGAAAGCCAGAGAAGACTCATATGTCCCTGCAAGAGAAGTCATTATTAAAATGGAGGAAGAGATTTTAGTGCTGTGCATGCAAATAAGTATTATTAAAGGAGCTAAGTAGCCATATGATATGATCCCAACTCAATGGAAATATAAATTTGGAGAGCTGTAAAACAAGCTGCTGATTCGCTATCCCGCTTTGTGTAATAATATAAAATCAAAATCACCCCAAGAATTTTTGACATGTATGTAACTAACCCAGAGGCCATTATGTGTGTCAGTAAATGATAATCCATTAGGCAACTATCATTTTATGGGTGAATTGCTTTGAATGTGTCACTTTAAAACAGCTTTGAGTTATAAGTTGCATGTTTATTTTGTGCCCTGCTAAGATATGCATAGTAAACAATGGAGCTGTTATCAGATTATGTAAAGACTTGGCATGGCCAACAATACATTGGAACATGTGAACATCGTAACAGGAATAGACCATTCAACCACTCAAGCCTGTTCAGTGGATTAATTGGATTATCTTGGTTCCATATTCCATAATTTCCTTACCTAATGGGCAGAAATCTCCCACCCGTCGGTGGGGGGGGCTCTGCAGTGGTGGGTGTGAACCCCTCGATCGGCACCCCCGATCGGGGCCGCGCTGCTATTTTACGTGGGTGGGCCAATCAAGGCTCGCCCAGCGTGACACTCGCCCAGGAGCACTGAGCTCTCCCTATGCAGGCGGGGTAGGGGGGGATTCCCTGAGTCGGGGCCTGCGCTCTTTCGCAGAGGTGCCTCAAGTTGATTAGTTTAAGGTGTAAACATTTGAATAAAGGAAAGAAAATATTTGAAGATATGTCCCCTCGTGTGACAGTGTCACATGAGCTGGGACATGACAATGAATTTTTTTCAAGGTTTTTTATTTAATTAATAAACCCTTCGTGAAACCTCATCCCGTCTGTGGATGAAGTTTCATGGAAAATGTGAAGGCCGCCTGGGTTCTTTGCCTGCCCGCCAACCTTAAAATTGGACGAGCAGCCCTGTTAATTGGTTTAATGACTAGTTAAATGGCCTTAATAGGCCTTTGACAGTTCGGCGGGTGTGCAGCCGACTCAGCTGCACACCCGCCGAACTGAAAATCTAAGTGACGCGCGGTGACGTCAGATGCCTGCCCGATGTCACTGCGCGCCATTTTATGCGTTGGCGAGTGGGCCCCGCCCCCACTCGCCGACCCGAAAATTCTTCCCAACAATAATTTATCAATCTCAGTCTTGAAAATTTTAATTGACCTAGCCTTGAAGCTTTTTGGAGGCTGAGCGTTCCAGATTTCTACCACCCTTTGTGTAAAGCTGTTCTTCCTGACATTACCCCTGAACAACCTTGCTCTAATTTTAAGGTTATGCCCCTTGTTCTGGACTTTCCACCAGTGGAAATTATTTCTCTGTATCTACCCTATCAAACCCTTTAAGCATCTTAAATACTTCAATTAGGTCACCCTCTAATCTTCTACACTCAAGAGAATATATGCCTACGCTATGCAACTCCAGTATCATTCTGGTGAATCTGCGTTGCACCTTCTCAAAGGTCAATATATCCTTCCTGAGGTATGGTACCCAGAACTGAACATGGTACTCCAGGTGTCGCCTCACCAGAACTTGATTCAACGATAGTACAACTTCAATTCCTTTCTATTCCCTTGAAATGAAGGCTAACATTCCATTAGACTTTTTTTTGTAACTGCCAATAGCCTTTCGTGATTCCTATACATGGATCCCTAAATCTCTCGACTTCTCCACATTTCCTAGCTTCTTAGCATATAGAAAATACTTTGCTCTATCTTTCTTAAAGTGGGTGACCTCATACTTCCCCACATTAGACTCCATCTGCCACAGTTTTTCCCACTCAATGTCACTTGGCAACTTTTGGTTCCCATCTACACTACATACTGTGCCACCTAATTTTAGGGTCATCAGCAAACTTGGGACATATGAATCACTAATCCTTCATCTAAGTCATTCATCAGTAATGAAAGGCTAAGGTCCCAGTACAGATTCCTGTGACACACCACTCATCACATCCTGCTAGTTGGAGTACATACCTGTTATCCTACACTCTGCCACCTCCACGCTAACCAATTCTCCTGTGTATCAATTCAATATGTTTCCATTTTATTGACAGTCTCTTGTGTGGCAGCTTATTGAATTCCTTCTGAAAGCCTATGAAATAACATCCAAGGGTACTCTCTTATAAACCATGTTAATGATCTGCTCAGAAAACGCAACTAGTTTTGATAGTCATGACTTATTCATTACAAATCCACGCTCTCTCTGATTAGTTCATTTTTGTCCAAGTGCTTAGGTACTCTGTTCCTAATAAGAGATTCTTTAATATCCCCACAACAGGCATTAGATTAATACGTCTATAATTTTGTGGTTAGATTATTACAGAATGGAGTGACATTGACAATTTTTTACTCCAAGAGTAAAATTCCTGAATCAAGAATATTTTGGAAGATCATGACTAAAGCAATTTCCTTGCTTACTTCTTTTAATACTCTGGGGTAGGAACCAACAAGAAATGGACAACACTTTGCTGCATGTACACATGGGCATCTAGCTCGTGAATGGTACTCTCATGTAGCCATGCATAGCAGACTTTTTTAAGGATTGTCTTCTTCTTCTGCAACTCATTTTGGGTCCTGTGGGTCATGAAAAAATATTGACCACGGGGTGAATTGTACACTGGGGCAGTGTTCCAGACCCACCAGATTTTAAATGTCAGGGGCGAGTCCAACTCCACTTGGTCAGCTCACCCCACAGCCATTAAGTGGCCAACAGTGACTTGAGGCGTGTTGTTCATCCCTCACCAAGAGGACATCTCACCACAGAGGCCTGCTGGCCAATCGGACGGCCGGCAGCTCTCATGTCCCAGCAATGCCAGTGCGGCCAGTGGTCACTGCTGTGATTGCAGTGAATCCCAGAGGGAAACAAGGTGCGATTGAGCCTAGACTATGAGGTAGGTCCGGGGTCATGCTGAGACCAGGCTGGCCGGCCTGGGTCAGGGGGGTTGTGGTACGGTTTGAAAGGGTAAGGGTGGGGGGTAATGGGGCGGGGCGGGGCTTGTATCTTGGGGGGCCTGCAATGGGCACAGGGTTCCCAAGAAGGAGGCACCAGCTCCATCCTAGCACCAAGCTCACCAGGTTGTACTGGACAACCTGGTAACCAGGCAGGTAAAATCCCAGCAACGGTAGGAGGGGCTGCTCAAGTGGCCATTAATTGGCCATTGCTAAAATTGTAGCTGGGAAGGTGGGTAGGTGCCAAGAATGGTGCCACTGTTATTGCACACAATTTTACACCCCGTACCCCTGTCCACCTGCCATCTCTCCCTACCTGTCCCGGCCCCAGGGAGCATAAACTTCCAGCCCGTGGCCATCACACCCCACCAGGCAAACTGCATAGCTGCCCTATCAGGACTGTCGCTTGGATTGCCAAATAAGGCAATTCTTCTTGCAAGCCCTTTCAAGTGGCAGAATTTTTACTTCACCAGGCATCAACTGTTGCATTTATATTGCACCTTTTAATGCTGTAAAAGAGCCCACGCCACTTCACAGGAATGTTATCGAACCAAGTTTGACACCAAGCCACATAAGGTGATATTAGGACAGATGAGAGATATGTTATAAGGAGAGAGCGATAGGGAGGTGAAGCGGTTTAGAAAGAAAATTCCAGAGCTTAGGGCAGACAGCTGAAGGCACAGGCGCCAATGGTGGTACAATTAAAATAGCCAGAAGCCAGACTTGGAGGCACATAGAAATTTTGGAGGGTTGTTGGGCTGGACAGGTCACAAAGATCAGGAGGAGTGAATTCATGGAGGGGTTTGAAAACAAGAATGATCATCAGCAGTTTTGGTGCTCTACTGCTCCATTGCTTGCCCACAAAATCTGCTTCCAGCCTTCCTATTTGTTTTTCCATGCGCTGGATTTTATTACAGCCAATTCTTTTGCTTCATACAGCCTTTGGAAAGGTTGGAAAGATAGTTTTGTCCCCATATCACAGGTGCTGGGTTGAAAATACAAGTGAGAGCCAGGTTAAGTTTAGAAAGTTTAGAGGGGATGGAATAAGAGAACAGAGATTAAGTGAAGAGTGTGGAAGCTAACATTAAAGAGGAGTCTAAAAGTCTCTTATAAGCATAGAATTGTAAAACGGTAGTAAGAGGAGAGGTGGGGCAGATTAAGGACCATAAAGAGAATTTATTCATGTGGCAGAGGACATTCCTGAGTTACTAAATGTGTACTTTGTATCTTTCGCTAACAAGGACAAAGTTGGTGCTGAAGCCATAATGAAATGGGAAGTAGTTGGGGCATTGGATGGACTAAAATTGATAAAGAGGAGATATGAGAAAGACTGACTATAATTAAAGTTGCTAAATCACCAGTTTTTGAGATGCATCCAAGAATACGGAGAGAATTAAGACTGGAAATTATGGAGGCACTGGCCAAAATTTTGTAACCCTCCTTAGATACATAGACACAGGGATGGTTCCAGAGGATTGGAGAATTGCAAATGTTACACCTTTATTCGAAAAGTTTGCAAGGAAAATTGTCCTGAGGCGGGAGTGTGTTGGCCTGCTGACCCAACTCTATTAGTTCTGACTTTCCTCCCATTCCCGCCCTCAATCCCTAAAAATTGAGGCTGGGCGTGAAACAGCCCTTAAATGGCCAATAATTGGGGCCACTTAAGGCCCTCAGCTGGGGCTAGGGCAGGCCTCTCATCTGAGGTCTTGCCTGCCCCAATGTGAAATCGCTGCGTGGTCGGGGTAGGCAGGAACCCAGAGGGAATCCTCTTCCTTCAATTTCACACTCCTATCCCCGCCTAAAACCCCGCCGGTGGGGGAGGGCGAAATTTAGGCCTTGGATTTTATATTCATTCCAGCCTGCTGTGTACACTATTCATATATATTTTGGGGAATTGCTTTTTTTTTTGTAGAGACATGAAGCAGGGGTGCCCAACAGACACTCTTGTTTTCTTTCAGTGTCCAGCTACTCCCCAAATGGGTCAGATTTTGAAACATTGCAGGCTCTTTCCCCATAAAATAATATTCTGTGCCAATGCTGTATTACTGCGTATCACTGATTGCTTTAAACAATTTCACATCTGCTGGACTGTGTTCAGGAAGACAAGGGACTACTTACCAAATTAATCTTGACAAATGTAATGTCATTCTAATTGACCAGTGCTCCCCTGTACCAGTCTGGAAGTAACATTGGTCATTATCAGGGTTGAATATTGGAGTTATTATTTTCACCTAAATAAACCAAAGCATCTCGCTTGCAGCTGTTAAGCCTGAATTAGAAACATGACTATTTCTTCCTTTGTCCTTGACAGGTAGAAACAATGCCATTAAAATTAATATTTTGCACTGCCTGCTATATTTATTAAAATCATTTGAACCACCCTGTCCAATTTATTTTTATAATCATTTTTGACAGGTACATTGGAATTTTTAAGTCAATGAATTAGACTCTTAAATTAGTATCCGTAAACTCTGGCTTTTTAGCGAGAAAGGAAGATAATGTTTCCTTAATTTGCAAAGCTATTTTCAAGCTGTTCCCACTTGCCATCTATTAATGTCCAACCTAATGTGCCTGGATTGAATTGAAGGAGCTTTACTGACCCACAGTACCCTGGTTGATATGATATGAACTAACATCATGTCTGTCTTCCTTTCATTATTTCTTTACCCAGAGTTTTCCATACTTTACAAGGTTGGAGGGTTACGAGATCTTTCCAATTATTCAGTTTGACATATGGTAAATCAAGAATACTGTGAACTAACTAACAAGCACTTACAGCCTCAGCACCATAAAAACAGCCTTTATCTTCTTGTTATACCCACAGCTGGTGAAATGTGGCCTAACATTAAGGCCCCAGCAAGGGCGGGAATGGAGGCAGATGGGGCCTGACAATATTGGTGCCAACAGGTGTGACAGTTTCCTGACCACATCCCTGTTCCAGCCATTTTTGCCAAGGCAGGTTCAGGGCTGTCAAGACTACCCACCCCTGCAAGGCAGGTAGCTAATTAAACTCATTAAGAGCCTCGATTAGGTCATTTAAATGATGCTGAATGGGATTTTCCAGTTAGCCTCATTTTCCGATTTGATAAGGGGCAATTTAACTGCCTGGAGGCAGGTTCCCAGCAGCGCTGGGGGTGGGGCAGAGATCCAGGCAGACCTCAAGGCCCTCCCTGTCTTGAATGGGTGTTGGGTGCAGTCAAAGGCTGCCCTGTGGAGGGATTCTGCTACTCCCTGCCCCAGCATTGAGTGGGGCCAAAGGCCACCGTGTAGAGGGACTCTGGTGTCTCTGCCCCCACCATACACACAGATACACGCACACAGTGGTTGCCTGGCTGCTGGTCCTACTTTATACTTCAAGTTTTAAAATTATTGGTGTGAGGCTGCCTCTATGTTGAATACTCTCAATAATTGAGAGTAATTGCCCTCTCAAGTACCTACCCTTTGCTGCAGCCTGCTGTTCCTCTCAAGTTGGAAGGCCTTTGATTGGTCCTCCAGTTTTGACAGTGTGCCTGCTGCCCTCAATTAGAGAGGGAACATGTCTCCATGCTAATTAAGCGAATGCATCCATGAAAATCCCAAAGAATGATTATTTCCCTCTGCTTTCTGGGCCCAGAAACAGTCGAGGCTTTTGTTTCCCACCCCAGTAGTGAAAATGCAACCCTAAGACTTTGGCTAGGCAATTTTGGTTGAATACTTTAGGCACTTAAGAAGTAAGAAGGTGGTCAAAATGAAGTCTTAAGCTTAAAGGCCAGTTTAATTAACACCTGGAGGAAGACACCATCTGGATAAAGGAGTTCAATGGTCACCTGGCGCATCATTTAAGGGATGGTTCACAATTAAATTGCTTGTTTGCACTCATTAAAGAGGCCGCACATCATTTTGGTGAATAATGCTTCATTTCATGACCTCTCTTAACATAAGTTAGCAGAAGGGGATCTAACAAGTCATCGCTAAGAATTTTTATCTCTGCTTGAAGAGATATCCCCCACCACTGTTTGTTTGCCACTGGAGATTTGAAGAGGACTTTTGGTACACATCAAGAAAATTTCTGGGATCTTCTTACCTTGGTCTGCAGGAGGAATTTGAGGAGGAGATGAGGCTGGGGAGAGCTGCACCAGCTGCTGCCTGAGAAAGACAGAATTTGATGTTGATTCCTTCCACACTGCAGGACTAGGTCATCCTTCCTGCTCTGCACCTCCTCCACCAGGATCCCTTGTGCAGCACCTGAAAATGCCTGCAACCTCTCCTTCAGCCTCTGAGCCAACCGCTTAGTATCAGCCAGCCCACTCCACACCTTCAGAGGACATAGATGGAAACTCTTTCGAGTTATCAACAGTCACAGATTGCAACTCTTTCGAGTACAATCACAGTTTTTGGTTTTTTTTTCCGGGAGTGGGACATGAACCCACAACCCTCTGACTCAAAGGCGAGGGTGCTATGAACTGAGCCACAGCTGACACCTCCTAGGACATAGATGGAAACTCTTTCGAGTTATCAACAGTCACAGATTGCAACTCTTTCGAGTACAATCACAGTTCTTGGTTTCCGGGAGTGGGACATGAACCCACAACCCTCTGATTCAAAGGCGAGGGTGCTATGAACTGAGCCACAGCTGACACCTCCTAGGACATAGATGGAAGGAGCTCACATAGCCGTTCAATGAAAATTGCTTCTAATCAGCACTTGAATGCTAGACCTGCAGCTCTCTCATTTAGCATCTCCAGGCCAGTACACATTATGGTGATCAGCAATTAGGACCCAACTTGCATGCTAGAACCAGACTTTCAAACAGACCTATCTTAGAAGCACAGCACCCACAGAGCACCTGTTATCATCCTTTCACCAAAATAACCCCAATGACTTAGCTTAATGCCAATTGCCATCATGCTGAAGGATCTAAGTGAGCACAGTTGAAGGATTGAGTCTGAGGCCGTCTAAATCACAATAGCACAGTACCACCCTATCCCAGTTCATATATTCACTTATTTATTCTATCCATTAGTATCTGTAGATCTTTTGCTGTGCTAGGCGCTAGTGCCTGGTCATCTGAAAAATAAACCTTCGCCAATTGATCTCCTATTTTGACACCTTTTTGTACTTCATCTAGTGCATTTATCATGGCTTCTACATAGATGTTAAAGAGTAATGGTGATATTATACTGCCTTGTCTCACACCATGCCCGCTGCACCAAGTTCAGTTTCACCAAACATTGTCCTGATTGTAGCAGTCTATCCCAGGTGCATTGCCTCCAAAATGTTAACATGGACCGTGAACTAGATACTCGCAAGAACATGCATCCAAGGTAATCTTAAAGACTCTTGTAAAAATTATAATTATTGTAAAAATCTAGCCACAATCATTCTTTTATCTCTCCAGCCAATGCTTCCAGCACTTTCAACAGCTTTTGCTAGTTCACCCGGTGGAAAGCTTTTTCATAATCCACAAAGCAGATGTAAACTAAATCTTGGTATTATATGCTTCTTTCACTTAACACTCTGATCACTGCCATAGCTTCTCTTGTTCCTCAACTTTTCCTAAAACCAAGTTGATCACAGTTAATATAACAATGGCTTTCAATTTTTTTACAAGAGTCTTTAAGATTACCTTGGATGTGTGCACTTGCGAGTATCTAGTTCATGGTCCATGTTAACATTTTGGATGCAATGTTTAGTTCAGGGAAGGTTAAAGTTTAACTATAGAAAATGGGATAAATTCAACTAAAACTGATTGTATTGTATTATACTTGAAAGGTTGGGGCCAAGTTGCCTTAAGGGGTTGACAGCTAGAAAGGTAAGATCCTAAAACAGTAAGTGGGCTTACTGAGCTGGAGATGTGATGTCTACACTGCTTGCAAAGAAGTGCAGTCCAGGGAGATGTTTTGTTTAAGTTAGAGTTAAATTAACCCAAATGCTAAAGTGAACCCTGAAAGGCAATGTTGTCATGGAGATGGGTGAAGCTTAAGAAGATTCTCTGGTTAATTTATCTTCTCAATTTATCTGTGTTTGCTGGGAGAAGAGGTTGGTTGCAGTTTGGACCTCATGTGGTTTACAGCTCATTGAGAAGCTCTAGGGGCTGCTTGGTGCAGTTAGGGTTCAGAGAAGCCCTGAGAGCCACTTATGGCTTGGTGTAGCAAGGAGACTGGGGCTCAGAGCAACCAATGGGAAGTGCCAGCTTAGTGAAGCTAGCAGCCTGAAAGATTTTGAAGTGTGCTGGTAATTAGAGAGGGGAATGCAGTTTTGTGAATCCTGCAGAATGCAGTCTCAGGAGGAGAGATTGAACCATTGGGATCGGAGAAGTCATTGAGGCAGTTGAGTTAGAGTGGCTTTCGAGAAAATTCAGAGGTTAGATCTTCAAAAATGAAGAGTTGAAATCCCTCATGAGGAAGAAAGAGTTTAACAAAGTATTGTGACTCACAGGGTCACTGATGTCTAGATGGATTACTGAGAAATCTGTAGGACATGTCTTGGTCACATCTGTCATTTAATGTGCAGTGTGATGTGCTTGACTACAGTGTGTATGTTAATTGTATAAAGAACATATCTTTTTATTTCTGTTGGACTGTTGTAAAGAACATATCTTTTTATTTCTGTTGGACTATGGATTAAAATTACAATGGCTGCAGTTTAAAAGACATGTCCACCAGAACAGTGTGAGGGATATATACAATATTGCTGTCCTGGAACAGGGTGTGCCATGAAAGACAGGATGGTGCCGAGGAGGAGTCTGGTCTAATGGGAAATTGGCTGGCTCCTAATTGGTTCCTGACCAGGTGACCAGGTTTTGTATGAGGGCAGTGCAGCAGAATAGCTCCTAGCCTGAAAGGAAAAAAACCTAAAACCTCTGTCTCCTGGATGTTTCAGATTCCAGTAATTCTGGCTTTTTCTCCTCATATGTCTATAACCTGTTCTCTCTCTGAAAACCCCTGTCAAGAGGCAAAGGGGAAAATCACTGTTAGAGACAATGAAAGGCAAGTGCTCAACCAATGAACTAAAGACTGAAAATGCTGAAAGACCACCTTGTGCCATCAGCAAAGAACTGAAAGGAATTTGGAAGACATTGATCAAAATCAACCCATTGAAACCTATACTCCAGAAGTGGTACTATTGAACTGTTCTATCCCACCCTTAAAATTCATGTTTTTTTGTGTCTTATGTGTATTGTATGTATGTGTTTAGGGATTTAAGAAGGGGTAGAATTTAGGTTATAGAGTTAGTAATTAGCAGTTCATATTTCTTCCTTTTGCCACTGGTTAAAGACAATTTGTTCAATGAACAGTTATTTACTTATTAAGTTTACAATCCTGGTGTTCGTATTCTGTTAACCCAAATTAAACAATTAGGTGGGTTGATCAAACCTTTTCACATTTGTTATGGCTTGGGGAGTAGTAGGGCTTGATATTGCAGTGCACTATCCCCAGTGAATCGTGACAATTGTTAATTCTGAATGTTAGAGCATAATACAGATGTTGTAAATTGCTTTACTTCTCTGACTTTGAATAGTAAAGTTTATTTTCTTTGGTTATAACCATGGAATCTTGTGGCTTTATTATCTTAATAAGTGCCTGGGATTAAAGTAGATGAAGAACCTTTGTCTACTTTAAACAAAAAATTACTGGTCCCTAACTGGATCATAACAATGTGTAATCAATGTTATGGTGCAATGATCTTCACCTGTTTTAATATTTGCCTTCTTCTCCAATGGGAGCATTGTGCTCCTCAAAAGGTCTTCCTGCTATTCTCCCTTAGCGTACATCTCCTTGCACAAGTCAATCAATTCTCTTTTTACCTTCTCTCCAAGCTCTTTTGTCATTTTTGTAGGGATTCCATCACATCCTTCTGCTTTTCCTGGCTTCATTTATGGGTGTAAATGTTTCATAATCAAGAAGAGTGAGTTAAAAATCATCCTGGGAAGCTGCCTTCTTCTTTCTCTGGTTCTAGTTCTGTTGTCCTGCCATCTTTGTCTATTCTTTACTCCTTCGGGTTCTGTAAGCAGCGTACCACCTCTACTATCAATTCCTCGTCGTGCTTACTTACCCCAACTTTCTCCAATCATTTTTAAAATATTTTCTCATATGGAATGTCAATTCTTCCTATTTTTGTAGCTCTTGTAATTCTCTGCACTGTTCTCCACACCAACAATCTCTTGCCTGGTCAGTCTCTGAACGACGTGGTGAAAGTTTACAGAATGAAAATTAATGTTAAAAAGGCAAAAGTTACGAAGGTTGGAAGAAATAATGGTGGAAAAGCAGAGATCAATTAAGATAAATGGTCAAAAGCTGGAACAGGTATCACAATCTAAGTACCCAGGAGGTTACTGCTGTAAAGAAATCAGATCTAGAATAGCAATGGCTAAGAATGCATTCTCCAAAAATAAAGAATTGCTCAGCATAAGAATGAGCAAAGATCTTAAAGGAAAAAATTGTCAAGGCTGTGACTTGGAGTGTTTTGGTGTACGGGACTGAAACATGGTCCTTGAGATAAATGGGCATTCAAACAGTAGAAAGTCATGAACAGTGGTTCTGGGGAAGGATGGAGCGGGTCAGTTGGAGGGAACACGAGAGCAATGAAGAAGTTCTCGGGATGGTGGAGGAGGAAAGATTTTGTTAGTGAATATCGTTAAGAGAAGGCACCAAGGTTGGACCTGCCATATTCTAAGGCACCAGGATTTACTGAAGGAGGTATTGAAGGTAGATTAGAGGGATGTAGATCAAGGGGGAGATTAGCAGATGAAGATTTACCGTGCACCTGATTCATGGCAAACCAGCCCAGGGTACAATCACAAAAATTGCTGGAAAAACTCAACAGGTCTGACAGCATCTGTGGAGAGGAAGACAGAGTTAACATTTCGAGTCCATATGACTCTTCATCAGAACTAAAGAGAAATAGAAATGTGGTGAAATATAAGCTGTTTAAGGGGGTTGGGACAGGTGGAGCTGGATAGAGGACCTGTGATAGGTGGAGGCAAAGGATATTATTATTTTTAACATTAATTTCCATCCGTTGTTTTATCTCCACCTTTTAGCCTATTTTGATCCCTTCCCCCCACCCCATCCCTGCTAGGGCTGTCACTTGCTCATCCTACTTTCTACCCTTAATGTTACAATTAGCACATCCTTTAGCTAATATCACCACTGTCAACACCCCTTTGACCTTTTGTTTATAACATCTTTGGCAATCTCTCCTTTGCCTCCACCTATCACTGGCCCTCTATCCAGCTCCACCTGTCCCACCTCCCTTAAACAGCTTATATTTCACCACATTTCTATCTCTCTTTAGTTCTGATGAAGAGTCATACGGACTCGAAATGTTAACTCTGTCTTCCTCTTCCCAGATGCTGTCAGACCTGCTGAGCTTTTCCAGCAATTTTTGTTTTTGTTTCAGATTTCCAGCATCCGCAGTATTTTGCTTTTACCAGGGTGCAATCAATCTTGTAACTTGCCGTTGAATATGCTAAAGTAATACACTTTGCAGCACTGTATTAATGATCACAAAATCTTAGCAGAAAAGATTTATGTTTCATATCTTATCCTGTCTCCCGTGACACGCGATGCATGTTTTCAATGTTTTTGTCACTTGGGGAGAAAAATTTAGTTTGTGGCAGAAAGGAAAAAACAACATTTAAGAGCAAAGAAAATGCAATCTGACATTTAGATATTCTCCATCGCACATTTGTGTGCAAAAAAAGATTAATTTGTAACAATTGCCTCCGATATAATTAATATGATGGAAGAATATGATGATATTTGAAAGCCTTTCAAAATAAAATAAACCTCAATTCTGAGCATCAGCAATGATGACTGCAGCATAGCTCAACACTTAGGCCGCCATTGTTGTTTTACCTATAAATCAAGATTATAGTATTCACCAAGGATTGGCAGGCACTGTGAGATGTGCATACTAATGTCTTGTTTTAGTTACATTTTATGTTTGAACAATACTCACTGTGTACTCCCTGCCGTGTTGAGCCTGCAGGCAATAGTTTGAGTCATCACCAGGATCTCAGAAATGATGATCAGCTGGTAAACAAATTGATCCATCCACACCAGTAAAGTTTAAAGGAGGAATTTATTGAGATCCTCACTCAGGCATAAATCTCCCAGCAAATAGGTGTTATATTATGGCTGCGATCGATAATCTCATAGAATGAGTGACTCACAATGCCGGATATTAATGCTGTATAAATCACAAGTATACAAATCAATTTTGATATGACAACTCAAGAATGCTAAAATCAAGTACTGGCTGTCAATTCATACATGCCAAATAATGATTATTAATAAAATGCACAAATTTTTATTTATATTTATTTTCTTTGATAAAATTTAGTACTTGTCAAAAGAACAATTCTCAGCACTAGGGAATGGAACATTCTATAATTGTAATAAAGATTGTGCGCCTTTCAAGACCTCAGGATGCCCCAAAACGCTGTACTTTTGAAGTGTATTATACAACAAACTGCATAATAAAGAACAATAAGTAGCAATGTGATAATGTCCAGATAATGTGTTTTAATTGTCGCTTGAGGGGTAAATATTGGTCATGCCAGTGGGGAGAAATCATCTACTCTCCTTTGACATTGTACTAGGTGATCATACATGTCCACCAGAGAAACAGCAGCCGAAGCCTCAGTTTAGCATCTTATGCAAAAAACAGCATCTCCGACAATGCACCACTCCCTCTGTTGAGCACTGGAGTGTCAACCTAAGTTTTGTACACAGGTCTATGGGGTGGGACTTGAACCCACAAACTTCTGATTCAGAGGTGAGTGTTACCACGATGTTACAGTTGAACAATTGTTAGCAACAAGCACTTCCTTGTCAGGCATTGTGAAGCCAACTCTGTATTTAAGCTTCTTATCAGTGTGAATTTCTTTCCCCTTCCTTTTTTCTTAATTTCCTTCATGAGGTGTGGGCGTCACTGGCAAGGTCAGCATTTGTTGCCCAAATTGTCCTTAAGAAGGTGGTGGCGAACTGCCTTCTTGAACCACTGTAGTCCATGTGGTGGGTACACCCACAGTATGTTAGAGAGGGACTTCAGGATTTTGGCCCAGTGGCAGTGAAGGAACAGCGATATAGCTCGATGTCGGGATGGTGTATGATATGGTGAGGAACTTGCAGCTGGTGGTGTTCTCATGCGCCTGCTGCCCTTGTCCTTCTAAGTGGTCGAGATCATAGGTTTGACAACTGCTGTCAAAGGAGCCTTGGTGAGTTGCTGCAGTGCATCTTGTAGACGGTGCACATTGCAGCCACCATGCACCAGTGTTGGAGTGAGTGAATGTTTATGGTGGTGGATGAGATGCTGATCAAGCCAGCTGCTTTGCCCTGGATGATGTTGAGCATCTTGTTTGGTTTTAAAGCTAGACTCATCCAGGCAAGTGGCAAATATTCAATCACATTTTTGAATTGTGCCTTGCTTTGAGGAGTCAGGAGGTGTTACTCTCTGCAGAATTCCTAGCCTCTGACCCGCTCTTGTAGCCACAATATTTATATGGCTGGTCCAGTTCAGTTCCTGATCAATGAAACTCCAAGGATGTTGATGGTGGGGTTTCAGTGATGGTCATGTTGCTTAATGTCAAGGTGAAATTATTTGATTCTCATTTGTTGGAGATGGTTGTTGTTTAGCACTTATGTGGCATGCTCAAAGTTGTCCAAGTCTTACTGCATATGGGCACAGGCTACTTCATTATCTGAGGAGTTGTGAATGGTGCTGAACACTGTGCAATCATCAGCAAACATCCCCACTTCTGACCTTATGATGGAGGGAAGGTCATTGTTGAAGCAGCTGAAGATGGTTGGGCCGAGGACACTGAGGAACTCCTGTCACAATGTCCTGAGACTGAGATGACTGACCTCCAACAGACACAATGTTTGTGCTATGCATGACTCCAACCAGCAGAGGGTTTCCCCCCTGATTCCCATTGACTCCAGTTTTGCTAGGGCTCCTTGATACTATACTCATTCAAATGCTGCCTTGATGTCAAGAGCAGTCACTCTCACCTCACCTCTGAAACTCAGTTCTTTCTCCATGCTTGGACCAAGACTGTAATGAGGTCTACAACTGAGTGGCTCTGGTGGAACCCAAACTGAGCGCTTGTGAGCAGGTTATTTGTGACTAAGTGCCACTTTATAGCGCTGTCAATGACACCTTAGTACGCTCACAGGGCTGTAATTGGCTGAATTGTATTTGCCTTGATTTTTGTGGTCAATACTTTTCTGGGAAATTTTCCACTTTGTCCACAAGTGTTGTAGCTGTCCTGGAATAGCTAGGGACACGGCTTGTTCTGGAGCAAGTCTGCAGCACTAGACAGAATGTTATCGGGGCCTTTGCAGTACCCAGGATATGATCAGCCATTCCTTGATATCACACGGATTAAGTTGAATTGGCTAAAGACTGGCATCTGTGATGCTGTGGATCTCAGGAGGAGCCGAGATGGATCATCCACCTGGCACTTCTGGACGAAGGTGGTTGCAAATCTTCAGCCTTGTCCTTTATGTTTATGTGCTGGGCTCTGACATCATTCAAAATAAGAATGTTCAGAATGTGGAATCTCCTACTCCTGTCGTTTCACTGTCCACCACCCTTCATCACTAGATATGTCAGGACTGCAGAGCTTTGATCTGGATTGTTAGTTGTGGTATCGTTTACGTCTGTCAATTTGTATACTGCTTCTGCTGTTTAGCATGTTTGTAGCTTCACCAGGTCAGAACCTCATTTTTAGGCACTCCTGTTGCTGCTACTGGCATACCCTCCCGCACTCTTTATTGAACCAGGGTTGGTTGCTTGGCTTGATGGTAATGGTAGAGTAAGACATATCCTTGACCATCCTTGACTGCTGCTGATGGTCCATAGTGCCTCATTGATGCCCAGTTTTGAGCTGCTAGATTTGATCTGAATCTATCCCATTTAGCACAGAGGTATCAGCTCACAACATGTTGGAGGGTGCGCTCAGTGTGAAGACGGGACTTCATCCCCACAAGAACTGTGTGGTTGTCACTCTACCAATATTGTCATGAACAGTTTGCATCTGTAACAGGTAGAATAGTGAGGGAAAAATTATGTAGGCTTTTTGCTCAAATTGGTTCTATCACCATTTGCCACAGGCCCAGCCTGGCAATTATGTCTTTCGGGGCTCTGCTAGCTTAGTCAATAGTGGTACTCCTGAGCAAGATGAGTTAGAGGTGGGCATTGGGATCCCCCACCCAGAGTATATTCTGTGCACTTGCTATCCTCAGTGTTTCTTCTAAGTGGTGTTCAACATGGAGGAGTACGGACTCATCCATTGAGGGAGGGTGGTAGGTGGTAATCAGCAGGTCACTTCTTTGTCCTTTTTTCACCTGATGCTATGAGACATCATGGGGCCTGTAGTCAATGTTGAGGACTCTCAGGGCAACTCCTTCCCAACTGTATATCAATCTGCTACCACCTCTGGTGGGCCTAATGGTAGCCAAATATAGGACTAACGCACACTCCTTAGTGATAGGAGCAATTCAGTGTTCTTTGTGCCCACTGGAAACAAGATTAGGAACTTTTCACATTAATGAAAAGCTATTTTCATTGCCTGGAGATCACTTAGTGGGAAGCAGATGCAAGATGGGTGAGGCACGTGTTGCTGCCATCCAGAACAGGTAGCAGGAGAACCCAACGCGCTTCTCAATTTAGCATTTTGACGGCAAGATGCCAGTGGAAAATGCGCCTCCTGTGCATCTTAACAATTAAGCACTCTGCAATCAGGTGCTACTGCAAGGTCATAAGGACCTGTAGCAGCTTAAAGGGGAGGTGCATTTTTTTGCTGCCACAGAAAAGTAATACTGTGGAGCTGCAGGAAGATGTCCACAGGCAAGATGAGTTCCAAGGTTATCAGAGCATGAAAGGAGAAAAAAGGAAATTATTTTCCCCTTGGATGGTAGGTGGCTACCATGACTATTTTTCAACAGGCATGACATAAATGGGACAACCCATTCATGTCATCAACATTTTCACCAGGCATGCCAAGGTAATAAATCTCTTCTATTGCTCATACTTTCTGAATAGCCTGTTGAGAACATTTCCTTCGCTTCATCACTATTAATCCTTCTCTTTCTCACTTGTTATGGTTCTCCACCAGAGATGTCCTCACCGCATCTCTTTACTGCTTACACTCATAACCTTAAAAGCTGCTCTCATGACAATATCTCCTTCAATCTCCCATCCTGCTTCATATTGCTACTATGAACACCAAGCCAACTGGCTGCAGACAGCTTTTGGATTCTTTCAACTTCCTCACTATCCTCTATTTCATCAGTCTCCTCTCCCTAGCTATGCTGAAGACCCTTTTCCAATGGTGGTTCCATTGCAGAGTAAAGCTATGCAGCAAACCACTTATCTATAGAAAGCAAGGTGAGTTGTATTGCAGAAAGTCACCAAACCTGTTCAGGAATTGTTGTTTGAGGATGGTCTACTTGATGAGGCTTTAGTGGACCCATGGTTCTGCTTGTAGTGAAGTTCCTCTGCCAAGTCTGAATTCTTAAGAGGAGTTATGCGCCAAATCTGGAGGCGTTAGTCCTTGTCTCCAAGCAACCAGTCCTTATCTGTCCATGCAGAAACAAACAGTAGGGGAGGGTGGATGTTGGCACAATATGGATACATCAAGGAAGTTGCCAAGAATGCAGGCACAGACCAGTATGATATGCTACTGGCTGTCTTATACAAATTGCACTTTAATAAAGGGGAAGCATTTATAATTGATGAAAGCAATTGTGTTGTCTGAAGAGGCCTGGAAGGTGGCATGGGTGCAGTTAGTGACATCCTGGACTAGGAGGAATCCTGGAATCTATGTGAACCCCAGAGCCTTATTGTCCTATTTCCAAATGTCCATGTGAAATGATTATTGTGTTTGCTCTAGCAGCATGACACCTGTTCAACACAAGCATGGAGCACAGACTGACAGATGTTGCTGCAGGGGATATCCCCTGTCACACCCTAGAAGGAGTCAGGGACAAGGAACTTCAGGACTGTAGTGGCTTTGATTGTATTAGGCAAAGTTAGTTGTAGCAATTGGCTGTGGCTCTTCTTGCAAGATGTGAAACAACTTTGTCACTAATTCCCTCAAAGCAAACCCATTTGATGCACTTGCTCACTGGAGAACAGCATGTGTCAAGTTCTGGGCCCATAAACTCGCTTGGGAGGGTAATGATTCACTAATCATGCCTTCTTTTATGTGCTCCCAGCCATAGTTCTGTTTTCTCCTTGCTCTTCGTCCCAGAGTGGGACTCCTAAAAGGACCCCCATCAAGAAACAACTGCAATGCCAGAAGCCCCGTTACAGTTCAAAACCTACAGTAATAATTACAAACTCTTTCAAATCCTTTAAGGTTACAAAAAAAATCACACAAACTACTGCATGAGAAATGTCTCCTGAAGCTCTTTCTAGCTTTACCTGAGAGCAGATGAGAATCCCTTTAAACAGCATTTGCAATGGTTGCCTCAAGCATTGTACTGCCTGTGGTTGATGGGCGGGAGCAGGAAATGACAGGAACCAGACTGTTCAGAAAATAAAATTGGTGACTTAACATGGTGACTCCAATTTAAATTTATTTTTGAGGCTGTTTCCAAAGGGAGCTCTGTCTGCCTGATTAATGCCCTCCCCACCACCAGCCTCCCAGAAAATGTGACCAGCCATAACTGCAGCAGGGAGAGTAGCTCTTTTCAAGTTTTGAGTGCATCCAAAGAAGGGCACTAAAGAAATGAAAATAACCTTCCATTTGTCTGACTTGGAGTGTAGCCCACATCCAAGAGCCAGACTCTAACACACTCCCCCTACACTTTCCAATGCTTCTATCAGAAGGTAATTGTCCATTGAAAAGAGAAATCACCATTTGTTTTGTACAAGTAAGTATAGACTCAACACAACTATAGCCAATGATGTTCAAGTGCAAAATTACATTTTTGTACAGAACGTGATGTGGAATGATGTGACCATATTGAGCTAATCGTAGAATTCACACTATTATGATACCACAGTGACAGATTACAGTGCATTGCCTGATTCAGTTCTGTCAGTTTTGTTTTTCACAATTTCAAGGATGTCAATTACATTCAGCTCAAAATCTTATCTTTCCCAAAGAGGCAACGCCAATTGCTTTAACATTTCCTCATTACTTAATCATACTTAGAGGTCAATCCTGGCTCAGTGGTATCACTCTTGCTTCTGGTTCAGAAGATTACGGATTCAAATCCCACTCCATAGACTTGAACACATCATAATCTCGTTTGACACTTTAGTGCAGTGTTAAGAAAGTGCTGGAGGTGCTGTCTCTCAGGTGAGACATTAAACTAGGGCTCTGTCTGTCCTCAGGTGGACCTAAAAGATCCTGTGGCATTATTTCAAGAGGAGTAGAGATCCCCCCAGTGACCTGGCCAATATTTAACCCTCAACTGATATCACTGATTATCTGATCATGTATCTACAGTGACTACACTTCAAAAGTACATTGACTGTAAAATGATCCCGAGGCAGTCAAAGCTGCTATATAAACAGAAGACATTTTTGCTTTTATTTAAATTCTTAATACCTAGAATAATCTGTATTGCTCCCGTCTGTAGTCTCTTAAGGACAAACATACCTTTCCTGTGAATTGATGACCAGAACTACCCACAAATCGGCTCTTAGCAATGACTTATATAGAAACAGTATTATCTTTTCAGATTTGTCCTGTACATTTGGTTCTTTGCTAATGCAACTCAATACCTATTTGCAATTTTTAATGCAGCAAATGCGCAGATAATTTTATAGGTTTATTTACTGTATTCTTCAAACCTCTCTCCTGATCAGCAATTTGCACATAGGGCTGTTTCAGTTTCTTGCTCCCATATTCATTATTTTGTGCATCTCTTCATTTACCTGAGTGGTGTGCCACAGGGGCTGGGGCCTCAACTTTTTACAATTTATATAAATGACTTGGATGAAGGGACCGAAGGTATGGGTGCTAAATTTGCTGATGACATTAAGATAGGTAAGAAAGTAAGTTGTGAAGGGTACATAAGGAGGCTACAAAGGGATATAGATAGGTTAAGTGAGTGGGCAAAAATCTGACAAATGGAATATAATGCAGGAAAATGTGAAAATGTCCATTTTGGAAGGAAGAATAAAAGCAGCACATTACTAAATGGTGAGAGACTGCAGAGCTCTGAGATGCAGAGTAATCTGGGTGTCCTAATGCATGAACTGCAAAAGATTAGTGTGCATGAACAGCAAGTGATTGGAAAACCTATTAGAATGTTATTTATTGTAAGGGGAATAGAATACAAAAGTGGGGAAGTTATGCTTCAGTTGTGTAAGGCATTGGTGAGACCACATCTGGAGTATTGTGTACAGTATTGGTCTCCTTATTTAAGGAAGGATGGAAATATGTTGGAAGCAGTTCAGAGAAGTTTACCAGACTAATAGCTGGAATGGGCGGATTGTCTTATGAGGAAAGGTTGGACAGGCTATGCTTGTGTGCACCAGAGCTTAGAAGAGGAAGAGGCGACTCGGTTGAAATATATGGGATCCTGAGGGGTCTTGACAGAGTAGATGTGGAAAGGATGTTTCCTCTTGTGGGAGAATCTAGAACTAGGAGTCACAGTTTTAAAAAAAAGGGGTGACTCAGTGAGAGAGAGATGAGGAGAAATGCTTTCTCTCTTGTTCGTAATGTGGTGGAAACAGGGTCTTTGAATATTTTTAAGGCAAATGTAGATAGATTCTTGATAAGCAAGGGGATGAAAAGTTATTGGGGATAGGCGGGAATGTGGAGCAGAGGTTACAATCAGATTGGTCAAGATCTTATTAAATGGTGGAGCGGTCTCAAGGGGCCGAGTGGCCTACTCCTGCTCCTAATTCATATGTTCGTATGTTCTAGTTAGCACTGTTACCTCAAATAGCCTAAAGACTTTTCTGTGTTCATTTCAGAAGATCGCAAGTACAACAACAGCAATCGATGTTTATACTGCAACATTAATGTCAAATAACTTCTTAAGGTGAAGGAGGAGGTAGTTCAGATAAGAAGGATGTATTAGATGGGCTGCCTTTGCTTCAGTTGATAAGACACCAGGACTGGATGAGATGCATCCAAGGATATGGAGGGAAGCAAGAGTGGAAATTGCAGAGGCGCTGGCCATAAGAGTTTAGGGCAGAATTTACCATGCCTGCTGGTGGGCCTGAGCGGACAATATGACAGGAAGGCCAAAAATCAATTTCACGCCATCATGAAACCAGTTTGCAATTGTCCACTATGCCTGTCAATGCCAGGCAGATTTTCCTGCGTCAGATGTCAGGAACTTCATTGAAATACACCTACATATCATTATAAGCCCAGCTCGCCAGAATCAGCCCCCATGTCAAATTTACCTCCCATGACGGCAGGAAGACACGCTGGTGCACAACACGTCTTGACAAGTGTGACATGTAGAAGTCGGAACCTACCGTCAGGGCCTAGCTCACATCGCGGACACCGGAGGAAGAGAAGATGCTGGAGCCCAACAGCAACGGGACCCTGGAGGAATGTCTATCACATGCTGGGTGGATTCTGATGGATATGGCTCTGCCACGAAGGAACTCTTGGAAGGTGAAAAATCACAGTTGAGGGTCTGCTTTGGAGCTTTGGCGTCTTGGTCATGGTCTGTCACAGATGATCGTTGAATGGGTGGAGAGGAAGGTCCAGCTATGAGTGGGAGAGGAAAATGTACCAGGGGGTGGGAAAGGATGGACTAGGTTCGACTGGGAGAGGAAAGTGTGTTGGAGGGAGTTGAGGTTGGGATGGGGGAATGAAGGCCTTTCGGGGGGGTGAGGTTGGGATGGGGGGAATGAATGTGTTGGGGGGATAAGGTTGGGAGGGGAGGAGGGAGTACAGGGGTGAGGAGGGTGTAACAGGTGAGCATATGGCAACTGGGGAAGTAGGTGTAAGATGGGAGGAAGGTGTGAGGAAAGGAGTCTGTAGGGGGGAAGGAGTCTGGCGAGGGGATGGAGTCCAGGGTGGAGGAAGGTGTGAGGAAAGGAGTCTGTAGGGGGGAAGGAGTCTGGCGAGGGGATGGAGTCCAGGGTGGAGGAAGGTGTGAGGAAAGGAGTCCGGTAAGGGGAAGGAGTCCAGGGAGGAGGAAAAAGTAAGGCTGGAGGAAGGAGTCAGGAAGGGGGAAGGATTAAGGGGGGTGGGAAGGAGTCCAGGGAGGGGGGAAGGAGTCTGAGAGGGCAAGTAGTCCGGCTGGGAGGGGGAAGGAGTTCCAAGGGGGTGAAGGAGTCTGGAGTGGGTATGTCCAGATGAACGTGCAAGGGAGGGGTCTGAGAAGCTGATGACTGTCTCCTGGGGAGTGAACTGAGGGTGGGTGAGGTAGGAAGGAAGGGTGAGAATGACAGAGTGTAGAGTGAGGTGGTAGGGTGGGAGGGTGAGGGTGCAACTGTATCGGTAGGAGCAATGGCGAGGGTGGTTGGTGGGGTTTGGAGGCAGACATGAACTCTGGGGCAGGGAAGGAGGAGGTCGGGGAGGTTGATGTGGACGGGGGTGGGATTTTCTGGAAGGTAGGGAAAGTGCATGTTCACCTGGACATCCCAAAAAGAAAAGTGTTGTGGTTGGTAGGTGACGATGGGGAGGCAGAAGGTGATGCCAGGAGGGTCAACAGTGATAGGGGAAAGGGTATGGGTGACTGGGGGAGGGGAAAGGAAGGGAGACTTAAAGAAAAATGTTAGACGCACCATACTTGCAAATCCAAAAGTGAAAGGAGACTCATGGTGGGTGGGAACAGGTGCTGCATGGGAGTGTGACCAGTGGGTGGGTGGAGATGCAGGTCAGCTCAGATGGACAACTGAAAACAAACCCCAGCAGGCGGCGTTGAAAATGTTCAGGACATTGAGATGGGTGTGATAGGAGAAGGATCTGCAAATGTAGGAGAATGCTCGCACAAGGCCCCAAAAGGCCCTGCACAGACACTTCCCCCTCCGGAATCACTTGTGGGCTGGCTGCATGCAGCTGAACTGCTGGTGGGGAAATGGAAGGGGGTACACAGGGGGAAAACTTGCGAAGTCTGTAAATGAAGCTGAAATACACAATTACGCGTTATTCAGTGAAAGTGAATACATTTTCAGATTATAAAGTGGCAAAATGTGTTCACCCGTGCAACCAACGGTGATCAGAATTTCGCAACTTTTCTAGGCCTTAGATTTCTAGGTGCTGCCCTGATATCAGCAGCAGGGGTGGAGACAGCCTGTGCAATGGTTGGCCCTGTTGCCTCTGATGACTTTGGCTTGGGTCCTCTGGAGAGTTGAGGGCCCGGCTTGCTTTGGCTGTCCTCCTTTGGGCCAGCTGCTCCTTCTGCGGTGACAGTGAACGAGGATTGTGGGGGGTCACAGGCAAAGCAGACACGGATGGAGCAAACAGCCTCTGAGATTCCTGAGCAGATGACCCAGGGGTGTCCAGCTGCTGCTCCTCCTCCCTTCACGTGCCCGAGGGCCCCAGCCTGAATCCTTGAGAGGAAAAAGCACCCAGAGGGACTTCGATGTGCTCCATTTCCCTCTCACGTTGCCACTCCAGGAACTCACCCATGAATGCCGTGATGGATTGCAGGCCTGCTCATGTCTCTGTGTTCTGCTGGACCAGGATCTCCACGTCGTCTGCCATCCTTCCCATGGAGAGCTCCATACACGCACTTGTGGGCACAACTTCATCAGAGAGCAGGTGAACGCAGTCCTCTGTCTCATGTTCCACTTCTGTTTTGGGCTTCCAACAGCTCTGCATGCTGTTCCCCTGCCTTCTGCTGACTCTCCACGATAGGTTGGAAGGCTGAATCCAGAGGCTCATCATCTGGCTTGGGCCTCACAGATGCCTCTTCCCCAGCAGTCCTCTGAGTGCCAGGGAGCTCGGCTGAACCTGCCTCCTCCTATTGTGAACACATGTCCGTGCAATGACCACCAGACTGTGAACCCGCATCTGCTCTAGATCTAGGTCCCACCAAGGTGTATGTCTCTGCACTGGTGGAGGATGTGGTTAAGCGCGGTGACGGGTCTTCCAGGCTGCTTATTTCCAGTTCTTCAATGGAAGAGGTGTCCACTTGGCTGGAGGTGAGAACCTGGATGGAGCTGAGGGACAGGTTGGCTGAGGGTGTCAGTCGCTTGGCAGAGCTCCCTGTGAACCTATGTAGAGATAATTAGTGCATGGCAACAGAGTCAAAGCAGGAGAGAGAGCACTCACATTTGCATTGAGAAAGGGATGATGTGGTGCAGAATCCTCAGGTGGGTTTTCGCCACCAACCTCACTGTTGCTGCAGGCACGGTCCACATCCTCACCAGTCAGTGCACTGGCACACTCCTCAAAGTGAGTGAGGGGCCTAATGTGGGCCATTCCACCCCTGATCTGTAACTTCTCCCTGTTGCTTTGAGTTTCTCCTGCATGAAAACAGATGGAGAGAGTGTGAGCAGGACACATAGCACTGCGTGGAATATTTGTGTGGTGAGCTGAGCCATGGATGGTATGAGGACATACGAATATATGAGTCTACGAACAAGGAGCTGGAGTAGGCCCTCAGCCCCATCGAGCCTGCTCCACCATTTAATAAGATTATGGCTGATCTGACAGTAACCTCAAATCTGCATCCCGCCAACTCCCAATAACCTATCACTCCCTTGCTTGCCAGAAATCTATCCACCTCTGCCTTAAAAGTATTCTAAGGCTCTGCTTCGACCACCTATTGAGGAAGAGAATTCCAAAAACTCACAATCTTCTGAGAGAATTTTTTTTTTGCCTCATCTCTGTTTTAAATGGGCTACCCCTTATTTTTGAACAGTGACCCCTAGTTCTAGACATTCCCACAAGAGGAAACGTCTACTCCACACCCACACTGCCAAGACCCCTCTGGGTTTTATATGTTTCAATCAAGTCACCTCTTAGTCTTCTAAACTCCAGTGCATAAAAGCCCAGCCTGTCCAACTTATCATCATAAGACAACCCGCCCATTCCAGGTATTAGCCTGCTAAATCTCTTCTGAACTGCTTCCAATGTGAGCTCGAGAGGATATGAACCTGATAGGGGCGTGAGGGTGTGTGTGAGAGTTAGAGGTGTGGTCCCTTGAGGTGTGAGATCCCTGTGGATGTGTGATGGGTTTGTGAGTGTGTGAGTTCAGAGTGACGAGAAGAGTGACTTACCCAAGTAGAACAGATGAGAACATTCATCCTCTTGTGGCACTAGGTGGCTGTCCTTTTTTGCAGAGCGTTGGCACTAACCACCGACTCCCATGCTGGATTGGTGACCTTGCTTGCTGGTCTTTGCCCAGAGCAGGGGTAGAGGACATCGTGGCATGGCGTCCAAAAGGTGTTCCAGGGATGCGTCACTAATCGGAGGCCGCCCATCATTAAAATGACGTGATCCTTGGGAATGCATGATTAATGAGGCGGGATTAGGACGATACAGCGTGAAAAGCCGCCATTGCGGCTGGTGGGTAAAAAGCTCTTTTTTCCACCTGCTCCCGCACTTCGTGCAAATCTGGGACGATTCTGCCTTTAGTCTCCCTTAAACTCAGGTGTGGTGCCAGGCGAGTGGAGAACTGTAAATGTTACATCCTTGCTCACAAAAGGATGTAAGGATAAACCCAATAACAGCAGGCCAGTCAGTTTAACCTCAGTGGTGGGGAAGCTTTCAGAAACGATAATTCTGGATAAACTTGATAGTCACTTGAGCAAGTGCAGATTAATTAAGGAAAGCCCACATGGGTTTGTTTAGGGCAAATCATGTTTAACTAACTTGCTTGAGTTTTTGATAAGGTATCAGAGAGGGTTGATGAGGGCAATGGTGTCGATGTGGCGTACATGGACTCCCAAAAAGCATTTGATAAAATGCCGCACAACAGACTTGCGGGAAAAGGTTAGAGTTCATGAAATAGAAGCTACAGTGTGGATACGATGTTGGCTCAGTGACAGGAAACAGACAGTAGCGGTTGCCTTTTTGGACTGGAGGAAATTTTATAATAGAATGCCCTAATGGTCGGCGTTGGAACCCCCCTGCTCCTCCAGAAGTATATTAATGACCTAGAGCTTGGTGTACAGGGAGCAATTTCAAAATTTGTGCACAATACAAAACTTTGAGAAGGATCACAGCACCGTGAGCTGTAAGGAGGATGGTGTAGAACTTCAAAAGAACGTAGACAGGTTGGCAGAATGGGCAAACAAGGGGCAGATGAAATTTAATAAAGAGAAGTGTTTGGTAGGAAGAATGAAGAGGGAGAATATAAAACAAAGGGTGGGATTACCTGGTCCCACACAAGGCCAGGATTTTCCAGTCCTGCTGAAAGTCAATGGACTTATGGCTGCCTTTCCAAATTTTCCGTTCCCGCCGCAACAGTTTCTCCCACTGCGGGAGTGGGAATCCTTGGCCAAAGGGTACAATTCTAAAGGAACTGCAGGAGAAGAGGGACCTGGGTTTATATATGCATAAGTCATTTCAAGTGGCAGGACAGGTTGAGAAAGTGATTAATAAAGCATACTGCATTCTGGCTTTATCAATAGGGGTGTAGAGTGCAAAAGCAAGGAAGTTTTGTTAAACCTGTATAAAACACTGGTTTAGCATCAGCTGGAGTACTGCATGCAGCATTAGGAACCAGCCACTTCTGTGAAGATATGAAGGCATTAGAAAGGGTGCAGAAAAGATTCATGAGATTGGTTCCAAGGATGATGAACTTCAGTAATGAAGATAGATTGGAGAAGTTGGGACCATTCTCCTTGGGAAAATAAAAGGTTGAGAGGAGATTTGATAAAGGTTTTCATAATCATGAGGAGCCTGAACAGAGTAGACAGGGAGAAACTATTCCCTCTGATTGAGAACAAGAGGGCACAGATTTAAGGAAATTGCCAAAGGAAAGCACTGGGGACATGAGGAAAAACCTTTTCACGCAGCGAGTGGTTAGGATCTAGAATGCAATGCCTGAGACTGTGGCGGATGCAGGTTCATTTGAGGCATTCAGAAGGAAATGGTATTATTATCTCAAAAGTAGGGATGTGCATGTATACAGGGAGAAGGCAGGGGAGTGGTTCTAGCTGAATTGCTCCTTTATAGAGCCAACACAGACACAACAGGCTGAATGGCTTTCCCCTGTGCTTTAACGACTCTGTGGCCAGGATTTTATGGCCCAGCCATAACGAGCCATTTAAATCTCCATTCAGTTCAGCGGGACCATAATATCCTGCAGGGCAGAACTGGCTTAAAATCCTGGCCTATGATTCCAAGGAATAGGAGCAGGAGTAGACCATTCAGGCCCTCCAGGCTGTTCTGCCATTCAGTATTGTCATAGCTCATCTTCCGCCTCAACTCCATTTTCCTACCTGCTCCACATATCCTTTGATTCCCCGAGAGATCAAAAATCTATCAATCTTAGTCTTGAATTTACTCAATGATGGAGCATCCACAACCCTCTCGGACAGAGAACTCTAAAGATTCACAACCTTCTGAGTGAAGAAATTTCTCCTCATCTCAGTCATAAACAATCGATTCCCTATCCCAAGACTGCACCCCCATGTTCTAGATACCCCAGCCAGGAAACAACCTTGCAATGTCTACCTTTCAAGCCCCTTCATAATTTTCTATGTTTCAACAAAATCACTCTTATTCCACTAAACTCCAGAGCACTTCGTGGTCTTTCATCCTCGGGCAACCTTCTCATCCCACTAAAGATTAATTTAAACACGGGACAGGAATTTTAAATCGGAGGTATTGGGAACCTGTAGGTCAATGTAGGACAGGAATACTGGTGAACGTTACTTGATATGTGAGATGATGTGTTTTGCAGCAGCGTTTTAGATGTGGTGAGGTTTAGAGTATAAAGCATGGATGCTCAGCAAGGAGAGTATCAGAATGGGCAAGTCTATAGGTGACAGCATTATGCATGAGGATTTCACCTACAGATGGCCTGAGGCAGGGCAGCGATGAGCAAAGCAGAGGAGATAGAAGTAGACAGTCTTTGTGATAGAGAGGATATGGATTTGTAAGCTCAGCTCAAGTTTGAAAAGGATGCTAAGATTGTAAACCGTCTGGTTCAACCTGACACATAGGCTGGGCAGGGGTGTAGAGATTGTGGAGAGGATATGAATTTCATAGCAGGTAGCTGAAGACGATGACTTCAAACATTTCAACATTTCGCTGGCGGAAATTGTCACTGATCCAAGGTCGGACATTGGGCAAGCTTTTGCTCATTACATTAAATATAAATTGTATGTTCATTGAGTGTTTACATTCAGGTGGTGGATATTATTGGGGATTCACTTGTGCACCTATATGTCAGAGCAGACTGAAACTGTCATTGTTGGGTGTGGAGGTGGGTATTTGTAATATTTATCTGGGTTAATAAAAGCTTCTAAGTGTGTAAGAATTAGGTTCCTATTCTATCCTTCATGCCTGGCTATCTGGAAAAAACAAAATATTCCATTAAATATTTCTGCAAGTTCCACCATCTGCAAGTACCCCTCCAGCTACACACCATCCTGACTTGGAACTATATCACCGTTCCTTCACTGTCAAAATCCTGGAACTCCTTTCCTAACAGCACCATGGGTGTACCTACACCAGATGGATGGCAGTGATTCAAGAAGGCAGCTCACCACCACCTTCTCAAGGGCAATTAAGGATAGGCAACAAATGCTGGCCTAGCCAGTGATGCCCACATCCTGTGAGTAAATAAAACCAATTTTCTGTTGCCTTCTGCAGATTTGCAACCATTATTGTGTGCCAATTATTCATTTTTAACCCATTCATGCCTTTTTTCTTGGATGATCATGCAACTGCTGAACCACAATTTTAACTTAGTGCATGATACATCATTATTAGCATAAACTCGTATAAGGTGAACTTTTGAATGACAGGCTGCCCTTCCTGGTTAGGCCTCATCTGGAATATGGAGTTTCAGACCCCTTATTCTCTCCATCAGCAAACTGCCTACTTCCACTCCATAACAGAACTGTTTCTACCTCTGCCTCAGCTCAGCTGCTCCTAAAGCGGTTATCCATGCCTTTGTTATCTATAGACTCAACTATTCTAATACTCTCCTAACTGGTGTCTGTCCTTCCATCCTCCGTACACTTGAGTTTATCCAAAGCACTGCTGCCCATACCTTAACTTGCACCAGGTCCCATTTACTCATTGCTGACCTACATTGGCTCCTGGTCCAGCAATGACTCAATTTTAAAATTCTCATTCTTTCTTTCAAATCTTTCCATGTCCTCACTTCTCCCTCTGTAAAATTTTCCAGCCCTACATCTTTCCAAGATCTCTGCATTACTCCAATTCTGGCCTCTTGTACATCCATGGTTTTCCTTTCTCCAACATTGACGGCCACACCTTCAGCGGCCTAGGTTGTAGGCTCTGGAATTCCCATGTAAACCTCCATCTCACTGTCTGTCACTCCTCTTTCTTCAAGGAGTTCCTTAAAATCCATGTCTTTGATCAGCTTTTGATAATCTACCCTAATATGTCGTCTATAGCACAACGTCAAATTTTGTTTGGCGATGGCTCCTGTGCAGCACCTTAGGGTGCTCTACCACATAAGAAATACAAGCTGTTGTTATAAATAAAGGTGCTATATAAATGCAAGTTGTTGTATTGTGACCAGTTGTGGCCAACACATTTTAGGAAGGATGCCAAGTCTTTGGAGATGGTTACAAGAATGATGTCAGGAATGAAACACTTCAGTTAGGTGGAGAGACTGAAAAAGCTGGAATTGTTCGCCTTAGACGAGAGAAGGCTAATGGATTAATCATTAGAGTTATTCATAATTATGAAATGAGGGGTGTTGATAGAGTAAGTGAGTAGAAATTAATCCCACAGGCAGGAGTAACCCAAATGAACTTCATTTTTGACACAGTTAAGCGCTATGATCTGGAGTGCACTTTTGAAAGAAAAGATTTGCAGAGCTATGGAAAAAGAGCAGTGAAATGAAGCTAACACTCTTAAACAGCATGAGTTAAATGTTGAGCCAGCAGTCTACATATATCACATAGTTTTACATAGGATATACAGCACCAAAACAGGCCATTCAGCCCAACGAGTCCAAGCCAACATTTGTGCTCCACTTGAGCTCCCTTCCATCTTTCCACTTATAAATCTATCATGCTAACCTGATATTCCCTTCTCCCTCAAAAGATTATCCTGCCTCTCCATTATTGTGTTCTGATATGTTGTACATGTACCTTTAAAAGTTCATATCTTAAACTTTTGTCAATCACTATCACTGAGACAAGATATGATGTAGCATTCTCATGACATTTACTTAGTATACAGCAGCAGTAGTCAAGATCAGACATGTATACACAGTCTCCGAGTTAACATTGTATGTATGTACTCTTATCTTCTAATGAGGAACCCACATTATTGTTTTACCAATCCTTGTAATGTGATTTGTGTGTTTATGTCAAATAGAAGAACCTAACATGGTGGCAGTGTGGTTTTTGAAGATTTAACTGAGACTATACAAGTTTCAGCCCTTTCACATGCAGCTGAACAACTAGTGTGGAAGTGAAACAACTATCAAATACTAATTCACCATGTGTAAGTGATTCTGCAGCTCTCTACAAAACCTACACACTATACCTTGATTTTGGGACATCACACCTCACTCCAGCCAGCAGGCATCAGGTCCCAGTAAGATTATTCAAATTTGGGAGTGCTTAATTAGTCTTAGTCTACCTGCTGTGAAGTTTGTGCAGGAACAGAGATTAAATAGCTGACTCCGAGTGGTCTAGTTTTAAACAGAACTCCACAGACAGGGGAACGCAATAGTGCTGCCTGGGAGGGGAGGCGGTGGCATAATGGTGTATGTAGTATTCCAGAATCCCTGGATAATGCTTTGGGGACCTGGGGGTTCGAATCCCACCATGGCAGATGGTGAAATTTGAATTCAATATAAACCTGGAATTAAAAGTCTGATGGTGACCGTGAACCATTACTGATTGTCCTGAAGGCAATCTTCTGTCCTTACCTGGTTTGACCTACATGTGACCCCAAACCCATAGCAATGTGGTTGACTCTTAAAAAATACCCTCTGTACAAGGGTAATTAGGGATGGGCACATTCCATGCATGAATTAAAAGCAGGTTGGGGGGAGATTAAAATACTGCTGACTGGGCTAGGGAACAAAAGAGTCCATCCAGTAACAGCTTGAAAAAGGCTGCAGAAAGTTTTTTTTTTCACTATTTAATTTGAAGCCGTGCAGTCTATTTCCACGCCAAAAATCACTGTTTTGTGGGAAGAAATTCAGCAAGCCCAGGAAAGCAGAAACAGCTCAAAAACATCACCAAGGAGGTTAAGCAACAACCTATGATAGCTAAGGCTGTGGCCACTTAAGGTTCTGCGAGTCAGGGTGCCAAGCCATGCCCTGAAGAGCTGTAAAGAAGTCTGAATATTTGTCCCTGTCATTGATATTCCTATTAATCCTACAAAAAAAAAACAGGCTGACGACAAAGTTTCCAACACTAAGGTGGAAGGCAGTTTATGAGTTTACGGTGTTCTGACAACAGGTAGAGCTATGCTTTCTGGACTTCAATATTTCCAAACCAGTTAAACAAGCCATAAAAATTAAAATTGCTAAAGGCAATGAAGGCCTCCACAGACTGAACACTTCACATCTGTCAGACGGTAGCCTTAAAAGTCCAGATAAGGTATGGTCAGCAGTCAAACATCAATTGTGAGTGAAGGTCAACTTCCAAATACTATTTGGAATTCATTTCTTTTAGGCAACAACTGACAGAGACCATTGACCACTTCATAAGTAGGTGCCGAGACAAGGGGCATGATTGTGACTTTATGGCAGCAGAACTAGCCGACGGAATAATCAAACCTGTGACAGCATTTACCCCATTGGAAATGCTAAAAGACCTCTTGGACCAACCTAAAGGTTACACTGTGGAGGCATGACTATAAAGCAGATGCAAGTACAAAGCCATACCCCTAGGTATACAGAGTCTACAGGCTATGTGTAATTCATCCACCATTGGCATGATAGCCAATAGAGGTAAGCCTAGTAAGAAACATGGATGGTGCCGCCTCATACATGTACCCAGAAATTGCCCAGCTTTTAACGCTGTATGCCAGGCATGGCACCAGAGGACACTGGAAGTGCCAATGCAGAAAGCAAAGGGTGGAACAAGTAATTCAATGCCACAAGAAGTCACAAACAGAGGCCAGACAGGTACAGCATTCGAAACAATCAAGAGCCCATACCAGACATTGTCCCAATAAGATCCATAAAATGTCTAGCCAAGCTACATGTTCAGATATTGAGGATGATCAACCCATCGATACACAAAGTAAGCAAAAAATGTATTGGCACTGTGGCACCAACAGAAATCTTTGCCACCATCCAGATCATATGCCTACAAATGCAGCGATAGCACAACCTATATGCAAAACCGTATACTGGTGCAAGTGCAAACGGCCTTCCACTCTGCACACCGAAATGGATGTACCCACAGACAAGTGAATGAAAAGTGATGGTTCAGCCAACCACTGCCAAACTCACCACATACAATAGCTCAGATATTCCATCCTTGGACCCCATTACACTCAAGTGTCACTACAACAACTTACATTGCTCACCCCAGATATTTTATGTTGTGGACACCACAGATTCAGCGATCGCAGGCCTACTGGCAAGCAAGAACCTGTCCTTGGTCACCATCCATGGTATTGTTGAGGCCAATGATGAGGACCACAGACCACAAATAGCCATTGGAAACCCTGTGTTAACACTGGGAGAAGACCACCTACCTCAGCAATGCGTTCTGCATTGTTCTATCAGTCAGCAGGCTACACAGCACAGTTGGAACTGAATATGTAATCCCATTCTGAACTTGCACACTTCACTGTACTGCGGAACCAATGTGGAATGACACATGAGGACCAACAACCCCAGTCATCACTTGTAAATACTCCCAGGAGTATAAGATGCATTAATCGAAAAACAGGGGAAGATGAAAGATGCCCACAACCGCCATGTGGGTAACGAATTATCCAACCTGAACGTCAGACAAAAAGCTCAATTACAACACACAACTGACGGCACATGGAATCTAGCAGAAATCAACAGTATACGTCAAGAACCAAGATCATACAAAGTGCGAAAGCCAAATGGCATGACAGTGTGACAAAACAGAAACCAAATCAGAATAATGCCACAACCAGAAACACCGAATAATCCTATTGTGGATAGAACACAACAGAAACAAAGCACCCCTAACCAGCATTCTGTAAATATACAACATTCTCCAAACAAGATCACCATAACTAAGTCCTGGCAGATTGGAGTGGCAAATGCAACCCCACGATTTAAAAAAGGAGGGAGAGAAAAAGCAGTGAATTACAGCCAGTTGTCCTAACATCATTAGTAGGGAAAATGCTACAGTCTATTATAAAGGATGTGATAACAGGATGCTTAGAAAATATCAACAGGATTAGACAAAGTCAGCATGGATTTATGAGAGGGAAATCATATTTGACAAACCTACTGAAGTGTTTTGAGGATGTAACCAGCAGAATAGATAAGGGAGAACCAGTGGATGTGGTGTATTTGGATTTTCAGAAAGCTTTTGATAGAATCCCACATAAGAGGTTAGTGTGCAAAATTAAAGCATATGAGATTGGGGGTAATATATTGGCATGGATTGAGAATTGGTTAGCAGACAGGAAACAGAGAGTGGGAATAAATGGGTCTTTTTCAGAAAGGCAGGCAGTGACTAGTGGGGTACCACAGGGATCAGTGCTTGGGCTCCAGCTATTCACAATATATATCAATGATTTGGATGAGGGAACCAAATGTAATGTTTCCAAGTTTGCTGAAAACATAAAACCTGGTGGGAATGTGAGCAGTGAGGAGGATGTTAAGAGGCTTCAAGGCAATTTAGACAAGTTGAGTGAGTGGGCAAATACATGGCAGGTGTACCAGAACATGGATAAGTGTGAACTTATCCACTTTTGTAGGAAAAACAGAATGGCAGAGTATTATTTAAACGTTGATAGATTGGGAAATGTTGGTGTACAAAGGGACCTGGGTGTCCTTGTACACCAATCACTGAAAGCAAGCATGCAGGTCCGGTAAGCAGTTGAGAAGGCAAATGGTATGCTGGCTTCATTGCAAGAGTTCTTGAGTACAGGAGCAAGGATGTCTTACTGCAGCTATACAGGGCCTTGGTGAGACCACACCCAAAGTATTGTGTGCAGTTTTGATCTCCTTACTTAAGAAAGGATATATCTGCCATAGCGGGAGTGCAGGGAAGGTTCACCAGACTGGTTCCTGGGATGGCAGGATTGTCGTATGAGGAGAGATTGGGCCGACTAGGCCTGTATTCACTGGAGTTTAGAAGAATGAGAGGGGATCTCATTGAAATGTAGAAAATTCTGACAGGGCTGGACAGACTGGATGCAGGGGTGATGTTTCCTCTGGCTAGGGAGTCTAGAATAAGAGATCACCATCTCAGGATACAGAGTAGGCCATTTAGGACTGAGATGAGGAGATGCTTCTTCACTCAGAGGGTGGTGAACCTGATACCACAGAGGGCTGTGGAGGCCAAGTCACTGAATATATTTAAGAAGGAAATAGATAGATTTCTTGACTCTAAAGGCATCAAGGGATACGGGGAAAGAGCGGGAGGATGGCATTGAGATAGGTGATCAGCCATGATCATATTGAATGACGGAGCAGGCTCAAAGGGCCGAATGGCCTACTCCTGCTTCTATTTTCTATGTTTCTATGGATGGATAAGCAAACTGCCAATACATTTCAGAGACTTGTAAAAGCTTTGTAAAAGGATATATTCAGAAACAATGTTATTTTCTTTTACTATCATGTAAATACTTTGATTCTTTAAGGATAAACCTCTAGTTTAGAAAAAAGGGGGATGTTGTGATATGATATATATGTACCTTTAAGGGGACATATCTCAAACTGCTGTCAATCAGTACCACCGAGAAAGGATATGTTGTGGTAGCCTCATGACTTTATACTTAGTATACAGCAATAGTTGTCAAGGTCAGGCATGTATACACAGTCTCCCGGTTAACATTGTTTGTATATTGTCTCACTTTCTAATAAAGAATCCATATTATTGCTTGACCAATCCTTGCTGCATGGTTAGTATGTTTATGTTGAACAGAAGAATGTAACAAAATGCATCTATACTATTCGCTTCAAGCACTCCCTGTGATGGCAAGTTTCATATTCTTACCACTCTTTGAGTAAAGAAATTTCTTCTTAATTTCCTACAGGATTTCTTGATGATTGATTGCCTCCAGTTATGCTCTTCCACATGAGTGGAAGCATTCTCTCCTTATCCTTTCTTTCAAAACCTTTCATAATTTTAAAGACATCTTTTAGGTCACCCCTCAGCCATTCTTTTTAAAGAGAAAAGAGACCCTATCTGTTCATAATAATAAATGGAAATCTGAAAGAAAAACACAAAGTGCTGGAAATGCTCAGCAGGTCTGGCAGAATCTGTGGAGAGAGAAACAGAGTTAGCATTTCCAGTCAAATATAACTTTTTTGGTAGAAGAGTCTTCTGATAGCCCTTGTGTGGCCGATGACAATGTATGGCTGTGAAAGCTGGACCATCAGGAAGAGTGACGAGGCTCGAATAAGAGCATTTGAAATGAAAGGACCCAGGCAGATGTCATGTGTGTCACGGATGGCCAAGCGGACAAACAAGAGGGTGCTCAAGAAAGCTGGTGTTAAGAGGAGTTTGAGGCAGTGATTGAAAAGGGCATTGACACATGGGTGGAGTGGGCAGATTAGGTGGCAGGTGAAGTTCAATGTGGTGAAGTGTGAGGTGATACACTTTGGTACAAAGAACATGGAGAGACAGTATAAAATCAAGAATGCTGTTCTAAAGGGTGTTCTGGAGCAGAGAGGCCTGGGTGTATATGTACTTAAGTCACTAAAGGTAACATGGCAGGTTGAGAGAGCTGTTTCTAAAGCATACATATTCTAGGCTTCATTAATAGGGTCGTGGAGTACAAGACCAAGGAGGTTATGATGAACTTACCTAATGGTTAGACTTCAGCTGGAGTATCGTACACAGTTCTGGGCGCCACACTATAGGAAGGATGTGAACGCATTGGAGAGAGTGCAGAAGAGGTTTACGAGAATGGTTCCAGGGATGAGACCCTTCAGTTATGAGGAAAGGTGGAAGAAGTTAGGACTGTGTTCCTTGGAGAGGAGAAGGCTAAGAGGAGACTTGATAGAATTTTTCAAAATCATGAGGGGTCTGGACAGAGTAGATAGGGGGAAACTGATCTCGCTCGTAAACATATCAAGAACCAAAGGGCACAGTTTTAAAATGTTTTGCAAAAGAAGCAAATGTGAGGTGAGACAAAACTTTTTCACACAACGAGTGGTCAAGGTTTGGAATGTACTGCCTGGAAGTGTGGTGGAGGCAGATTCAATTGAGGCATTCAAGAGGACATCGGATGATTATTTAAAAAGAAACAATGTGCAGGGTTAGGGGGAAATGGCAGGAGGTTGGCACTGTTAAAATGCTCAGAGAGCGGTGCAGACATGATGGGCCAAATGGCCTCCTTCTACACCCTAACAATTCTGTGATTCTGTGATACCAAGGAAGCTCACACATTTTGGACATGTGAGGTGAAAAGGAGGGGAGCGTTTGGTAAAAGAGATAATACAAGGTAAAACACCTGGAAAACGTGCACATGGAAAACCCAAGATGGCATGGGTGGATAATATCAGAACATGGACTGGCCTTTCTATAGGGCAGACAGTGAGGACAGTGGAGAATAGAAAGCAGTGGAGAAAGATTGTTTATAGTGCGACCAACCCTCGGAATGAGGACATATGAAAGACAGACAGACTAGAGCTGCACACTGTACTCTTAAGTATGGTCTAATGTGGTGAAACACTTAGCATGTGGGGAGTGCAACGTGCCCCAGGAAGGTGAAATGGCATGCCCGTCATCTTCCTGCCACCATGCATCTTGCCAGTGGTGGGGAAGGTGGTGAAGGTGGGCCCCAACCAGAGGCCATTTGAGCCTCTTAAGTGGCCAGTTAAGGGCCTCTTTCCACCATCACTGGCAGATTGGCAGCAGCAGGAGACCTTCCGTCACATAGGGAGATCACCAGGTAAACTCAGATGAGTTAGTCAGCTTCTACAATCTGTTCTCCCACTTCAACATTCAGTCCCACAGGAGTGACAGTGGACTGGTTTATGTTGCCCTCTCTCAGGTTTCATCGTGTTTGTTCCCGTACCAGCCGCACAATCAGGTCAAAACAATCTCCGTGGTACCTAAGGTAAAAACAGAAATGAGCAAATGCTTCTTGATCTCATAAAAAATGACGTGGGGCAGAAATATCATGAGATCCTGTGATGTGCCTTTTGGACATAATAGGTGCCAATAGTGGAAAATCAGCCATTTTTTCCCCTACCTTACTTCTTACAATAGATTTTAATTATTGCCAAAGTAGTCACTAGTATAACACTGTATAAAGAGGTTTTACAGACTAGCAAACTTCCAGTATCTAACGCCTGAACCATCCACCATTGTCCAGGCCCCATAAACATTTTCCTCTGTCTCCTGTGATATGGCAGTTCCACTTGGCTAGCTTCGTTCCAAACCAAACCATTTGTTCTGGATTTTTAATGAGTCATTAATGCTGTGTAAAACACTGAAGGAATGAAATACTTTTGGTTTTGCTATTTCTTTCAACTGTTGATGCCTCACACTTACTTTGAATACAATGCGCTCTGGGCACTTTTGTCCCACAAGGAGCTTGGTTGAGGCTGCAAATCCCTTCACTTTTATTCCCAAATGCACAATTATGTATGTGCTCACGCTCTCAACAAGCAGTCACACACATTAATTTGCAGAAATTATTTTGGTGATGTGATTAATCCATTTTGTGTCACCCGCTGCTTTGTAAATGGTACCATTGATAAAAAAAACCAAAGGATTGATTTTACTTTGGTTGGCTATTCATTCATCATTGGTACTTTATGCTATTGTTCACTTATTCGCATTTAATAAATCAGATATCTTGTAACTTGACAAATAAGTAGATTGTTTACCAATCATAATTTTTCAAGTGTGATGCAATGAGGTGCGACAATCTGAAGTGGGATGCTCAAAGGTGTGACACATGTGAGATGTGACACTTTTAAGGTGTGATGCTGTCGGGTGCGATGCTGTGAGGTGTGACAATCCTAGGTGTGATGATCTGATGTTTGACACCCCTGAGGTCACTGTTTCAGATGTGACACCTCTGATGCATGACTTTTAGTTGTTTAGATTTTTATATTTTCTCAAAGCCTGTTCTTTATAAAATGTTTTCCTGTCTTCATGAGTATTTCTGCTGTATTGAAAAAAATGAGTTGGCCTTAGGCACTTGACCACTTCTATCTTATTTCAGCCACTAATGCAGTCAACACACTCCACCATGGCAACACCCAGACTAACTTCATGCAGGTCAATGACAGTGATTTGCCCCATTGTATCTACTTTGGACAAAATTGCTTAAGATCCCTAGCTGTTACATATAAGATCAACTTCTTTAGGCAAATCTTGTCCTTGGGTCATGTCACACTCTTGCTGTTGAATATTCAATGATCCGAAACACTAAGGCTTTTTCATCTCATAGATGTTGGTTGACCTACTGAGTGTTTCCAGCATTTTCTGTTTATTTTGGACTCTGGCTACATTGACAACCCTATGGTCCATCTACTTGATAAAAGTTTTCTTTTCTGGTTCCAATGTTTCTCTAATTATCATCTGTATACAATAGCAGAAATCATTTGGTCATTTGCAGAGCTGCTACGAAAATCCTTGAAGATTTTCAAAGATCAGAGATGGTTTTCTCAGCATTGGCCTTCAGTTTTCAGCCTGATACCAAAGCAGTATGCATTGTCAGACCACCTCATTTTATGGCCAATTATATTTAAAAGGGCAAGGCAATACATTTTGCGTTTTATCTGTCAGCGCCATGAGTAAGCTGACTGATTTTGGTACCATTAGCTTGGACTCTGCCAGCAAAAGATTACCTGCTTTGAAAGATAGAAAGGCATCAAAGTTTGACCTGAATCAACCTTGACCTTCCAAGTAACGTCTTCTCTTTGACTGAAAATTCAGTTTTTAAAACTAACTTTCAGTCACTGGAGATCCATATTTTCCTGTTCTTTTTGCCAGTGTTCTGCACTTTGATGAAGGGTGCAAAGGTTCTAACAGCATTCCTGCACTGTACCAAGTAGCCACTCTTCATTTGTACATAGCGCATCAGCCGTGATACAGCGTTTTCCTGCAGTGTATACTTCAGTCCCTCACTGTTGCTTACTGCATTTTCAGCCCCTTGACTGGTCCCCAGCTCATTACTGATAGTTCCACTCTCTACCCAGCCATTTGGTCCGTTGTCTGCCAGAGCCTACCCATTGCTGCCGGACTCACCCACTGCCCAACACATTCTGAAGCTGCACCCTTATTTCTTACTTCAGGTCAGTCAAGGTGGTTTCCCCAACTGCTAATGTTTCCTCCAAAGTAGGCGGGTGCGCGGCCATGCAGCAGTCGGGAATGTACCGTGCAGGGGATAAACCAGCTGCGCACAAGCAGCAGTCCCTGTAAGATGTGTACAAGCACTCAACAATCTTAAAGGGATCATGCAGCACAACAGACAGCCTGTGCACAGCGAAAGGAAATTAGTGGGAGCATTGCACCCAGCCCACCTGCCATCAAGCAGACTCGAGGCCAGGAGAAGCCTGGGAATAGATTATTTAAATTTATGTTTTGTTTCCTTGTGGGCCATGAGCAATATTCTGGGCTCCAACTTGGGACTCCTCATACCCCGGGCTTCTCTCTCCTACACCCCAGCGTGATACTCATGTGTCCGCCCAGCCAGTTGTCTACTGGGGAGAGTCCCTTCAGGAATCTAGTGGCAACCTCTGTCGCCCATAACCCCATTCCAACTTGTTGGCCAGATACCTCTTTCCCTTGGGTTCAAGTGGGGGACTGATAGGGTCCATGCAGATGAGGAGGTAGAATCTCCCGAGCCTCACCCTGCGGAGCGTTGGACAGTTTTCCACCCGCCTCAAACGCCGCCTGCAGAATACCTACCAAGAGTTAAAATCCAGACTTGTATTTTGGATGAGTTCAAGTATAATGTGTTAGGGTAGGGCCAGGATACAGGTGCATCCAATAAGACTAAAGTCTCAAGTTTTAACTTGGGCTGTAACTGCAGCATACAGAGGCTGTACAGATGACAATACATCAGGGTCCTCAGAACGTGAGGTCCTGAACACTCTAATCCCCGGGATTCATTTTAATTTCTACACGCTGACATTTTTAAACTTCTTTCATGGGATGTGGGTGTCGCTGCTCGGCCAGCGTTTATTTCCCATTCCTAATTGCCCTTGAGAAGGCGGTGGTGAGCTGTATTCTTGAACTGCTGCAGTCCATGTGGTGTAGGCACACCCACAGTGTTGTTAGCGACGGAGTTCCAGGATTTTGACCTAGGGCAGAATTTTGACCTTGGCGGGCGGGCTTGGCGGGGGCAGATAATGACGGTCGGGAAGCTAATCGCCGCCCACGATTGATACCAGAAGGCGATTTTACACTGGCGGGCCAATTAAGGCCTGCCCAACGTGAAAGCCAGCTGGAGAGCCTCCAATAAGTGGTAGTCAGGGGCCGGGGCCTGTTGTCCGCTGGGTCTAATGGAGACCCAGCGGCCGATTCAACAGTGGCACAGGCACCCCCAGGGAGGCTGCCTGCATCAGATTTGCAGCAGCGACATGGCTGCGACCCAGGAAGGCAAACCCATGCGGGAGGTGAGTTCGGCAGGGCAGTCGACCCTGCGTTTCTCTGACTAGTGCCTCGCTGCCCTCCTGGAGGAGGTGGCTGCCAAAAGGGACACCCTTGTCCCTGGAGATGGGAGGAGAAGGCCACTGCACCTCACCAAGAAGGCATGGGAGGAGGTGGCATTCCGGGTGAGCAGCCATGACATGGTGCGGCGCACCTGGGTGCAGTGCCACAAGCGCTTCAATGATCTGCTGTGCTCAGGAAGGCTCACGTCTTGGAATGGGTCAGTGTGGAGAAGTGTTAAGGGCTGGCCATCCCCCCCCTACCCTGTGGAGTTCAGGGGTGCTAGAGTTTGAATGCCACCTGTCAATGCCACCGGAGTTGGCCAAGGGGATGAGCCCTGGCTGCTTGGACTGAGTGCCTTGTGGCTCGAGGGCCATGACTCAGATGTGCCATGAGAGGTGTTCCTCAGCTGGGGTTGGTCAGGATGCAATGGCGCTGCAGGTAGAGAGTGGACTAATAAATGCTCCTCTATCCTTTCAGGAGAAAACATCCCATAACAGTATTGAGAGGTCACGGACTGGCGGGGGACCACACACCTCCTCATCCTCTCACTCTATGAACAGGAGGCCTTGGAGCTTGAGAGGCACCATGCACCTCGGTCAACCGGCCGTGGTGAGGTTGGGGTGTCAGACGAAGGTAAGAGTGCAGTGCACTGAGGTGAGAAATTCGGCTTGTGCAACCATTCTAGTGTACTCTCTTCATTGATGTGAGCCTCGAACCTGGGGTCCCCATTGATAATCGAAAGACTAGGGCACCATGACGCAGATCTCCGTTGTTTCACCAGGGTGCCTGGCATGCACAGTGACAGTATGATGGCTTTAACTAGTGACATGTTCTTCTTCTCCCCTTTAGGTTCACCAGCAGGTGTTTGCACTGAGGACCCTGAAGGGCCACCCCTGACCCCGGAAGACCGCCATGCTCCTCGTGCACCTGCGTCACACTCGCTCTCTCAAGCAGGCACCAGCGCAGATACCACCACCTCAGTGGGCATAACATCGCCGTGTAGTCTTTCCACATTGGTGAGGGCACTTCACACTTGCTTGAGGTGCAGGCAGACGCATAGAGTGCCCAGGGTGCCGGCAATCGGAGGACTGCTGAAGACCAGGATGATGCTCAGTCAAAGGCTGATGATCGGCCTCTGGAGTCGTCCATTAGGCAGCAGATGCAGGATGTCCAGCAGGGTGCGCGAGAGGAGCTGGCCGAGATCCATGAGCGTATACGTGCCATGGTCTCCGTTTTGGAGGAGCCCTTGCGGAGCACGACCACTGTGTTGACCCTCATGGCCGAGTGCAATGTCTCCTCCATGGAGAGAGTGGCGACTCTCACGGAGAGGCTCTTCCAGGGACAGAATCAGGGGTCCCTGGGGATGCGTTCAGACCTGCAAGCCCACGCACAGGCAATGACCTCAGCTGGTCAATAGCCATGTGTGAGATGGATGGGGCACCCAGTATCCCAGCTAGGTGCCCGTCCATCAATGGTGAGCAGGGAGGTCCAAAGCAACCTCACGTTGGCGCACAAGCTGCCCGTTGTCTCTGCAGGCTCCTCTCAGGTGCTCCGGATGATGGCAGCAGCTCCTTCACCCCTCCACCAGTGACCGCCACATCTGATGAGGCTGTGGTGACTGGGGAGATGCCAGGCGTGGCACTGGCTGTTCCCTCCCAGGCGGGGCCAGCACTGGCTCTACTGGCCAGAGGACGACCGCCAAGGTCATCAAGGCCAACAAGACAGCAGAGTCAGCAGGCCATCTCCAATGCTGGTACCAGCAAGGGGGAAGCACCTAGACATAGCACCTGTAAACGTAGGCTTAAGGCACCTTAAGCACAAGGTGGGCTGGTCACGGGTGATTTTTGTTCCCCCATTTTGTTTTTAGTTTTTTAATGGTGTGACCACCAACACCAGTTAATGTCCAGTTTAGGAATCTGTCACCTCCAACATTAAATGACAGTTAATTTTGTGTTATTGGCCTGAGTATGCTTCATTTTTTCTGTCGGTGAAGGCCAATATTTAATGATGGACGTGTGTCCCTTGAAACTTTATTGCACAGGCACTGGGTGTATCTTGGTGGCCAAGGAAATGCTCCTCTCTGGGACTGAGGATGGAGGTGGCAGCCCTGACGTGAGATGGTAGACCTTATTTGGTAGTTTAGCTGAAGGAACGTTGAATCAATGCGTCCCAGGTGTTCCTGTCTCCTTGGAGGTTACCCAGGTCACCTCCACACCCTCAGTGTTCCTCTCACCGTGTTAGTCCTCGGACTCACTACAGGACTCATCGTCTGTTGCCTGTGGAGTTGCATCAACATCTTCTTCCTCCACTGCATCCCCTCTTTCCAGAGCCAGATTGTGGAGAGTGCAGCATGCAACCACTATCAGTGACATCCGCTCTGGGGGGTATTGCAGTGCGCACCCTGAACAGTCCAGACATTGGACACACATCTTGAGAAGACCAATGGTCCTCTCTACCACTGCCCTTGTGGAGGCATGGCTCCTGTTGTACCACCACTTTGCCTCTGTTCTTGGGTGGCAGAGAGGCGTCATGAGCCATCTTTTGAGGGGATAGCCCTTGTCACCCAGCAGCCATCCATCCAGTTGGGCTGGAGCACTGAATAGCCTCAGCAACTGGGAGTGTCTCAGGATGTAAGCGTCATGGTAGCTGCCAGGGTACCTTGCACAGGCTTGCTGAATCTGCATCCTGTGATCACATAGTATGAAGGAGTGGAAGCCCTTCCAGTTGACAAAGGCACCCGGCTCACCCACTGGCACCTTGATGGCCACATGTGTGCTGTCGATGGCACCCTGGACGCGGGGGAACCCAGCAATCAGTGCAAAGCCTCTGGCTCGCTCAGCCAGGCTGGCCTCATCCATACGGAAATGAATGAAAATTAATGCACGCCTGGTTTGACGCAACTGTGGACAGCTGATTGGGCGACTCCACACAGATCCCCCACTGAGCCCTGGAAAGAGCCAGAGACATAGAAGTTGAGGGCCACTGTGACCTTCAGAGCCACTGGCACGGGGTGCCCACCCACATAGTCAGAGCGGATCTCAGGCCCGGTCATCTGACAAATGGAGTTAATGGTCTCCCTGGAGAGGCGGAGCCTCCTTCGGCATTGCACATCAGACATATTGAGATAGCTGCATCGCCGCCTGTAAACCCTGGCAGCAGGATAGTAGCATCTTCTGCGGCCCCTTCCGCATTGGACTACCTGCTGGCCCTGCGCTCCTTGTGCCTGCGCCTCTCCTTCCACAGGTCCCCCGCCTGGAAGCAGCATTGCGACACCTGGCCTCCTCTCCCTTCTGCCCCTCTCTTCCTCAGGGGAGGAGGTGCCTCCAGCAGAAACCACAATCCCCATTACCAGGGTAATGGAAGGGAGCCTGATTCCTAGAAGGGCTCACACAGTCTGATTTCTCCAAGGGCCTGGATGACAACAATGAGTCCTGAAATGAAGCCTAGAAATCCTAGAATGAAGATCTGAAGCAAGATTAAGCTGTCCTGTTCAAATAAGCAACCAGCAGCACACGATCTCCAAAACTCCTCACAACTCATATTGACAATGCCACTGACCCTTCTTATCCTGCCCATGGATGAGCTTTTGCAAATTGTGGTCTGCCCGCCTGCGGACTTTACCCATGTGACAGCTAAGAAATAGCAGAAGCAATGTAAAATCGCTGACAATTGGGATGTCAAGGGCCTTAACTGGCATCTTAATCAATGGCAGGCGGAGCTCTATCTCCCGCACTCATCCGCCAACTGAAATATCGCGCCAGTGCGCTTTGACATTGGGATGCTTGCCTGACGTCAATGCACATCATTTCACGCTCGAGCGGGGCGGGCATGCGGCCGCCCGCTGAGGTTAAAATTCTACCCATAGTGACAGTGAAGGAACGGCAAAGTAATTCCGAGTTAGGATGGTGTGTGGCTTGAAGGGGAACTTGCAGGTCGTGGTGTTCCCATGCACCTGCTACTCTTGTCCTTCTAGGTGGTAAAGGTTGTGGTTTTGGAAGGTGCTGTCAGAGGACCCTTGGTGAGTTGCTGCAGTGCATCCTGTGGATGGTACACACTGCTGCCACTGTGGGTCAGTGGTAGAGATGGTGGATGTTGAAAGTGGTGGACAGTGTCGGTCTTCTTGAGTGCTGTTGGAGCTGCACACACCCAGGCAAGTGGAGAGTATTCTATCACACTCTTTATTTGTGCCTTCTAGATGGTGGACAGGCTTTGGAAAGTCAGGAGGTGAGTTACTTTCTACAGAATTCCCAGCCTCTGACCTGCTCTTGTAGCCACAGTAGTTACATGGCTGGTCCAGTTTTTGGTCAGTGGTAACCCCAGGATGTTGCTAGTTGGGATTTCAGTGATGGTAATGCCATTGAACATTAAGGGGCAATGGTTGGATTCTTTGTTGTTGCCCCAAGCCAGCAGGAGTGAAATAAGGCTAGTGAGTCAGAGCAGGAAACTATGCAACAGCAGGTTATAGCCAGACTCCATAAGGTAAGTGATGGATGGATTTGACATAACTTTCTGACATAATTGCAGTCAGAGGAAGGACAAAACCTGGGACAGAGAAGGTGCCATGTTTCCTTGTGAGGCCAGGAGGAAAAACTAAATCTGGGTGTCTTTGGGCTGCTAATTAATAGCATTTGCTGGTGGCTCAAGGACTGTGAGTGCTTCACGCAGCCAAATAGCTGAATTGGTATTGGGGTTCGAATCGCAACATGAGATCCCAATGTGTGGACATTTATGAGGTCCCGATCTGACTGTGATGGGGGGGCACTGGGCCTTGACATTGTCAAAAACCCCAGGAGTTAAAATGGCAAGGGGCGCGAATGTCACTGGTATGCACTGGGGAGTGCCCAGCCACAATACTTACAGCATGGTCACAATTTGTAATATGATCAATACACTAAAATGGTTGAGGTACCTTTGTGGCAAAGTTCACAGTAATGGCGACCAGAAGTGCACAACTTCATGGCCTAGTATCAATGAACCAATTAATTCAACAGATAGGAGAGCAGTCCCTTTACCTGACCCTTGCACCTGGGAAATGAGCATTCTGCAGAACAATAGTTAAGAAATTGATGCCATATTATCTGGAATTTGGTTTGACTTGATAGACCATAATGATCTTTTCTGTTCATGCATATCAATGTCCAATAATTCCATTTATAACAATTCATATGTTAACAACCCCTGAAGATTGTCTTAGAGATAATAAACTGCAATAGAAATGTTTTTAATTGATAAATTGATAATGATTATATTATAGGTCAAAACAACCTCCATGGTACCTAAAATAAAATTAAAATAATCAGACCATAACCTCTAACCCTATTTTACTTTTTAATTTTTTTTAATTGTTGGTGATGAATCTGTTTTTCCCAGTTACACCTTGTCTGGACACATTTTGGTCATTTAATCTCTCCTGCCTTCTACCTTATCAGAGACCTTTATTTTTTTCTTTTTCTCCCCTAATCCCCCACCACTCCCCACTCCACCACCAGCACCCCCCAACTCACCATTCCCTGCCTTGCTTAAAAACTCTTGTGTCAATAAGTACTCCCAGTTCTGGAAAGGATGATCAACCTGAATCATTGAGAAAGATTTTAACTCAATCAAAGACCATTCACCTGCACAGTTAAAATCGGGTCTGTTACTCCCTATTTCTCCCTCCACAGATGTTGCTGTACCTGCTGCGTATTTCCAGCACCTTCTGTTTTTTATTTCAGATTTCCAGCATGTGCTGCATGGTATAGCAAATTGCCTCTTTGGATGTTCAATCCTCAGGATGCCCAAAGCAGGTATATGTTTTTGAATAAAAACAGAAAATGCTGGAAGCGCTCAGCATGTCTGCCAGCATGTGTGGAGAGAGAAACAAAGTTAACATTTCAGGTTGATGATTTTCCATTTTGAATATTACCCTTGTTATGAGACAGCCTTGTAGTAAAGCTGAGTTATCTAAAAATCCCAGAGGGAAACTTTAAACAACGGTCATAACCTATATTTTTAAGTGGTATGTTTGAGATGCAACTCTAAATTCAGGAATCAGACCACCAGTTCTCGAGAGGTTTTATATTAAACTAAATGAAACATTTTATTAATTTACATAAGTTAAATACATATACACGGCTACAAATTACTACTATCATAACTTTTAACAAATTCCTAAACTAATCTCTATTAAGGCAACAGCAACCCACTGATTTTTAAGCAGACACCAGGCAAAGCATTTTCACCTTACAAGTTCAAAATGTGGTTCCTTTCACTTTGGTTCCTGTGGAGTCAGTTGGAGGCTTACAGCTGCTTTGATCTTACATTGCCTCTGCCCTGCACACACAAAAACTGCTGAAGCTATCTTCTCATTAGACCAGTTTTAGTAGATATACTTTTTGAACACACTTTGATCTGAAACTCAATGGGTGGATTTGTCCCAGATTTGCACTAAGTGCGGTAGCGGGCGGGTAAAACGATGGCTGCAATGGCGCCCACCATCATCTTGCCGCTACTTTACGCCAGGTGCCTTATTTAAAGTCCAGCCGTGTGCACACATCTCAGTGCTTCATGGCCACGACCACTGCAGTGAAGATGGCCATGAAAGGTAAGAAGGCTGCAGCCCACAGGTTTAGCGACGCATCACTGGAACGCCTTTTGGATGCCGTGGAGGCCCGTCATGGCTCTGGCTGCAGGATGGGCAGTAGCATTACCAGCCAGGCTCAGGATGCAGTGGCAGCGGTGGTCAGTGCCAATGCCCTGCAAAAGAGGACAGCCATCCAGTAACATTAGAGGATGAATGGTCTCATCCCTTCCACCAGGTTAACTCACTCTTCTCCTCACTCCCAACTCACACACTCAGAAACCCATCACACCCACAGGGATCTCACACCTCAAGGGACAACACCACTAACTCTCACACACCCTCACATCTCCATCAGGCTCATATCCTCTCAAACTCACACCCTCATTCCATCCATGGCACCACTCACCACATAAACATTTCACACAGTGCCATGTGTCCTGCTCACACTCTCTCCATCTGTTTCCATGTAGGAGAAGCCTGATCACATCAGCAGGGAGAGACCCCAGACAGGGAGTGGAGTGGCCCACATTAGGCCCCTCACTCACTTTGAGGAGCGTGCCATCATGCTGACTGGTGAGGATATGGACCGTGCCTCTGGTGACAGCAAGGGTGGCAAACACCCACCTGAGAATCCTGCACCACATCGTCCCTCCCTTAACGCAACTGTGAGTGCTCTCTCTCCTGCTTTCTGACTCTGCTGCCGTGCACTAATCATCTCTACTTTGGTTCACAGGGAGCTCTGCCAAGGAACCAACTCCCTTAGCCAGCCAGTCCATCAGATCCATCCACATCCTCACCTGCAGCCAAAAGGACTCCTCCTCCAGTGAAGAGGTGGAAATAAGCAGCCCAGAAGACCCGTCACCGCAGACGGAGCAGCCGGCCCATGAATGATTCTGGAGGAAAGATTGTGGCCAGAGTTTTCCCGTCAGCGATTTGGGGGCGGGGCCTGCTCACTGACAGGAAAATGACACAGGGTAACGTTGGGAGGAACCCCCGACGTCATCCAGGTCCATTTAAATTTTTAGGAAGGCGGTCGGACAGTGAAATCAGCTGTCCGCCCGCTGACCTGTCAATGGCCAATTGAGGCCATTGACAGGATAATTCAGATCATTAAAGACCTGCTCTTCCAACCTTCAGGCTGGTGGGCAGGCCAGGAGCACCAGCGGGCTCCTGATAATACATGAAACCTCATCCACTGGCGCAATGAGGTTTCATGTTCATGTTTAAAAACTTTAATAAAGTTTCAGTGCTTCTTATCAACATGCCCCATCTCGTGTGACATTGTCACATGAGGGGGACATGTTAATAATGTTTTTACTTTTCTATTTTTAGAGTTTTTTAACCTGTCACTAATCTCCCTGAATCAGCACTTAGTCTCAGGGAGCAGTGCGTACTTTGGCAGATGGGGAATCCCTCCCCCCACCCCGCACAGGAAGCGCATAGCGATTCCCGTCGGGCAGGCCGCTGGACGGGCCTTAACTGGCCCACCCACTCAAAATGGCGGCGGGCCCCGTTTCGGCGGGGGATTCGGCTGCTCGCCCGCTGCCAAGCCGGTGGGGCCCGCCCTCCCACCAAGGGCAAAATTCTGCCCCGTGTGTGTGTGGTAGGGCTTTTCGGAGCCTCGTGCAAGCACTCTCCCATGCACGTGAATCCTTCACGTTTCACAGTCATCTCAATGTCCTGAGCATTTTCAATGCTGCCTCCTGGGGTTCACTTTCAGTTGTCCATCTGAGCTGACCTGCATCTCCACCCACCCACTGATCACACTCCCATGCAGCACATGATCTCACTCACCACGACTCTTGTTTCACTTTCGATGTGGTCAGTATGGTGCTAATTCGGTTTTACTTTGGCTCCCCCGTCCTTTACGCATCCCCAGTCACCCATTTCTCTTCCCCCATCACTGTCGACCCCCCCGACATCACGTTCTACCTCCCCTCCATTACTTACCAACCACAGTCCTTTTCCTTCGGGGACGTCCAAGTGAATCTGCACATCCTTCCTCATGGGCTGGCTGCTCCCTCTGCGGTGACACATCTTCTGGACTGCTTATTTGCAGCTCTTCACTGGAAGAGGAGTCCTCTTGGCTATAGGTGAGGACATGGATGATCCTGAGGGACTGGTTGGCTGAGGGTGTTGGTCCCTTGGCAGAGCTCCCTGTGAACCAAAGTAGAGATAAGAAGTGCATGGCAGCAGAGTCAGGACCCCAGGGTCCATGTCGGCCTCAAGGTCTTCACCAACCACCCTCGCCGTCCCTTCTATCGCTACGTTGAACTCTCACCTTCCCACTCTACTACCTCACTCTGCCCTCGGTCATTCTTACCCTCCTCCATACCACGCCCAGTCATAGTTCACTCCTCAGGAGATAGACATAGAGCTATCCGACCCCTCCCGTGCACGTTCACCCGCATATCCCTTCTCACCCCACCCTGACACCTTCATTCCCCCCTTCCAACCTCAACCCCCCAACACGTCTTCCTCTTCCACCCTCTCAACCATCATCCATTGTGAGCAGACCCTCAGTGGTGACTTTCCAACTTCCGTGCGTTGCTTCGCAGTCAAGCCATGTCCATGAGAATTCACCCAGCATGCCATGGTCACTCCTCCAGTGTGCTGTTGGTGTTGGCCTCCAGCATCTTCTGCTCCTCGGATGTCCGCGACGTGAGCAAAGCCCTGGCAGGTAAGTCCCGACTTCCGCACATCACAGTAGTCAAGACGTGTTCTACACTGGCGTGTTTTCCCACCGATGTGGGCGGACAATCCAGCAGTGTGGTGGGGTGGGGTGGGGGGGGAATAATTCCATTGGCAGGCCTAATAATGATATGCTGATGTGTACAATGAGGTTCCTGACGTCCGATGGCAGAGTACGTGGCCCACCATCGGCAGGCTGAGCAAATGATTGCCAACTGGTTTCACGCCATCGTGAAACCGATCGCGCCATATTGTCTGCTCACGTCACCGGGCACGCCTGACGCCAGCGGGCACGGAAAATCCCGACCAATATCTAAGCCTGATTTTTTTTTTTAAATTGATACATATTTAGGCAGGAAGTTAGGCTTATTGGGATTTAAAGAAACTTTCGTGTTGGGTTTCCGCTGTTCCGCTGTATGGAAAAATTATAATTATCTCTCAAAATCCTTCTCAGATATTTAAACCTTCCCATCATCAGCAGCTCTGACATGAATCTTCACAACACAGTGGGTGCATTTCACTATTCAATGCCAAAATATAATCTTTTCCCACATAACATGCATTGTTCTCCATTTAGTGTGTTTATTTCATTATACGAGGCCTATTATGATGTCTGAAAATATGGTGTTATGGTGCTATAAGGATGTTTCCTCAAGCATTTCCAAACTGAGCACAAACCAAATAAAGAGGGTGGATCTGCAATATGTTCATGGTTCTTCCTTCGGGTCAGTCAAATCCTTGAGCATGTCACCATTTCAAAAAATACTGGAACATCAAGAAGCTACAAACTTGTCACATTATCATGGAAGATGTAACAAAAGAGCAGAAATACTGACAAATATTTGACAGATTCTCGTGTGCGGTTGAGTTGAGCAGAAATCTCGCCTGTTGCATTTTTCAGCCACCAAGGAGGTGACAGAGCTGCCCCTTCATGGAAATGGCACCTATTATTGCAGCCAACTTGTGCATGCAGCTGTCCTCCTAAATCTTCCAGAAAATATTGGCTCATTAACAACATATTTATTGCTTGTTGTGAGCCAAAAGTCTGTTAAAAGTTTTGCAGGGTGGCCACAGAGTGATATGGTGCTTCTGTAACTCAAAACCTGGATGTCATCCTTCCCAAAAAAGCACAACATAATGGTGATGGAGTGATATCGCCTCCTGGGGGTGAAATCATGCACTGGCACAGCCTGAGTTTCTTCATTGTGAATGCATGTCAATTTGGAAAACTTGACAAAGACTATTTTGTTTGTGAGTTAAGCAGAGGTTTGAAATTTAAAAAACTTGCCCCCAGGAGCATCAACATTCTGGCATTAAAGGCCATCAGACTTTGTGGTGTAGGATTGGGTATGACACGAAACGGAATTGTATAACATTTTTCATGAATTGGAAGCATATAGTCACACGTTTTCAAGCTGAGATACCCACAGTGGCAGTGATTAAAATACTACAGTATTGGCCCTCATTTCATTCTTCTGAATAGGTCTGATAGTTTACTTAAATAGGAATGAATTCCTCAACATTTTGCAAGTTTTGCTACTTATTATTCCTTGATAATATGGGATTTTCTTTTTCTTGAGTATCATTTTGTCTCCATAAGGTAGAACCAGTCTTGATCAAATGACCCGGATGTTGTTATCTTGCGTTTTTTTAGGCATTTCATATTATTAGAGAATGTTATAAACAAAAGAATCTAACTGGGCTTGGCTTTCAGGTCGGTGAGGCAAGTTGAGTGCCATCATCAATTTGAGACCTGAGCTATTTAAGCTCATAGGCCTCATTTACATTCTACTGACCAAATGCCTACCTCAAATTGGAAAGAGGCAGCTGGGTGGATGTTGCCTGCCAGTGGAAGGTGAGTGCCAAAGAATATGTTTCACGTCTCGGGTATGAGAATGTGGGGGTTGGGGGTAGGCGCCAGGGCTGGGGTGAGGCCTGGGGCAGTAAAAACCAAGAGTTTTCTTGTGGGGCCCAGTTGAATCCTCCAGTTGAATCCTCCTGCTTACATTTAGTGACCTCTTCAGCCTTTAAAGCAGCTCAGACCATGGTGAATAGCCCATTGAGGTCCTTCTGATGTCACAGGACCACAATTTACGTCCAATTAAGAGAGTCTCATTTGATTTAAGTTTGCTAACAAAAGCAAGAGCCAGAATGGAGCAGTTAGCTGACTCATTTATTTTTAACTGTCCCTGCCCACCCCAAAAATTTCCATGAGGGATTGGCGATCTTATTAACTTGTTGTCTTGAACATTATTAAATATGAAGCCATGTTCCTCAGAAAGAGATGCCAAGCTACTAAAAATATCAGTTGTTGCTTTGTTGGGTGGATCTCCCTCCTCTTCTGCAAGAGATTTGTGTGGCCTATTTTGTTTGTTCGATGAGGTGTAACCCTTTGATCACCTTGGGAGTTGATAAAAAGATTTTTGCTTGCCTTTGAATTACAGGAGAGTTTGCATCAGCAAAGCTCTATAACTGAGCAGGAATCTGAAAATAAACGCTATAAATGCACTTAGAATTTAACAGGAGTAGGATATAATGAATGTGGCTTTGTTTTATTACCTACATCAGACCTGAGCTTGCTGATATTAGCATGCTTCTCTAGCCGTCTTTAAACGCTCCTGGAGCCTTTTTGCTATTCTCTGAAGGGGATTATTTATATTAAAAAGACTTTGTCATGCTTATATTTCCTCCATTACAGCCTCAAAAGATGACTTAAAAATGTTTGATTTTATTACATTGTATTGAATGCTTTCACATTTTCCCCTTAACTCGTCTCGTCCTCTAATTGCATATTTTTCCACTGAACGGCGTTAGGAACTTTGATTTTTTTTTATTACAGGGCTCTCTTATATTCAAGCTTTGTTATGAATCTAAAAGCCAATACAGAACTGCAATGTCATTTCCCTTAGCAAGAGCTTGATTGTATATTGAAATTTTTGCGCTCTTGTTCTAGCTATAATGAAGCTATCACTGTAAAGAAGAAACGTTTTTGTAATAAGATAAAAACTAGTATTTACATCGTGCCTTAACACACCTATCACATATCTCCTATCACTTCACTCACAAAGAATTAAGAAGGTAAGTGGAGGGGCTATTTATCATGCATGTAATAAGATTCCAAAAACAGCAGTGAGATGACTGACCAGTTAATCTGCATTTATTTCTGTTTGATGAAGGAGGAATGTTGGCTTCGGGCATTGTGAGAGTTTTCTGTTCTTCTCTGAAAGGCGTACATATCAACCATTCATGTTTCATACTGACAGTCGAGGTTTGCGGGAACAAATCCATGTGCATTTGCTACCAAAATTCCTTGACTTGAGTTTAACTTGTATTTTTGGCAAGGATTCTCGATTCTCGGGCCAGTGGTTTGGGTTGGGTGGGGGGTTGGGTGGTTATGGGATGGTGGCAGGAGTTCTCACCTAAAGTCGATGGAAAAGGAAATTGTGTGTAAAATGGGCTTTTGATTCATTATCACTCATATTTCACGACTGCAAAAGGCTAATTTTCTACATGTTTTTCATTGGTCAGTTTTGGGGTGCTATTACCGCCAGCTTTTTCTGAAACTTAGTCAGATTTGACAGTTTTGGTAGTGCCAGACTCAGATCAGTGTTAGCATTCTCTCCAATGGCTCAGGAGGTTGTGAGTTCTAAGCCATATTACAGAAACTTGAGTACGTAATCTAATTGACATTTTGTTGAAGTACAGAGGGAGTGTTACACTGTTTTGGTTAAAGCAAGGCTCCATTAGATTTGTGGGATTGGCTTTTACTTTCCACAACTCAGGGGTTCCTTTCCTTCATCTCTTTATTAAATGAAGTATTACTGTGGACCTTTCTAGGAAGACCCATCTTCCTTAAGTGCCTTCAATAGAGTATCGTTATTCTAAGGTTATGGTATTGGATACGTAACCTAGAGTAGAAGACCCATCATAGTGAAACTGAATTCAGTGAAATCTAGCAATGTGGGCTAGCACCATAAAAATGGCCACGAAAGCTGCCAGATTGCAGTATAAACCCAACTGTTGACCAATACTATCACGAGCTCCAATGACAGTGAAATAATTTCAGAATTTGGGTCTGAAATGACTGCAGAAGCCTCACTTCACTACTGAAGGGTGGTCTACGACCATTTCAGGCAGCTGCTATGGCTGCTAAAGATCATTTCCCCAATTCAGCTGTGGCCTGTGCAGCCATACAATTCAGGTACAGGTTTCTGTATTGCTACATTGGTTGTGGCTGTGCTCATTTCAGGCCCATAAAATGGCCATAACAATGTTTAGTTTAGATCCCTCTGTCTCTTTCACTGTTCCTGAGTTACCGTTGAGGGAAACAAAATAAGCCGATCTGGCGATTAAGGTGTAATCTTAAAAGTCAAGAACTGATATAACCTGGACAAATTAAGACACAACACACTTTTCAGAAGGGGTTACAAGATAGTAATCAGAAGCAGGAACCCTGGTTTTGTTTTACCCATTGCCATCTGAAGGAGACTGAGGCTGATTTCATGCGCATCGACCACAACCTGGCTGGAATCAGCTAAAACAGCATAGAATTGGATTGTACCTTAAGGCTTCTTGTTCTGTGTGGCAGAATTAAATAACGTGCTTGAGAAACTGAGTTCTTCTGCCACTCAGAAAAAAAGTTAAGAAGTTAAACTACCTCAGATGGTTTCCAAAAGCAAACTGCAATCCATTACAGTTGCTGTAAACCTCTAATAATACCATTAAGACTCACTTCATTGACAAATTGGATTACAGATCTTAAGGCTACAATTAAATGCAACATTTTGTAACTGAATTAGATAAATAGCCAATTTGTCAATAATGTAGCAGAAAATAAATTTTCATTATTACTGAGTTATCATGATTACCACTGAGAAAAAAAAAACTATCACCTTCACTGCCTGGGTGATAATCTTGGGTGAATATTGCCAGTTAATATAGAAGCCATCTGATTATTAATGACAGCTTCAAGAGTGGATGGGTGGTCTGCTCCAGCAGGTGACTGCCAATGGGGTGAAAGTGAAAACTTCTCCCACAGAGTGCTCAGAAAAACGCATTCTCTATTCTGCACCCCCAAACCCCACATTTTACTTCAAGTAATTACACAATTACACAAAACTCATTGCAAGTCAAAACAAGGAGATTGGACATCAGTTACCAATTAACAGCCAATATGTCTCTTACTTTCGAATCTTCTTTACCAGAAAAAGAAATTTGAACACTGAAGCTGACAGCAGGATCATGTTTCTGCACATTAGAATGACATGGTGACCTAATTATAATTTTACTTTCAGATTTCACATTGTCAATGCATGGCAGTGGAGGTGGTGCGCACCATCAAAGCAGAAGGAAAACTCTATTATTTAATGGGCTAAACCAAAGAACACATTTCGAGGAATAAGAGTTTCTACAAAGAGAAGAAGTTTCATGATGGATTCATAGAAACACAGAATCATAACGTGATTACAGTACAGAAGGAGGCCATTTGGCCAGTCATGTCCATGCCGGCTCTCTGCAACAGCAACTCAGCTAATGCCACTCCCCTGCCCTTTCCCTGTAGCTCTGCAAATGTCCTCTCCTCAGATAATTATCCAATTCTCCTTTGAAAACCACGATTGAGTCTACCTCCACCACACTCTCAGGCAGTGCGTTCCTGATACACTGTGTGAAGATGATTTTCCTCATCTCCCCTTTGGTTCTTTTGCCATTCACATTAAACTTCATTCACATTACTCCACAAACACTGAGGCTAGTCCATACCTACATGCAAGAAGACTCAAAGGAAATTCAGGCCTGGGCTGATAGGTAACAAGTAATATTCACACCACACAAGTGCCAGGCAATGACCACCTCCAACAAGAGAGAATCTAACCATCTAACCTCGACATTCAATAGCATTACCATCAATGAATCCCCCACCATCAACACCCTGGGAGTTATCAATGACCAGTAACTTAACTTGACCAGCCATACAATTACCTGTGGCCAGAAGAGCAGGTCAGAGGCTGGGAATTCTGCAGAGAGTAACTCACCTCCTGGCTCCCCAAAGCTTGTCCACCATCTTCAAGGCACAAGAGAGGAGTGTGATGAAATATAGTCCACTTGCCTGGATGAGTGCAGCTCCAAGAACACTCAAGAAGCTCAACACCACCTAAACAGAGCAGGCCACTTGGATGGCCGCTCCCTCTGCTACACAATGGCAGCAGAATGTACTATCTACAAGGTCCATTGCAGTAACATGCCAAGCTTCCTTTGACAGCACCTTCCAAACCCATGACCTCTACTACTTAAAGGAACAAGGACAGCAGAAGCATGGAACCACCATTACCTGCAAATTTGCCTCATAGTCACACACCTTCCTGACTTGGGACAATATCACCTTTCCTTCGCTGTCACTAGATCAAAATCCTGGAACTTTCTTCCAAACAGCACTGCGGCATACCTACAACACGTGGACTACAGCAGTTCAAGAAGGCAGCTCACCACCACCTTCTCAAGAGCACTTAGGGATGGGCAATAAATGCTGGCCTAGCCAACAATGCTCACATTCCATGAATGCAATAAAAACAAAATGTTGATGCATCCATTCTAGCTAGGTGGGTTTTCACCTGGTGATTTACATCTCACAAGTGAACATAAGCAGATACTAGTAGCAGGAGCAAGTGTCAGGAGACACAATCTTCTTAAAGATCCACTCAGCTGGATAGAGTTACTAGCAAACATATTAAACACTTGACTATAGCAGAGAGGATGTAGGAGTCCAGGCTAATCATTAGTGGTTCAGGCTGTTGTAAGGATGTCTGCCAAAGAGAGAATGGAAATCCCTGTGGAACTTCAAGCATGGCTATTAAATGAATGTATGCAAACAAGGCTTATGCTGTTTCAGCTTTGAAAGCCAAAATGTCTGCTACTTCCAACAGTGTTAGGAACTAGAAATAATTTAAGTAAATTATGTGTATTTGTGTGTGTTAAGAATAAGATATATCTTTAGGTTTAAGTTTAATTGGTATTTCTGTATTTGTGTATTAAGAAAGGGGGGAACTTGCATTTTGGTTTCACTTTAAAAGATGCCTGCATTTTAATGAGATTTTACAGCTCTTGAAGGGAAGTTAAAATGAACAAAAGGTAAAAAAAAACTTGGCTGTTGCCTAGCAACAAGATGTCCACACACAAATGAGGATAAACAGAACATCAGTGTTTTAGTTCAGTTGAAGCCAGGTGCCAGGAGAAGCTGGGCACAGCAGAGAGAACTACAGAGTGAGCAGATTTCCCAAAAGAAACAAAAGGTCCCAAAGTCAAGGAGTGAGGCAGAAAGGAGGGGTGCCAAGAAGACCTTCTAGTCAAAGGAAAAAAGTGGAAATCTGGGAAGGGTCCTGTTAAGTGAAAGTAACAGTGAGGAGCAGAGGAAGGTTCCAGCCTTAAAGTGAGAAAGCTGCAGGACATAGACTTAAAGCAAAATAGGCTTCTGAGAAGCCAGAAGATCCAAGGAGACAGCCAAAGGTTGGTGAATCCTTACTGGTCTGCACCAGAGTGCTGATTTGGGCTGCATTTGACTGCTTCAGCTGGAGTTTGGGGAGTGAAAGAGTTTTAAGGGTTAATTTAATTTAAGGGTTAATTTCTATCTAAAGTCTACTAGTCTTTCATTAATTAAGCAATTAACTAAAAGTTGCTCTTTGGATTGGGAGAAGGTGAGTTTTAGTCCAGATTCAAACAGGGCTCATTCAGGCTCTGCTTGAAGCTAGTTAATTAGTTAACTAGCTGAAACAGGTTTTCCGAAGCTAGATTCAAACAGCATAAAAGCAAGCCATCTACAGTGCTGCTTTTGTCTGCACGGGAGTGCTGCTTTGGGTTGTATTTGAGTGCTTCAGTTGGAGTTTGGTGAGGTGGGAAGGATCTGATCCTTTCATTTTCTACCTGTCCTAAGGAAAAAAAGAGCAGCAGCCTTGGTAAGTAGGACTTGGTGAATATTTCTACTGTCCTTAATATTGCCTAAATTAGAGGAAGTAAAATAAAGGGAGTAATTTAAGGATAAGTCATGATAGGGCAGCTCAGACACGTGGAATGCTCCCCCTGCATGATGTGGGAAGTCAGGGACACTTCCAGTGTTCATGGTGATCATGTGTGCAGGAAGTGTTTCCAGCTGCAGCTACTTGAAATCCATGTTTTGGATCTGGAACAATGGCTGGAACATTGTGGAGCATCTGAACAGCTGAGCTCTTCATGAATAGCATGTACAGCGAGGTGGTCGCACCATAGGTAACAAGTGCACAGGCAGAAAGGGAATGGGTGACTGCCAGACAGAGTAAAGGCACTAGACAGGTAGTGCAGGAGTCCCCTGGGTCCATTTCCCTTTCCAGCAGATTTTACGTTTTGGTTACTGCTGGGGGAGATGTTTTCTCAGGGGAAGGCAGTGAGAGCCAAGTCCATGGCACTATGAGTGGCTCAGCTACACGGGGCGGGGTGTGGGGGAGAGGAAGAAAAGAGTGAGAGAGCAATAGAGATAGGGGATTCTGTTGTAAGGGGTACAGATAGATGTTTCTGTGGCTGCATACATAGCACCAGGATGGTATGTTGCCTCCCTGGTACCAGGGTCAAGGATGTCACCAAATGGCTGCAGGACGTTCTGAAGGGGGAGGGTGAACAGCCGGAGGCTGTGGTCCATATCTATACCAGCAACATAGATAAAAAGCGGGATGAGGCCCTGCAAGCAGAATATAAGGAGATAGGAAATAAATTAAAAAGCAGGATCTCAAAGGTAGTAATCTCAGGATTACTCCTAATGCTAAGTGCTAGTGAGATCAGGAATAGGAGAATAGACCAGATTAATGCGTGATTGGATATTTGGTGCAGGCGGGAGAGATTTAGATTTCTGAGGCATTGCAGCCAATTCTGGCACAAGCTGGACAGATTGCACCCCAACAGGATCGTGACTAATATCCTCGCAGGAATATTCGCTAATACTGTGGGGGAGGGTTTAAACTAGATTGGCCAGGGGTTGGGAACCTGATACACAAGAGAGGGAAACAAAGATAGAAATGAAAGACTGAAAAGTAAAAAGCAAAAGTGGAAGGAAAAGGAAATGGGGCTGAGCAGCAAATAGGGCCATAGTACAAAATAAATGTGTAAAAAGACAAGTCTAAAGGCACTGTATCTGAATGCATGGAGTATTTGCAATAAGGTAGACAAATTAACAGTGCAAATAGATGTAAATGGGTACAATATGATTGTGATTACAAAGACATGGCTGCAGGGTGACCAAGGCTGGGAACTGAATTTCCAAGGGTATTTGATATTTGGGAAGGACAGGCAAAAAGGAAAAGGAGGTGGTGTGGCATTGTTAGATAAGGATGAAATCAGTGCAATCATGGGAGAGGATTTTGGCTCAAAATCTAGATGTAGAATCAGTCAGGGTGGAGCTAAGAAGCAACAAGTGGCGGAAAACATAAGTGGTAAGGTAGTGGACAGTATTAAACAGGAAATTAGAGATGCATGTAACAAGGGTAATCATGGGTGACTTTAATCTACATATAGACTGGGCAAACCAAATTAGTGCAAATACCGTGGCAAATGAATTCCTAGATTGTGTCCGAGATGATTTTATAAACCAGTAAATCGAGGAACCGAGGGAACAGGCTATCCTAGATGTGGTTTTGTGTAATAAGAAGGGGTTAATTAATAATTTTGTGTGGGGTCCTTTAGGGAACAGTGACCATAACATGATAGAGTTCTTCCTTAGGTTGGAAAGTGAAATAGTCCAATCAGAAACTAGGTTCTTATATCTAAACAAAGGAAACTACAAAGGTATGAGGTGTGAGTTGGCCAAGATAGATTGGGGAACTTCATTAAAAGGCATGAAAGTGGATAGACAATGACTAATATTTAAGGAATGATTGTATGCTTGGAACAGTTATATGTTCCTTTCTGGTGCAAAAACACAACTGGAAAAGTGGCCCAACCATGGCTAACAAAATAAATTTAAGGATAGTATTAGATCCAAAGAGGAGGCATATAAAGAAGCTATAAAAAGTAGCACACCTCAAGATTAGGAGCAGTTTAAAATTCAGCAAAGAAGGACCAAGAGATTGATTAATAGTGAAAAAATAGAGTATGAGAGTAAACTTGCAAGGAACATGAAAGAGGACTGTTAAAGCTTCAATAAGCATGTAAGAAGAAAAAAATTAATAAAGACAAATGTAGGTCCCTTACAGTCCGAAACAAGAGAATTTATAATAGAGAACAAGGATATGGCAGAGCAATTAAGCAACTACTTTAGTTCTGTCTTCACAGAGGAAGACACAAATAACTTCCCAGAAATACTATGGAACCAAAGGCCTAGTGAGAAGGAGGAATTGAAGGAAATTAGTTTTACTAAAAGAACAGTGCTGGAGAAACTAATGGAACTGAAAGTCGATAAATTCCCAGGGCCTGAATCTACACCCAGGATACTAAAGGAGGTGGCCGTGGAAATAATGGATGCATTGGTTGTCATCTTCCAAAATTCTGTGGATTCTGGAACAGTCCCAGCAGATTGGAGGGTGGCAAATGTAACCCCACTATTAGAGGAAGGGGAAAAACAGGGAATTACAGACCTGTTAGCCTAACATCAGTGGTAGGGAAAATGCTAGACTCCATTATAAAGGATGTGATAACAGGACACTTAGAAAATATCAACGGGATTGGACAAAGTAAACATGGATTTATGAAAGGGAAATCATGTTTGGCAAACTTACTGGAGTTTTTTGAGGACATACTAGCAGAATAGATAAGGGAGAACCAGCGGAAGTGGTGTATTTGGATTTTCAGAAATCTTTTGATAGAGTCCCACATAAGAGGTTAGTGTGAAAAATTAAAGCATGTAGGCTTGGGGCATGGATTGAGAATTGATTAGCAGACAGGAACCAGAGTAGGAATAAGTGGGCCTTTTTCAGAATGGCAGGCGGTGACTGGTGGGGGATCAGTGCTTGGGCCCACCAAGCTATTCATAATATATATCAATGATTTGGATGAGGGAACCAAATGTAATATTTCCAAGTTTGCTGACAACACAAAACTTGGTGGTAATGTGAGCAGTGAGGAAGATGTTAAGAGGCTTCAAGGCAATTTAGACAAGTTGAGTGAGTGGGCAAATACATGGCAGATGCAGTATAACATGGATAAGTGTGAAGTTATCCACTTTGGCAGGAAAAACAGAATGGCAGAGTATTATTTAAATGGTGATAGATTGGGAAATGTACAAAGGGACATGGGTGTCCTTGCACACCAATCACTGAAAGCAAGCATGCAGGTGCAGCAAGCAGTTAAGAAGGCAAATGGTATGCTGGCCTTCATTGTGAGAGGACTTGAGTACAGGAGCAAGGATGTCTTACTGCAGCTATAGAGGGCCTTGGTGAGACCACACCTGGGGAAATGTGTGCAGTTTTGGTCTCCTTACCTAAGAAAGGATATATTTGCCACAGAGGGAGTGCAGCGAAGGTTCACCAGACTGATTCCTGGGATGGGAGGATTGTCGTATGAGGAGTGGTTGGACCGACTAGGAGTTTAAATGAATGAGAGGGGATCTCATTGAAATGTATAAAATTGTGAAATTGCTGGGCAGACTGGATGTGGGGATGTTGTTTCCTCTGGCCGGGGGGTTCTAGAACAAGGGGTCACAATCTCAGGATATGGGGTAGACCATTTAGGACTGAGATGAGGACAAACTTCTTCATTTAGAGTGGTGAACCTGTGGAATTCTTTACCACAGAGAGCTGTGGAGGCCAAGTCACTAATTATGTTTAATAAGGAAATAGATAGATTTCTAGACTAAAGGCATCAAGGGGTATGGGGAGAGAGCGGGACAATGTGTTGAGATAGAGGATCAGCCATGATCATGTTGAATGGTGGAGCAGGCTCGAAGTGCCAAATCACCTACTTCTGCTTCTATGTTTCTACTATGGGCATGTGAAGCAGTGGTGTTCTGTTGGCAAGGCTGAGTATCTGAGAGAGGGTGCATGGAAGGTGAAGCTTGAATGCACATGGCAATCTGGGCGAGAGGAACATCGGAAGGAGAGTTTGAAACTCTGGAGGTGGACCCTTGCAAAAGGCATCCAAGAGAGAGCATCATTTGCAAGAAAGTTCCAAAGCAGGTTCTTCTAGAGTGGAGATTGGAAACCCTTGTGTGAAAGCCAGAGTTCAGTGAGACCAGTTGGCTCACAGTGTGACAAGTGTCTGAAGGGAGCTGATGAGGGATCCATTGCATTTGTTTGGGGTGGCATCTGTCACTTGGTCTCAGGGTGTGTTGTGGCTGACCACAGGTCTATTGGTTTACATGGACTGTGTACTTACTGTGAACAAGAGTATAAGATAGCTTTTGTAACTTGTGTTATCTTATGAATCTGTATATATCTGTGGTATATTTGTGGGTGAAGGAGTATTGTTATATAGTTCATCTTTTCTTGTTCAATAAACTTTTAACAAAAGAATAAAGCATTTATTAGTTGACTCCTGTGGCTCTGTTCAATAGCTGCCCTCCACCTTTCTAAATAAAAAAATAAAAGTTAGGATCTATCAAGCTGGGTTCCATCCTGGGATCTGGCTTGTCCAGCAGTGACATCAGCTGGGTTCATAACAAACAGCATGATAGACATCTAATCCATGTGTCACTGATCTGCACCAAGTTGGTTTGTGGCAGAGGTAGAAGTAATGTGCTGCTTGTCCAGGAGAGGGAAAAATGGTGAATGGGGATGTCATGAAAGTATAATAATTTTCATAATATGATTGTGATTTATTGTAAAGGTAGGTTAATAGTGGGGCTTGGATTAATTCCTCTGAGGTGTGTGTGTTTGGGGGTAGAGGGTGGGGTTTAATTGAATCACAGACAGCTAGCCTTGGAGCTTTTAAGTTTTCAAAAGAGAAGCTAGGTTTGAAATGTCATGAAGATATTAATATACATAATGTTACTGGAAATTATTTTAAACTGGGATTGTAGTAGTTGTGTGTGTGTGTGTGTGTCTTAATTGGATTAAAGCCAGCTAGTCTGGGTGCTTTGATGCATAGTAGTTTTGAGATGCTAAAACAGTAAGGTCAAGAGTGTATTTGCATTTTGTTGAATAAACCACTCAAAGACTGGGCATGAAATCTTGCACCTAGCTAGGACACACCAATGTTTATATTACTAATAAAATTGGTACTATGAAAGGGGTTTTATTGTTCGAAGAGGTGGAGTTCAAAGGGCCTGGTGATATAATGAGAATTTACATTCAAAAGGAAGGCTAGGTGTATGTACAGAGCAGTTTTGTGGTAGTCAGAGGCATGCTGCCTGCAACTGTGCGAAGGAACCAAATTGAAAGGAACCTCATTTTGAAATTGTAAGATAAAATGTGCTTTGCCTGGTGTCTAAGTCTATGGGTTATTGTTGGCTTGGTGAAGATTACCTCAGAGTGATTAATTTGGGGATTTGTTTAATAGTTATTTTGGCAGAAATTTGTAGATGTGTGTGTTTAACACATTGTTAAATTAATAAATGTTTAATTTATTTATATTAAAAACCTCTGGAGGCTTGGTGGTTTCATTCCTGAATTTAGGGCTGCATCTCAAACATACCAATTGAAAATATAGGTTATGACAGTTGTTTAAAGTTTCCCTTTGGGATATTAAATAACTCGGCCTTTACCAACTGCTGTGTCATAATAAATGCTAAATTCATTAAAATGGCTGAAGTTTTAGAATGTGAGGTGTGAAGAACATTCACATTTTTAGATAAACCAGAGTAGTGAATTTCAAAGGGAAGTTAAGGTGTTATACCTAGCCCTAAGAGGCTAAGCCAAACACTATTTATTTTTCCCAAAGATTAATGATAATGAGCCCTATGAAAGATTTGTATTATAGAAAAAGTAAAGTTGCAAAGACATATTGGGACAATGGACTTCTCATTTAAAAAGAGAAACCTGTATAAAGGAGATGAGGTTGTGTGAGGGGAATGCATTCTAAGATCTAAAGTGTGTAAAGCCTCTAGGTATCAAGTTGCTGTCTACAGGAACCAAAGCTAAGAAAACTCACTGAATATCATTGTTGAGGGTATTGTGTGCTTTGCCTGGGCCTCTTGAAATCTATTTTGTTTTATTGTTACCTTAATGGACATGTAACTGGGAGCTAGATTAATTAGGAGATTTAAGAGTTATTAAAGGAGTAATTTATAGATCCTATGTGTGTGCTTAAAATATTTTCTTCTATTAATAAATGGTTAAGTTAGTTTTGTAAAAAATAACCTCTAAGTCATGGTGGGCTTATTACTACTGAATGCAAGGTACGCAAATGGAAATAAAGTACAAATTGCAAACAGTTGTGGCAGCTTTTTCAAGTTTCCCTCTTGGATTTAAGCAGCTCAGCATTTACCATCCATTGTTCCCTAACAGGGAGACACAGAGGTGGGTTGCCTACTCAAAGTGCTTCCGCATCTCATCCATTGTTTCCCTCTGTCAGTAATCTACATGCTGCCTCCTCTCCCAATAGCGTGTCTGTCTCTGCACAAGTATAGTTGGAACCAGACGTCATAGGTTATGCCTATACTTGCTGTTATGTATCTCCTGCGATCTCAATCCCTCTGTTGCTCTGTCCTCTGTTACGACCTTTGCTGTTATCCATCTGCAGCTCCCTTCACAGCCACCATTATTGTTGCTGATCACAGAATCCACTGATACAGCAAAGTGAGTCAGGGTCTTTCATTAAGGCATCACAGTCCTAACCATGAAGTGGAAATGGTAATCAAAGTCAAAGTTCAGGTTTGACACAGAGAGCAGAGCCAGGCTAATGGAAATGGAAGGAGACACCCAGACATAAAATGGAGGTAGAAAGGAGACTAAATGACCGAGTGAGTACAAGGAATTACTTTATAATGTTTGGGTGCATGAGATAATATATTCTGCATAATTTTTTTACTCCATCCCGCATTCCAGTAAACAGTGTTCTAATCCCATTTTAAATATGTTTATTTTCCATTGGTGCAGTTTAGTCCATTCATTTAAAATGACCTGCTATCTGTGCAATTAAATTGGTCCTGTATTTTGTATTTTTCTCTAATACACTGTAGTATGCTCCACACATTACTCTTTTGAATGGAGAGTGACTTGGTAGCAATGTTCTTTAGCGCCACAATTATTCATTTATATTAAGAGTAAATTTTTGTTGTACGTTTTTCATGTGTTTTCAACTTAGATTTTATTAAACAGGTTTCTCTTTGCTTTGGGTTTTGGATAGGTTTTCTGTGTTATTAGCCTTGTAACATATTATTACTGATCTTGAGCAGAGTAACCTGATTCATAACCAACAGCGATCCACTTGACATCAAGCTGAGCTAATATTACTTCAGTTACTTTCTTCATCCATCTGCTCCACTGTGCATCTGAGCTGCAGACTGAGTTCAGATCTGAACTCATTCTACCAGACAAGCTCACTGGACAACATCAGCATCAACCTCTGTTCTGACAAAGGGCACCGACTGGAAACGTTAAATCTCTGTTTCTCTCTCCACAGATGTTGCCTGACTTGCTGAGTGGTTCCAGTATTTCTTTTGTTTTTATTTTGACTTTTATGTCATCTGCTTAACAGAGGGGTAGGAATTAACAAATGCAAAAACATAACACAAGCAACTGTACCATCATAGCCACTTGTCATTGCTATTATTACAATCTGCCCGTGAGAGGGTTAAGCTTGATATGTTATGCACAGCTACACTGTCTCTTGAATTATTGTAACTATTACTTGTTTGTTTTGAAAATTAGGGATAATATATTCAAATGGAATTCACTCCTAGATTCTTTACAAAGTGCTCACATTAAATTCGCCTCTTTATTTTAATGAAGAAATGAAAATAAATGAATCTCCGTCATTTCATTAGAGGAAATGAGAGATATTTGATATGAAATCATTAACTATTTGTATGATAACATTGTGCGCTGTAACCTTGTGGTGATATCTTCCAATCTCACATTGAGTTTCAATCCCAGGTTCAAAACCGAGATCTCCTTGAGCTCAGATCAATTTGAAATGTGCTGACAGTCTGAGTTTGTGTCCACTTGTTACACAAATGAAATTGCTGGGTAGAGTTGCTTGTGGGCGGGAAGTATATGTCATCTTACATTGTTTCAGATGTCTTAATAACTCTATTTTGCCTGAATTATTCATTACTATCAATCAATAATATATAACTGTGTATAAGAAAGCGGTAAAAATCACATTTTAAATCCAGGACTTTTTTGATGTATTAAAACGGAAAGCTTGCTAAATATATTTACTGCTTATTGTTGCATGCTACAGTCCGGCTAATGTATCTCATTACACATAATCGATGGGGCCCAGTCTTCCTTTGGAATCAGAAAAACCCACCTGCACATCTTTGCAGCTCATGTGCTGCACACCCTACCCATGTGTGGCCTCTCATGCCATTTTGATCTTTTCCCAGATCAGATGACAGAACAAAACACCTGAACTGGCATGTCAAGCATCCACACCACATTGAGACGGTCATGTAGTCAGAATCCCTGACACTCGCTTACCAAAGTGAATCTTTCATGGAGAGTTTGAGTCCAGGCTGCGCGCTCATGGGGGTCAAAGGAAGCGCTACAATGACACCCTGAAGCCTTCATATTCACTTTGAGCCCAGGGAGAAGCTGGCACAGGATCACTGTACCTGGCACAACCAAATTTTAAAAAAATAATAAATAAATCTGTGCGGCCTCCTTCGAAAGCAAGCGCATGTCAGAGGCAGAGAGAAAATGCAAGGAGAGGAAATCCTGAGCCAGCAGCTCATCCAAAATGTATTTGTCTCCGGTGCCCTGTCCTATTTGCAGCAGAACCTTCCAGGCACAGATTGGCCTTAGCAGTCACCTACGTGCCCACGGGAAGCCTACCTAACACCCCATATGATGAATATGGTCATCTTTGTCTCAGGGGCGAATAAGAGATCAGAAAATTGATACCGAGGCACATAATGTATTTAGGCAGGCGACCAAAAGCTTGGTTGAAGAGGAATGCTTTAAGAAGTGTCTTGAAGGAGCATATATAGAAAGGCATAGAGAGATTTAGGGAGGGTATTCTAGAATTTAGGGCAGAATTTTCCCAGATTTGAACTCTGTGCGATAGCGGGTGGGTAAAACGATGTTTTACTGCCGGCCGCGATGATGGATTTTCACGCTGTATCATCCCAAACCCACCTCATTTATGCACTCCCGGGAAACATGCCATTTCCATGGTGGGTAGGCTCTCATTCGCCCTCCTGCCATCACCCCACTGTTGCAGCACGCCGGCCGCCATGTGTAAAAGGCAGCTGCCAGCACAACTCTCATTGCTACCAGCTCACCATCACTGCCTGGGAGACGTGGCCAGCAAAGGGAAAAAGACCACAGGCCTCCGGCTTAATAAAGGGTCCCTCAAGCGGCTGCTGGATGCTGTGGAGGCCTGCCGGGATGTCCTATACCCTCATTCTAGCCGCAGGATGGGCAGTAACGTGACCAATCTGGTTTGCGAGGCGGTGGCAGCAGTGGTCAGCGCCGGCCCCCTTCAGAAGAGGACAGCCACCAAGGGCTGCACGAGGATGAATGATCTCCTCCGTTCTGCCAGGGTAAGTCACTCTTCTCATCACTCTCTACTCACACACTAGCAAACCCATCACACATCCAGAGGGTCCTCAATCACTGCCACTTCAAGGGACATCACTGTTCACTCTCTCACACACACACACACACCGTCATTGTTCTCAGCCTGCCCATGGGACCACTCACCACCCTCACATGCCAGGCTTACTTATCATCTGGCCTGGCAGGCATCCTGATACACTCTCCCCATCTCTATCCATGCAGGACAAGCTGGCTCACAACGAGAGAGGTCACAGACAGGTGGTGGAATACCCAAAATCAAGGTCCTCATGGAATTTAAAGACAGAGTCACCCAGCTGGCTGGAGAGAATTTGGACTGGTCCTGTGCTGACAGTGAGGTCAGCACTGCTCTCTCAAGTGAGGATCCAGCAGCGCAACATCCTTCAGGCAACCACATTGTGAGTGATGTGCCCTGTTTCACAGGCCACTGCCATGCATTAATTATCTCCCATTACTTTCACAGGCACATTGGCCAAACAGCCAATGGGGTCCATGATCCGGGGTGTCCAATCAAGCCCCAAAGAAACCTCTGAAGGGGAATCTGAAGGCACCCTCCTCGAAGTTCCATCACAACACTCACCCACACCCTCCACCAGCACTGAGGCACACACCTCAGTGGGACCTAGCTTTAGAGTAGACATGGGATCATAATATGGTGAGCATATCACACTGTCTGATTAACAGCAGGGAGCTCCCAGGTCCACAGCATTCAGAGGATTGCTGCAGGCCAGAAATTTGCTGAATCCAAGTCCGATGACAAGCCTCTGGACTTGGTCATGTCACAGTTGCTGGAGCTGCAAAAGCAAGCTAGGGAACATCAGGAAGGGACGTCCACTGCATTCCTCAGATTTCAAGGCACGATGGAGGAGTCCATCTACCTTCAGGCTGAGGCTGGCACTGAGGTCAACACTGGCAGGATGGTGGCTGCCATGGAGACCTTGATCCAGGACATCACTCCCAACAATGTGTACGTGAGAGGGGTGTGGGGCAGCTCGTTCTCATGCCAAGAGCCAGCCAGGGGCCCGCAGTAACCCATAGGGAGGAAGATCAGCAGGTGCACACTCTGGGCCCATCAGGGCGAATCCAATGGCCCTTTCATCCTGGCTGTCCCGGGCAAAATGCACAAAGTTGTGTGTCATGGAGAAGATGGTATCCGTGACCTCATGGATGCATTTGTGGTGGCGGATTGTGAAATCCCACAGAGGTCACCTGTGGAGCCCTGAATGGAGCCACTAGCATAAAAATTGAGCGTCGCAGTCACTTTCACCGCCACCAGCTGTGGATGCCCTCCATGGCCCCTTGGCGCCAACTCCTGCAGCAAGTGGCAGATGTGAGCTACCAGGTCCCTAGACATGCGCAGTCATCGGCGACACTGGTTTTCAGTCGCGTGCATGAATGGCAGGCGGCGTCTATAGACCCTGGGTGTCGCTCGGCACCACCCAGCTATGGCTCGCTTTCACTCCTGGGCAATGTATGCGGGAGCCCCTGCTGCCCCTTCTTCCTGGGTTGCTGCTCCTGCCTTTGCACAGCCAGGTGCCTCAGTCGCTCTCTCCTCCGTCATCTTCACTCTCTGTCGGCCATCAGGCATACAGCTAGGTCACCAGGATCCATGATCCTGACGTGGTCCTGAGAGACGTGGTTAGCATGGGTGTACTTAGCACCTTTCCTGGCCCTGTGTGACAGCCCCTTAATGCTTCCCGGAGAGTGCTAGTCACCCCTTGGATGACCACAGGCGTGTGCACTGCATGGCTGACCTGTCAACCTGCGACACAGGGGAGCGGGCAGGCTAGGAGCTCAACCCCAATCATATCACTATGGCTGCGCCTGATCTGTCTCAGTTGCAGAGGAATAGTCAGTTTATACAGGTGCCCCTACTGTGTGGCCACTTCCCTCACCTACCCTGCGCCCCCCGCCTCGATCTCTGGTGCGTGGATCCAACTCCAGGGCAGCAGTTTTCCCCCACCCCCAACAACAGCAACAGTCGCCTCTGTGGCAGGGCAGCAGTTGGACCCGCACACCATCCCCCTCCCGAAAACAGTCGCCTCCGAGGCAGGGCGGCATTTCGCCCCAGCACCCTCCACCCCGGCGCCCATGAAGCCTGCAAAGCAACAGGCGACCCCGGTGAACTGTGGAGAGCGATGCTGTTCACTCACCTCCGTTCCCCCAAAGTGAAGGCCGCCAAGTGCACGTCGCCTGAGTGAGTGCCGTCATGGAAAAACGTCGATGTGCTTTCCCATCGATGTGGACGGACGATCCGGTGGGGGGTCATCCTGGCGGGATGGCCTTTTGTTGACATGCTGATGTATTACAGTGAGTTCCCCGATGACTGGCTTTTGGTGGGAAATGTGGCCTGCCGTCGGTGGGCTGAGCAGAAGATTACGACCTGCCTTCCCACCATCATGAAATCGATTGTGCCATATTGTCCGCACATGCCACCTATCACGCCTGCTGCCAGCGGGCACGGAAAATTCCGCCCTTAGGGTCTGGAGCGGAATGAACGGTCAACAGTGGTGGAGGAAAGTAAATCAGAGATGAACACAAGGCTAGAAATGAGGGAATAGAGAGTTGTTGGAGAGTTGTAGGGCTGCAGGGGTTCACAAAGACAGGGATGAGTGAGGTCAGGGAGTGATTTGAACACAGCAATGAGTATTTTCAATTGCTGGACTAGGAGCCAACAACGTACAACGGGGATGGGTGAACAAGACTTGGTGCAACTTCGGATACAAGCAGCAAAGTTTTCAATGAGCTCAAGTTTGTGAAGGGAGAAAGGTGGGAGGCCATCCAGTCGAGCACTGGCACAGTAAAGACTGGAGGTACTAACAGCATAGATGAGGGTTTCAAGTAGCAGATGGAAAGAGATGAGCACTGTTACAGAGGTGGAAGTAAATGATCTTTGTGATGAAAAGGAGAGGAAATCACAAGCTCAGCTCAGGAATAGAACAGTGTGAACAATCTGATTCATCCTCAGAGGGTTTCCAGAATGGCTAGGGTGCAGAGTTTGTGGCAGGGATTGGGTAGGTAGTGTTGGGTGTCGTCAATGTACATTTGACGATTCGTTGACAGCATCTGACAACATGGGGCAGCATGTAGGTGAAAAAAGGAAGGAGACTAATGATAGGTCCTTGTGGTGCTCCGAGGTAATGGAGTGGGAGCAGGAAGAGGAGCTGTGTTAGGTGATTCTTTGAAAGTGAATGAATGGATGTTTAAAAAAAACAGGTCAGGGTGGTCCCACACAGGTGGACAACATTAGAGAGGCATCGGGGGATTATGGTGAGGTCAACTATGCCAAAGTGTGCAAATAAGTCGAGAAAGATGATGAGGGCTCGATTACAGTCACAGATGGAGACAATCACACTCATATAGGATGTAATTTGTGACTTTAAGCCATTATATTGCGATGGTGGGGGTGGAATCTCGATTAAAGGAATTCAAACATGGGCCAGAATTTTCTGACCCCTCCCGCCAGCGGGACCTTCTGGCCTTGCCAAAGGTCGGCTGCATTTTCTGGCCCTGCCCCTGCCACGACGGGACTGGAAAATTCCGCCCATGGAGTTCTGGGAAAGATGGGCATAGATTTGAGAGATGACATTCTTGTTCAAGAGTTTTGGGGAGGAAATAAAGGTTAGAGATGGAGGATAGTTTGAGAGGATAGTTTGTCTCGCATTTGTCACACCTGAGGAGAGGGAACCATCAACAATATCAGTTAACTTGGAAACCAGTTTAATAGGAGTAGGGGACAGGGAGCAGGGGATATGTCATATAGACGAGATAATGTTGGAGATGGCATGAGGAAAGATCTTAAAGAAACTTGAGTTGTTTTCCTTTGCGGGGGGGGGGAGTTTGACTTTGTGGCTAAGGAAAGGGATGGATGTTGCAAATACAGGCAGCTGAACTGTTGTATCAATGTTACAGACAAAGAGGTCCATTTGCTCCTCACACTTGTTGGAGGTGAGAGTGCAGTATAAGAAGAGTTTTGATAGTGGGGAAGCTTTGCATTCCAGGTTGACAAGGACCAGTGAGTAGTTTTGGCAGTGAAGAGGAGGGACCCAATCGTGTTTGTATGGTCCAGCCATACCTGATGATGAATGGCTAAACCATTTGCTTGCTTCTTCAGCTCTCTGCCGTCCAGGCAACTGAGCCCCCAAGTTGTCTGAGTTGCAGCGGCAGCATACACTGTTACATGTATATTGTAGCCGAGTGGAGCTATGGATAGTGAGGCTCCAATTTCTTTTCATCACATGGCTGACCAGAAATCTCTCCCACTCTTGTCACCTGCCATTTTGACGTACGTTGGAAGGATTTACAAGTTGGTACTCAACCTGTTTAGTTGCGTAATGAATACATCTTCTTTGGCCATCAAGTCCTGGAGTGGAACTTGAACCTGGAGCTTCTGCCTCAGAGGCAACAATGCTACCCACTGCACCAGAAGATCTCCATTTGCCTGCTGTGAACAGTCAAATTTGCATTTGCTTAAAGGAGCAATGTTGGTGGCCATACTAGTGGAATGACCGGTGGGGGGTTAGAGTAAGTGTTTTACTGGGGACAAGGGCATCAAAGGTTGAAATGACAGTGTAACTGAAAGGTGATTGCAGAAATAGGATGGCAAATGGAGGGCCAAATATTGTTTGAAGTCACTTGGGGTGGACATAGAAGGAAGTTGAAAGTGATAGCCCTAATCAGAAGAGAAGACCTGAAAGAAACATGGGGAAGCACATAAAGGGCCCAAAAGGGTAAGTGACTTTATTTCGCAGTTGCTGCACTGGACCATTGCAGTGTTCATGCAGCAGCCAGAAGGCCCAGCACCATTATTGTCATAGATCTCTTAAGCAGTTGATCACCTCAAGGCCAGGCACAAGGCCCTGAAAAGGGTAGGTCTGCATCAGTGGGAAACCCCAGTCTTTTAAAACGACCTAGGCCAGAATTATCCGTGCCCATTGGTGGCGGTCGTGTTTGACAGTGTGAGCGGACAATGCGGCGAGAAGGCCAAATATCGATTTCATGATGTCATGAAACCAGTATGCAATCGTCCACTCTGCCTGTCCATGGTGGGAGGCATTTCCCACCACTGGACATGGGGAACTTCATTGTAATACATCTGCATATCATTATATGCCCAGCATGCCGGAATCATCTCCCCATGCTGGATTATCTGAGCACCTCAATGTGCAGTCATGCCAATGTGTTTCACAAGTGATTATAAGGCATGCACTTGGCCAGCTGCACTTTGAGGGGAACTCAGAGGCGAGTGCACAGTAACATTGCGCTGTGCTTGCGAGGGTCACCTGTTGGACTTCATAGTTGAGGCACAGGCAAGTCATATTTTCCCAACTGGCTGAGAGTGCAGTGCTGGAGCAAGGGCTGCACTGCGGTTGATGGTAGTGCAGGGTGGGGTGAGGGAAGCGGCCTTGTGTAAAGTTGCCATTTCTTTGCCGCTGAGGCAGTTGAGATACAGCCACATTGACATGATTGGAGTCGGGCCTCTAGCTTATCTGCCCACTCAAGCAACACAGAGGCCTGAAAGTGCCACCAAGCGTTCCAGAGCTTTTCACCCCTTGGGCACAGATTGCAAACGAATGAGGGTTTTAGTGGACTGCAGAACAGTTGGACGACTGGGCACATTATACAACCTCCTTGCTAAAACTGGCCATGGACTAGTCACTAGCGGAGACACTTACAGCCCTTGCAATGTCATCATCCTGGTTTGGACCAGTCTCTCCCATGCTTCAAGCTAACAGTGCAGCCTTGCATTGCGGGTTAGCAGAATGCCTGAGTTGAGAGCACAGCATGCAGTCCAGTGGGTGAAGCTGCCATCAATCAGTTAGACGGAGTGGGGAGAGGATGGGTAGGGTCTTGGGCAACAATGCAGCACACTAAACTCTGGCCAATCAAGTGGTGGCCAGCACACTCTGGGAGGCATTAAGGGGCCTTCAGGCTTAACCAAGGAAGGTTCTTAGAACATCCATGCTGACCCACACGTCTCTTTTTCATCCTTTCATCCTGAATCTTTCATTCAGGAGGAGTACATCAGGAGCGTGGAGCCTGGTGAACTAGCTGTATGTTTCTTGGTGTACAGAGAGCGAAGACAGTGGAGAAGAGAGGGACTGAGGCACCTGGGCAGGGCAGAGGGAAAAGCCGTACCCTCAGGAAGAAGGGGCAGCTGGGGGCCCCCCGCACATGCCACTGAAGATTCACAGTGAGCTGTCGCTGCTCAGTACCTAGCTAGACCCAGGATCTATAGATGCCGTCTTTCATTCCTGCAAATGGCCAATGTCGCCGAAGGCGGCACATATCTAGGGAACTACTCGGTTGCATCTACCACCTGCTGCAGGATTTGGCACCATGGGGACATGGCGGGCATCCACTGCCCATGGCCGTGAAAGTGACTGGCGCTCAGGTGCAGGGTGCCATCGACTGCACTCATGTGGTGCTCAGATCTCCATCGCAGCAAGCAGTCTTCAGCTCAGAAACACTGGGGTGGGGGCTTTCTGTGCCCGCTGTTGTCAGGTGTGTGCAGTGGCGTGAGTGGACAATATGATGTGATTGGTTTCACAACAGCACAAAACCAGTTTGCGATTGTCCGTTCAGCCCGCTGACGGTGGAACGCGTTTCCCGCCATCGGACGTTGGGAACTTCATTGTAATATATCTGCATTTCATTATTAGGCCTGCCAGCTGGAATGATCCACACCCACCCCCCCCACCCCCCCCCCACCCCACCGCCGATGTGCTTCACAACAGCATATAAAAGGCGTGCACTTGGCGAGCTGTGCTTAGAGGTGAGTACACAGTAATGTCATGCAGCGCTCTCCAGGGTTGCCTGTTGGACTTCAAGCTTGAGGGTCGGGGGGCTGGCACAAGGCCAACCTGCAGTTGAGGTGACTTGGGAGCGGGGGCTAGGGCAGCCCTGTGGCTGAATGTAACGTGCAAGCATTCGGGGTGGGGAGTAGCGTGGGCGAGGGAGGCAGCCACGCATTAGGGAAACCTTCTATTTAGTGATCATTCCTCTGCAACTGAGACAGTTGAGGCGCAGCCACATTGATATGATTGGAGCCGGGTCTCTAGCTTCTCTGCCCACTCAAGCAACGCAGAGGCATCACAGTGCCATCAAATGCTCCAGAGCTTTTCAACCTCAAGCACTGACTGCGAAGTAATGTTTTAGTGGACTGCAGAACAGTTGGACGCCTGGGCACGTTGTACACTCGTTGCTAAAGCTGGTCATGGAGCAGTCACTGGTAGAGGTGCTCACAGCCCCTTGTAATGTCATCATCCCAGTTTGGACCAGTCTCCTTGATGGTTCAAGCTAACAGTGCAGCCTTGTAGTGTGGGTTAGGAGAATGCCTGAGCTGAGAGCACAGCATGCAGTCCAGTGGGCAAAGCTGCCGCCAATCGGGCGGGTGGAGGGGGCTGAGGTGGTTGGGGTTTCGGGCAGCCATGCAGCACACCAATGTCTAGACAGCCAAGTGGTGGCCATCACTCTCTGCGATGTGTTAAGGGGTCTTCAGACTTAACCAGGACAATTCTTCGTACACCCATGCTAACCCACATGTCTCTCTCTTTTTATTCTGCAAGAGGGGTATATCAGGATCCTGAGCCTGCTAAACTAGCTGTATGCCTCATGGCTTACAGAGAGCAGAGACAACAGAGGAGAGAGTGACTGAGGAGCCTGGCTGTGTAGAGGGAGGAGCAGCACCCTCAGGCTGGGGATCCTGTACATGCTGCTGAAGAGCAGTGAGCCATTGCTTGTTGGTGCTTAGTGACACCCAGGGTCTATAGAGCCACCTTTTATTCTTGCAGATGACTGACAGCCAGTGTCGCTGAAGACTGTGGGTGTCTAGGCAAATAGTTGGTCACATCTGCCACCTGCTGCAGGATTTGGTGCCACAGGAACATGGAGGGCATCCACTGCCAGTGGTCATGAACGTGTCAGCAGTGCTCAATTTCTATGCCGGTGGCTGCTTTCAGGTCTCCACAGGTGACCTCTGTGGGATATCACAAGCCTCCGCCCACAAATGCATCCATGAGGTCACAGATGCCATCTTTGTGAGGGCACACAACTTTTGTGCATTTCGCCTGGGACCGGGACAGCCAGGATGCAAGAGCAATTGGATTCACCCTGATCTCAGGTTTACCACAGGTGCAGGGTGCAATCGACTGCACTCACATGGTGCTCAGGTCTCCATCACAATACACAGTTATAACTATGTCAACCGCAAGAGCTTCCACTCGCTGAATGTGTGTGCAACCAGGTCTGCGCATGGTTCCCAGGGAGTGTCCACAACTCCTACATTCTCAGTCAGTCTCAGGGCCCTGATGCCTTTCAGGGTCCACAGGGGCTGCAGGGATAGCTCCTCGGGGCAAGGGCTACTCACAGAGAACGTGGCTGACGTCACCATGTGGCAGCCTCAGGCTGGAGCAGAGCGAAGGTATAACGAGGCTCATGCTGCAACTTGAACTTGGTGGAGGAAACCATCGGGATGCTGAAGATGTGGTTCTGGTGCCTGGATGGGTCAGGTGGAGCCCTGCAATACAGTCCACACAGGGTGCCATGCATGGTCATTGCCTGCTGCACCCTTAACAACCTGCACTGCAATGGGGCGAGGGGCTGGCTGAGGACGAGATGGAGGAGCTGGATGTCTCCTCCAATGAGGATGATGTTGATGGGGATGAGAGTGAGAAGCCCCTTGAAAGCGAGAACGATGGCAATGAGGCCATCGCACTGGCCAGTCGAGGCAGGCACGCTCGGGAGGCCCTCATAGCTGCTAGATTGGTGGAGGATGATGACGACATGCAGTGAGGGCACTCCATAGATCCTCACATAGTCTCTTTGAATGCCTGACTCCTGTCTGGCCGAGAGTGGCTCGCTTGTGCTCTGTGATCAGGGTCCTATCATAGAGATGCTGCCGTGAAACTTTAAATGCACTTGATCCGTTGTCAGCCTTCAGTACCTGACCCATTCAGGAGCACGGTGTCACCGGTCACAGATGCTGAAGAGATGGTGGGGGGCCAGCCCCACCTCAAAGATGCTGAGGGCACACAGAGAATGACAGAACCTTCATGACATCCTCCCACGATATTCTGGCAGCAATGACAAACACCATCGAGGTGCAGGCATCAGTAACGTGTCCAGGGAGTGTGAGGTTGGTCCATCACTTTGGTCTGAAGGTTGCACAGAGCACAGGGAAGAGGCCCTGGACTGGGACACCTGCCTTTATTTTGTGCAGAAAGTTTTCACATCCGAGTGACAAGAACACAGCTCATCAGAGCAAGGAGACATACTTGGAAGTTTATTTATAATAGCGAACATTATGTACAAGTGATTAACTCCCATGCCCAGGCTGTGCAACTAAATCTCGTTAACCTTCCTAACCATGACACTACATCTTGGTGATTCCCTGACATCCACAGTGAAGGTGAAGGCAGTCTGCTGTCTGATGACCTTGATAGCATTCTCTGTGTGGCAGTGTTGACCTCTGTGCATTGGCATGCCGGCACCATCACCTCCGAGTGAAGGCGGACAGACTCCTCCATCGTGCTTTGCAATCTGAAGAGTGCAGTGGACATCCCTTCCTGATGTTCCCGAGCTTGCCTTTGCAGTTCCAGCAACTGAGGTATGACCGAGTCCAGAGTCTTTCAGTCGCTCTCAGGAGATTTCTGACATCTAGCAGTCCTCTGAGTTTCAGACACCTGGCAAGTCCCTGCCACCACCTGCTATGGATCAGAGAGTGGGGTGTGGGTGAGCGCTGTGACGGGACTTCAGTGAGGGTGTCTTCAGATTCTTCTTCTGATGTGTCTTTGGGGATGATTGGAGGCCCTGGGTCATGGACCCCCTCGGCTGTTTCCCAGATGTGCCTGTGTAAGCAAGGAGCGATAATTAGTGCATTGCAGTGGCAGGACACATCACTCACAGTGTGGTTGTCTGATGGATGTTGCACCTTTGGATCTTCACTTGGTAGAGCACCACTGACCTCACCGTCAGCACAGGAACGGTCCAGATCCTCACTGGCCAGCTGGATGACTCTATTTCCAAAGTCCATGAGGACCTTGATTTCAGGCATTCCTCCATCAGTTTGCAGCCTCTCCTTTCTTGTTTTATGCCAGCTTGTCCTGCATGAATAGAGATGGAGGGAGTGTAAGCAGGATGCCTGCCAGGCCAGATGATAAGTATGCCTGGCATGTGTGGGTGGTGAGTGGTCCCATGGATGGGATGAGGACAATGAAGGTGTGTATGAGAGAGGGAATGACGGTGTCCCTTGAGTGACGTGAGTGAGGGCCCTGTCGATGTGTGATGGATTTGTGAGGGCTGAGGGTGATGAGAAGAGTGACCTAACCTGGCGGAACGGAGATTATTTATCCTCTTTCGGCACTGGGTGGCTGTCCTCATTTGCAGGCCGTTGGTACTGACCACCACTGCCACCGCCTCCTGTGCCGGATTGGTGATGTTGCTGACCTACCTGCGGCCAGAGCGGGGGATAGAGGACATCACGGTGTGCCTCCACAGCATCCAAAAGGCACCCGAGGGATATATCACTCAACCAGGGTGGCTGCAGTCTTCTTGACTTTCAAGGCCATGTCTTCTTTGGCCCTGGGCCAGAAGCACTGAGAGGTTTGCACGTGGCTGCACTTTAAATATGGCGCCTGGCATGATCAAGTGGCAAAGTGATGGCATGGCGGGCAAATCGGAGGCCGCCCGCCATCGAAACAGCGTGTTTCCCAGGAACGCATGATTACTGAGGCGGGATTGGGACAATACAGCATGAAAAGTCAGTAAAACATCCTTGTTCCTGCTGCTACCGCTCATGGTGCAAATCTGGGCCGATTCTGCCCCTAATGTTGGAAATACAGGTGGGTTGAGACACTGTCAAGTAAATTGCACTTAGGATGCTGTGAGTGGTGGCTGAGTTAGTACCATTGATCGAGCTGATTAGCAGACGCTTCTTAGGTGGAAATGTTTAGTTTATTTACAAAAGTGCTCAGCAGCAACTACACATGTGCTTCCAACCCAAACTCTACTACTGAGTACTGAGGTAGCCCATGCTATACTCCTATTGGGTACTAAAGATCATGTGATCTTCCTTAACAAGTCTTATTCTTAAAAGTATATTACACACTAAATAAAACCATAATTGCCACTGATGCATTCCGCCTATCACCCAGAAGGAAGAGGGAGGAAAAGCAGCCATATTGTTTTTAAAGAAATAAAAATTCAAAATCTGAATTTGCAATTTTGAAAACATGATTGAAGAGGGCTAGCTCTCTTAACCTTGTGGGTTTACTTTCTGAAATGCCAGTGAGATCCTCCAATGCTACTTATGTTCTCTGTAGTCTTCTATCCTGATGTGAGGATTTATGGGTTTACCTCACTCTAGGAAGATGCTTCAAACCTAAATCATTTTTTACCTGGAGGAATAATTTTCCCTTTTTGGCATCTTAGGGAAGCTTGTGAATTCGTTTATTCTTGAAGGAGATGAATGCATTCTTCGGCAACTATAGGGGCGACAATATGCAATATTTATGAGCAACATGCTTTTTCATTGCATGTCAATGGACATAATGTCACATTACAAAAAAGTGCCACAAGGTATTTTGTTTTTTCACTGTGAAATGGTTATATTTAATGGTCCTTCTAAAATTTGGTCCAGAATAGAATCAGTCTTTAAACAAAGGCAGGCACCACCACTTGATTGACTGCAAACTTCAGTGTGTGAGAGGATATTAAAAACATTATTATATTATGTGCGCATTCATTTGGAGTTTCTCAGAATCCTTTCCACTTGATCCTGTTGTGCAGGAAATACTGAAGTGAGGTCAATTCATGTCAAATTTAATATCATAATGCAAACAGAGGATAAATCAATGGGGAGCAAGAGGTTACTGAAAAATAAACCACCGTGTGCCACTGGACCAGTCGTTAAGTGGAACTATATAACCCTGATCTCATGGCTGGTTTACCTCTCATTTATCCACTGCCAAGTTTCTGCCACATATTTTGCGAAGGAATCAGCCAGCAGTTTATAAGAAGCATTTTTATTTTGATTTACATTGATAAATTTCAGATGGCCCAAAGCCAAATTTATATTAAAAACAGAGAGGATTAGCTCAAAAAATACAATAAAGTAGAAATGAATATCTTCCTGTTAATTTCTTTTTCCCCTAACTATTGGTCAATGTTGGAGGTCGCTGGTAATCTGGTAACATGCTAACTGCTAAGGTAGGGCCATGCAAGCACAGAATGGGTGCTACTTTGGTTTCTCCTGGTGCTGCCAGGTGGGATATGATTGAAAGTAATGTGACATAAAGAAGTGCATGGTGAGTAAGATATGTGATGTAATATTATAGGGCAAACACCAGGATGTTTCATGAAATTAGAATCTCGATTACTTGTTTACAATTAAGCATAAACTACAGTTCCAGCTCCTAAGCTCCACTTCCCTTTCAACAGGCCCCTCACAAGTGAGCTACATCCTCCATGATCACAGTGATAGAGGGCGGAATCATCCCAAAATTGCACTAAGTGCGGTAGCAGGTGGGAAAAACAACATTTTACCTGCCGGCCGCAATGGTGGCTTCTCACGCCGTGTCATCCCAAACCCGCCACATTAATTATGCATTCCTGGGAAACACACCGTTTCGATAGCGTTTGGGCTCCGATTCCCGCGCCACGCCATCACCTCGCTACTTTATCACGCCGGGAACCACATTCAAAGTACAGCCATGCGCACACCTCCTTAGTGCTTCCATCCCAGGACTGCTGCAAAGGAGACTGCAGCCCCCAGGTTTAGTGACGCATCCCTCAAACACCTTTTGGATGCCATGGAGGCCCACTGTGATGTCCTCTACCTCAACTCTGGCTGCAGGAGAGGCAGCAACATTACCACTCTGGCTTAGTACGCAACGGGAGTGGTCACCAGTGCCAGTGCTGCACAGAAGAGGTTGGCCATCCAATGCATATAGAGGATGAGTGAACTCATCCATGCCGCCAGGGTAAGGAAACCATCTCATCAATCTAAACACACACACAAACCCATCACACATTCACTGGCATCTCACTCCTCACTCAAGGGACATCACCACTCACTCAGACATACCTTCACATGTCCATCTAGCCTCATCTCCTCTGGAGACTGCCTCCTCAGCCCTCACCATCTTGAGGCCATTTGCACAGATCAAAATATGTCCCCCACCCACACACACCCTGGGATACCCCCTTTCCTCAGTATAGCCCTCACCTTGCAGCCTCTTCCATTGCCTGAGCCCACTTCTCCCCTTTCCCAAGCCAAGCCCTAGCCCTGCAGTCATTAAAAAGCCATCCATGCCTTATGGCTGGCCTGGTAGGTAGAGACCTGCCTGTGAGCTACCTTAAAAGTGACGTGGTGCTGCCTGTGAAGCCTGGTGCTGATGAGTGGGAGTGCTGCCCGAAGCAAGGTAGGCAAACAAACCTCGAAGACCCGAGTGAAGTGCAGCCCGCGAAGTCCACATCTTACATATGCTGTTGCCAAACACGTCAGCGTGCAATCAGGCCAGTGTGCTGGGATGGTCCAGTGTGGGGGATGATTCCAGCGGGCTAGGGTTATAATGATATGCAGATGTATTACAATGAGATTCCCGACATCTGATGGCGGGAAATGCGGCCCACCATTGACAAGCAGAGCGGGCGATTGCAAACTGGCTTCATGATGTCATGAAACCGATTTTTGGCCTTCTCGCCATATTGCCAGACAGGCCCGATGCCAGCGGGCACAGAAAATAGACTTTCCTGTCCTTGTGACATTGTGATTTGTATAAATGATAACTTCATCACAGTGCACGGAGGGTCCCTGTGGTGTAGTTCTGGGGAATGTGTGCAATTGTCCAGAGGGTACGCTATGTGTTCTTGGTGTCTTTTGGATCCCAAATGTTGGTAATAATCTCACTTTTTAAGCTTGGAAAGGTGAGAGCTCTTTTTGTTTAATATTTGCCATGCTGCCTTGTACAATAGAAGGGGTGGTTTGAGTTGGTTCTGTTGCACATTACATGAGTCACAAGTACAGCCATGAAAAGTCACCACCGTAACGCTTACATATAACAACTAGTTCTTAGCTAATTAGTTCCTAGCTCTTTAAAACGTAATGTCCCTTTCAATGTAGCAGTTCCAATCATCAACTTTTCTAAACTAAGGAAGATTATCAATCAACTTTTGGAAGTAAACTGAACCCCTTCTTAGAGTATTTTATGGTGTGCATTCTTTTTTTTTAAAATATTCACAGTATCACTTGGGTGGTAAGATGTTGTGCCTCCATTTTGTAGATTTGGCATTCGTTTCTCTTAGTGGTGAGTTGGTACGTTGCAATTGTGATGTTGAGTGTTGTCCCTGGTGTTGCTAATGTGGTGTCATTTTCTGGTGATGTTGCTAATGTTGTCTGTCCAGATATTAATGTTCCTGTGTTACTGATGGTCTTTTCTGTTTTTCCAGCTCTGGTGCATGTCGAATATGAACTCTGTTCTTTTCATTTTGCTTACCAGTTTCATTCTCAATTATGCAACTTTAGCTGGGCTCCAGGTTTTCATGTATACTTTGTCCTTTCAACAGCTCAGGTAGGGATTTAGCATGTTTGTTGATGTGCTGGCCTCTTCTTTCCTGTGCTTCACTGAGTTGTTGTCTCATTTCCTCCTGGTCACTTGGAGGATGTATTTTGCTTGACAGAGTAGTCTTTTATACATATTTTTTCCATTCAACAGCTCTGCAGGTGATTTCATATCCGAGAGGTGTGGATTAGAATGACAAGGCAAGGTTTGGATCCTTCTTTGTCTCTCAGCATTTCACAAGGGTTCCTTTTGATCCTCTGGATGTGTCTTTCTATAAAATCGTGTCCTCGAGAGTAGTGTGGTAATGAAGTGACGATGTTGAACCCATAATGTTCAGCAAGTTCCTTAATTTCCCTGGATGTGAAATGGACGCCATTGTTGCATATTAATATTTCAGGAATCCCTTGCTCAGCAAACAGAACTCACGCTGCTGAGATGATTATTGTAGCTCTCAAGTCTTCCATCTTCTGGATAAAAGGAAACTTTGAGTAGTAGTCTGCAAATATGCGATGCCATTCTTGATTGTGTGTGAATAAATCGGCTCCCACAGTATGCCATTGTCCGGGTGGTACCTCAATAGTTATTATCTCCTTTCTGCTGTGTGTCCCTGTACTTCTGGCATACATTGCATGTATTTTCAAAGTCTTTGTATATGGCTATCCAGTACACAGCCAATCTGGCTCTGAGCTTACACTTTTCCACTTCCATGTGGCTTTCGTGTATCTTCTGGAGACATTCTTCCTGCATTGTTTTGGGTATCACAATTCTTGATTCGACTTGCAGAACAACATCTTCCAGTGAGATGTCATCTCTGATAGACAGACCAGTACTGCTGTGTTTCTGGCTGTGTTTGCAGTATCTTATCAGGTCATCACTTTATCACTTGCTGAGAGAGTATCTGTAACTCCTCATTGCTGGTGTCATTTCTAATTTGACTCCGTTTCGGTTGTTAGGTGATGAATCTTTATATCTAAACCTTTTACCTCCTGTTTCTCCTGTGGTGACAACCAAGATAAGCTATCTGCCAGCAACATTTCTCTTCCTGGCTTGCATTTCAGAGTAAAATTGTAACTCTGAAGCCTCAAGAGTAACCTTCGTAGTCTTGCTGATGCGCTCACAGATTCTTCTTGTAGATGTGCTCCAGTGGACAATGATCACTCTCCACTATAAACTTTCTTTCATAAAGTTATGGTGGAACTTGTCACATCCATCCACAACTGTCATGTTGGCATATCTGGTCTCAGCTGAGGTTGGAGCTTTGGATGGATTTCCCTCTTGTACTAGGGCTGCTCCCTGTCCTTTTTGTAGAAGCATCTACTTGTAGAGTGACAGGTTTCTTTCAGACATAGTGTGACAGACATGTCTCCTAGCATATTACCTTTTTTGAGTTTGATGAAACTCCTGTCATGTGACTCTAACCACTGGTACTCTACAACATTTTTCATCAGCTTTCGCAGATTTGCTCTGTACTTTGACATATGCAGTATGAAGGAGCTCATGTATTGGATCAAGCCAAAGAAACTTCTCAACTCTCTCTTATCTCTTGGGACTTCCATCCTAGGCAGCCATGATATTTAACGGTTTGTCTTGATTCCATCAGGTGTGTACACCGTTCCGAAGAATTGGCATTCTGTCACTTTTGCAATGTATTTGTCCGTGATTAACTTGATGCCAGCTTTCCTGATTCTCTCCATGGCTTCATGTAGACGGTAGTCATGATCTTAACTGTCTACACCATATACCAGGATATCACCTGCTGTGCAGACTGCTCCTTTACATTTCCTGGATGTCTCATCTACTTTCTGCTGGAACAATTCCTGGCTCACTTCCAGGCAAAAGGTAAACGCAGTAATATGTACCATCCAAAGGGTGTGTTGAATGTTGTCAAAAGTGGAGATTCCGCATCTGGTTTCACGTTCCAGTAGCCATTTCTGGCATCAAGCTTGCTGAAAACCTTTGCAACTGCCAGTGTTGGTGTGATCTCTTCCAGTGTTGGATTGGGGGTAGTAATCCCGCCTTATGGCTTGTTTAGGGTCTTTGGGATCCAGGCAAATTCTTGGCCATCCAATTGGTTTCTCTCTCACCATGATAAAATGTATCCAATCTGTAGGCTCTCTGACTCTGGCAATCACCTTCTTTTCTTCCATCTCTTGGAGCTCTCATTCAAGCTTTCCTTTTATACTATTGATACTTTACATGGGGGATGAATCATTGGTTTCACCACGGGTCAATAGCGATGTGATACTCAAAATCTTCAAAGCATCCAACTGTCTCATCGAAATACTCTGGGTACATTTGCACCGGATCTTCTTTGCATCTGATTGAAGGGCTCTTTTCAATAGATATACTCTCTTCAACCCTTAGTGTTGCCTCCTTCACCTCATGAAGATTCCCAGAAGGCATTTGATAAAGTGCCACATCAAAGGTTATTGCAGAAAATAAAAGCTCATGGTGTAGGAGGTAACATATTCGCATGGATACAAAATTGGCCAGCTAACAGAAAGCAGAGAGTTGGCATAAATGGGTCTTTTTCTGGTTGGCAGGTTGTGACGAGTAGTGTGCCCGGAATCAGTCCTGGGACCTCAACTTTTTATATAAATGACTTGGATGAAGGGACCATAGGAATGGTTGCTAAATTTGCTGACAACACAAAGGTAGGTAGGAAAATGAATTGCGAAGAGGATGTAAGGAGGCTACAAATTGACATAGATAGGTTAAGCGAATGGGCAAAGATCTGGCAAATGGAGTATAATGTGGGCAAATTTGAAATCGTTCATTTTGGCAGAAGGAATAAAAAAGAAGCTTATTATCTAAATGGTGAGATTACTGAGCTCTGAGATTGAGGGATCTGGGTGTCTTTGTGCATGAATCACAAAAGATTAGTATGCAGGTACAGCAAGTAATTAGGAAAGTTAATAGAATGTTATCATTTATTGTGAAAGAAATTGGTTACAAAAGTAGGGGGAGGTTATGCTTCAGTTGTACAGGGCATTGGTGAGACCATATCTGCAGTATTTTGTACAATACTGGTCTCCTTATTTAAAGAAAGATGTAAATGCATTGGAAGCAGTTCAGAGAAGGTTTCCTAGACTAATATAAGGAATGAGCAGGTAGTCCTTGTACCCCTGGAATTTAGAAGAGTAAGAGGTGACTTAATTGAAACCTTTAAGATCCTGAGGAGTCTTGATGTGGAGAGGAGGTTTCCTCTTGTGGGAGAATCTAGAACTAGGGGTCATTATTTAAAATAAGGTGTGGCTCATTTAAGAGAGAGATGAGGGGAAATTTTTTCTCTCCGAGGGTTGTGAGTCTTTGAGGCTCTCTTCCTCAAAAGGAAATGAAAGCAGAGTCTTTGAACATTTTTAAGGCAGAGCGATATAGTTTCCTGATTAACAAGGGGGTGAAAGGTTATCAGGGGTAGGCAGGAATGTGGGTTTGAGGTTACATTCAGATCAGCCATGATCTTATTGAACGGCGGAGCAAGCTCGAGGGGCCGAGTGGCCTACTGCGCTCCTAATTCGTATGTTTGTATGCTCAAGGTTTACTGAGATAATTTGCAGCTCTTCACAACTGCTCAACCTCAGGATAGCGGGACCATCTATTTTAGTGATGTAGAACATACAGTTAACATCTTTTCCCTGGTGTATCCCTCTGATTTGGGTAGTTCCTAGCTGTTGAAATCTCATTTTCCCCCGTATGCTGTTAACGTACATTGTTCTATTTCAGAACACCTTTCTTTGGTTAACCATTTTCTTCCAAATTTTCAGGAACGATCTTCTGGTATATTTTGAATGGGATGATGTTACTCTGTGCTCCGGTATCAATCTTCACCTTCAGGTTTATCGTTGTGGGCTTTTCTCTCACCCTCTTCCTGATCTGAAGGGTTTTGTAAATTTCTTTTCTCTGGGAATTAATCGTATCCAGCCATTTCATGCAGTGGTATGGTTCCTATGTCTATCATGTTCTCAAACTAACCAGCATATTCTAGGGTATGGATGTTTTGGTTTCTTTTCCTATCCATTCACCCTACTGCCCTGGCTCCGGTGCCTAATCTACCTCCTTCTACCTTTTGTTCTGCACATCTTTTGCCAATGATTGGCCTTTCCATAAACTCTGCAGATTGAGCTATATGCAGGACATTTCCTTCTGTCTGTGAATTCATGTGGTCGTCCACAGGTCCTGCACATCTTTCTCTCTCTTTTCTGTATACTCTTTTTTTTTTTGTTGCTTCTGCAATGCTCAACTCTGCTGCATTTATCTTGACTTAACTGAACACTAGCCATTTGGGCAGTCAGTGTCTTAACCTGCCTGCTCATGGCTTCACGTGCTCTGGCAATGTCTACAGCCTGTGATATTGTGAGCTCAATCTTCCCAATTACCGCTTTCTGTACTCCGGGGTCTGCAGAACCCCAAATCAGTTGATCCATCAGCCGCTCATCCATGACTTTAAACTTACATTTCCTAGCTGCATTTTAAAATCTTGTTGCAAAGTTATCAATAGACTGGCCTAATTCCTGACCAAGGCCTTGAAATTCATACCGGTAGATCCAATGATGTGATTTTGGCTGCAGATGGGTGCTGAATCTTCCAAAAACTATGGGCGGAATCGTCCCAGATTTGCACTAAGTGCGATAGTGGACAGGGAAAACTATGTCTTACCCACCGGCCGCAATGGCAGCTTCTCATGCTGCTGCATTAATTATGCATTCCAGGGTGACACACTCTTTCAGTGACAGATGGGCTCTCATTTGCTGGCCACACCACAACCTCGCCGCTTCATCATGCTGGGCACCACATTTAAAGCACATGTATGAAGTGCACACCTCTCTGTGCTTCCGGCCCAGGACTGCTCCACAGAAGAGCAGGCCCCTTTCGGAGCCTGCAGCCCCCCCGGTTTAGTGACACATCCCTCGAGCACCATGGAGCTGTGGAGGCCCACCATGATGTGTCCTCTACCCCCGCTCTGGCTGCAGGAGGGGCAGCGGCATCACCAATCCAGTATGGGAGGCGGTGGTAGCAGTGGTCAGTGCCAATGCCCTGCAAAAGAGAACAGCCACCCAGTGCTGCAACAAGATGAATGGTCTCGCCAATTCACAGAATCATGGAATTTTACAGCACAGGAGGAGGCCTTTTGGCCCACTGTGTCTGTACCGGCTCTCCAAATGAGCATTATGACCTAGTGCCATTGCCTGCCTTTTCCCCGTACTCCTGCACATTGTTTCTGTTCAAGTAATCATCTAATGCCGTCTTGAATGCCTCGATTGAACCTGCCTCCACCACACTTCCAGGCAGTGCATTCCAGACCCGAACCACTCGTTGTGTGAAAAAAGTTTTTTTTTCTCACATCACATCTGCTTCTTTTGCAAATCACTTTAAATCTGTGCCCTTTTGTTCTTGATCCTTTTACAATCGGGAACAGCTTCTCCCTATCTACTCTGTCCAGTCCCCTCATGATTTTGAATGTCTCTATCAAATCTCCTCTTAGCCTTTTCTCCAAGGAGAACAGTCCCAAACTCTCCAATCTATCTTGGTGACTGAAGTTTCTCATCCCTGGAACCATTCTTTTAAACCTCTTCTGCACTCTCTCCAATGTGTTCACATCCTTCCTATAATGTGGCACCCAGAACGATACACAATACTCCAGCTGAAGTCTAACGAGTGTCTTATATAAATGCAACATAACCTCCTTGCTCTTGTACCCTATGCCCCTATCAATAAAGCCCAGGTTATTATATGCTTTATTAACTTCTCCCTCCACCTGTCCTGCCACCTTCAATGATCTATGCAGGGGAGCTAGGAGTTATCACAGTAGTAATTTGTAGACCTATGTATGTGCTTAAAATTATTTCTTTTATTAATAATTGTTTAAAATAGTTTTGTAAAAACCCTCTAAGACTCGGTGGACTTATTACTACTGCATTCAAGACATACATCTTGAAATGAATGTACAAATTGCAAAACAGTTGTGGCAGTTGTTTCAAGTTTCCCTTTGGGATTTGAGCAACTTAATATTTTACCATCTGCTGTGCTATAACATAGCCAAATTGATTTTGTCCTTGAATCCACTGGGACATCCTCTTTCTCCAGCACTGCAACATTCTCCTTAATGAATACTGCTACACCTTCTCCATTTTTTACTTTCCATTTTTATTTTCTGAACATCTTGTACCCAGGAATATTTAACACCCAGTTCTGCCCTTCCTTGAGCCAGGTCTCTGTTATTGCCACAAAATCACATTTCCACATTGCAATCTGCACCTGTAACTCCCCAAGCTTATTTACTATACTTCGTGCATTCACATATATGCATAGAGACCCTGATTTAGATTTTGTTACTTTCTCTCTCATGTGGTCGTCCGTAGCTCCTTTCTCTCTCACCCTGACTCCACCTATGAACTTATTATTCTCTATTCTAGCGTTATCTGTCTCTCCCAGTATTTTGTGCACCCTGGTATCCCTCTTTAATATTCTCTCCTGGTTCCCACACCCCTGCTGAGTTAATTTGAAGCCCTCACAACAGGACTAGCAAAATACCCCACAAGGAGTGCGGTCCCAGCTCTTTCAGGTGCAACTGGTCCAGCTTGTACAGGTGCCATCTTCCCCAGAACTAGTCCCAGTGTCCCAGAAATCTAAAGCCCTCCCTCCTGCACCAACTTTCCAGCCACACGTTCATCTGCCTTATCCTCCCATTTCTGTACTCACTGGCATGTGGCACTGGGAGTAATCTGGAGATTACTACATTTGAGGTCCTGCTGCTAATTTGTTACCTAGCTCCCTGAATTAAGATTGCAGGACCACATCCCCCTTCCTACATACGTCATTGTTACCAATGTGGACCATGACCTCTGGCTGTTCACCCTCCCACAGAAGAATGTCCTGCAGCTGTCCTGTGCCATCCTTTACCCTGGCACTGGGGAGGCAACATATCATCCTGGAGTCATGTCTACGGCTACAGAAAGCCTGTCTATTCCCCTAACCAATGAACCCCCGATCAGTATTGCTCTTCCTTTCTGCTTCCTCTCCTCCTGTACAGCTGAGCCACTCATGGTGCCACAAACTTGGCTCTGACTGCACTCCTCTGAGGAACCAACGCCCTCACCAGCTTCCAAAACGGAAAACCAATTGGTAAGCGGGACTCCAGGGGACTCCTGCACTACCTGCCTACTTCTCTTGGACTGCCTGGTGGTCACCCACTTCCTCTCTGTCTCCAGGCTCTTAAGCTGCGATGTGACCACCTCTCTGAACATGCTACCCATGTAGCTCTCAGCCTCACAGATGCACCACAGTGAGTCCAGCTGCTGCTCAAGCTCTGAAACCCGGAACTCAAGTTTCTGCTGCTGACAGCACTTCCTGCACATCTGGTCAGCTAGGACACCAGTAATATTCATGACTTCGCACATATTACAGGACACGCATTCCACTCAACAGAGCTGCCCTGCCATGTCTTAACACTACTTCCCTTACATTAACTTTATTCTACTTTGGGTTATTTATATTGCTTTATTATATTGGCCCTAAATTTCCCTTATTCCTGGTGCTTCTCAGTTAAATCCAAGTGTAGCTGCTTGTTTAAAAATATTACACTTTTTTCTAATTTACTCACCAGATCCTACTTACCAAGGCTGCCACTCTTATTTCTGAGGAATAGTAGAAAAGGCAAGGAGCACCTCCTCCCTCCTCACCAAACTCCCTCAGGCACCTCTGTTCTTGAACCCTCGCCATTTCTCTCTCTGGTTTTTATAACTCCTCTGCTTTCCTCTAGGTGCTGCTGACTGCCTGTCCCAGGGTCCTCCTCTCGCAATCTGCTCTAGGTGCTGCTGACTGCCTGGCTCGGGGTCCTCCTCTCACACTTTCCGCCAGGGTAAGTCACTTTTCTTATCACTCTCAAATCACACGCTCACAAACAAAAGAACATAAGAAATAGAAGCAGGAGAAGGTCATTTGGCCCCTGAAGCCTATCCCGCCATTCAATGAGGAAGCCTCAATTCCTCTTTCATGCCAGCTTCTCATAGCCCTCAACTCCCCAATATTTCAAAAATCTATCTACCTCCTCTTTAGATACTTTCAGGGACCTAGCCTCCAGAACTTTCTGAGTCGGAGAATTCCAGACATTCATTACCTTCTGAGAGAATAAATCCTTTCGCATCTCAGTTTTAAATGAGTGTCCCCTTATTATGTAAATATATCCCCTAGTTTGACATTTCCCCACTAGTGGAAACATCTTCTCAACATCTACCCTGTTAAGCCTTCTCAGAATCTTCTAAGTTTCAATAAGATCAACCCTCATTCTTCTAAACTCTAAGGAATAAAGGTCTAACCTGTTTAGCCACTTTTAATAAGTCAACCCCTTCATCCCATGAATCAGCCTAGTGAATCTCTTTTGAACTGCCTCCAATGCCAGTATATCCTTTCTTAAATACATGGAACAAAACTGTACACAGTACTCCAGGTGCAGCCTCACAAACAACCTCTACAGTTGTAACAAGACTTCCCTATTTTTAAACTCCAACCCCCTAGCAATACAGGCCAAAATTCCATTTGCTGCCTTAATTACTTGCTGCACCTGCATGCTAACTTTTTGCCTTTCATGCACAAGAACACCCAGATCCCTCTGTGCTACACTTTTTTGGAGTCTCCCTTCATTTCAATAATAGTTTGCCTTTTGATTCTTCCTACCAAAGTGCATAACCTCACAATTTCCTACATTAAACTCCATCTGCCAAGTTTTTGCCCACTCACTCAACCTGTCTATATCCTCTTGCAGATTCCTTATGTCCCCATCACAACATGCCTTCCCACCTATTTTTTGTATTCTCAGAAAATTTGGATACATTACACTCTGCCCCCTCCTCCAAGTCATTAATATAGATAGTAAATAATTGAGACCCTGGGATTGATCCTTGTGGCACTCTACTAGTTACGTCTTTCCAACATGAAAAAGACCCATTAATCCTGACTCTTTCTTCTGTGTGTTAACCAATCACAGAACACATCCACAGGAATCTCAAACCTCAAAGGACAACACCAGTAACACACACACACACCCCCACATCTCCATCAGGCTCATATACTCTGGAACTTGCATCCTCATCCTGTCCGTGGCTCCATTCACCACACACACATTGCATGCAGTGCCATGTGTCCTGCTCACACTCCCTCTCCATCTATTTCCATGCAGGAGAAGCCTAGTCACGTCAGCAGGGAGAGGTCCCAGACCGTGGGTAGGTTGACGCACATTAGACCCCTCACTCACTGAAGAGTGTGCCATTGCGCTGACTGGTGAGGACATGGAATGTGCCTGTAGTGACAGTGAGGTCAGCAGTGAACGACCTTGTGAGGATCCTGCACCACATCATCTCTCTCTCCTGCTTTTGACTCTGCTGCCATGCACTAATTATTTCTACTTTGCTTCACAGGGAGCTCTGCCAAGCGACTGACATCCTCAGCCAGACAGTCCCTCAACTCCATCCAGGTCCTCATCTCTAGCCAAAAGGGCATCTCCTCCATTGAAGAGCTGGAAATAAGCAGCCTGAAGACCCGTCACAGCGCTTACCCACACCCTCCACCAGCGCAGAGACACACACCTCAGTGGGATTTAGGTCTAGAACAGGCTCGGGTTCACAATCTGGTGGTCATTGCATGGACACGTGTCCACAGCATGAGGAGGCAGGTTCAGCCAAGTTCTCCAGCACTCGGAGGGCTGCTGATGAAAAGGCATCTGTGAGGTCTGAGTCAGATGACAAACTTCTGGATTTGACCTTCCAACCCATCCTGGAGAGTCAGCAGAAGGCATTGGAACATCATGCAGAGCTGTTGGAAGCCCTCAACAGAGTGCCACATAGCCGGAGCAGTGCGTCTGCCTGCTCTCTGATGAGGTGGTGCCCACATGCGTGCGTATGGAGGTCTCCAGGGGGAGAACGGCAGACGCCATGGAGACCCTGGTCCAGCAGAACACAGATGTGTGCAGACTTGCACTCCATCATGGGAGCCATGGATGAGTTCCTGCAGTGGCAATGCGAGAGGGAAACAGAGTACCTTGACATACTTCCAGGTGTTCCTTCCCCTCAAGGGAGGAGGAGTAGCAGCTGGACACCCCTGGGTCATCCACTGAGGAATCTGAGGCTGTCCTCTACCTCCGAATCCCTTTTGCCTGTGAGCCCCTCAACCTCGTACTCTGTCACTGTGGGAGGAGCAGCTGGCCAACGAGTGGTTCTGGAGGGAGAAGTGTTTCTGTGGCAGGGCCTTTCAAGCCTAGTAAAAGCACTCTCCCAGGCATGTGAATCCTTCCTGATTGACAATCATCTGACTGTCCTGAGCATTTTCAGTGCTGCCTGCTGGGTTTTGCTATCAGTTGCCCATCTGAGCTGACCTGCATCTCCACCCACCCACTGACCACACTCCCATGCAGCACCTGATCTTGCACACCATGACTCACATTTCACTTTTGGATTTAGACAACATAGTAGTGATTCAGTTTTGCATTCGCTCCCCTGCCCTTCCCCCTCCCCCAGTCACTCATTTCCTTTCCCCCATTACTGTCGACCCCCCTGGCATCACCTTCCACCTCCCACCTCCCCTCCCTGACCTACCAGCCACAATCCTTTTCCTTCGGGGATGTCCAGGTGAACGTGCACGTTCCCTTCCTTCCCGAAAATTCCACCCCCATCCACGTTAACCTCTCCGACCTCCTATTCCCACCCCCAGGGTCTGTGGCAGCCTCCGAGTCCCCACCAACTACCAACACCATCACTTCTACCAAACTCTCAACCTCCCCACCCTACCACCTCACTCTGCTCTTGGTCATTCTCACTGTTCCCTCATTCTATGCCCACCCTCAGTTCGCTCCCCAGGAGACAGTCATGGACTCATCAGAGCCCTCTCTTGCATGTTCACCTGAACATCCCGCCCCCCCCACCCCCTCCCCTCCCCTGCTCTGGACCCCTTCTTCCGCTTGGAACCCCTACCCCCCACCCTGGATTTCCCCCAACCCCCATTGTTTAGTCCTTCCCCTTCCTTCATCCTCCAGCCTAACTCTCTCCCCTCTCCGTACCTTGTCCTTCCCCCGGACTCCCTCCCATCTCCACATTCCTTTCTCCCCCTGGACTCCCTCCCCTCTTTGCACTCATTCCCCCCCCCAACACCCCAAACTCCTTCCCTTACGCCTACCTCTCCAGTTGTCCTCATCTCCCCCATTACCCCCTCCTCCCTTTGTACTTCCACCCCCCCCAATTCTGCCCCTCCCAACTTCACCCCCCCGACACCTTTGTTCCCCCCCCCAACCTCATCCCCCAACACCTTTGTTCCATTCCTCCCAACCTCACCCACCCCGACACCTCTTCCTCTCCTAGTCGATACCAGACCTTCCTCTACGCCCCACCAGCCCCCCAGCACATCTTCCTTTCTCAAACGCAGCTGAACCTTCCTCTCTACCCCCTCGACCATCATCCTTTGTGAGCAGACCCTCAATGGTGACTTTCCACCTTCTGTGAGCTGCTTCACAGCAGAGCCATGTCCATGAGAATCCACCCAGCATGCCGTGGACATTCCTGCAGAGTCCCATTGCTGTTGGGCTCCAGCATCTTCTGTTCCTCAATGTCCGCGATGTGAGCAAGGCCCTGGCAGTAAGTGCCTACTTCTGCACGTCACACTTGTCAAGACGTGTTCTGCACCGGGGTGTTTTCCCTCCTGACGTGGGCGGACGATCCAGCGGGGCTGGGGGGAGATCTTTCCTGCGGTCTGGCCCTGTAATGATATGCAGATAAATTACAATGAAGTTCCAAACGTCTGATGGCGGGAAACGCGTCCCGCCATTGACAGGCTGAGCGGGTGATTGCAAACTGGTTTCACGACATTGTGAAACCGATTTCTGGCCTTCTTGCAATATCCGCTCACGCTGCCGAGCATGCCTGACATCAGCGGGCATGGAAAATTCCGCCCTATATCTGGGTTTTTGCTGTCCTCTGGTAAGCTCCCAGCTGTTAAATACATTAAATCCTATATCTCCTGCCCACAGAAGGATATAGCTGATCCTCTTTTCATTGCCAGTGCCTTTTAGGAAACTATTGAATATTAATCTGCACTATTGTTTAAACTCCACAAATGCCTCTATGATATCATCAGCTCCCCAGTTCATTATGAGCTGTGGAAGTGCATTCATTGCTGTGCTGATCAGCATTTCATTTCTCATTTTCATGCGATTCACTCAGGCTTTCTTCTGGGTCAATTTTCCAAATCAGCACTAAATTAGTTTAAATGCTTTAAGTTTACTTGTGTTCTTGTTGTCTTTTGGATCGCAGACGTTGGTAACAATCATACTTTGGAAAGATGTGTGGGAGGAGGACCCTGGGACAGGCAGTCAGCAGCATTTGGCACCTAACATCACAGGAGAAACATAAGTTCATTGGTTGGTGAGAAACTGCTGTTAGGGAGCGTCATCAGGTAACTGAGAATTAGAAAAACACATTCTTTTTTAAAGAGGGGGCTACTTACGTTTAAGTAAGAAACACAAGCAATAGGGAAATAAAGTTAGGTCGAGGCCAGATTAAATAAAGTTGCATAAGTAAACCAAAGTAAAGTAAAGTTAACACAAGGAAGTAAAATGAAGCCATGGCAGGACAGCTCAGTCTTGTGGAATGTGTGTCTTGTGATATGTGGGAAGCTGTAGACGCTACCAGTGTCCTAGATGACTACACATGTAGGAAGTGTCACCAGCTGCAGAACCTTGCGCTCCGGGTTTTGGAGCTCGAGCGCCAACTGAAGTCACTGTGGCACATTGGCAAGGCTGAGAGCTGCATGGATAACATGGTCAGAGAGGTGATCACACCACAGCTTAGGAGCCTGGAGGCAGAAAAGGAATGGGTGACCACCAGGGAGTCCAAGAAAATTCGGCAGGTAGTGCAGGAGTCCCCTGGGGTCCCACTCACCAATTGATTTTCCATTTTGGATACCAGTGAGGGCTTTGGTTCCTCAGAGGAGTGCCGTCAGAGCCAGGTTTGTGGCACCACAGGCAGCTCTGCGGTACAGGAGGGGAGAAAGAAGAGGGGAAGAGCAGTAGTAATAGGGGATTCATTAGCTGGTAAAACAGACAAGCATTTCAGTGGCCATAGATGTGACTCCAGGATGGTAGGTTGCCTCCCTGGTGCCAGGGTCAAGGATGTCAGAGTGCGGGGGAGGGTGATCAGCCAGAGGTCGTGGTCCATGTTGGTACCAATGACTTAGGTAAGAAAAGGGATGAGGTCCTGAAAGCAGACTTTAGGGGGCTCAGAAGAAGATTGAAAAGCAGGACGTCTAAAGCAGTAATCGCAGGATTACTCCCAGTCCCTCGTGCAAGCAAGTATTGAAATAGGAGATTTGAGCAAATAAACATGTGGCTGGAAAGCTGGTGTAGAAGGGAGAGCATCAAATTTCTGAGGCATTGGAACTAGTTCTGGGGAAGGTGGAACCTGTACAAGCCAGATCGTCTACACCTGAACAGGACATATCGTCACAGGGAGATTTGCTAGTGCTGTTGGGGTGGGGGTTAAACTAGATTGGCAAGGGGATGGGAACCTCAGGGCATGTTCAAAGCAGGGAATGGGAGATAGAGAATTAGTGAGTGATTCTGAAATACAGAAGCAGCACAGGTTAAAAAAGCATACAGCACAGGAATTTGGCAATGTTAAAAGGTGTATATGTAAATGCAAGGAGCATAGTAAGTAAAGCCAATGAACTGAGGGCACAGATAGATCATGGCACCATGATACCATCGCTATAATGGAAACTTGGCTTAAGGAGGGGCAAAAATGGCAGCTCAACATCCCTCGGTATAGTGTTTTCAGGCAGGATAGGGAGGGTGGTAAAAAAGGTAGAGTGTAGCATTATTCATTAAATAATCAATTACAGCTGTGAGGAGGGATGATTATACTAAATGAAGCATCAAATGAGGCCATATGGGTTGAGCTCAGAAATAAAAAAGGGGCAGCCACACTGCTAGGAGTGTACTATAGACCGCTAAATAGTGGAAGGGTGTTAGAGGAGCAAATATGTAGACAGATTTCTGAGTGCAAAGACAATAGGCCAGTAATCTTTGGGGACTTCAACTACCCTAATATCAATTGGCACACGAACAGTGTGAAGGGCACAGAGAGCTCAAAATTCTTGAACTGCATTCAAGAGAACTGTTTGAGCCAGCACATAACAAGCCCAATGAGAGGGGGTGAAGGGGTGAAATTCTAGATTTAGTCTTAGGAAATGAAGCTGGGCAAGTGCATGAAATAGCAGTGGCGAGACCATTTTGGAGATTGTGACCATAATTTTGTTTAATTTAGCATCATTATGGAAAAGGACAAAGATAGAACAGGAGCAAAAGATCTAAATTGGGGGAAGACAAATTTTACAAAGCTGAGAGGTGAGCTGGTGAGAGTGGACTGAATACAGCCATTAGAAGGAAAAACTGTGTGTGTGAAATCAGTGAAAGGCATTCAAAGGTGAGATTCTATGGGCACATTGGAGACATGTCCCCACAAAGAAAAAAGGTGGTACTGCCAAATCTAGAGCCCCCTAATTATCCAGAAGCATACAGGCCAAGATAAAGCAGGAAGAGAAAGCAGTCACAAAAGACATAATATTGTAGAAAGCCTAGAGGAGTATAGAAAGTACAGGGGTGAAGTAAAAATGGAAATTAGGAAAGCAAAAAGAGGATACAAAAAAATATTGGCAGATAAAATCAAAGAAAATCCTAAGATATTTTACCAGTACATTAAGAGCAAGAGAATAACTAAGGAAAATGTAGGGTCTATCATGGTAACCTGTGGGTTGATGCAGAAGATGTGGGCAGGGTTCTCAATGAGTACTTTATCTCTGTCTTCACTAAAGAGAGGGGTGATGCAGGCATTCTAATTAAAGAGGAGGAGTGTGAAATATTAGATACAATAAGCATATTGAGAGGGGAGATACTGGAGGGCTGGCATCCTTTGAAGGTGGATAAATCACCAGGGCCAGATGGATTGTATCCCAGCCTATTGAATGAAGCCTGGAAGGAAATAGCAGATGCTCTGAAGATCATTTTCCAATCCTCACTATATACAGGTGAGGTCCCAGAGGATTGGAGGTCTGCAAACATTGTACCATTATTCAAAAAGGATGTGCAGGATAGGCCAGAAAATTATAGGCCGGTCAGCCTGACTTCGGTGGTGGGCAAATTATTGGAAACAATTCTGAGAGACAGGGTAAGCTGTCACTTAAAAAGGCACAGATTGATCAGGGATAGTCAGCATGGTTTTGTTTGGGGAAGATCATGTCTTACTAACTTAATAGAATTTTTTGAGTAAGTAACAAGGAGGATTGATGAGGGTAGTGCAATGGCTGTTGTTTATATGGATTTCAGTAAGGTGTTTGACAAGGTCCCACATGGCAGACTGGTCAGGAAAGTGAGACCTCATGGGATACAGGGAAGGTGGCAGGGTGGATCCAAAATTGGCTCAGTGACAGGAAAAAAAGGGCAATGGTCAATGGATATTTTTGCGAATGGAAATCAGTTTCCAGTGGTGTTCCACAGGGCTGTGTTGGGGCCCTTGCTGTTTGTTGTTGATATTAATGATTTAGATTTAAATGCGGGAGGCATGATTGGGAAATTTGCAGATGATACAAACATTCACCGTATAGTTGATAGTGAAGAGGATATCTGTCAACTCCAGAATTATATCAATGGTTTGGTTGTGTGGGCAGAGAAGTGGCAAATGGAATCCAATCCACTCAACTCATTAAAAAAGTACCTGGATCTGCATCTGGATTGCTGTAGCCTGCAACACTTCGGACCAGGTGCTGGAAAGTGGGATTAAAATGAGCGGCTTGTTTCTTTTTTTACTTTTTGGCCGGCGCAGACACAATGGGCTGAATGGCCTTTTTCTGCACTGTAACTTTTCTATGATTCTATTGTTCTATGAGAACTCTTAATGTTTAATATTTGCCATGTTGCCTTGTACAAAAGAAGGACCGGTAACTGGTTCTGTTGCACATCACATTGTTGTATTTAGTGCAGCCATAGAAAGTGGAACACTTGCATATAACAATTAGATCCAATTAATTAATTCCTAGCTTTTTACGGATATTTACAGATAATGCAACAATGTATAACAGGCTTCTGGCAAGACATTTTCCTGGTTTAAGTTTTTGAAGGTGGAGAATCTCAAAAAACCAGAATCTATCCTGGCCATCAGAACATTATTAATCATTACTCAAGAACAAAGCCTTTGAAGGTTTCTTTTAATCAGGCTCCCACCCCAACTGAAGAACGATGCCATGTTGCATACTTTGCGAAGCCTGCGAGTCCCTCTCAGCACTCTCCATTGCTAGCGCTAATTCCATGCTGCGCTCTAAATCACTATTAACTTCTGCAAGTAAACTGCACTGAATAGCATTGTCGTGTATGCCACAAATCGAATGGTCTTGCAATGTCATTGAGTGTATCTCCGAAGTCACAGTGCTCAGTCAACTGTAAAAGTTGTGACAACATTCAACTTCTTTGTATTGGAGTCATTATAGACTAACACAGGTGATATATTGAACATGTGTCAGCCATTGGTGTATCCAACAAGTGATAAATGTTTTGTTTTAATGTGTAGTGTTTCCCAAGGCACATGGTTAATTATTGGGAATGCAGAACGCAGGTGATTGCCAGATACTCAGACAGCTGTCACGATGCATTCATTATAAGACAGTCATTTGTATTCCCTTTTTTAGCAGATAAAAAGAATCAATTGCTGGCAGTCCTGATTTCTGTCCATTCCCTCTAGCACATCCTCAAAAACAATATGAGGGGGTGACTTTCGCCCCATACTTAAGGTGTGAAATAGTCTCTGGGGTGGTCAGGATGGGATATTGAACTGAAACACCTGGCTAGCTGGTTTTTATTGCAAGGTACCAACTTGGTAAAAAAATTCTTTCGAGTTATCAACAGTCACAGATTGCAACTCTTTCGAGTACAATCACATTTCTTGGTTTCCGGGAGTGGGACATGAACCCACAACCCTCTGATTCAAAGGTGAGGGTGCTATGAACTGAGCCATGGTAAAGGCACACAATAGCACCAGTTGACCTGAGGACCAATTAAAATAACTCCTATTGCTCACTGAAGAGATTGTTACCATTCCACAAAGGGCAGTTGAGATGTCCTTGTATAGTTAGATGATGGGTGAAATGTTTTGAGGCTGTGACACTGATGGTGATGCAGTTATTGGGAAGTGTGCTTGTGAGATAAGACCTTACTTTGGCTACTGGTGTCAAATCATTAGATTTCTTGTGGCACTAGGAACAACTTCTGGTGCAGGGCTCCTGGCCTCCTCAACAATATCTTCCTACACCCACCACATTATTTGCCTGTGTGGCCTCCTTCTCCACCAGGACCTCCAGTGATGTATTTGAGAAGCTTTGATCCCTCTCCCTCAGTCCCTGAGTCATCCTGTTTCGTCATTGTCTATCACCTACCACACTCTACACCTTCAGTAGAAGTGTGTGTGTGTGAAGGCTACATATACTGCTACATGAAAATTGGCCCTAATCAGTGCTTGATTGCTAAATGAGCAGGTCTCTGGTTTAGCACCTCCAAGTACATCTAAAACATGGCAATCATCAATCAACCCCAAAATTCTGGGGTAAAACCAGACTTTTAGACAAGTGTATCTTATTAGCACCTGTGAGTGTTCTGCCAGCCTATGGAATTGACACTTTGATTTGCAGAATCCATTAAGAAGGTCACGAAATTGCAAACATGCCTGAATAGAGCATCAGTGATCATATTTTAAAAATTGTAAGTGACTCCCTGACAGGAGGAAATTTGCACATTACATAGAACTTTTTGTGGGTTCCTGATGTCTCATGCCATTTCAGTTTTGAATGTTGTCATCATTGCATAGGGAAATGCATCAGCCAATCTGCGCACAGCAAGGCCCACAAATGGCCATGAGATAAATAACCAGGTAATCTGTTTAATTGTGAGGGATAAGTGTTGGCTAGCACAGCTGATGAACTTCCCTGATCTTCTTTGTGTATTGGAATACTTTATGTCCATCCCTGTTCAATGTCTCACCAAAAGACATTTTGAGTGTGGCTATGTTGACTTGTAATTTGCTTCCAGCAATCAGAGATTTTTTTTTTAACCTGCAAGTGCAGGGATGCCTAGTTGATGTTCTTCAGCTGTCCTTCACAGCACACCCTCCACAGCAGGCTTAGAACAGCAAAACTAGCACACTGAGACCAGGATTGCAGTTGTCTTTTAACCTCCTCTTGTGTATTCCTGGAAGGGAAAAAGCAAACATGTGTTTCGCCCAGATCTGCTTTCTTTTCAACTTACGTCATGTCCATAGTCTGGGATATAACACACAGTATATGATTTCTGCTGAGTTGGTAATCAGCCTTCATTATCTCCGTAACCACAGGAGATTCAGTTTTTGCATTACATCTTTTCCTTTGAAGTGTATCTGGCTGAAGTAGCCTTTGACACATTTTTAGGTATGGCATACCATTCTCTGAGCTAGGTGGTCAAGTGTAATCCACATAGGAATTTTCCAAAAAGTGGTTACTTTACAGTCTCAGCCAGCTTTTGCTTGTAGGTCCTTTTTTTAATAACATGCCTCACTTAAAAGTTCAATAAGCCCATAAGTGATTTTTAGGCTATTACTGTGGTCATGGCAGCATAAAAGCAAAAACTGACACCTGGACAAAGTTTCACAATTCTCAATGTTATATCTGCCTTTGGTATAGCACTCTGCTGCTCATATTGTCACTTATATAGCAGTGGTGTTCCCTGTGGCCAGGTTAGGGGTACAAATGAGGGGGAAATTGCCTGAGCATTGTAGTCAAATGCATAAAACCCAATTTCTATGTTTCAACGTGGGCTTCTGACAGTATTGATGTTTGGCAAGTTTTGAGTGTTTTGGGGCAGGATACTCCTTTTAATGTAACAGAACCATTAAAAAAAAACCATTGCATCCAGGAATGAAAGTTCCATGTTTTGTTTTGAAATTGGTTTCACAATCAAGCTTAACAATATCAGCAATCCTAAAACACATCTCAAAAGAGTTTTGTTTGCACAACTAGTTTGACATCAAACTGTTCTATACTTGAAGCAGTTAATTTGCAGGTCCTAAAATACACCTTAATACCAACACTGTCAAAATAACACATGATGTTATTGACAAGTCAAATTGACAATTCAAAAGCTCAGACATCCGCATAAAATAAAATGATGATTATAGCTGACAAATACAATTGACAGGACTTAGGCAAATAATTAACATAAAATGTTTTTAATAAATTCAACAATGATGAGTGATGTTGTAGTCAAGAACATTAATTAGCAATCTATAAACCAACTTAAGCTCAAATCAAGGGGATTTATTAATAATGTCTGAGGCACATCTGTCAAATTCCATCTTAAACAGACCAGAATCCATTTTAATCTTTATTACCATTGTTTCAGATTGACGAGTCTATCAAGAAAAAATATTCTAATTCAGATTTTGATGCAAGGTTAGGTAGTCCAAAATGTAGATCCACAAATCTGGAACTGAAACGTTATAATCACACTGATAAAGAAGGAAAAATGTCCTTTTAATGGGAATTCAGCACACATTCAAGCCAAAATAGCACCAATTTGATTTGCATTTGGCTTTGTGTAAGTAAAACTGTTGAAGAATAATATGGCTTGACTTCAGCCTTGCAAATGAGCATTGATATGTTTATCTGCTATTGAGAGTTACATGTTTCCTAGTTCTAAGCAGAGGTGAAATTGCTCGAATAGAAAAGATGTAGTGGTTGAATGAGCAGCCATCAATGTGGAATTGGAGGTGATAGGTGGTTAAAGAGAAGTCCAGTGTAAGAGGACCAGAATAGACAGATGAAGTTAGAGTGGTGCAAGATCATGAAGGAATTTGAAAATGAGGACCAAAACTATTGAAGCCAACTCACTGGGGTCTGGGAATCCAGCAGAGGTTGAAGGGGTCAGGTTAGTGAGAGAGTAGCATTTAGTGTGGTGAGGTCACTAGTTGAAGCATTATAGATTAATTGAAAATTATGGAGCTGTAACCACAGGGAGGCTGCCTAGCAAATCAGTTGGATTTGGTGGCAAAGTGGGGAGGGAGGAATGAAGACAGGCAATATGGCAAAAGTTAAAGAAAGTGGTCTTGATATTGGAGCGAGTTTGATGGAGGGCGTTGAGTTTGGATGAGAGAGTGAACGTGGAAAAGAAAGCTGAATTCATTGTCAAGCAGTAAGCATGGATTCATAGCTCCTAACTCAGCCTGATGCAACAGCTGGTGAGGTTGAGGAAAGCAAGAGCAGAAGCACGTACTTTCTCACTAAAAGCAAAATGATAGCTTTGGCTTTGCCAACACTAATCTGAAAGAAATTTTAGCTCATCCAGATCTTGATATCAGATAAGTTTTGAATTAAATGAGGACGCAAAGAGCTGGAGGAGAAGTCTTGTGGCATTGTGGTTAACATCCCTACCTCTGAGCCAGAAGCTCTGTGTTCAAGTCCCACCCTAGGATTTCATAGCCAAGGAAGGTGCATTCATAATGTTGATCATCAACCTGCAAATTCTTCCAACATGCCCGTGGCAAGGGGTAAGAGCTTGAGAAACTCCTGGTCAGCTATGCTTGATACAGAGTGTCGACCCTCAAGCTATAGCATCCGTCTTCAGGCTAACAACCTGTTCAAGAAGTCTTCTAAGTCTAATTTTAAAGAGATAGAGCTGTGTGTCATCACATGTGGTATCTGACTCCATGATGACGTTGTCAAGGGATAGCATACATTTGATGATGCAACACACAGGATGTGATACTGTGGGAAAAGAGAAACTGTTGTAAGTGATACAATGCCACTTTGCAAGGAACATGAGCAGAACCAGGAGGGCAGTACCACTAAAATGGACTTCAACAGAGGCATGTTGCAGAAGGATAGCATTGTCAATGGCAGTGAAGGCCACAGAGGGGTTGAGCAGAAAGCTGCATTCATAGCCACATAGAAGTCATTTTTGACTTCAAAATAATGTGATCTGAATGCTGTGGGTGGAGTTAAAAAAAAAAGCAATTTGGAAGTGTTCTAAGAAGTTGTATTAGGGGAGCCTTGTTGCAAGGCAATGAAATATTCCAGGACTTTGGAGGGAAGGAAGTTAGGGACTATGTGGTACAAGTAGAATAAACAATGTTTAAATATATTCAACTATTACAGCTCCTACATTATAAACTAGAAGATTTATTGCACATGAATTTAAAAGTGTGTGTATTAATTGCTAGCACAATTTACATGAAAATCATTATTTCAAGGAATGTGTTTGACACAGATTTGTTTCTTCAGATATGATGTAAACTAAATCAAAACGAATCATGATGTCATTAGTGCCTATGATTATATGATGAAAATGATGCATAGTTTTGTCATCAATCAAATGGTTTGTCAAACATTTCCTTTTTGTTAATAAGACAGTTCCACTTTAAAGTGGCTTCACCTGTGTAATGGGTTGGTTGGATTCAAAACAATTTCTGCATCTTTCTTTTAAACAACTAGGAATCAGACAGGTTCTTTCCCACCATGAATCCATAACATTTATTCCACAATCTCAGACATAACATCTCACACTTACTGATGTGTTTCCAAGCCACACAGATCAGCTTCAAATCTTGCCTGTGCTGGGTTTGCTGATCTCAACAAGAATGGCAGTAACGGTGCGACAATTGCTCACGCACTTTTGGGCAATTGCAAAATTGGCCCGGGTTGCTTTCATGTGTCAGCCATTGCTTAATGGCAGCATCCTTGCCTCTGAGCCAGAAAGTGGTGAGCTCTAGCCTCATTCCAGAAATTTGAGCATATAATAGAGGCTGGGTCTTCAGTACAGCCTTGGCAGAGTGCGACACTGTTGGCAGTGCTGTCCGTCGGATGACATGTCTTCACTCCCAAGTGGGTGCAAAAAGTCCTTCAGCACTACTTGAAGACCAGCTGGGGCATTTTCCTTGGTTAGCGGTTGACTAGAATCTGAATGAAATTATCTGGTAATTTATTTTGTTGTTGCTTGAGGGTCATTTCTTTGTGCAAATTGGCTACTGCGTTCCATACATTTCAAAAGTAATTGATTGTGACGTGCCTTGGGATGTCCCAGGGCTGTAAATGGTGCCATATACATGCAAGTCCTTACTTTAATATGAGCATTATCCTGTGACCTGTTATAGCCATCAGAAGGCCGGGTCAGTCTTGGCTCACTGCCCCCCATGATCAAATAACCTGCTTATATGCATAGCAATACTGGCAGTAAGGAGGTATGCTTACAGTGGACGATTAGCACCAAGGAACCATATATCCTGGTATCAGTTAACAATATTAGCATGAGGAAGAAAATAAATATACCTCCTTTTCCAGCCACTTAAACTTCTCAAGCGTATCAGATCGAGACCTTTGAAAGAAGAGAAAAGGATGAAACAAAAAGCACCTCTTCGCCTCACAATTAAGGCAGTAGATAATCTTTTTACAGAAAACAAAACTTTCCAGCACGTTTAGTTCTTCTGCACCTTCAAGCGACCCTTTTAGTTTGAAAGGGGCAGGCAACATTCACACCCCAAATTCACTAAACAAGAAATGTTTATGTATTTGTGAATTCGCTCAAAGTGGGTATGAGGCAGAGTGCATTTTAAGTATGTTCCACTTGCACTGATCCGAACCCCTCTGTAATTCTAAGTTGAGGGCATTAGATGACTTATCCCCTGGCAGGGCCCAGCCTCTGAGAGTCCTGCAGCAGCAGCAATCACTGCTGTGGTCAGGGGTTTCCAGCTGCTGCCCGAGAAGAACAGTCAAAAGGCCTCCAGCCAATCTGTGGCACAGCTTCACCATAACTAACAAAATGGGACTCATCTTCAAGGTCACTATTCACTCCCTCCAACCTTCTGAATGGAGAGGGACTGCGCACAGCGTCTTTGGACTACTTGTGCTGGGCACTCCATCTCCGCCAGCAAATGAACAGGAAAATATGGCAGGAGAACTGAAATTTTGCTTTTCTTCCTTTAAATAATTGTTCCTGGTCCATGCCTATTTCAAGAAAAGGCACTCAACTCCTTCAAGGGAAACTCAATAAATACCAGAGGCATCTTAAGGACAAGTAAAATGGGTGGTGGCGGTGCAGTGGTATTGTCACTGGGCTGGTAATCCAGAAACCCAGGGTTAATACTCTGGGGACCTGGGTTCAAATCCCACCATGGGCAGATGGTGGAATTTGAATCCAATGAAAATTTAGAATTAAAAGTCTACTGATGACTGTGAAACCATTGCCGATTGACATAAAAACCCATCTGGCTCACTAATGTCCATTAGTGAAGGAAATCTGCTGTCCTTACCTGGCCTATATGTGACTCCAGACCCACAGCAATGTGGTTAACCCTTAACTGACCCCTGAGCAAGGGCAATAAATGCTGGCCAAGCCAGTGACACCCACATCCTGTGAACAAATGAATACAAAGAGGACAGAAACTCAGCATCATTGGTCTTTGCCCTGTTATTTGTGAATTGCCTCTGAGAATAAGCAAAAATTGATCGTACTTAGTTTGTCAGCAAAGTGTAAAATGAAAAAAACAGGCTAACTTTTTGGGGATACATCCTTGATCAAAACCCTGAGTGCCAAGTAGAACTTCAATCTACCATTTATGCTTTTCAGATGCTGGCAGACCTATTGCATATTTCCAGCTTTCGTTATGCATTAGAAACAGTCACATTTTCTTACAATTCCAGCCTTCATTCCATATTATTTGTTTTCCATGCAGCCAGAATATTATTGTAAGAAGAGAGACACTTGCTGTGCAAAATTGTTGTAATTTGACCAAAAACCGTTCTTTGCAAGGCTAGAAGATCTTTTTTGAAGTAAAGTAAACCTACTAAAAGCTGCAGGCTGATGTTTCACTAATAAGCAAGAACTACTGAACTGTGATGTGAAACAACACTTTGGTGTGCCTAGCTGTCATAAAAAGAGAGCTAAACACAGCAGACAACCACACTTCAAAGCTGTGTTAAGTCTTTCAGTTAAACCATGCCTAATTAAGAATGCTTGGAGAATGCAAAAGTTAATTAGTGTGTAGGCCTTCGTGAATCATCACTCATGTTTCAATCGTTTGATAAGAGATGAGAACGGCTGGATTGTATAACCATTATGAACAGCACAGAACATTAATAACTGGGAATGTATCAATGTGAACAATGAAACCCCTGAATTCTGGTTTGAAGACAAGGAATGGGAAGGAAGTCATAGAAACTGATTATGGGAGACAGTACAGGCTGTGATAAGGAAAATCCTGATTGATTACGGTCCCAGAAACTCGTAGGCAGTGGATAATACTAGGGTGAGTTTTCACCTCATGGTTTAAACAAAGAACTCAACATCTTTTCATCTTTCTCCTAACTATACTCAGTTCTGCCGAAGGGTCATGAGGACTCAAAACGTTAACTGATTTCTTCTCCACCGATGCTGCCAGACCTGCTGAGTTTTTCCAGGTAATTCTGTTTTTGTTTTGAACTCAACATCCCATTGGATATAGGAGAATAAGACAATAAGGCCCTGTCAGCATGATAACTTAGGTCCACCCCTGGAAAGGGTACTAAAGATGATGCAAAAAGAGCACTGACTACTGCACCCTAAAGGAAGTGACTTTGACAGTTGTCTCAAACCCACAATCAACAACAGTTGGTAGCTGTATGTATGCTTATCTCTTGTAACATTATTTGTGTACTGTTTGATTTTAGCTTTATTTTAACCAACTTTAGATTGTGTGAGAGCAGTGGTTCTAAATATGTCTTGAAGATATGATAAAATCCTAAAGATGGAGCTTATGTTTGCTGTGTAGTTTCTCATAAATCTCAAGTATGAATCATAAACCTGTAGACTTGGAGTGGAGAATTTCATTATTTATGAGCAGGATGTCCTAATCACCCACAAAAAAAACCAACGCTTCTTTACTGAAAGGCTAAAGGAATAGCTATCAGCAGTAAAACCAGACTCAGTAACCCAGCAGGGATTAAAAACAAGACCCTGCTGAGGCTGAGCAGAGAATCAGATTTGACAATAGTCTAATTTCCAGCAAATCAGGCATAAATTTCGTCTGGTGAAGCCAATTTAAGGAGGTTTGTTGCAGCTTTTAAAAGCATTGTGGAGTTTTACACACTTTATTAGTCTCAAATAAGCATGATGGCAAAAATCCAGGACTCCTTATTACTTCAATTTCTTCAGTAATCTACTTCAATTTAATAGTCCAGATTTTGCTAGAGTGGAGCATCTCACAACATGTCCCATTCATTAGACATGTTCACAAAGGTTTAGTTTTAATATTTTTTGCCCACAAAGTTGCTGGAGGTGGATGAGAAGCAAGTGCAACAGGACAAACAGGACGTCTCTTTAATGAGGTTTAAGGTTTCAGAGAAATAAGCAGCCCAAGGACTAATAAGGAAGGTGATATAAAGGATTTAATGTCAAATCAAGAACAGAAAACAAATAAAGGGAAAGAAAACTTGGATTAAAAGAGGGAGATAAAAAGAGAAAAAAAATAAAAAAGAAGTAAAATTAAAAACTTGAATTTTTAAAAAATCAACAACAATTTTCAACTTGAAGGAACTCCACACGTTTAATTGTTCATTTTCTGGGCAAGAGATATTGAATGGCAGAAATTAATAATTATCACATTATTAAAAGGGCAATTGCACTGTTAATTAATAGAGTTCACTCTCTAGTGAGTTCGATGAGTAACTAATCTGTATCAACTTCACGAGGATCATGGGCAAAGATGCTACCTTTGTGAAGTGGAGCGATGCAAATGGAGCAGCACCTGGTCGTGATTCTCAGGAGTTGGTGGGGCAAAGATGGGCTATATTACGGAGGGGGAAGTAGGCAGCCTTCATAACGGAGAGGCTATGGGGTCAGGAGCTCAGTTCAGTGTCAAAAAGGATGTTGAGGTTGTGAACATTCTGGCTCAATGTGAAACAGTGGCCAAAGAGAGTTTGGACCAAGTGGCAAGAATGCAAAGTTTGTGCTGGGTCTGAAGACAATGGCTTATTCATTTCCTGTCTGTCTCATTGGGCCAAATCTTCCCCTCTGCTTCCAGAAACACAGGCCAGGCCATATCCTGACTTTATGATCCTGAACCAGTCATCTCCTCCCACTCCCACAGAACTTTTGTCATTGTGAGACATGGGCGGGCAAGGTTTGGATTGGCCGCTTTGATAGGCAGACCCAAGGCAATGAGGGAGGCGGGCAGTACTAAGGTAATCTGGTAAGAAGTTCTGCCTTGGTTCTCCAGGTCATTGGCCCAGTGCTCTACATGGTTGTTAAGCACCCTAGTCCTCACCCCTCATCTCCCCTCCATGTCCCATGTCCCCTCCATGCCCTCCATGTATCCTCTATAGCCACTCATCCAGTATCCACTATATACAGACCTCATAAGAAATGTAATAGCAATGAAAAGTCCTGAAGTGGACTGGTAAAAAATTAAACAAAAACAAAAATTGCTGGAAAAACTCAGCAGGTCTAGGGGAAAAAAATGAACCTTTCACAAACTCCTAAGACAGTTAATCAAGCACATATCCATTCATACTCCAGTGAAAAGTATTCTACTCCCACTGGAAAAAAATTAAAATCCTCTTAAGTGGTCATAAGTTATGAAAATGAACAAACACCCATTCAAAAACCAAATCAAAGACACATAATCCTATTATAATCTAATAAAACTGTCAATCACATGAAGTTCAAAGTCTCCTTGACGACAGTGTAAGCAATCCCCTGCTGTGTTCAGAACATTAATAGTTTTGAAACTCAGCCAAGCATTCATAATAATTTCAACTGTGTCAACAAAAAACCAGAGCTAAATACAATGACTATACTAGACCTGGTATTGTGCAATGAGATGGGAGTAATTAATCATTTCATAGTGAAGGTGCCCCTAGGTAGCAGCGACCATAATATGATTGAACTTTACATTCAGTTTGTGGGATGCAGGAGTGGGCCCGAGAAGTTTTTAAATTTAAATAAGGGCAATTATGAGGGCACAAAAGCTGAGCTGGCTAAAGTGATTTGGCAAATTAGGTTAAGGGATAGGCCAATAGAGATGCAGTGGCTAATATTTAAGGGGGAATATTTCAGAATGCGCAAAGTAGATATATTCCAATGAGTAAGACAAAGTCCAAGGGATGGACACACCATCTATGGTTAACTAGAAAGGGTAAAGATAGTATCAAACTTAAAGAAAAAGCATATAATTGTGCAAAGACAGGTGGCAGGTCAGAAGATTGGACAGAATATAAGGAACAGCAAAGAATGACTAAAAGACTAATAACAAGGGAAAAATTGGAGCATGAGAGAAAGATAGCCAAGAAATATAAAAACAGATAGTAAGAGTTTTTATATATTTTTTTTAAAGTTAGTTAACAAAGTGAGTGTTGGTCCTATATCTGGAGAATTCATAATGGAAAACAAGGAGATGGCAGATGAATTGAACAAGTATTTTGCATCAGTTTTCACTATAGAGGATACAAGTAACGTCCCAGAGGCAGCTATAAACCAGGAAATGGAAGTGGGGGAGGAAGTCAGGAAAATTACAGTCACCAGAGATGTGTTACTGAGTAAATTGTTGGAGCTGCGGGCTGACAAGAACCCGGGTCCTGATGGACTTCATCCTAGGGTCTTAAAATAAGCCTCTAGTAAGATAGTTGATGCATTGGTTTTAATTTTCCAAAATTCCCTAGATTCAGGGACAGTCACATTAGGGAAGATTGCAAATATAACTCCATTATTCAAAAAGGGATGGAATCAGAAAGCAGGACACGACCGGCCAGTTAGCTTAACATCTGTCGTAGGCAAAATGTTAGAATCTATTATTAAAGAAGTTATAGCAGGGCACTTGGATAAGCTCTAGCTAATCAGGCAGAGTTAAGCTGGTTTTGTGAAAGGGAAATCATGTTTAACCAACTTGTTGGAATTCTTTGAGGAAATAACATGTGCTGTGGAAAATGGAGAACCGGTAGATGTACTGTACTTAGATTTCCAGAAGGCATTTGATGAAGTGCCGCATCAAAGGTTATTGCAGAAAATAAAAGCTCATGGTATAGGAAGTAACATATTGGCATGGATAGAAGATTGGCTGACTAACAGGAAGCAGAGAGTAATCATAAATGGGTCTTTTTCAGGTTGGCAGGGTGTAACAAGTGGTGTGCCACAGGGGTCAGTGCTGGGACCTCAACTGTTCACAATTTATATAAGTGACTTGGATGAAGGGGTTGAAGGGATGGTTGCCAAATTTGTTGATGACACAAAGATAGGTAGGAAAGGAAGCTTTGAAGAGGACATGAGGAGGCAACAAGGAGATATGGATAGATTAAGTGAGTGGGCAAAGATCTGACAAATGGAGTATAATGTGGGAAAATGTGAAATTGTCCATTTTGGCAGGAAGAATAAAAAAGAAATATATTATCTAAATGGTAAGAGATTGCGAGGTTTTGAGGTGCAGAAGGATCTGGGTGTCCTAGTGCATGAATCACAAAAGACTAGTATGAGGTACAGCAAGTAATTAGGAAAGCTAATAGAATGTTATCATTTATTGCAAGGAGAATTGAATACAAAAGTAGGGAGGTTATGCTTCAGTTGTGTAGGGCACTAGTGAGACCACATTTGGAGTGCTGTGTACAGTATTGGTTACCTTATTTAAGGACGGATGTGTTGGAAGCAGTTCAGAGAAGGTTTACCAGACTAATACCTCGAACAGAATTTTGCCGTCGGCGAGCATGGGGCGGGGCCTGCTCGCCGACATGTAAAATGACACAGGGTGACATCAGGCAGAACCCCCAACATCATCCCGCCCCATTTAACTTTTCAGGAAGACGGGTGCACAGCAAAATCAGCTGTGCACCCGCCGACCTGTCAATGGCCAATTGAGACCAATGACAGGATCATTTAAACAATTAAAGGACCTGCCCGTCCAACCTTAAGGTTGGTGGGCAGGCCAGGAGCCCCGGTGGCAAATAGAAAAAGCATGAAACCGCATCCACCAGCGGGATGAGGTTTCATGTAGGGTTTTTAAAAGTTTAATAAAGTTTTAATAAAGTTTTACTGTAACTTATGAACATGTCCCATCTCATTGAGGGGGACATGTTAGGGAATATTTTTTTTCTGTTTTTAATCTTTTTAAAAGTGTAAACAATCTCCCTGAGGCAGCACTTAGCCTCAGGGAGATGTGCGCTCTTTCATGCGCATGCGCGAAAGAGCGCACTCTTGCTTTTGGGGAATCCCCCCCCCACCGCCTGCACAGGAAGCGCATAGCGCTTCCCGCCGGTCGTAAGGCCCACCCACGTAAAATGACGGCGGGGCCCACTTCTCAGGCAGGGATCGGCTCCCCACCCTCCGGAGATTGGGTTGGGCCCACCCGCCTGACAGGCAAAAAATTCCGCTCCTGGAATGGGGGTGTTATCTTATGAAGAAAGGTTGGACTCACTAGGCTTGTATCTGCTGGAGTTTAGAAGAGTGAGAGGTGACTTGATTGAAGGATATTATATCCTGAGGGGTCTTGACAGGGTGGATGTGGAGATGATGTTTCCTCTTGTGGGAGAATCTGGAACTGGGGGTCACTTTTTAAAAATAAGGGGCCGCCCAGAGATAAGGCGATTTTTTTTTCACTCAGAGGGTCATGAGTCTTTGGAGCTCTCTTCCTGAAAAGCTGCTGGATGTAGGGTCTTTTAATATTTTTAGGGCAGAGTTGGATAGATTCTTGATAAGCAAGGGGCTGTTAGGTTATTGGGGGTATGTTGGGTGCAGATTTCAGGTTACTATCAGATCAGCCATGATCTTATTAAATGGCAGAACAGGCTTGAGGGGCTGACCAGCCTATGCCAGCTCCTTGTTCATATGATCGTATGTACTTAAATGGATGGTGCCACCAAAAAGGTACCATTGTAAAAAATAGTAAACTTAATGTGCAGCCCAGAGGCCAATCAATCCAACTACACCACCAATCAGTTCTCATTCCTCAATCGATTCTCATTCCTGGTCAAACCTCAACTCCTGGCCTCATCCTTTCCCAGTCATTTTCCCCTTTAAACACTTTTGAAGGCCACTGCCAGTGAAGCAACAGCTGCAATTCCAAGTCTTTCCACTAGTGGGTGACATCCAGCAGCTGTCCACAGGTCACTGGTCTCATTTAAATGAGACCTGAGTCATAATATCGGGTGTCCCTTGATTCAAGGGTGACGTCTACTCAGGGTTGCAAATTTCTGCTAAGGGTCTTCATGTGACCAAACAGGTCCATTCTTGACCCACGGATCTTTGGAAACATGGAGCAGGATGTCCCACAAGGTAGTAGGATCCAGAGAGCAGAATTTGCATCTTTTCCTTTTCTTCTCTGGCACTGTTCTGCCTCATCATTAAGGTGTTTGAACTCAAAGCATGATGCAGCTTGATGGACAGGTTGTCACTATTTTGAACGATCCCCCCAGTCATTAATGTCAATGCTGCTGCACTTTCAAGTAGAGCTTCAGAGTGTCTTTGAAGTGTTTCCTGTCTCTTCCCCTGAAATGCTGGCCGTTTGAGAGTTCAGAAAATGAGGGAAATGCTTTTCAGTCATCTGGACAGTGTCCAGACTGTCAAAGTTGATCTTGCAGGAGTTTTTCCTGAATGCGTGTGGATTTGGCTTCAAGGAGTACATTAGCAAGTACTTGTTCAATGGTCTTCCCATTGAGTCGGAGGATGCGACAGATACAGTGCTGATGGAATTTCTCTGGCACTGATGCACAGTCCAGGTCTCACTGCAATACAGAAGTGTGGTGAGGGCAACTGCTCTGTACACTAGGGCTTTTGTTGACTTGCAGAGGTTTTCGATGTTAAGCATTCACTGCCATAGATTGTAGAAGACTGTACTGGTGTAGCCAATTCAGTGTTGGATCTCTGGGTGGCCTTTTAAGAGAGGTGGGTACCAAGGCCCGAGGAAGGTGCTCAACATATTTCAAAGTCTCTCCTTCAACTTACATGGCAGATAGAATGTGTAGCTGACCAGATATGGGTTGGGCTGACTTTCTTATATGCAGAATTGACGAGATCGAGAGCGGCTTGCAAATCTGGTGCAGAGTGGACTAAAAACTGTAGATCAATTATGTCTATGGTGGTTGATTTAGTGTTGGCACAGAGGCAACTACAGTTCAAGAGTTTTCCATCTGGGCAGTATGACATGAGAGAGCAGTTAATCTTTGATGAGGTGAATAGTTACGACTGGGTAGATTGTAAGTAGTATGTAAGCCATCACACAGCCTTGCTTGACACCAGTCTGGATTTTGTAGGCATCTATTTCAGGTCTCCCACTCAAGACAGTTGCAGTCATATCATCATGAAGCAGTTGCCGAATTGTGATGAAGTTTCTTGGGCAATCAAATCTTAGGAGCACAATCCACAGACTTTTGCAATTTACTGGGTCAAATTCTTTGGTCAGTTCAATGAATGCAATGAAGAGTGCCTCAGTACTGCCTAATCAGGCACAGGGCCTGGCTGTTTGGGCCATAAATCAGATGGGTTGTGAAATGGGCAGCTGACCCAAACCCAGTAGCTTCCTTTAAGCCAGGTTATGTTAGTAGTACTCCTGGTGTGTATTCTATCTCTTTCTCTCACTCTGTCTGTTTCTCTCTGCAGTCGCTGTGCTATTTTCTACCTCCTTTTTTTATTGATCTGGAATGTGTGCATCACTGGCATTGCTGCCCATCCCAAAGTTCCCTTGAGAAGGTGGTGGTGAGCCTTCTTGAACTGTTGTAGTCCTTGCATTGTATGAACTACCACAGTGTTGTTAGGAAGGGAGTTCTAGGGTTTTGACCCGTAACAGTGAATGAACGCTGCTATAGTTCCCAGTCAGCATAGTGAGTGACTTGGAAGGAAACTTGCAGGTTGTGTTGTTCCCATGCATCTGCAACCCTGTTTTTAAATGTTTCAGGTTTGGAAGGTGCTGTTGAAGGAGACTTGCTGCAGTTCATCTTATAGATGGTACACACTGCCACCGCTGTGCCAATTAACTGGGTTGCCATGTCCTCTATGGCCTGAATGACTACATAGGTGACATGAATAATCAAATGGCCTTCAGGGAATACTGCAATGCAAAAATTACGTGAGCACACTGCAGACCCTGATGCACAAAAGTGGAAATGTTATATGAGGATATACTAACATCTAAACTTCATTAGAAGGTAAGGGGCAGATTATCCTCTTTAGCACATGGGTATTAAATAAATTGCCTGGATGAAACGGGTGGAGGAAAATCAGAGAGGCACCATTGTGGATATGTGATACTTCATGTCTAACATCCCTAAATGCTCTTAAACCCGGTGATTATTTAATGCTCGAACACGAAAGATGAAACTCTGCTGAAAGTCAGCAGGTATGCAACCATGGGCACCAAAGCCAAGCCCAAACATGTATATTTTCAGTAGAAGGAGTCACTCGATGCAGATCAGGAGCAGAAATAATGGCCATAATTCTCTTTTCCAACATTGAGTGTCAAAGTCAATTGTAGAACCTTACCACTACCTTAACCAACTGAAGACTTTTCCAGTTTTCACGGCTCTGTTACTCGCTGTTATCAGGGCATTTTATTTCTCTCATGAATACTATATATTTCACACGCCAGATACTGGAAGAAATGTCTCCACAATTGCACAGTAATAACAAAATGTTGTAATAATCTCGATTTATATACCAAGGAATTGGTCATAATGGCAAATATGTTTTGATGCTCCACATTGGCTTAGGAGTACAAATACACTGTTTAACATCAAGGGCAATGTTGGAAGGCTTTCAGCTTATTTCCTCAACTAGTGAAAAATGCGTAGATCAGGATTTTCAAGTAGAGTGTTGGTTGGGTGTTGGTTAAGTGTCATGATGAAGAATGCATTCGGAATATATTAGCAAAATACTCAAGCAACCCAGGAATTCAGGTCTTCTTTCATGATGCATTTCATCTGTCCCAAATTAATTTAGAAAACACCAGAGGTTCTCTCCATAGATCTAGAAATCATAGGAGCAATTCATCATATTGGTGGCCAGCCACTGTGAAGGCCTCAGACAGTGATCCTGACCGTCAGGTATCAAGGGTATTCCTTCTGAGCCCTCTACTTGGCAGTCTCACAAAAGCTGGACATTTATGACAAATAACTCTCCCCTTTGGAGAAACATCTCTGGCATTTGATAACATTTCCAAGCAGCTCACATTTTTTTTTTCCCCCCCTCCTGTTTGTTGGCTGGTTACAGGCTCATAGCAGACAAGGAGAAAAACACACTTAAAAACTACAGAATTATTATCATTGATGTCAACAACCTCCCTAATGTTGACTTATTATGTGACATTTTCCATGCAAGATGATGTCACATAAAAAGAAATAAATTGTTTCTGTATATTAGGTGGTTTAATGCCGTATTGTTTAGGAACAAATAAATATTGCTTGCATTCAGCTTTCAGTGCACTGTGGCATGCCTATAGGGGTTAATTTGATGATATCTAACAGGTTGTTTCAGATGATTAAAAAGCGTAATTATATTTGGGCAAAGATGATATTAATTTTGAGCAACATGAGCGTGTCATCCTCAAAACTAATGGCTAATTACCATCATTTCATATTTTGTTCTATTACTGCCATGAGTGCACCTGAAAACATATATGAGGAATTAAATTAATTTGCACTCAAAGTTGTGACTTGTTCACACTACGAGCTGAAGACAAGGTTGTTCCTGGCAACCCATCTCCAGTCTCAATCAACTGACCTGTACAGTTTGCACTGATGCATCAGTCTTCCCCCATGAGGGAAAAAAACATCTGACATTGTCGTTTCAGGGGCATCTGGTTCTGCCTTTGAACTGTGTGAACATTTACGCCACCAAGCAAAACAGACTGCTGCGGAGAGGCTGCAAACCCAAGATACAGGGCTGGGAATTGATTGCTCTATATCAATTGCAGATTCCTCAGTGTTGCTGCATTTATACAAAAGATTTGAAATAAAAGCATCTGTTGGTTTGCCATTGTAACAGACTCAGGCTTGAACTCTTTCACGTTTGGTTGATAATAAGATGGTGTTAGAAACAGGGAGTGCTTAGCATTTATAAAACCTGAACATCTTCTAATGAATCCCATACATTATGGCAGAAATCTGGCAGCATTAGAACAATGTTACAAAGTAATATCATTACAAATAAAATTATCTGTACTGTTAATTTTATTTGAAATGTATTTTCCTTCCCTCTTTTAGCCTCTCCATTCCATGAGCCTCACACAATTTCCCAGCCCAGGATAGACATATTATTTTGTTTCCAGCTCTAAAGGACAAGCGCATTACTCAACTTACGTGAGAAGAAAAGTGTGCCACCCTGTTTCCAGGCTGTTGCGAGTGTCAGTCTGTTACTAATAAATTGGAGCCGTACATTACTGACCTGGCCTTCTCACTGCACCTCACTTCCTGTGGAAAAGACACTTTATCTCCAGTTGGCTAAGGGTCAGTGTGCTCTGCTCTGTGCTTGTACGTTCCCTCACAGTATTTGACATAATGCGGTTTGATGTCGTATTGTTTGAGACACGCTGGTATTTTGCCCATATGTAAATGAGTCATTTTGTTGCGTAATGTGTTTCTAGACTCTGAGAATACTTGGTTTTGAAATGTAAAACTTCTGGGCCCTGGTTTAATGTCACACTGCAGAGTATAAATCAAATTGATTAGCCATTTCAAAAATGCAACCAAGGACACTCAGTGTGGGATGCATTCTTACTGATTTTGTTTGAGTATTAAAGACCGGTTTTCCAGCCAGCCCATTCAGTGGTGTAGCTACATAAATAAATACTTTATGACCCATATGAGGAATTAACAGAATATCTAGAATGCCATTGTCATAATTTACTATGACGCCAGTGTCAATCAGTTTCCTAACAACATCTTTCAGTTTTGCTCCACCCTACACAACAACTCCCCAACCCCCAACGTCGTCCACCCCCACTGCTTGCCTTTTCCAGTGGAGCAACCAGGAGTATCAGCCAATCAGCAGTGTTCTGAAGATATTTTTCAATTTAATGCTTCTTTGCTCAGGGCACCTCAATATATGAGCTTTTCAATAAACCTGCAGCAGCAACAGACAATCAAAGGAGTTTTCTTTGCTATTGCTGCATTATCCAATATCTTAGGTGTGCTAGGTCACCTCAGTGTATCTCACCATGAAACCTCTGGGGAGATATCTTATCAACTGCAGAGCTAATAGCCAATTCTACTGTTATTGTGCAAATTCATTGCCAAACACTTCAAACATACAAAATGGATGGAAAAAGGAAATGACAGCTTGTCCTTCAAGCCAGTACAAGACTCATGATGGCTGGAGGATTATGACCCCAGTGGCGTACAACCTCACCCTACCACAGAGCCATGTGATGTCCTGGGAGGCAAAAAAAAAGAGGAAACCCAAAGCTTAATGGAGAAGAATTTTCCTGGAAGGTTCCCCTCTGACCCCCTCAAACAAACAGAACCAATCTAGGAGGTTGCATAATGTTATTTATAAAAACGCTTATCCTCTATAAGATGAAATCTCTGCTCCAGTCAAGAACTGACCTGACCTCCTCTTGAAAGCCTACAGAAAGCCAGAGCCCACTACACCAACTGGCAATGAATTCCAGAGGCTCACTACTCTCTGGGGGCAGAAGAACTGCCCAACATCCAATCCATTTCTATCCTTGTATAGTTTAAATCAGGCTTGTCCAACCTTTATGTGCGAGAGGCCATATTTCAATCTCTTTCTCACTCAAGGGGCCAATGAGCAAATTTCGGAGAAATAGAGTGGAATCGTCCCAGATTTGCATTTGCACTAAGTGCGGTAGCGGGCAGGAAAATAGTTGTTTTACCCGCCGGCCGCAATGGCGGCTTTTCACGCTGTATCGTCTCAATCCCGCCTCATTAATCATGCATTCCCGGGAAGCACGCCGGGTCGCTGATGGGGCATCCTCTCATTTGTCCGCCCCGCCATCACCTCAGGCCTTCAATAAACTGGGTGCCATATTTAAAGGCTGCCCCTGCAAAGAGCTAGCACTCTTCAAGGGATAGGAAGCTGCTGGGAACTGATGACTGCCAAAGGGAGGAAACATGATGCCCCAGATTTAGCGATGCCTCCCTCGAGTGCCTATTGGATGCAGTGGAGGCCTGCCGTGATGTCCCTGGATGAAGACCAGCAAGCAAGGTTACCAATCCAGCATGGGAGGCAGTGGCAGTGGTGGTCAGTGCAAATGACCTGCAAAAGAGGGCAGCCATGCAGTGTCAATAAAGGATGAATGGTCTCATCCATTCAACCAGGGTGAGTCACTCTTCTCATCACCCTTAACTCACACATTCATAAACCCATCACACATCCAAAGGGATCTCATACCTCAAGGGACAACACTGCTAACTCTCATACACACGCCCTCACATCTCCATTAGGCTCATATCCTCTCGAACTCATGTCCCCATCCCATCCATGCCTCCAATCACCACACAAACATATCATGCAGTGCCATGTTTCCTGCTCACACTCTCTACATCTGCTTTCATGCAGGAGAAGCTGGCTCACAGCAGCAGGGAGAGGTCCCAGACTGGCAGTGGAGTGGCCCACATTAGGCAGCTCACTCACTTTGAGGAGCATGTCATCATGCTGACTAGTGAGGACATGGACCGTGCCTGCGGCGATGGTGAGATCAGCGGCGAACACCCACGTGAGGATCCTGCACCACATCATTCTTCTCTCAACGCAACCATGAGTGCTCTCTCTCCTGCTTTTGACTCTGCCACCATGCACTCATTATCTCTATTTTAGTTCACAGGGAGCTCTGCAAAAGCAACCGACACCCTCAGCCAGCCAGTCTCTCAACTCCATCCACATCCTCACCTCCAGCGAAGAGGACACCTCCTCCATTGAAGAGCTGGAAATAAGCAGCCTGGAAGACCCATCACAGTGCCTATCCACACCTCACTGGGACATAGATCTAGGGTAGGCTGGGGTTCACAATCTGGTGGTCAGTGCACAGACACGTGTCCACAGCAGGAGGAGGCAGGTTCAGCCGAGCTCCCCGACACTTGGAGGACTGCTGGGGAAGAGGCATCTGTGAGGTCCGAGTCAGATGACGAGCCTCTGGGTTAGGCCTTCCAACCCATCATGGAGAGTCAGCAGAAGATGGAGGAACATCACCCAGAGCTGTTGGAAGCCCTCAACAGAGTGGCAGGTGAGTCGGAGCAGTGTGTCTGTCTGCTCTCTGTTGAAGTGGTGCCCACGTGTGATTGCATGGAGGTCCCCATGGGAAGGGTGGCAGACGCCATGGAGACCCTGATCCAGCAGAACATGGAGATACGCGCAGACCTGCACTCCATCGTGGTAGCCATGGGTGAGTTCCTGCAGTGGCAACATGAGAGGGAAAGGGGCCTCCTCGACGTCCCTCCAGGTGCTCCTTCCCCTGAAAGAATCAGGCCGTGGCCCCCAGGCGCCTGAAGGGAGGAGAAGCAGCAGCTGGGTCATCCACTCAGGAATCTCAGAGGCTGTCCTCTCCCTCAAGTCCCCTTTGCCTGTGACCCCCTCAACCTTGTCTTCTGTCACCGCAGAGGGGGCAATTTGCCCACAGGGTGACAGCTAAAGCAAGCCCCAAGGCCTCGGCTCTCCAGAGGACCCATGCCAAAGTCATCAGAGGCAACAGGGCCAACCATTGCACAGGCTGTCTCCATGCCTGCTGTGGATGTCAGGGCAGCAACTAGAAGTGTAAGGACTAGAAAAGTTAAGAATTTCTAATCACAAATGATTGCACAGGTGAATACATTTTGTTAACTTTATAATCTGAAAATATATTCACTTTTCCTGGATAATGTGTAATGGTGTCTTTCAGCTTCACTTACAGGCTTCACGAGTCCTCCCCCAGCATCCACACACCCCGCCTCCTGCCCATCTAGCAGTTCAGCTGCACGTAGTTGGCGCACGAGTGATTCCAGAGGGAGATGTGTGTGTGGGGCAGAGCCTTTCGGAGCCTCGTGCAAGCACTCCCCCATACACGTGGATCCTTCCTTCATCACACTGATCTCAATGTCCTGAGCATTTTCAATGCTGCCTGCTGGGGTTCTCTTTCAGTTGTCCATCTGAGCTGACCTGCATCTCCACCCACCCACTGATCACACTCCCATGGAGCACCTGTTCCCGCTCAACACGAGGCTCCTTTCACTTTTGATTTTAGAAGCATGATACTGGTGAAGTTGGTCTATAGCTCCCCCACCCTTTCCTATGTCATTTCTCCATTACAGTTGACCCCATTAGCATCACCTTCCACCTCCCCACTGTGACCTACCAGCCAGCACCCTTTTCTTTCCAGAAAGTCCAGGTGTACATGCACATTCCCTAACTTACCAACAACCCCACCTCCATTTACACTGACCTCCCCAACCTCCTCCTTCCCACACCCAAGGTTCATGTCTGCCCCCCAAGTCCACACCAATCACCTTTGCCATCCCTTCTATCACTACCACCGCATCCTCACCCTCCCACCCTACCAGCTCACTCTGCCCTCTCTCATTCTCACCATTCCCTTCTACCGCGTCCACCCTCATTTTGCCCCGAGGAGGCATTCATCGACTCCACAGACTCCTCCCTTGCTCATTCACCTGGGACATTGCCCCCTTACTCCTTCCTCCACCCTTAATTCTTCCTCCACACTTACTCCTCCTGGACTCCATCCCCCCTCTGAACTGCTTCCTCCCCCCAGAGTCCTGCTCCCCTCCGAAATCCTTCCTCCCCACAAAGTCCTGGCCCCCTCCAAATTCCTTCCTCCCCTGAAGTCCTGCCCCTCTCCAAATCCCTTCTTCCGCCGAAGTCCTGCCCCTCTCTGAACTCCTTCCTCCACTCGAAGTCCTTCCCTCCTCTGCTCTCCTTCCCTTACACCTTCCTCTCCCCTTGCACCTACCTTCCCAGTTGCTGTATTGTCCCCCGTTACCCCCTCCTCCCTCTGGTTGTGGTTGTTGGAGGTCAGTCATCTCAGCTCCAAGACAGCACTGCAGGAGTTCCTCAGGGTAGTGTCCTCAGCCCAACCATCTTAAGCTGCTTCATCAATGGCCTTCCTTCCATCATAAGGTCAGAAGTGGGGATGTTCGCTAATGATTGGACGATGTCCAGTACCATTCGCAACTCCTCAGATGCTGAAGCAGTCCATGTCCAAATGCAACAAGACATGGACAATATCCAGGCTTGGGCTGACAGGTGGCAAGTAACATTCGCGCCACACAAGTGTCAGGCAATGACCATCTCCAACAAAAGAGAATCCAACCATCGCCCCTTGATGTTCAATAACATTACCATCACTGAATCCCCCACTATCAACATCCTGGGTGTTACCATTGACCAGAAACTGAACTGGACTATCCATATAAATACTGTGGCTACAAGAGCAGGTCCAAAGCTAGGAATTGTGTGACGGGTAACCCACCTCCTGACTCCTCAAAGCTTGTCCACCATCTACAAGGCACAAGTCAGGATTGTGATGGAATATCCCCCACTTGCCTGGATGAGTGCAGCTCCCACAACACTTGAGAAGCTGGACACCATCCAGGACAAAACAGCCCGCTTGATTGGCACCATATCCACAAACATTCACTCCCTCCACTACTGACGCACAGTAGCCGCGGTGTGTAGCATCTACAAGATGCATTGCAGAAATTCACCAAGGCTCCTTTGACAGCACCTTCCTCACCCATGACCACTGCCATCTAGAAGGACAAGGATAGCAGATAGAAAGGAACACCACCACCTGGAAGTTCCCCTCCAAGTCACTCACCATCCTGACTTGGAAATATATCGCCCTTCCTTCACTGTCGCTGGATCAAAAGCCTGAAACTCCCTTCCTAACAGCATTGTGGGTGTACATATATCACATGGACTACAGCAGTTCAAGAACACAGCTCGCCACCACCTTCTCAAGGGCAACTAGGGATGGGCAATAATTGCTGGTCCAGCCAGCAAAGCCCACATCCTGCGAATTAATAAAAAAAAACTCCCTCCCCCCTCACAACATCAACCCCCCTGACACCATCGCTCCCCCCACCGCCAACCTCACCCCCCGGTACCATCCTTCCCCACACCCCCCCACAACCAACCTCACTCTCCTGACACCATTGTTCTCCCCCACCCAATCTCACCTCCACCAGCACCCGGTACACCTTCCTCTCCCAGTTAAACCTACGCCTTCCTCTGCCACCCTCTCTGTACACCTTTCTCTCACATTCATAGCTGGACCTTCCTCTCCACCCCCTCAACAATCATCCATAGCAGACCATGGCCAAGACACTGATGTCCCAAAGTACAACCTCAACATTGACCTTCCATCTTTCGTGAGCTGCTTCGTGGCGGAGCCATGACCATCAGAATCCACCCAATACGTGATGCACATTCCTCCAGGGTCCCATTGCTGTTGGGCTCCAGCATCGTCTGCTCCTCAGATGTCCACGATATGAACAAGGCCCTGGCGGTAAGTCCCAACTCCTGCATGTCATGCTTGTCAAGACACGTTCTGCACTGGCGTGTTTTCCCGCCGACGTGGGCAGTAAATTTGACGTGTGGGGATCATTCAGGCGAGCAGGGCTTATAATGATATGCAGATGCATGAAAATGAAGTTCCCAACATCCAGCAGTGGGAAACACAGCCCACCATTGACAGGTGGAGTGGGCGATCACAAACTGGTTTCACCACGGTGTGAAACTGACTTTTGACCTTCCCGCAATATTGTCCATTCACGCCCGCCATGCTGCCCAACACCAACGGCCATGGAAGATTCTGCCCATGGTGTTTGGCACAACACTAAACATGATTTATTTTTAAGTTGAGGTATGAAGAACATAAGCAAATTGCTGAGCAAAAAAAAAAACAATGTCAAAGCAAGAAATTGATCTTTTTTTTTAAATAAACAATTAAAAAAGATGACCATTAGTGTGTGAGCAGGTGAGAGTGTATTTGTGTCTGGCTCAATCCCACTCTCAAGGTGCTCACTCACTCACCATCACCCACACTCCAGAGACTGGAAATGAGCCAGAGACGCACACACACACTCTCTCTCTCTCTTTCACACACACTCTCTCACACGCGCACACTCACTCTCACACACGTACACTTTCTCTTGCACACTCACACTCTCTCTCACAGACACACTGTTTATCTCTCTTTCACACACTCTCTCTCTCTCTCTTGCACACTCACACTCTCCCTCTCACACACTCTCTCTCACACACACAGTTTATCTCTCACACACTCTCTCTCTCTCTCTCTTGCACACTCACACTCTCCCTCTCACACACTCTCTCTCACACACACACTGTTTATCTCTCTTTCACACACTCTCTCTCTCTCTTGCACACTCACACTCTCTCTCACACACACACTGTTTATCTCTCTTTCACACGCACTCTCTCTCTCTCTTGCACACTCACACTCTCCCTCTCACACACACTCTCTCACACACACATTATGGCTCCTCCCGCCGGCAGGATTTTCCAGTCCCACTGAAGTCAGTGGACCTTTGAATGGCTCTCTGCATTTTACGGCACTGCCCCCGCTGCTATTGGGCCATAATATCTCGCCCACTCTCACCCTCACCCTCACACACATACACACACCCGATCATTCATTCACTCACACCCACCAGGTTTGGATGGTTTGGAGATTAAACAGTGAGGAGAGGTTTGGGACTCTTTCTCTCTGCTATACCTAATACTCTGGCTGTCCCAGCTCCTGCTGTCGCTGTTGCTTCAACAGCCACTCTGCCATCTTGAATAGTGGAGGGGCGCTTGTCTCTCTCTCCCCCTCCTGGCAGCCAGTGCCTCTCTCTCTCTCTTTCTCTCTTCCAGCTGGCAGCTGGTCTCTTTCTCTCTTTCTCTCTCTCTCTCCCCCAACCGACAACCAGTCTCTTTCTTTTTCTCTCCCCAGCCCGGCAGCCAGTCTCTCTCTTTCTGACTCTCTTATGCACTCCCCCTTCATTGAAAGCCTATCTTCCCCCGTCTCCACCCCCCAAATCCCCAGCAGACTCACCACTGGTGTTCAGGCCTCAGGCTAAATGAAGCACACTGTTTGCTGCTCGTCCAATCAGAGAGACTGTTTCTCTTCGCATTTGCTGCTGATAGGCTCAGCAAACATGGCAGAGAAACTGTCTCTGATTGGGGAGCGGCTCCTTGCAGTATCTTTCACTGCATTTACTTGTAATTTGAACACCGAGTCCACAGGGCGGATGGGGAGGCTTGGCAGGCTGGATCTGCCTGTGGGCCAAAGGGTTGGACAGGCCTGGTTTAAACCTATGTCCATAGCCCTCACCAGTCTATTAAACTGGAATAATCTATCAATAGGCATGCCAATGATTACATCACATTATTGTGTCATCTGTGGTATGGTTGGTAGTTCTCATCTCCGAGTCAGGTGGATGTGTGATTCTAGTCCCACGCCAGAGGCTTAAGCACAAAAACCTAGGCCAATTCTCCAGCGCAGTACTAAAGGAGTACTGCACTGTTGGGGGAACCACCTTCGGAGTAGATGTTAAACTGAGAGGAATACAGTTAACGTTTCGAGTCCGTATGACTCTTCATCAGAACTAAGGAAAAACAGAAATGAGGTGAAATATAAGCTGGTTATATTTCACCTCATTTCTGTTTTTCCTTAGTTCTGATGAAGAGCCATACGGACTCGAAACGTTAACTATATTCCTCTCCACAGATGCCGTCAGACCTGCGGAGTTTTTCCAGCTGTTTTTGTTTTTGTTTCAGATTTCTACCATCCACAGTATTTTGCTTTTATCTTAGTGTTAAACTGAGACCGCATCTGCTCTTTCAGGTGGACATAAAGATAGTTTACTCTCTCAACCTCTTTATGTCTGTTGTTCCCTACAAACCACATGCGTATTCTGTGTTAACTCTAGAGCATGTATTTACCCAAGTGTTATGATCCCAGTGGAAATGAACAAACTAAAAGAACCAAATTTACCGACTGACCCCAATGAAAAACCAATAGACGAGATTCACTTTCTATTACTTTTACTTTAAACATCAAATTAAAATCGACATAAATTAATCATGCGTTAACAGGCAAATTGTGATCAATATAAACTATACATGACACTTTAAGTAGCAAATGAAGCATAGTTAGGTCTCATTGATTTACTAGGCAGTCCACTAAGCATTTAAGGCACAAGTCCCAGCCACAAAGTCCTTCAAAACTCTGAACTTCCTCAGTTCGAATTCCAGCTCCTTTACTTTGAGGCTTTAGCCATCAATTCCCAACCAACAGCAGCTTGTCCACCTGAATTCCTTGGATCACAATTTTTACCAAAAGGCACATTTTTTTGTAATTAGTTCTGCGTTGGATCCAGCCTTCTTAGTCTTCTTCTCCAGCTGCACCATGACTGTCTTCTACAGTCCAAACTGGTCAACTGAGCCTCATTGTCATGCTGCCTCAGGCCACATGGGCCTCCCTACCTTCACAGAGCTTGACATTGCCGCGCTTGACAGCTGATGACACAATCAGCTCACCCCTAAAGGTGCAAACTACAACTCCCAGAGTGCATCAGGGAAAGCATGGCTCTGCAGTGTGGACTTTAGGTAGGCCCTCAGTGTGGAATGTGGCTGGGCTGGCGACAGCCTATTTTTGCGTCCTTGCCACCGCCTTGGTCTGCAGGCCGACCAAAGCCCAAGCCGCCGCGCCAGCCTGCGAACTCTGCAAACCGCGGAGCTCACCACACAAGTTCAATGCCATTTGTCAGTGTTTAGCCCACTTCCCCAACACATGCAATTTTTTCTTCATTCGGTTGCACTTTTTTGCTGTCCTAACCCTTGCACAGATTTTGGTATCATCTGCAAATTTGCTTTTTTTTTAAATTCTTGCATGGAATGTGGGCATCGCTGGCAAGGCCAGAATTTGTTGCCCATCCCTAATTGACCTTGAACATACATACATACAAACATATGAGTTAGGAGCAGGAGAAGACCATTCGGCCCCTTGAGCCTGCTCTGCCATTCTATAAGATCATGGCTGATCTGATTGTGGCCTCAGCTCCACATTCTGCTTACTCCCGGTAACCTTTGTGTCATGGACAGGTGAGAGACAGTTCAAACTGCACTGATTTCCTCTTATCACCTGCCCGTAAGCAGAAGGTGGTTTGAATTAATTTTTTTGAAAGAATAGGTGGTGGCGTGTTTTCCCAATCCCTCGGTTTTTGTGATCTAATTTTATTAATTAACCACAACAAAGTTGAGTTAGGATTAAATCAGAAGGTTAGTTTATATTACACATTCAAAACCTGGAACAAAATGAGTGTTCACCAGTTTCCCCTCCACACATTCACACAGCAAAAGTGGGCGAGGGGATAGTTGAAAGGAGTTTTACTGTACAAAGACCACAAAAAAATGGATATTAATTCATGTGAGTTTCAGAGTCCAAAATCAGAGTCCAGAGGATATTTCTTTCATGGTAGGGTTTTGTTCCCATTTGTTTCTGGCTGGTTAAACGATACAAGAATCCTTGGAATGAATGATGATGCTGCACAATGGGCTTTTCTGTGTTTATAACAGTTGGCAGGTGTTGATCAGATACTTTTGGAATCAAGCAGGCTTTGAGGAGTTGAGGCAGCTTACCCAGCCTGGCTGCTGGGGGTTCTGCCCAGTTGATGTTAAAATAGTAACCTGGCTGTGAAGACCAGAGATATAATATTAAACTGTTCAAAAGACTGGAGGCTTGGGTCATGTGACTTCCCTTCTCCACAATGACTTCAAAAGGGATGTTTATCCAGCATCTGGAATTGGCTTTGGTTTCAGGACTGATAATGTCTCAGTTATTAGTTGTTGAAAGGGCAGCCATCTATGTTGAGGGACTGATGTTTGGGAAACCATTGTCTCGGCAAACCCACTGACTACACTAGCATGGCTGGTTTATCAAATGCAAATAACATCACTGTAGTTCTCTTTGCAATTGGTCTGGACAGACCCGGGTGTGATGTGAATCTGTTAGTAGCTCTCTAGGCATAACGAGGTGTGACATTTCAGAAACTGAGAAAATAATTATTTTGTTCTTGAAACTGCTGGGGATAACTCCCAGACAGTGGGCAACTCCATGATCAGGTGACTTGTAGCAGCCACCTTAATTTTGTTTGGTGTAGCAGAAAAAGTCCAGTTTAAAAATAAAAATAGCAATAAGGATAAAGTTATTAATTATATAGTGGTGGGTTTCTTTCTGTGCCACAGGAATCCAACATTTGACTCCCATGTTATTCAAGAACCTATCTAACCCTGCCTTAAAAATATTCATTTACCCTGCCTCCACCACTTTCCGGGGAAGAGAGTTCCAAAGATTCATGACCTTCGGAGAGCAAAAATTTTTTTTCACCTCCGACTTAATTGGGGGACCCCTTATTTTTAAACTCTGTCCCCTAGTTCTAGTCTCTCCCATAGGGGGAAAGCATCCACCCTGTCACATCCCCTCAGGATCTTATATATTTCAATAAGATCACCTCTCATTTTTCTAAACTCCAATAGATATGGGCCCAGCATGTCCAACCTTTCTTTCCTTGCTAACTCCCTCATCCCAGGAATCAACTGAGTGAACTATATTTGAACTCCTTCTAATGCATTTATATCCTTTCTTAAATAAGGACTGTGGACCCGCTCAGCTGCTTCCCAGGTGTGCCTGTGAAAGCAAGGAGAGATAAATAGTACATGGCAGTGGACTGCAGAACAGGGGAGCTCACTCGCAGAAGGGTTGTCTGATGGATTTTGCACTGCTGCATCCTCCCTTGGCTGTGCACCGCCGACCTCACTGTCAGCACAGGAATGGTCCCAGTCGTCACCGGCCAGCTGGATGACTCTATATTCAAAGTCTGTGAGGACCTTGATGTCAGGCATTCCTCCACCAGTCTGCGACCTCTCCCTCATGTTGTGTGCCAGCTTGTCCACATGAAGACAGATGAAGGGAGTGTAATCAGGATGCCTACCAGGCCAGATAAGAAGGATGTGTGGGTGGTGAGTGGTGCCATGGACCAGATGAGGATGTGAACTGCAGGGCAGATAAAGGTGTGTGTGAGGGAGTGAATAGTGATGCCCCTTGACCTGGCAGTGAGTGAGATCCCTGTCGATCTGTAATGGGTTTTTGAGTGTGTGAATTGAGAGTGATGAGAAGAGTGACTTACCCTGACAGAATGGAGGAGATCATTCATCTTCTTTCGGCACTGGGTGGCTGCCCTTTTTTGCAGGGCCTTGGCACTGACCACCGCTGCCACCGTCTCCTATGCTGGATTGGTGACCTTGCTTGTTGGTCTTCACTCAGAGTGAGAATAGAGGACTCCTCAGCCTCTACTGCATCCAGTCAGTGCCCGAGGGAGGCGTTGCTAAATTTGGGGGCAGTATGTTTCCTCCCTTTGACAGCCATGACTTTGCAGCAGATTCTGATCCCTTCGAGAGTGCTAGATCTGTGCAGGGGCACCCTTTAAATATGGCACCTGGATTACTGAAGGTGTAAGGTGACGGCGGGGCAGCAGAATCAGAGGCTGTCCCACCAGCGATCTAGTGTGGTTCCCGGGAATGCATTATTAATGAGGCAGGACGTGGTGGGAATGGGATGATATGGCGTGAAAACCCGCCATTGCAGCCGGCGGGTAAAAGGTCCTTTTTCCTGCCCGTTACCGCACTTTGTGCAAATCTGGGATGATTCCACCCCAAGTATTGATCTTTGTGGTACCCAACTTATGGCCTGCCAACCAAAAATGACCTGTTTGTTCCTACTCTGTGGCCTGAATTTTGTGCTCCGAAGTCAGGTGCGTGCCCGACCCGAACACACATAAAATTGTGTGGAAAGACGTTGGGCGAGCGTCCCGACATCATCACCCATGCGTGCAATATCGATGTGGGCGGGCGAGCGTGGGAATTGGTGCAGCGCCCGCTGGCAATGAAAGGGCCAATTAAGGTAATTAAAAAGCCTATTGACCATGATTTTACATTGCCCGTGCGATTTTTAGCTCGTCGCACGGGCATAACGGGTGGGTGGAAATCATGTTTTAATCAGTTCCTCATCCACGGGCCGGATAAAAGGCTCCCGGAGCAGCAGCACTTTCTCTGTCAGTTTCTCTCTCTGTGTGAGTACAGAGTTGTCCCAGAGTTTCTTGGCATCTCGTTTGATTGTCAAGCCTGTCTTTCAGCATCTCAGGTCCTCATCTTCCCCGGAAGATTTCTCTGAGTATTGCAGCTCAGCGCTCCTTCATTTTCAAGGCACTGCTCCTCTGCATCCCATCTGATGGGGATAGTGTATTCCGCTGGTGGAACCTCCTCGGAAGAGGAGGAGAGGGGCAGGAGGAAGAAGAGGTCAGGTGGGTGCAGGCAGCGTCCCAGGGACAGGCGTTTAGGAGGAGAGGCAGGGGCTCAGTTGGTGCAGGGCCAGCAGGGAGGCCAAGACAGGAGGGCACACCGAAGACGCCATCATCCAGCGTCTAGGGTTTTCAGGCAGCGCTCCAACTACCTCCAGATGTCCGAAGTCCAGTGCCGCAGGAGGCTCCGCCTCTCCAGGGACATAGTGACAGCAATATGTCACATGATAGGTCCAGAAATCGCCTTCAGCTATGTGGGCGGACACCCCATGCCGGTGGCTTTGAATGGGAACCTAGCAGAGAGACTAGATGCCTCATCCATCTCTCACACTGGCAGTGACCTCCTGATGCCACTGTCTGTATGAGGGCTTGCAGGTCCAAGTGCAATCCCAGGAACACCTAAGTCTGCTCCTGAAGTTGCCTCGCCATTCTCTCAATGGAGGAGGCTATGCGCTTGGAGCTAAGGGTTAACGCAGAACTCATGCTCTGCATGGACACCTCCATGATGGAGACCATGGCATGCACACCCTCATGTTCTCTGCCAGTTCTCCCCGCACATCCGCTGGACATCCAGCATCTGCCGCTAGATGGACGACTCCAGAGGTTTGTCATCTGCCTCAGACGCAGCATGGTCCTGGTCTCCAGCTGTACTCCCAATGTCGGCTCCCTGGGATCTCTCTGCTTCAGCCAGCTCCTCATGTGAGTGTGAAGTGCCCTCAACGCTATGCACTACCCACGGAGCCGAATAACTAATGCCCACCAACGTGTGTGTATCTGCGCTGGTGCCTGGTTCAGAGAGACGGTATGATGCTGATGCAGGTGAGCTGTTTTCCCCAGAGCTCAATGGGGGGTCCTCAAGGTCGCCAGTGGCTCCTGCGGACGGTGCATCTCTGGGAGGAGGGCAAAAGATCAGTATGTTCAATCATCACAGTCACTAAGCATGCTAGGCGGGCTGAGGAGACAGTGGAGACCTGCTGCATGGTGCCATCTACATTGGAGCTTCAATGGCCTCTCTGGCTACAGTATCAGTTTCTGATGCGAAGAGCCCATTATCTTTCCTGTACCAACCACGCACCTGTCACCTGCATTCTTACCTTCATTTGAGACCCCCACCTCACCACGACCGAAGAAGTGAGCTAGACGATAGCATTTAAGCTCCAATGCACCACTCTCATGCTTCGTGAGGATGCACAGATTTGACATTCCTCCGCCAATTCTGCGGCACTCCGCTGTGTTATGACTCCTCTTCTCCTGACAGGGAAAAATAGCCTCATTATTGCTCCGTCTCCCTGAAGGTCCTTTCCTGCTTTCCACCTGGGCATTAGGCAGGCCATGTCACTGTGGCACATCACACTCTGCACTGCACTGAGGCCAAACGTGCTGACAGCCCTGCTCAGCAGGGCAAGCTTAAGTGCCAGTTGGCACACGTACTTTTGGACCCCTGAATGTTCCAAGGAACAGGCACCTGACTAAAGTTCTCCGCACAGGTCCATGCCATTTCTGCACTTACCCTTGCTAACCGCAGCAGATCATTGAATCTTTTGCGGCACTGAATCCATATGCGGTGCACCATGTTGTGCTCACTGACCAGGGCAGCGACCTCTCTCCAGGCCTTCTTGGTCAGTCGGGGTGACCTTCTCTTGCCGTCCCTGGGCATTAAGATATGTCACCTAGCACTGACCTCCTTGACCAGCACTCCCGGGCACTCATCTGAGCAACAGGGTGGCAGAGTGCCCACCCAACTTTCCCTCCAGCCTTCCGTGACCTCCAGGTGCTGAGGCCATGACTGCACACTAGGACACTTCTTGAACAGCTTCCAAACAGCTCCCTCAGTCTCCCCCACAACTCCTGGCAGCCTTCAGGGAACTGCCTCTTCTGTTTTTGAACACCCAGCTGGGTTCCCATTGGACGGCCCGACGAGTTCCCGCCCCCATGCATGGAAAACACATCTGCCGGATACATTTCATGCTGGGTAGGCCTTAGTTGGCCACCCAGCGTAAGATTGTGTTCACAGCGCAATCTCGAGCAGGAGCAAGTTTTACATCCGCTTCCAGCCGCACTTAGGGCGCACCCCAAGGGTAAAATTCAGGCCTCTGTTTCCTGTCCATTAACCAACCTTCAACCCATGCTAAGCTGTTACCCCTTACGTTATGAACCTGAACTTTGTATAATAACCTCTTCTGTGGCACCTAATGCTTTTTGAAAATCCAAACACACGACATCCACTGGTTCCCCCTTACCCATCTTACAAGTTACATCCCCAAAAAGCTCTTACAGATCTTTCAAACAAGATTTTCCTCTCATAAATGTTTGTTCACAAGTGCCCTGTTATCACATACCTCACCATAAGGCTGCTAGCATTTCCCTGATGACTAATGCCAGGCTAACTGGGCTATAGTTCTGTGTTTTCTTCCTCCCTCCTTTCTTGAATATCGGGCTTCCATTGGCTTCCTTCCAAACTACAGGAACTGTTCAAGAATCTAGGGAATTCTGGAACATCAAAACCAATGCATCAACTATCTATGTAGCCTTTGCTTTTTAAAGCCTTGGGATGTAGACCAACAGGTCCAATGAATTTGCTGGCGTTCAACGCCATTTACTCTTCAGTACTATTTCTTTGCAAACAGTAATTTATTTAAGTTTCTTATTCTTGTGATATCATCACTATTTCCAGAATATTTCCCATGTTTTCTAATTGATGTCGGGCTGATAGGTCTGTGGAACTCCGGCTTTACATTGTCCCCATTTTTTGAAAATAGGAATTACATGAGCTAACTTCCAGCTCAAGGAAGTTGAGTCTTTTGAAGTGTTGAAAGGGGCTCAGTAGAGCTCCTGTTCACCTCTTTAATCCCCTGTGAATGGATATTATCCAGGCCTGGAGCCCCATCACTTTTTAGGTTTCCTAACCTATCCTAGATAACATTACTATCTATTTTAATATGAATAATGCTGTTCAATTCAGAATATTTAATAAACCCCCTTCACCACCCCACCTCCCACCATTAGGAAAAGATGACAATCTATAAGAGTATAGACGAATGCAAAATAATCAGGTGGCAGCTCTGCTCTTACCTGAAAATCGGTTTGAATCTGCCCTACAGTATTTTTCAACGGCTCATATGGTCCTGAATGGTCTTCTGACTCCTAACAGAGCTAAGAATGCTTCTGTTATTACTGCCGCAATAACACACCACCTTCTTTCCAGAAACCTTTTGTCTATCCTTATGGTTGATTTTATTGCATGCAATATTTGTCCCTGTTCCCCTGGCATTAAGCTTTGTAAGTTTGTGGAGTGTCTCCTGTTTCAATTCAACATTCCTCTGAACATCGCTGTTCAATCACACTAGTTTAGTTCTGGCATGGGCATTTCTTTTAACCATTGGGACATACGTGGCTTCATTCTGATGGAGGATGGTTTTAAATGGAGCCTGGATGATGCAAACTGCAAGCCATGAACCACACTTTAGGCATCTCCAGGCACTGCATGCAAGAGTGAGGAACAAGTGTCAGGAAGGAGGGTGGGGCAGGCTGGAGGATGCTGAGCACTCCAGATACCTGGTAGGGTGGCTAAAAACAGTATAATGGCAGCAAGCAATCAGCAGGGTGGACCGCAGTCCGATCAGTTGAGTGGCCAAGCTTGGATGAGAATGCGCAGTCTGTGAGCGAAAGATATGGAGTTGACTGAGTCAATGTTTTCCAAGGGGAGCAGGTTTCAGGCTGGCGAATGCACAAGAGTAAGCAGGAACACTGTGGCAAAGTCCATACACAGAGAACGTCTATGGCCTCAGGAAATAATTTTTAAAGATAGGCCTGGATTTTTGCCACAGGCTCATGTAATGCATGTCAGGGCTTTTTGCGGCTTTGCAAAAGGGCAATGTGCAGTTTGCGAGCCGCAATCCAGTACGGGGATTGTGGGTGCAGAGGTAGGCCTCATTCTCGGAGACAGCAGCCTAGCTTCCAACATCAGTCTTATGCCCCCTAAACATCACCCCTCACCTCCATCCACCCCCATACCGCATCCATGTCTCCTCATACTCCCCATGCCCCCTCCATGCTCCTCATATCCTCCATGCTGTCCCATGCCCCCTCCATGCTCCTCATATTGCCCACATCCCATCCCTGCCCCCTCATATCCCTCATGCCCCCTCCATGTCTCCTCATTTTCTCCAAGGCCCTCCCTATTACCATGCCCCCCTCCAGGCCCCCTCATAACCCCCTTATCCCCTCTATGCCACCTCATGTCCTCCATTTACCCTCCATGCCCAAATCATACACCCTCATACCCCCATGCTACCCCATTTCCACTCCGTGTCCCCCATGTATCCCCCATAGTTACTCAGCCATTATCCACGAAGCACAGTCCTCAGGAGCAATGAAATAGCAATGGGTGAATGAAAAATAAACCTGTAACAATCTGATTAAAACTCTATTCAATAATTTGTCAGTGATGCTACAAAAAAACCCTCCGGTTCCATGGAAAAACAGTTAATCCCTTAAGTGGCCATTAAGTTGTAGAAAGAAAAACAGGCATGTGTTCAGGAACCACACCAAAGGAGGATTATGTTATTACAATCTCTTAAAACTGTCAACCATTCCACTGAGTAGTTGGGTCTACACAGCTGAGTATTCCATAAGTTTCTTTGGAACTCAGCCAAGCATTCATAATAGCCACAGCTATCAAAACATTCACTTTCAGCTGCAGAGTCCCCTGAAACTGTAGGACCAGATGGTGCTCAACTTCTAAGAGGAGTGCCTGACAATTAATGGAGTAGAGCAGGTGGTTAGATGTTTTTAACATTTTTAACAGCAGAGCCATTTTTTCCAAAGTAAATGAAATCTGTACATTTAAATCTCAGACCAAAACATGACAGGAGAATTTGCAAGCACATTTTTCTATAGTTCTGAATGCATTATGACACTTTCTCCATCAGGCATAGCACTTTAATGCATGTCAACCCTTACACAATGCTGGTCAAGGTAATGGTCAACATACCTTTGCGGGACAGAACCCTTTGATCAACCACTGCATTAAAAACACATCTACATTACATTACAGCATCTAATAGTGACAGTTGAAGATGTCAAAACACTCATCAGTCAGAATGTTCTTGACTCCTCAGCATACTTCCCCAAGTGGTCAAAAACTCTCCAGGGACATAAAAAACCCAAAATCTGCACCAGCAGACAAAAATAGTGTGGGAAAGGAAATTCACATTTTCTATGGTCCTCTTAATGGTGACGGTGACCTCAGGGAGGTGCTTGTACATTTCGCAAACACTATCTGCCTGACCTGTAAAAAAGACGTCATGAAAATGATGTGGGATGTGGAAGGCAGAGGGAAATTGTTTTTCCATCCAAAAGAAAATAACTTCAGTGCTTCGCGAACAAATTTTAGCCTCCATTGGTAGACGATAGTTCGGCTCATAGTCACTGTTATAATGAAGGTAAGCCTTCAGACAGAAGCTGCAAAACAAGGCACAGTTAAGTAGCGATGCCCAATGGGCAGTGACATACAACTGGAGGTAGACAGTAATAGAAAGGCAAATCCTTTCCGTTACCACTAGGTTTCCATCTTATAAGATGTGAAAGTTGCCCCTTTGATTGAAAGCAATCCCTCGCTACAAAATAGATTTAGTGGAAAAGCAAGTAGAACAGTTAAATACAATGCAAACCCTGCAGCAAAGCACCACCTACAGATGTAACAGGCAACACAACTAAATGTTTACACTTTTAGAATGGATTTTGTTATAAGTGGAGGCTAACAGGGGTTTTGAAACAACTGATATGATAAAATATATATTAAGGGAATGATTTTGGTCGAATACGTTTGGAGGCCAAGATGGGGTCTTAAGCTGCAAAGCTGTTTTAGCCTATGTTTAATGCAAGGCACCAGCATGGTAAATGAGTTGAAGGCAGTGCTAAGAGCAGCCATCTGAAGGATCGTTAAGAGATTGATTAACAATTAAATGGTCTGCTCATGCTCATTAAAGAGACTGCACAGCACTTTGGTGGATAACACTTCCTTTGACAATATCTTCCAAGAGCAACCAGCTGAACAGGACTAAATAAGTCATTGCTGAGTATTTCAAGTGCAACTTAAAGTCATGCTCAGCTTTTACTCTTCACTGACTGATTGAGAGTGATTGACTACATTAGGTTTGAAGAGAACCATTGAGACGCACTGGGAGAGTTTGTGGGACAATTCATTAAGACTTGACCAACACTCTTATCAGCATTTTTCCCAGTATTTCTTTCTGTCTTTCACCTACAACGATTGAGTACTGTGCTATTGAACCTTATTGGACATCTTATTGGGGTCATCAGGAGAAAGGGAGTGCTTGCTCACCAATATCTTGCTAGTGGTCCCCTTCAAACTGCATGAGGAACTAGAGCAGGCGATGTGGTCAGCAAGAGAAACACCAGACACTGCAGGAGAGAGGGACAAGAGGGCGAGGAGGATGCTCAGCATCCTGCCCTAACCATCGGGGGTATTCAGAGAGCCAAACTCTTACATTCACATGGTTGAAGCCCAGTGTATGTGGTAGCTGCACTTTCCCAAGTGGGTCTTTACAGAGATCAATGGCCTTATAGAACCAAGGTTTAGGCATCACAGACCAGCCAGGTCTGCATTATCTGTTGAGTAAAGGTCACAGGAACACATTATTTTTATGCTACTGGAACTTTCTATAATGGCATGGGTGACATAAGTCACAACTCAAAACCCCCTGGGCACTCCTGTATAAGGGAGGCCTCTGTGTTTCTATTCACTCTGAGGAATGACTATATAATCATTCCCTAGTGCCAGAGAAGACCAGAGGAGGAGTGCACGAGGATTCAAAAGAATCACAGGACTTCTCATGGTTCAGGGGGCCATTGACTGCACACATGGGACCTCATGAGCCCCTCATTTAAACTCTGAGAAGTTCAGGAGCAGGAAGGGATTACATTCCCTCAATGTGTAGCGTGTCTGCAGCCAGCAGCAGCGTATGATGCAGGTGAATGTTTGCTATCCATAAAGCTGCCGCAATGAGTTTATGATGAGATAGTCATCTGCCCCAAATATCTTTTAGTCCCAAACTATGTCCATGACTGGCTATTAGGTGACAAGGGGCTCCCTCCGATGCCCCAGAGAAACCTGCAGACGCTGGTTGAGAACTCACACAATGAGGGTCAATCAGCCACCAGGAAAATCATTCGGGATGCTGAAGAAAATGTTTGGATTCACCAGTCAGAAGGTATCATGCAGTACTCAGCTGAGAATGTGTCCAGATTCATGATGCTTTATTGCACGCTCTACAACCTGGCAATCATGAGAGACCATCAGCAATTTTGTCAGAAGGTCAAGCTGAAGAGCCATAAGACAGGGAGGAGGTAGAGGAGGAGGAGCAGGAGGAGTGGGACCAGGTAGAGCAACAGAGGCTTCTAATCAGACAGCCTGCACTTGCAAAGGATGCTCACCACCATTGAATTGAAGAGTGTTTAGAGAGACAAGTTCCACCATCAAACTCTCAAGCACTGTTGTCATATAATATATCTTCCACAATTTATGATCCATCAGGCAGTCTATCATCTGCACTCAATCCCCTCAGCCACTTCCCCATCAAGATCACAATTAAAAAGACCAACAATTCCACCACTACCCAATTACCCATAATCACTATATATATATATTATATCAAAGAAAAAAACAATGGAAACAGTGCTTGAAATATTAAATTATTCACCCTGGTGCTTACCTTTAGTGAATATCCTATAAGTGTTCTTCCCTACTCTGGTACTTCAGTGTAGTCCAAGAGGCAGCAGCAGTTGAAAAGGATGGCTGCTGAGAATCTGGAGTAGGAGATTCAGATGTCCTCCTGGATCATTCTCAAAACCCTGTGGGTTCTAAGTGCCCCAGCTCAGATCACACCATTTCAGCTTGGGTTTCAGCAATCTGAGACAATTAGCTGATAGGCAACAGCAAAGGCAATGATGGAGTGGCATGTAGTGGGCGGCAATTCTCTCATCAGGAGTGAGGCCAGTAGGTTGCTGTTTCATGATTTCCACGTCACGACTCTCAAAGTTTCTGTTCAGCAAGCCCAATGACCTGTCAACTAAGGAGCCCAGAACTATCATGGCAGCTACTTGAGCTTCCATTGTGGCAGTTTGCTATTCCATGGAACCTGCACTGACTGCATCGGAAGCTGAAACCTCACTCATCAGATGTTGGGATCCACAGATCATTATCTGTAAGTGACCAGCCCCTACATTCTGGAGAGGATGGGTTCCAAGCTCTAACACGGACTAAGGTACAGGCAGACATTGCCATCTCCCTAGTGACAATTTGTGGACCTTCAGGCAGGCTGCCCATTGCAATAAACATTTGATTTGTCACACTCATCAACCTTCAGAAGCTTGGCCCTGCTATTTTGTCATCTGCAGCTGTACTAATATGCAACCTTACACGGCAAGTTTGCACCCCTCATGGCCCTTTCACACTGTGTGGCAGCTGCCCGCTAGTACCTGGTGTTTCCCATTGTGCAGATCCTTCTGCTGAGTTAGCCTCTAAGCTAAGCGTGGTGCCAGTCTCTGAGCTGGTTCCTGTGACAGTGGTAGCCATTGATGCAGTGCTTCTTTGCTCCACTGTTCCTCCAGCTGTTGGCGAGGTGTGGGTAGGTGAAATGGCTGTTGCTCATTTTGAACATGCTTCATGGGATAAGTGGATCTTGCTCCTGGAAGCCTGCAGTGATAAAGCTGGAAGGGTTAAGGGGCAGCGCTTGTGGTCACTATCGGAGTATGTGTGTGATGAGCACATATGGGGTTTGGGAATGTAGATAACACTAGGTGATTAGAATCAGGAGTATGGATGCTTCTATAAGGAAGCTGCAGTGGTCATAGACTAATGAGTGTAGGTCAGTGTACAGTTAGATGTTGGATGAAGCGCGTTAACATTATGATGCTCTTGGTGATGCAGTTATTGAGATGTGTATTTGTGAGAGAGAATCTTACCTTGACCACTCATATCACATCATTAAATTTCTTGCAACAGTGGAGACATATCCTGGGGCAAAAGCTCCCGGCTGTGATTTCCTGGGTGATCTCTTTCCACATGCAGCATACCAGCTGCTTCTGTGGCCACCTTACCCACTGCAGTAGAGGACATCCTTCCATCTCTCCACCTCCTGCTCCACTAGGATCTCCACTCCTGTATTGGAGAACTAGGGCATATCCTTTTCTTCTCCTTGAGACATCCTTCCACTCCCAGCCAGAGTACTCCACAACTACATTGGAAGTGGGTGAGTGCAGGCTAAATATACATATAATCAACAGGAGTGCTAAACCTGCAATTATTGGTTTCTGTGCCTGCGGGCAAGCTTAAATCACAATGATCGTCAGTTAACTCAAAAATTGCATGCTAAATTCCCATTTTCAAACAGACATTTCTTATTAGCACTAAACCAGTCGAGCAGCTGTTTTCACCGCCAAAATAGCCTCTGTATATTTTTTGTTGCCCAGCGTTAGCCTCTGTGATACTTTAATAGAATTGTCTGCTGCTATTCTCTATGCACCTTTACTAATGGGAATGTCAACAATGTTGAAGGGGAGAAGCTTGTGAAATTTTTGTCCCAGTTACAGGTTCCACTGAATTATCACCCATCAAATTTAGTTACATCCTCCTGCACTACATAGGCTGGTTGTTCTGCTAGGTTGGCTGGACTACATCTATTCCCCCACTTGATCCCCACCAGTTTCCCCTAATCTAGAAACACTTTTGATTGTGAATTGCCTCTCAATCGTCTTGCAATTTACTTTGTAAATTTTTACTGTCCCTGTTAATGTCAATGTGTTCATTCAAGTATTTTTTGTCTTGAAGGTCACACTGGATTCGAGTCTCTCTTTTGTACTATCAAACTTATCAAGTTTATCTTATCAAAAATAAATTTCTCCATATCGCACAGGGATATATGATTGCCAGCAATACTGACCTTTGATGGAGCATGTCATTACTTGCTGTATGTAAACACCACCCTGGAGCTAGAAAAGGAATAATAACAAAGCAGCTCAACATAATTTTTCAACTCTATCTTTGCCAACTTGGGCAGAAAACACAATGTAACTAGTTACATACAAAGGCTTGTAATATATAATAATAGTGAAACAATGTTATGTTGTTTTGAACTTATCTTGCTGTTCTCATCAAACCCCATCTCAACATCAACCACGAGTATTTCTGCGTTTGGTCACAGCCCCAGCTATGGCTTTGGTTCTATACTCTGCCACAGGAGCATAAAAACATAAGAAATAGGAGCAGGAGTAGACCATTCGGCCCCTCGAGCCTGCTCCGCCAAACAATGTGATCATGGCTGATCTTTGGCCTCAACTCCACTTTCCCGCCATGCTCCCTGTATACCTTGGAAGTCCATCCCTGTCCTCAGTTTCCTTTCTGCACTCTGTGAAGGGCATCTGCTCCCATCCTGAGCCAGTGCAACACTTCTGCTGGCCTTAGCACCAAAAATATCTTCACACCGGCCTTATTTTCCCATGGGGCAGAATTCTCCCATGCTGCCCGTGGTGGGTTTAAGGGTGGGCGGAGCAGAGAGAATGCGGCGGGGGGTCCAAAAATCGTTTTCATGCCAGCGTAAAATGACAGCGGGATCTTCTGCTGCGGCCCACCATGGCAGGTCGCAAATCCCACCGGAGACCAGCGTGAAACCAATTTTCATCCCACTAATGGGATGCAGATGAAGGCCTGACTGGAATCGCGCCGCCATGCCTGATCGTCCGCACCGCCAGTGGGAAATCACGTCAGTCCAGAACACGTCTGGACCAACCTGGCGTGTATGTATTGGGACTTACCTGAAGAAGGCCTAGGGCTCCTTCCAGGGTTCGGGATGGAGGCCTCCAGCAAACTTGGACATTCAAAGATGCAGCAGTGGGTGGGGGGAGCATCTGTCAGGCGGATCTTCCAGCTTCAGTGCCTTTGAGAAGGCCCATCTTCCAGCTTCAGAGCGTTCCTGGAGGTCCGTCTTCTTTCTTCAGGATGTCCATCTTCTTTCTTCAACGGTGGGTCAGTTATGTCCAGACACCTTTTAAAATTGATGCCCAGATATGATGGTGGGGCATGAAGCCCACCCTGTCACGCAAGATGTCAGGAAACCCCTGACTGCATATTTAATAAGGCCAGGGTCCCACACGATGCGGCGTGACTTCCCAGCAGCCTCCGCAGTGGGAAACACTCCACATCCCTGCCACCGCCACAGAACCTAGTCCCAGATGAGAGAATTCTGCCCTTGGTCTTTTCAGCTCCATCATTCACCCCCACTCTGCCAAGCTACTCTGTAGCCTATCTGCAAGTTACAATTATTCCCCATCCAACGGCTCCACTCCATGGTCCATTTTCCAGATGGCATATGAGCAACAACTGTGGGATCTTGTCAGACTGTAGAGAATAATTAGATACCTAATCAGGATGATTTAAAAAAAAGGATGACACCTATGGCAATCCCAATGACAAACTAATTATTATACTTAGACATTAGCTTTACTGTAACAGGCAATGCATATTAAATCTTAAATCTGTCTGACAATAAAAATTATGAATAAGTGGCTGCATCTTCTCTCCCTTCTGGTCATGGCTGCAAAAAAACACAGCAAATATCATTGGAAATCAGAAAATTCTGGCCTCTTTTCACTTACTGCATTATTGAACTTCTAAATCTCACATACTCACTGACTGTCAATATGTTAACTGGAACTTTTGCCACAAAGCTTGCTCTTGAGTGATGGCAGGCAGGAAACAGTGCACTCGAGGTGAAGGCTGATTATTCACTCACATTTAAAAGAGAGTATCTTGCACTTATCTTGGTACTAGGTGCTGTACATGTATCTGGTAAACTGATTATGCGTTTTGCCAATTACAGAGGAGGTCATTGTCTAAGAGCAGGGCAAAGTGACTTTGGATGGGGGCACAGTGTTCATTCATCCTACATTTCAGATAGGCATAGTAAAGCTGGAGATATTGTACACTAGTGCTGCATGTCCTGTTACATGACTGACACAGCTTTAAGCTGCTCCATGTGCCTTGGCCAATGTTTATATCGTCCATTTTTGTTCAGTGTGCCTCAATTAAAGGAATGTTCCTTATCATTATTTCAATAGCAACTTCAGATTACTTCATAAATTTCCAGAGCGTAAAATTTAGATGAACCTCCAATACGGGCTTATTCTTAATTTTAGAACTTGGAGTACAACAAAATCCAGATGAGTCGAATCCCAGGAGATCCTCCCACAAATTTGAGTTAAGCGGAATTTCATGATAGCCAAGGTCAGCGCCCCAATCCCCCATATCAATGCATCTCTATGTGACTCAATATGCCAATAAACACAGTCTATGTCAAAAACAACAGATTTAAGTGTCAAATGAAATCACAGTAAAGTAATTTGTTCTTGCCTTACAATGGCCTGATCTTATAAAAAGTGAGATCTTTGCATTGAAAGATGTCATGAATTAGCTCTGGAAAAGCTCCGTAATCTCTCTCTGCTTAACGTGCTGTCTTCGGACATGTGCAATACAGTCTACCCTGTCGCCCATGCGGTCAAACATGTTTTTGGTATTTTCATGTTGCAGTGTGAAGTCCTGGACCATCTCCATGGCCTTTGCGGCTACAACTAGGGAAACAGGTGGCCATTCATCAGACTCTTCAGGGTCATCGGTCTCCTCAGTTGAAGAACATCCTACACCTATGGTTGTATCATCTGTCAGTTCTGTCATGCAGCGTACAGCATCATCTAGCTCTGCATAGGTTTCCATGATTGGCCTCTGCTGGAATTCACATGCTAGCCTCCTGCAGGCGAGCAAAAAGTGCTTCGTTATTGGGTTAGTTGGCCTCATTCTGCTCCTCCTTGCTGTTGACGTCTAGTGCAGTTGTAACCTGTTTGAACACAGAACAGTGGAAGCAGTTGACAATAATGGGTTCCGTCACCACCCTTCACACCTTCTTCATCATGAACAAGGTCTCTAGAACAGTTGGATTGTACTCCTGCTACTTATAGATGGCCTTGATAAGCTGAGAGGTCTGCTGCCATCAGTAGTGGATTCGCAGGTTCCTCATCACCCCTTGGTCCATTGGCAGGAGCTTGGCTGTGGTGTTGGGAAGCAAGAGCATCAGCTTGACACACTTGAGGCCAGCATTGCCAGGGAGCACGGGGCAGTTGTCTGCAATGATGACAATCTTCCTTTTCATTTTCTGATACGTTTTGTCACTTCCCTGATCCACACCTCAAAAATGCTGGAGGTTATCCAAGCGGTTTTGTCAGCCTCCTACTGAGTGGGTAGTGTCTTGACATTCGTGAAGCAATGTGGCTTCTTAGGCTTTCCTATCAACAAGAAGCAGCAGCTTTCTGGTGCCACCCATGTTGGTGCAGACAATAGCAGTGATGCGTTCCTTGCTCCACTTTCCACCATTACGTGCTTCACCTTTAAAAATCAAAGAGCGGCCTGCCAAGATATGGTAAAATAGTCTGGTTTCCTTCGCATTAAAAACGTCTCACGGTGCTTACTCATTCAAGACATGGGAGAGGCCATTCTGGAGCCAATTATCTCTCATTGCTGCCATGAATACTGCTCACCACATGGAAGGTGACTTGTCTTGAAACAGTCCAGCCATCCGTCACTGCAGGTGAGATCCATTAGGTCCAGATTCTTTGCCAGGGCAACTCTCCTTTCCTGCATGCTTAGCCATACTCGCAGCTTTTGCATGTCCTTTCACAGGGAGATCCTGATGTCAAATGATGGCTATCCCAGTGCTCCATGATTTCATGCTCTTGTGGGGTCTAACTCTGCTCTAATTGGTCGGCGTGGTCTTATGACAAGCTTAGGCAAGTTTGGCTAATCCAGAGTTACTGGTGCAGACTTTTGGCTTATCACAGGCATTGTTCTATGGGATTTGCTATTCTCACATCTAGAATGGTTCACTACTTTGCCATAACCAGAGTTTCATGTCACCTGAGTGACTCATCATGATCTCACTATCATTTGATGGCAGGTCATTCTTCCTTGTTTTAATCCCAATGGGATGAAGTAGGCGAGCAGCTTAAAAGCTTATGGCACTGGCAGAAACACTTACATTTCTTACAGCAACAAACAACAGTGCCCACATTTTTGGGAGGAGGGTGAAGCCTAGATTTTTTTTAAAATAGGTAGGGGAAACAAGTTTCTCTCATCACCTTTAGTTTGTGTGCCAATGGAACTGAGCCCTCGCCCACTGAATGCGAGATTGGAGCAATTATCCTTCCAAGTCCAGCAACTGAACTTCGTTTTTAGAAATATTTTGAAATGCACCCTAAATATATAAATGTATTATTGTGCCAGATGTTGTTTAAAAAATAATGGCATCTGAATGACCTACTCCATTATTAATGCACAAATTGGCCACCAACGTTTAGTGAGGGCAAGATCTCCAGTAAACTGCGAACAGCCACAAGTCGCTGACCAATTTTATGCCACTTCGCTATTAGCTTTGTGAAAAGAGCCTCTCACCCTTAACCTCCCCATGACTTCCATGAATTTGCTGCATTTGCTCATTAATTGCCAATTCAACTCGCCACAGAGAGTTAAATCTAATAATTAACAGCATAAGTACCCCTTTGACAATGTGGTAATTGTTAATGGCTGTTCATCAACCACTCCTGCACAGAAAGTGAGCAATTATAATTGCAGAGTCCCGATCCTTAAGATCCTGAATTGTTTAGGAAGAATTTAAAAGTGCCAATTTTTTTTTTTAATTTTACAAGTTTTCTTACTTTTCCTTTCTGTCTCTTTTCTCTCTCTCTCTCTCTTAAATCCAATTATTCCTTCCCTCTCTTTTTTTTTCTTTATCTGCTTTGACATTAAGTTTATCCACTGTAATTCCCTTTCCATGTCAGCCCTTCCTCGGAAAATGTTTCAATTCTTAAAACACATTGTAGACATCCCATCTGCCCCATTGATCACACATTTCCAAAATGTCCCATTGCACTCACTGCACTGTTATCATCTTGCATATCCAGCAACTTTGTGGGCAAAACATGTTAAAACTTAAACACATATGGACAAGTCTAACTAATGGGGCATGTCATTGAGATGCCCCGCTTCAGCAACATCTAGGCCATGTAGGTGTTGGCTTATATTTATATATTTATATATTTATATATATATATATATATGTGAACAGACAGAGGACTGCATTTTACGTGCCCACACCAGTCATTCTTTCAGCGAGGGAAAACACATAGAATAGGGTGGGTGCCAATCCGTCCACCTTCCCACCCACCCATAAACTCATCCCTGTTCTATAAGGGTCCGGCACATAAAGGGTTAATGTAGGACTGAGTACAGTACCGCCTATACAATGATGTAAGAGAACACATGACCTATACCTATTGTAATGTTGGATAGATTTCCGTGTAGATGCAAACATGGAGACAGCTTCTAGCTTGGACCTTTACTGTACCCCTGTATATAGTTTCTAGTAGTTAATACATACTTACTGTTGAACTACCTAAGACTACAAATACCTTAATAAGACCTACTGAACTATGCCCAAAACATTACAACATGGTGACAGTGAATGGATAACTCAAAACCACATAGAGATTGCAGAATAAAATTAAAATCCTGGAAAACTGAAGGAAAAATCAAAGAAGCATCCTGACCTGAAGAAAACCCCTAGAAGCGAATTCATAGAGGGAAATTGCCAGCGAAAATCTCTGAAGAAAGACTTGGAAGCTGATGGCAGAAATCAAATTCCTCACTGTAGCAGAAGGCTCCATTGAATCCTGTGGAAGTCCAGCTTCAATACCCAGAGTGTGCAGAGTTAGCAGGCCTAGCAGGGATAGGGTAGAAGTAATGATGTAAATATATGGCATAAACTGGGAAACTTGTAAATTCATTGGAAAAAGACTTGGGGGAAGGTGTAGTATAAGGGCCTGGCACACATAGGGTTAACGTGGGACTGAGTACTGCCCACACAGTGATGTAAGAGAACAAATGATTCACATCTAGGGGCTAGTGTCGTGTTGGACAGAGCCGTGTGTAGAAGCAAGCGTGGAGACAGATCCTAGCTTGGATGTTTACTGTACATATGTATATAGTTTCTAGTAGGTAATAAATACTTACTGTTGAACTACCTAAGACTACAAATATTTTAATTAGATCCACCGAGCTACACCCAACACCTGTGGCAGTGTCACATGAGCTGGGACATGTTTATGAACTGTGAAAAAAATGTTTTATTTGTTTAATAAAACCTTCAGGAAACCTCATCCCACCCTTAAGGTTGGATGGGCAGCATTGATAATTAGTTTAATTGGCTTTTTAATGGCCTTAACAGGCCTTTGACAGTTCAGTGGGCATGCAGCCGCCTCCAGCTCGCGCCCGCCGAACAAAAGATCTGAATGACACGCGGTGACTTTTGGACACACGCCCGACGTCACCGCGCATCATTTTACGCAATGGCATGAAAATTCTCCCCATGGGTTTACAAATCCCATGTAGAGTTTCTGAAACTGGTCCCTATATTCTGAGCTCTATGTTTGATGGTGACGTATTAAGGAAAGATCAGAGATAATTTTCACCTTCACCATATGAACTCTAAACTATCAAAGCGAATCACCAATCTGTTGTAGAAAACAGCCGAGCTTCATTTCAATGAGGGTGAAAATTGGCATGTTCTATAACCCCCAAGTTTAGCACCAAAGGTGAAAATTGCCCCCACCCGATCAAACATTTCACCACAAACAGGAAGCAAATATCAGGCAGAATTTTCCCTCAATCACTCTCGCACAATTCCTAGGCAGTCAATTATGAGCACGATTTCTAGAAGACTGGAAGCAGCTTAGCGATGAGCCCTTTTGGCAGGGATTGTGGGTATGACAGGGAAAATAATGCAAAAGAAAGTGGGAAAAAAGTAGTTCAAATAATCTTAAAAGGAAACTCTCTCCAAGAAGAATCTGAAACCTATAGAATAATACATTACCACTGTGCAGGACCAAATACAGGCAGATAACCTGACTCATGCTTGTAGTTCTGACTGCCCTGGTCAGTGAGTCAGTTTCTGGAGTGCATAAAATTTAAGATCAGCAGCAATAGAAGTGATTGTAATGCTGATCTTTTTCACACAGGGTTTGTTGGGGCATGAAATGCCATACCATGCAACTGGCGGAAGCATGAATCTGTAATAGCTTTAAAAAGAGAAAAAGGATGTAAATATTTTTTAAAAGAAAAAAACAAAAGGGCATAGAATGGCATTACTGTAGCGATGTACTACCGAAATGCCTATTTTGTTGAACAAAGAATTTTATTTGCAGGGCTGTTGGATTAGCTGCCTGCATCTAGCAAGGCTACAATACACTCCCCTATGAGATTCCCCACACTCGCTGTTGGTTGGCTGTTTTGACCATGTGACCCTTACTCAGTAAGGCTGGCCTTAAAGCAACAATCACCGCATCCCTCCCCCTTTAATTCCGTGTTTTACATTCCTTGCCCAAATTACTTTATACAGGTGAATAGAAAACAATCTTAGAAACAATCACACTTGCACTTTGTCATGAATTCAAATTATACACTTATATACACAGGCCCAGCAATTACAAATCAAGTCATTGAGGGGGTTTTCTGTTTCGGGCAGAGCTTCATAACTCTACAGCCTGAGGCTCTCCTACAGGATCGACACGAACAGGGAGTGCGACAATGGGTACCTATTTTGGCACAGGCAGTTCATTACTATTTGATTCAATGGAGACATCAGTTATGCCTATAACAGGTCAATCAGGTACCTTGGTGTTTACTGCTTTGATTAAATTCCTTGGTGGCCACACTGACTGTGGAAGCATCTCCCTGCTCCTATGGTGATCCACATGTTTACAAACAATCCAGCCTTCCATGTCTACTTGGTATGAAAGGGATCTGGTCTCACGGACAATAATCCCTGGGATCCAACTTGGAACTCTGCCGAAGTTTCTTACATATACAGCTTCATCTGTCATAAATTTCTGGGCTCAACTATGTAAATTGTGACTTGTTTTCTTATTACCTTGGTTCTCCTCTACCCTCCCTGGCAAATTTGGAAATTTGGCTCAGAAATTTGGCAAAACGAGGCTCAGTCTTGTTCTGAGACGATGCTTCATAAGCAGTTCTGCTGGTAGAGTTCCTGTTGTTGCGTGCGGAGCCGTGCAGCAGCTAAGAAGGAAGCGTGACTGTTTTTAGTCCTGACTTGAAAGTTTGGACGGCCCTCTTGGTTACTCCGTTTGACGCTGGGTGGTAAGGTGCAGTTTGGACGTGTTTAATGCTGTTTAGACTGGTGAAGTTCTGAAATGCAGCACTTGTAAATACAGCTCCATTACCTGATACAATGAACTTTGGCAACCCATGAGTCAAAAAGCATTGGCGTAACCTATCAATAGTGGCATGAGACGTAGGTGATTTCACCTCAAAAATCTCCATCCATTTTGAGTGTGTGTCAATTATAGGAAAAAAGATTGTGCCTAGGAATGGACCCATGTAGTCTATATGGATCTACCCCATGGCCGACCAGGCCATTCCCAAGGGTGTAGGGGGGTGCCGCTGGCACTTTTTGCTGTAGTTGGCACTGTTGACAATGCTTGACTAGCTTCTCGATATCTGCATCTACACCAGGTCACCACACATAACTCCTGGTGAACATTTTCATCTTAGAAATGCCAGGATGAATGCTTAGGAGCAGTTCTCTGCCTGGTATAGGAATGACTACTCTTGCTCCCCAGAGTATGATGCCATCCTGACAACTCAATTCGTATTTGGGGGTAAAAAATGGTTTCATTCCCTCGGAAACTGGCTCATTTTACCACCCTGTAAGTATCTGGTCTCTCACTTTAGATGGAAGCAGATCTCGATTGGTCCAGTACCTGATCTGCTTCGCACAGACGGGTGATGTGTCTGAGAAATTCAATGCAAGGACGATTTCTTGGGGTGCAGGAGTGCACATGATGCTTTCTTGCAAGGGTAGGCAGCTAAAAGCATCCGACTTCGCTATGTATATCCCAGGTCTGAGCTTGAAAGTGTATTCAGACAGAATTAATGCCCATCACTGAATTCTTGCCAAGGCTATCAGCAGGATAGCTTTGTCTTCTTTGAAAAGGCCCAAAAGCAGTTTATGATCGGAGACGATGGTAAAGTGCCTGTCATGTAGGTACTGGTGGAATTTTCTAACTCTGAAGACTATTGACAGTCCTTCCCTCTCGATCTGCAAATAACCTTTTTCGGCCATTGAGAGGGTTCTTGATACATAACCTATTAGCCTCTCAAAGCTGTCCTCCATTTTATGGGCCAATACTGCACCAACACTATGTGGAGAGGCGTCGCAGGTCAATATCAATTCTTTAGATGGGTCAAAGTGCACTAACAAGGTTAGGGAGTGCAGCAGTTGTTTTACTCTGTTAAAGGCTTCCTCCTGTGGAGCCTTCCAGGACCAACGATGGTGTTTCCTCAGCAGTGTGTGCAGGGGGGCCAGGTCAATCGATAAGTTGGGTAAAAATTGCCCGTAGTAGTTTAAGATCCCTAAAAGTGATTTGAGTTTGGTGATAATTGTGGGGGAAGGTGCCTCCTTTATTGCCTTAACCTTTTCTTCCATTGGGTGTAATCCTTGTGCATCTACATGCTGCCCCAGATAGGTAACCTCGGTGGTTTGGAAAGTGTATTTCTCTTTTTTTAGGTGAACTACCACTTCCAGATTTCTTTTTAATACCTCCTCTAAATTTGTTAAATGCTCAGCTTCTGTCGATCCAGTTATGAGGACATCGTCAAGATATACTACAACCCGTGGTAATCCCTGTAGCAGATTCTCTATCGTCCTTTGAAATATTTCACATGCCAAAGACACACCAAAAGTAGTGGGGGCACATATACTGCAATAGGCCTTTGTGTGTGTTTATTGTTACATACCCCCTCGATGTGTTACCTATCTCGAGTTGTTGGTACGCGTGGCTCATATCCAACTTAGTGTAGGACTGACCTCCTGCCAATTTTGTGTTCAAGTCTTTAATTCTTGGAATTGGATATTTATCCAACTTGGCGGCCTGATTAACTGTTAGCTTATAATCGTCGCAAATGCGGATGGTCTTATCCGGTTTCAGTACAGGGATGATAGGTACTGCACATTCTGAAAATTTAACTGGCTGTATGATGCCTAGTTCCTCCAACCTGTTTGACTCAACATCCACTTTTTCTCTTGAGGCATATGGTATCACTCTTGCCTTTAAAAAATGGGCAGTTGCCTCTGGATCAATGTAAATCTTGTCTTGCAAGCCTTTGATTTTTCCCAATTCTTGCAAAAAACGCTACTGTATATTTTTTAACAACTCTAGCAGTCCTCCTGCTCGCACTTGAAAAATCTCAGACCAATTTAACTTGACTTCCTTTAGTCAATCACGGCCCAGGAAGCTTGGTCCTTCCCCAGTCACTATTATTACTGCCCATAATTCACAAGTACCATGGTGGTGCCTTTTCCTTGTATTGCTTCTCCTGTGTAAGTCTTCAACTGGGCAGGAGTTCTCTCCAGGCTCAAGGGTTGGGTACCTTCTCTCTTGCACTGAAATGTGTGCTCACCCAGCACTATGGCTGATGCCCCTGTATCCACCTCCATAACTAGAAGCTTCCCATTCACGTTGAGCGTGACAGTAATAGGTTTTGCCTTGACTGCTTTAAGATTGAAAAGAGAGTGAACGTCAGAATCAGTTACTTCAGGCTCTTTCACATTATGTACCTCCAATATCTTTGCTGACTGCTTACCTGGCAGCCTGGATTTAGTTCTGCTATGCTTTATCAAATGTCCTCTTTTGCGACAGTAATAGCAATCGGCCTCCGAGTCTATATGTTTCAGGAGCATGGTATCCCCACATGGGTAACATTTCAATTTCAGGATCGATGTTTGATTGCCCCCAGTATATTCTTTTAATTCCTGGGTGATTGGGAATGATTCCCACTTTGCAGCTGCTTCTGCAGCTTTGGCTGCAGGTTCTCGCCCTAACTGATAAACGGTGCCATTTTGCAAGCTCTGTAGCTCCTGCGAATTGTTTTCAGTGGCTTCCATGGCCTGTGCTATCTCCATTTCTTGTTTAAAAGTTATATCGATGTCTGAAAGCAATCAACACTGAATGACGTTGTTGCGCACGCCACAAATTGATCGATTCCGTAGCATGTTGTTCAAGGTCATTCCGAAATCACAATGCTCTGACAATTGCTTCAATTTAGCAATATAAGTCGCAATCGATTTGTCCCGGGCCCTCACCCTCTTATTAGATTTGAATCTTTGCAAAAGGACTGATGGTTTGAGCTGAAAATGGCCCTTCACTAAATCCATGAACTCACTGAATGGTTTGGAGTCGGGCACGTCTGGGACTGTGAGACTGCAAATAAGGTTGTAGGTTTGACTCCCACAGATGCTCAGGAGGATTGCTTTGTGCTTTGTCTCTTCCCCTATTTCGTTGGCCTTGAAATAAAACCCGAGGAGCTCAATGTATTAACTCCAGTCCTCCATGTGGAGTCAAATAGGTTTATCCTTCCAAAGAGAGGCATCCTGGTGAGTATATATATTTTTTCTTTCTTTCCTTCTTTAAAATGAGATACTCACAGTTGTAGGGTGAGAAGTAGGACCAGGATCATTTATCCTCATCACCAGAGGTAGAGATGTACTACCGCGTAGCTTTTTTAGTTGAACAACAAACATTACTTACAGAGCTGTTGGATTAGCTGCCTGCTTCTAACAAGGCTACAATACACTCCTCCAGGCTAGGGAAACTCCACCCCCTCATGAGATTCCCTGTATTCGGTGTTGATTGGCTGTTCTGACCACGTGACCCTTACTCAGTCAGGCGGGCCTTAAATCAACACTCACCAAATTACGTAGATTGCTCTTTGGTAAAGTTGCATTGCACCAAATAGCTGGCACTGTGACATAACACTCTATATGCAGAACATTCAAATTCAGAAGGGGTGGTGTGGTCGGGGGCTGTTGTGATGGTAAAATGGGAAGTAGCAGATCGACTGCCTGTTATATGTCAGTCCTGGTTTTCCGTTCAATGAGCTTTTTCTCCTAAATGCTGCACTTAAAAATCTAAGGGAGAAAGCAGACTGCTAAAACCTTTCTTTAAAATATTACTGTAAGGTAAATAAATAGATCAAGCAATCTTTTCATCAAGTCACTGAGGTTTCAATTATTTTAATTACGAAATACAATTCCCTTAAGGCATCAGGGTTCTGTATATAATGCAGCATATGATGTAATCATGCCCTAAGAATCAATATATACAGAAGTCTATACGTCAGAGACATCTTGAAATCAATCTAATATTGTTATCAGTCTCATATTCTATATTGCTTGAGCTAAGCAAGTTAACCATCTTCAAGGCTGTGACACGTTACATTACTCTGCTTTTGTTGCTTGTATAAGATTCATCCATGTTATGCATCAACCCTTTTATATGAGTGCACAAATTGGTTATTTACTCAAATAAAACAGAAAATGCAGAAATACTTAGCAGGAATGGCAGCATCTGTGGAAAGAGTAAAACAGAGTTATGATTTCAGGTCAATGACTTTTCATCAGAACTGGGAAAAGTTAGAAATGTAATAGGTTTTAAGCAAGTGAAAAGGGAAGGATGGACAAAGGAAGTCCTGTGAGAGGGTGGAGGTCAGGAGAAATTAAATGACAAAAGGCTTAATGGTGTATAGGCAAAGGGAGTGGTAATTGGATAAGTAAAGAAGCAAACTATGTGTCTAGAGGAGGTGTAAATGGCAGAATTATGAACAGCTGCCGTCCAAAAGCAAGAAAAAAAGAAAAGAAATAGATAAGAACCAAAACCAGCAAAGGAACAGAAATAATTTGGGAGCAGAGGTTATGATCTGAAATTAATTAACACAATGTTAAGTCAGGAAGACTATAACGTGCCTAATTCAAAGATGAGGTTATGTTCCTTGAGCTTATGGGCAGAATTTCTCCGTCGGCGTGCAGGGGGCGGGACCTGCACGCCAACGCGTAAAATGACGCGCGGTGAAATCGGGCGCGCATCCCAACATCACCGCACGCCATCACGATATTTCACTGGGCGGGTGTGTGACGATGTCCATGGCGCGGCCGCCAGTCATTACCAGGCCAATTAAGGTAGTTCATGCTTCAATTTTCGTGGGGTTAAAGGCGCCCGTGCGATATTCGGCTCGTCGCACGGGCGCAACGGGCTTGCAGCTATTCGAAATTTTAATGATCCTCATCCAAGGGCGGGAAAGAGAGATCATTGTTTTTGCGAATCCAGACGTTTAACAATTAGTGTTCAGGAGTTATTGAAAGTTGCGTCTGTGCTTGGACTGTACTCATAACCTTCAGGTTAGCACTTTTCAGTGAGGATTTGTTTTGGAGCCTGTAGGTTTCAACAAGCCTCCCTGAGCCTGGGAATTGGAGGTGCCTCATCTGAGGAGGAAGGGAGAGCTAGAAGGGGAAGGAGGCCAGGAGTGCACATTCAGCCTCCAGGGGGAGCCACCTTTGGGAGGACAGGTGCAGGCACAAGGGGTGCAGGGCCAAGAGGTTGTCCAAGGTGCAAGGGGACGCAGAAGATGGCACTATCCTGCTGCTAGGGTATACCTACCTCAATATGCCTGAGGTGCAGTGCCGAAGGAGGCTCCGTTTGTCAAGGGAGACAGTCAACTATATCTGTCAGATGATTGGTCCAGAGATATCAGCTAACTGTGTGGGTGGACACCCCATGCCCATCTCTCTAAAGGTCACAGCCGCCCTCAACTTCTATGCCTCCGGCTCTTTCCAGGACTCGGTGGGTGATCTCTGCGGTGTCTCCCAATCAGCTGTCCACACTTGTGTCAAGCAGGTGCCAAACGCTCTGTTCAGACGTGCATTGACCTTCATCCACTACCACTGGGACAAGGCCAGCCAGGCAGAGCGAGCCAGAGGCTTCGCGGCCATTGCTGGCTTCCCCCGCGTCCAGGGTGCAATAGACTGCACATATGTGGCTATCAAGGTGCCAGCAGGTGAGCCCGGTGCCTTTGTCAACAAGAAGGGCGTCCACTCCATGAATGTGCAGTTAGTGTGTGATCACAGGATGCAGATCCTGCAAGCATGCTCAAGGTACCCAGGCAGCTCCCATGACGTCTACATCCTCAGACACTCCCAGGTGTCGGGGCTCTTCAGTGCTCCAGCCCGGCTTGATGGTTGGCTGCTGGGAAACAAGGGCTATCCCCTCAGAAAGTGGCTCATGACGCCTCTCCACCATCCAAGAACAGAAGCTGAGCAGTGGTACAATAGGAGCCACGCCTCCACAAGGGCGGTGGGAGAGCCATTGGTCTTCTCAAAATGTGCTTCCGATGCCCGGACTGTTCCAGTACCCCCAAGATTGAATGTCGTTGATAGTGGTTGTATGCTGCATTCTCCACAATCTATCTCTGCAAAGGGGGGACGCTGTGGATGATGAAGATGTAGACAGAGTAGCTGGGGCTGAGCACAATGAGTCCAGCAGTGAGTCCGAGGATGAGCACGCAATTGATGAGGGGGCACAGGCTGACCCGGGCATGCTCCAGGGAGGCAGGGATACCCGGGACTCTCTAATCTAAGCACACAACTCAGTCATCCAATCTCAAGAATCCATGCACCATTCCAAATAAAGAGGCACCCACAGCCATTTGACACGACATAAATTTAATACTGTAAACAAAGTCTCTTCACATAACAGTAATAAAAATGTGTTGGACTTCACACAAAGTTCTAAACAACTCATGGTGGGGGGGTGCAACAAAAAACCACCAGTGATATACACGGGGTGTGCCTAAGGTGCCTTCATCTTTCGTTTGCGGGTGCTATGTCTTTGTGGTGCCCCCTCACTGGCACTGGCACCTGAGACAGCCTGCTCTCTCTGATTTCCTGTTGGCCTCGATGACCTTGGCGGACGTCTTCTGGCCCATCGAGCCTGTGATAGACTTGGCTGGGAGGGACCTGCCAGCTCCACAGCTGGCATCTCCCCAGTCATAGCAGCGTCATTGGGTGCCGTGGTCACTGGCAGAGGATCAGAGGAGCTGCCGGCCTCATCCGAAGCACCTTGAGAGGCGCCAGCAGAGATGACAGGCAGCTGCTCCGCCGACATGAGGTCCATTTGGTTCTCCCTGCTCACCGTAGATGGATGGGCACCAAGGTGGGATACCTGGTGGCCAAACCACCATCCACACAGGCACTGACCAGATGAGGTCCGAGCGCAACCACAAGAACTCCTGATCCTGTCCCTCAAGCTGCCTCTCCATGAGAGTCACCAATTTGTCCATGGAGGAAGCTTGGCGCTCAGCCATGATGCTCAATGCATTGACCACGGCCCGCGTAGACTCCTCCACCACTGACACCAAGCCAAGCAGAGCCTCATGTCCATTCCATTTCACACTCTTCTGATCTCTCACCTTTGCCTGCCTCCTCGAACATGATAGGGTTCCCCTTTTCCTCATTTTTCACCACCTTCTCTATATTCAATGAATCATCCTCCAACATCCAGTGTGCTGCCACCATCAACTACATCTTCCCCACCCCTCACCTTTCATCATTATGAAGGGACCATTCTCTCTGTGACAAACTGGTCCACCCTTCAATCATCCCTGACACCCCTTCCCACAGCAGGTGTGGGAGATGCAACACCTGCTCTTTTACCACCTTCCTTCTCGTCGTCCAAGGTCCCAAACATTCTTTCTAGGTGAAGCAGTGATTTATATGTACTACTTTCAATTTGGTATACTGTATTTGCTGCTCACATTACAGCCTCCTCTACATTGGGGAGGCCAAATGCTGATTGGGTGACCGCTTTGTGAATCACAGCCATTTAGTTCACAAGCAAGACCATGAGCTTCTGGTTGACTATCATAATTCTCCACCTTTCTACCTCTCTGTCCTCTCTGTCTTTGGCCTCCTACACTATTCCAATGAAACTCAATGTAAACATGAGGAACAGTAACTCATCTTTCAATGAGGCAACTTACAGCCTTCTGGGTTCAATACTGCATTCAACTACTTCCGGTAATAACCTCTTTCCCATTTTGTTTCCTTTTCCTTTGCTAGTTTGGGCTTTTCTCTTGTTTCTCTCTTTTTTTTTCCTTTTAATTTTAGACAGCAGTTGTTCATGATTCGGCCATTCACACCTCCTCGAGACACACCTTTTGTTTCTGTATTTGTCCCATTACCACTCCCTTTGGTCTTGCACCATTAAGCGTATTGTCATTTAATCTCACCTGCCTTCCACCCTACCACCAAACTTCCCTTCAGTTCTCTTGCCCACCACCCACCACCACCACCACCCCACCCACCACCCCCCCTCCCCGCCCCCCAGCATCCAAAATATTTTACTTTTGTGGCAATGTAATATCTGGCCTTATTCAGTTACCTGGGGTACTTGAGCTAGTAGCTGGTCCAGAGGCAAATATATTATCAAATACCTCCACATTTGTTAAAGTAAAAATATCTAAATACACACACTGCTTCCTTGGGAAGTGTATCAATGAATTGTATCATTGTTTCATTATTTCCCCCAGATTTACCCATATTGAATCGGAACAAGAGTAGGTTATTCCATCCTGAGCCTGTTCCACCACTCAATAAGGGGGGAAATAGTGATGTAGCGGTAATGTCACTGGGCTAGTAATTCAGAGGCTCAGGCTAACGTTCTGGGACATGAGTTCAAATCCCTCCATAGCAACTGGTGGAATTTAAATTCAATTAATAAATCTGGAATATAAAGCTAGCCTTAGTAATGGTGATCGTGAAACTATCATTGATTGTTGTAAAACCCATCTGGTTCACTAAATGTCCTTTAGGGAAGGAAATCCACCATCCTTACTCAGTCCGGCCTACTCTAAACACACAGCAATGTGGCTGACTCTTAACTGCCCTCTGAAATACCCTACCAAGCCACTCAGTTTAAGGGCAATAAGAGATGGGCAACAAATGCTGGCCTTGGCAGTGATGCCCACATTCCATGGAAGAAAAAAAAATGATCATAGTGACCTGTACCTTAAATTAATTTACCCATCTCATTTCCATTTACTCATCTTTTTACTGTATCCCTAGGTAACTTTATCTAACAAAAATATATTTTTTCTATGAAAATTACTTCCTGATTTCACTCCTAAATAGCCTAGCTCCAATTTTTGATTATGCCTCTTGATAGCCTCCCCAAGGAAGTGCTAAATGTATGCAGATATTTCTACTTTATCAGATGTGGAGGTCTTGCGGGGCAGGGGGTAATGTCTTTGCCTCTGAATCAGAAGTTCCTAGTTCAAGTCCCACCTCAGGCCTTGATGGCCAAGGAAGATGTGTTCATGATGCGAGCTGTGTATCAACCTGATAATTCTTCCAACAGATGCCAAAAGCAGTTGGTAAGAATGGGAGTGATTCCTGATCAGCCATGTGATTGAAAGAAAGTTTGCAACCATGGAGCATTGGCCAAAATTCTGATGCTAATTGTTACCCAGCAAGCCTTGCTAGGATTGTCTGGATATCCAATGAATTCTTCTGATGCATGGTCAAACAGTCTGCTGACATGCGCTATTGGGGCTTACGCATGAACCATGGCTGCTTGGACAAGCTAACTAAAGGTAACTTGTCCCTGTGGAACCATATCCTAGCAAGAGCTCAACTGCTTCAGCGGAGGAGGGGACCAAAGCCAACTGGCGCAGAAAATGGCAAACAAAAAAAAAGAAATGATAATTTTTCAATACTTTGAAAAAAAACAGAGCCTCCAGCTTAACAATGCTTTTACATTGAAAGGTTCATGGGGTGACTACAAGCCATGCTCTGCATCTCAGCACACAACATTTTTCAACTTTCTGTGTTGCCCTTTATAACTCCGGTAACATACAGATATATTGGTTCCTGGAAAATCAATAACTTCCAAATAAAATATAACAAATATATAAATCATATAAAGAAAAATGCATTTTCATATTTACAGGCAAAATCAAAACTGAGGGCCTATTTATTCTGTGCCACTTGTCCCTGCCAATTAGAATTAACATCAGGTTAATTTATAACCATGGAGCACAGCTCACTGAAGTAACTAATGTTAGCTCTCGAAAAGGTCCCGTCATGCTCTCTCATGTGGAAAATAAACGATGTACAAAAATTGCATGGCATCTGTCTCATCAGATGATTTTGTCAATGACACAAACTATTATTGGAACCCCAAAATGAGATTACAGCCTCAACATTACTCCATGGTATATGTTACCTTCTATGGTGTTTTGTGAAATGCATGGGATCATTTTATTCTGAATTTCATCCTTGTTTACTTGACAATAGCTCTTATGATTGATAATGCTCAGGTATACTTACAAACATGTGGACAATGATGTTTGAGGCTCCTTCCTTGCCCTGAAAGTGTGCAGGCAATGGACAAGCAATTGTAATGAAGGCTCTCTCTAGGCAAAACAAAGCATTATTCTGTAGGTTTAAAAATGGAGGTAACATTCATAACCTTTTCTCTTCACATTCATATCAGTGACATTTAATGCTCGTGAAACTGAAATATGTTAACACCAAGGAACTGTGCTATCAGCTTCAAGTAGTTGCATGCTAAAAACAGCTGCAGAGTAAAACATTTGAGACCACATTCCTCCTACTCAGACTCAGCTATGTGGTTCAAAGTCAGCTTCAAAAATACACCTGTACTGCATCATTGTGACATTTCCATTTTCCACACCATTGTGAATAAGATTTCCAATTTAATGTTATTTTATGCCAAATTGCAGGCTGTTTTGTGCTTTGAACTCATGCCCACAAGCAACCAGTTGGCCCTGTCCTAACTCACTGTATGCAGAGTTACAGTCAATGGAGAGAGGAGAATTTAAAGTCATCTGTCTGGGTTGACAGGACATTATGATAACCTACTATATCACCTTGTCCTCCTTAAGAGGATTTCGAAAAGCAGTCTTGAGCTTTAGAGATCAGCATAGAACAATCAGGCCTGAAGGTTTCCATGGCAACAAAGCACTATATTCTTGAACGTGTACATAGGCAGGCATTTTCAGCCCATTGAAAACAATGGCATAAACAAGTGCTCCTGAATAGTTAGAAGTGCTGCGATGATTTATTTAAAATGTTAATTTCTAAGCTTATTTACTTTTAAGCTTCAAAGGCGTTTAATCTGTAACACTGAATTATTAAAATTAAGCAGAACCCTTTTGAGAGGATGTCATGTTCAAAGTCTAGTGGCATACTGATGTGCACAAATCACAAAGGAAGGGCAGTCACATCGTTGTGGGCAATAAACTTGACAAGTGTCACAAGGCCACAGGTAAATCCGGTACATGACAAGTGTTGTCTGATTAGCAATCAAAATTGTTTGATATGAACGAATGAACATTGTTCCATTGAAATCGAGCCAAGAGGAGGCCAAGTTCAGATATAATGATAAATTCACCAAACCCTCATTCCCAGATGGTGTGCGATCATTGAATTCACCCTGCATTGTGTTAGGGACAAAAAAGACATCACACAACTCTGGAAAATGTTGTTAGAGCCCTCAGTGCATGGCCATGATTTATGATCCGTCTACAATCTGTATACTTCTGACTGTTCAATGAGAAACCAGACTGCAAAATAATTACACCTTGCACTCCACAGACCTTAAAGTTAAAGTTAAATACACGTAACAAAGCTACCTGTAAATTGAACTAAAGTCATACAACAGGCAAACTAATTCACTGTTAACTTAAAAGACATAGCCCAAAAGAACTGTTAAATGAAAGACAATTTAAATATTAAAATAATAAGTACACTGCTTGGCAGCTCAGTAGAACAAGTGTGAGGATTCCCTCACTGTTTGAGGTGTGACCAGCTGAATTGAATGAGGTCAACTGCCCTCCCCAGCTGTGTGCATCTCAAGGAAGCATATCACCCCAGTTCCATTTTCAGCTGTAATAAGTCTATCTTGTTTCTGTATTCCTTTTGTTTCTCTCAGTTCCACAGTTGAGTGATTATTGTAGGTTTAGCGTTAGCTGGGTGCTGAGGTTTAATAGTGTCTGATTCAGTGTCCTGCTGGTGTTGTGTAGTGTATGCTGTGGTCGTTTCTGAGTCAACATCATGTGATAAGACCTGACTTTCTGGATCACTGATTTTAAATAGGGTATCTCCAATTACAGCACAGCTCTAAAATTTTCATTGCTTTCATAACATAAGACCCGGGTGCCACCTGCCATTTTACAGTTCTTTGACAAGTTATTTCTCACAGAAACTGAGTTACCAGTTGCAAGAGTAAAGCTTTGACATACTGGTCATGATAATGTTTCATCTTATTCTTCTGGACTCTCTTATTTCTGACAAGCCTTGAGAAGAATTTCCTTAATAGGTCATTTGAAGTGGATGCAATGATACATCAAAAGTTAGCTGAGTAGCTCATTCTCCAAGAGTGTGTTTCAATACAGTAATATGTGCACTGCAGAAACTCACCAAGGCTCCTTAGACAGCACCTTCCAAGCCCATGACCACTACCATCTAGAAGGACAAGGGCAGCAGGACTCACCATCCTGACTTGGAAATATATCACCATTCCTTCACTGTCACTGGGTCAAAATCCTGGAACTCTCTTCCTAACAGCACTGTGGGTGTACCTACACCACATCGACCGCAGTGGTTCAAGAAGGCAGCTCACCACCACCTTCCCAAGGGCAATTAGGGATGGGCAATAAATGCTGGCCCAGCCAGCGAAGACCACACCCTATGAATGAATAAAAAAGCCTGTGCATAGATCTTCACCATTGTTATTATCCTACTTAATAATATACTTAACTGAACATTGTTTTTTAAAAAAAGACCATTTCCTTCAAGGTATAGCAAGGCAATAATAGAACACTCAAAATTCCATTCTTTCACAACGATACGGATTTCCATGCTGTATACTGAATTGCTCATCTGGATTACAGCTTTCAGAAAATATTGATTTCATTGTTTCAATGACTGTTTTATGACATCCATTTGCCAGAGGGCAGGTAAACTTGGTAATTAGAATGACAATGCACAAAAAGCAATTCTTTTTTTGTATTCAAAGAGATTTAAATCGCTCTCATGATTATGTAGCGACTGAACTTGGATTGAGTGGATCCCATTTCTGATATTAGTAATCCTTGAAGATTTTCCCAATTGTCCGCTGTTCTTTTAGCAAAAAGTTAGGGGAAGCCTCGGAGATGGTGGATTTCTCCAGGGTTTCTGCCCATCTTCTGCCAAATTGACAAGAGTTTATCAGGAAATCTGCCCACCTTCACCCACTTGCAAATTCTATCCCTGCTTTGTTCAGAGGCAAAAATAACATTGGGCTACTCAGAAAGACTGGATTCAGAGTTTCAGTTCACAGGCATGTCTCAGTATGTGTCTGTTGTACAACAGAGCAGCTATGACTATCTAATGGTGTAGTAACTGAAGGTATAGCCTCTCCTATTGTCGATCAGGGGTCAGATGATTTCCTTGGAGGCTCCGACCAATGAGCTCTAAGTGAGTGTAATCCAGAGGGTGGGGCTTCCTGTCGAGGATCCTGTTCAAGCATGTGGCATCTGAAAAGCTCCCTGTAGTGAAGTTTATCTGTTTCTTGTTGAAACCAATCCAGCATGTTAAGTCACTACATTTGGCGACGAGGGTAAAATAGCTCCAACGCTGCACCTTGCATCGTTAACATGAGGACATTGAATCTTAACAAAAAAGAAAAGGATACACACCAGTCATGCCGCTCTTCAGCAGAATCGATCCTTACGGTGTGACAATGGAAGACTGGAGCCAGTATGTAGAGCGCCTTTGTTTTAGTTTCATAACGAATGAAAATACCACAGAGCAAAAGCTTTCGAGTGTATATGGTAGCAAGACATACAATCTCATCCGCAGTCTGATGGCCCCAAACGTGCCCAATTCTAAGCCCTTCAATTAATTAGTGGGCCTTGTGAAAACGCAGTTCCAGCCAAAGCCATCCATAATAATGCAGAGATTCAAGTTTAATTCCAGAGTTAGGACCCTGGGAGAGTCCGTTGTAACCTATGTAGCGAAGTTGAAGCAGTTGACAGAACACGGCAACTTCGGGGGCACACTGAATAATAGGCTGCGGGACCAATTAGTTTGTGGAGTTCACGACGATGCCATTCAGCGCTGTTTACTCGCAGAGGTTGACATGGATTTGAAGCATACCCTGGAAATAGCACTAGCCATGGAAAGTGCTGCGAGAGACTCACAGGCTTTGCAACACGCACAACATGGCACTGTTCTTCATGTGGGGTGGGAACCTACTGCCGGGTGTGGCGCAAAAACCAGAGACACAACAGTGAAATGAGAGGCAATGTCCACTATTAGAAACTTGAAGAGGCCTAATAGAAACACTTCAGCAGCGACTCCAAGGTTATAGATGTGAGGGTGACCACGGACTGGACACCTGCAGATTCAAGGAGGCAGATTGTCATACTGCTATAAGATAGGTCACGTAGTAATGCAATGCAGAGCGAAGTGGAAACAGCCCATAAAGTAGCAAACCAACATAACTGAATTGAATAATACAACAGAACCTGAAGCTGCCGATACCGACATCTATTCCCTTTATAACGTCATCGCTGTAAAACTGAACCTATCACTGTCACAATCCAAGTTAATGGGATGCCACTAATAATGGAGGTAGATACAGGAGCCTCAATCACAATGGGAGGAGAGCACACATTTAAATACCTAAATGAAGGTATCCAGTCACTGAATCTGGAATGGACAACCACAAAACTGAAGACATGCAATGAAGAACCCATACAGGTAAAGGGCATCACCACAGCACCAGAGTCTTATAGGCAACAGACAGCCCAGCTTCCAGTGGTTATAGTGACAGGTGATGGGCCTAGTCTTCTGGACCAAGACTGGTTTCAGAAAATCAAGCTTGACTGGTCTGAAATATTTCACTTGAGAATAGGAGGAGTCCCTGAAGCGCTCAGGAAATACAACAGTGTATTTTGTGATAAATTAGGGAAGCTTAAATGCTTGCAAGAAAAAAATATATGTAGATCCTCGGACGACATCCCATTTCTTTAAGGCCAGATCTGTGCCTCATGCCTTGAAGAAGAAGGTGGTTGCAGAACTGTGCCAGTTAGAAAAGCTGGGCATTATCCAACCAGTCTAATCCTCAGAATGGGCAGCACCCGTAGTTCCAGTGGTTAAGCCTGACCAAACTATAATCATTTGTGGGGGCTATAAATTGACCATGAGCAAGGCAGCCAAACTAGATAAGTATCCTATCCCAAGGATAGATGACTTATATGCAAAGCTAGCTGGAGGCAAATACTATACAAAATTGGACATGAGCCATGCTTACCAACAATTAGAGCTGAAAAGCACATTAAGAGGATACTTGACTGTCAACACGCATAAGGGTCTTTATCAATATACTCGCCTACCCTTTGAAGTATCACCTGCATGTGCAATCTTCCAAAGGGCAATGGAAAGTCTTTTGCAAGGACTTCCCCAAGTGGCAGCATACCTAGATGACGTTCTGATCACAGGGTCATCCGAGACCGAAGAATGACCAGCCTGGGAGAGGAGCTAAGAAGATCCATGGAAGCCAGTGTACGATTAAAGAAAGAATAATGTACATTCCAAGGGCAAGAAGTTACTTAGCTGGATCACAGGATGGATGCCATAAGTTTGCTTCCGGTAGAAGAGAAAGTTGGGGCAATTAAAAATGAGCCCTCTCTGTTCAGTGTAACTGAACTTAACTCTTTCCTGAGTATGATCAACAATTATACCGATTCTTGCCAAACTTACCAACAGTGTTAGCACCATTACACTTGTTGTTAAAAAAGAATCACCGTTGGTCATGAAATTCACAACCGGGAGAAGCCTTTGTGAAAGTAAAAAAATTATTTCATTCATCATTGGTACACTATGACCCATCGAAAGAACTGGTATTAACATGTGATGCTTCTCCTTATGGTGTAGGAGCCGTGTTATCACCTAGAATGGAAAATAGATAAGAAAGGCCCATTGGCTATGCCTCGAGAACCTCCTCCATAGCCAAGAAGGGTTATTCCTAGCTAGAAAAGGAAGGTTTATCAGCAGTGTTCGGAGTGAAGAAATTCTACCAGGACCTGCATGGACAACATTTCACCATTGTGTCGGACTATAAACCATTAATGGGTTTATTCAGTGAGGATAAGGCCATTCCGCCAATAGCATCAGCAAGAATACAATGTTGGGCTTTGGTATTATCTGCATATGAGTATACTTTTATTTACCGTCCTGCCTTACATGTTGCAAATGCAGATGCACTCAATCAGCTCCCACCTCCCATTACCAGATAGTATTGTATATGCTCCAGTGCCACAAGAAGTTGTGCTTGTACTGAATTTCTTGAATTCTTCGCCTGTGTGTGCAAAGCAAATTAGAAATTGGATGAACAGAGATCCAATTTTGTCAAAAGTTTTGTATTGCAAGGGTGGTCAGATTCACCTATACTTGAAGAGATGAGACCATTCCAAGCCCGAAAAACAGAGCTAAGTTGTCAAGCTGCAATCTTGTTGTGGATCAAGAGTTGTTATCCTTTTGCAAGGAAGGGAACCATTCTTGTCAGAGCTTCAGAGTGCACATCCAGGCATATTAAAGATGAAAATGCTTGTGCGAAGCTACGTCTGGTGGCCAGGCATTGACAATGAGATTGAAAACATGGTCAAGCACTGTCTCCATTGTCAGCAACAACAGAGGTTGCCTGGGAGTGGGAGTGGCCTGGTAGGCCTTGAGTTAGACTACATATAGATTATATAGGTCCATTTTTAGGTACCATGTTTTTATTGATCATAGATGCATAATCTAAATAGATAGATGTGTATGAAGTCAGATCACCAACATTGAGCGCAACAATCAAAAAGCTGCATCATTGTTTTAGCATAGGTGACCTACCAGAAATCATCATTTCTGTCAATGATACAGTCTTTACCAGTACAGAGTTTCAGAGACATATGAATTTAAATGGAATCAGGCATACTAAAACATCTCCATACTATCCCTTATCAAATGGTTTAGCTGAGAGAGCTGTGCAAACTTTCAAATCTGGAATGAAGGGGTTATCAGAAGGTACTCTAGAAACTCGATTTTGGCCACTTTCTTTTCAGTTGTAATACAATACTTCATTCGACCATGGGTTCAACACCGTCCGAATTAGTGATAAAACACCACCTACGCATAAGGTTAAGTCTGGCGTTTCCAAACTTAGAGAGGAAGTTAGAGAGGTATCAGAGTAATCAAAAATTGAATCATGGTATTCATAGCAGAGCTCACACATTCACTGTAGGACACACAGTATTCATGCGGAATTTTGGAAGTGGATCTTGTTGGACTCCTGGAACCATTGTATCAAAAACTGGTCCCTTATCCTTCCAGGTGGAAGTGGAAGACAGAATTGTTCGAAAGCATATGGACCATCTTCAGGATAGAGAGACATTCCAACAACCTACTATTCCGCCTGTGGTTAACGTCGAACCATCAATTCCTGAAGTGACAGATCGACCTAGAATAGAAATACCCAATGTCTCTGTAGAGTTGCCTAACCCAGAACTGCCAATTTCTAATGATGTACCTGGTGCTGTAGTTCCTGATCATGTCGATCCTGTGGAAGAACCTCAAGTGGTAGAGTTACGTCGCTGTAACCGAATGAGGAAAGCACCTCAAAGATTTAATCTTTAATCACTTGAGTTGTATATATGTATATGTTGTTGGATATTCAAATGTTCTCTGTAAAAAGAAACTGTAAAAAACTAAAAGGGGAGGAAATGTAGTAACTGAAGTTATAGCTTCTCCTACTGTCTATCAGGGGTTACGTTCTTGGAGGCTCCAACCAATGTGCCCTAAACACGGGTAATCTGGGGAGTGAGTGGCTTCATGATGAGGATCCTGTTCAAGCATATAGTATCTGAAAAGGTCTCTGTAATAAAGTTTATCTATTTCTTGTTGAAACCTGTCTGGTATGTCAAGCCATTATAAATGAATAACCAGTCTCCCTCAGTCATGTAAAGAGCCGAATTGAAGCAATATCTTATCGAGTCCCATAAACAACAATCAATATTATTCTGTAGACTATTAAAGTCCCATCACAGCTGTGAAGAATATGGCTTGGATGCTGCTGTAAAAATAATAATGTGAAAACAATAACATCAGAGTTCAGTGGAGTAAGGGAGACATTTTGAGTTGTGAATCTCCAGGACTTGCTGGTTGATTTATGCCTTTCCATTCTTTTCTTTGCAGCACCTCGTCCTTAACCTCTCTATTATTTTTAAGAACTTGCGGATTCACACATCAATTGCCCTTTAAATCCACTACAATAAGTTATGTGCTGGTTTTTAAGTGCTTAAGTATTCTTAAACAATGTGATAATTGTTAATGAAATGGCATTCAACCTCATTGGCCCAGAAAAGGAACAATTGAAATTTTGGAATTTTATTCCTTCATGTAATGAATTATTCTTAGAGATATAAAATTTTTCAAATTTTAAACTTTTTATTTAGTTTTCTTTTCTGTCTATTTTTTCCCTCTTTAATTCACTGCCTCTAACTCATTCTTTTTCGCTGTTTCATTCTCAATCCTTGAATCTTATTGGTTAAGGAAATGCACTGCCTGTCCTACAATTCACTATGGGCCAAGATAACCTGTCACCCCCATTATTGACTTGCACTTCTGTCAGATTATGGTGCGAAAAAAAAAGGTTTGAATGGTGAAGAAAATGTCTATCTAACGCCATATATCGCAAGCTTCCCACTCTAGCAAGATCCAGCCCCTGGTGTTTGGATTCAATGGCACCTATGTTGAAAAGTTCTCTACAGTTCAGACATGTCATCATTTGACCCTTTTCACCTGGTACTTTTTCTCTCCCTTTGACCCCAATTTCTTTCTCTCATTCCAACTTTTCCCACTCTCTCACTTTTAGCACTCTTTCTGCTCCTAACCCCTATTTTGACTAGGGGCAAAAAAGGGGAAAACACGTTATACATCTGCCCTGGAACTTACCAGTCCAACAACACCTCGAAAGTAAAATTCTCATCCTTGCATTCAAACCCCTTCTTATTTCAGTACTCTAACAGACCTAACCTGTTTAGCCGTTCTTGATTAGTTAACCCCTGCATCCCAGGAATTTTGACACAAAGGAGGTCACTGAAAATATGCCAGAGCTATTTGCACCCACAAAAATTAAGGCTGACAGGCTGGTGGCGTATGTCACAAGGTGCCCATTCCAGCAAATTCCAGCCCTGTGTGTTTGGATCTGGTGGCATGCTGGAAGACTCTCTGCATTCATCCATATCAGCAATTGTCTGCTTTCACTTTGTCCTTTTTCTCTCTCTTTGATCCAATTTTCTTTCTTTCAATCCATCTTTTTGCAGTCTCTCGTTTTTTCTTTTGAATTATTCTCGCTGTCCCTAATCTGAGTAAGTGCTGCATTTGTGGAGGTGCCATTTTTTGGGTTAAACTTTAAACCGCCCACTTCAGTTGGACATAAATGGTCCCGTGGCTCTGTTTTGAAGAAAAGCCCTGGTCAATATTTATCCCTCAATCAACATCACAAAAGAAGCAGATTGTCCAGTCAGGGGTAGGATTAGTAAGTTTGCAGATGACACAAAGATTGGCCGGGTGGTTAACAGTGAGGTTGAGTGTCTTGGGCTACAGGAATATATAGACGGGATGGTCAAATGGGCAGATAAGTGGCAGATGGAATTTAACCCTGAAAAGTGTGAGGTGATACACTTTGGAAGGAGTAATTTGATAAGGAAGTATTCAATGAACGGCATGACATTAGGAAGTTCTGAGGAACAAAGGGACCTTGGTGTGTGTGTCCGTAGATCTCTGAAGGCAGAGGGGCATGTTAGTGGGGTGGTGAAAAAGGCATATGGGACACTTGCCTTTATCAATCGAGGCATAGATTACAAAAGTAGGGAGGTCATGTTGGAGTTGTAAAGAACCTTGGTGAGGCCACAGCTGGAGTACTGTGTGCAGTTATGGTTGCCACATTATAGGAAGGATGTGATTGAACTGGAAGGGGTGCAGAGGAGATTCACCAGGATGTTGCCTGGAATGAAACATTAAAGTTATGAATAGAGGTTGGATAGACTTGGGTTGTTTTTGTTGGAGCAGAGAAGACTGTGAGGCGATCTGATCGAGGTGTACAAGATTATGAGGGGCATGGACAGGGTGGATAGGGAGCTGCTGTTCCCCTTAGTTGAAGGGACAGTCACAAGGGGGCATAAGTTCAAGATGAGGGGCAGGAGGTTTAGGGGGGATGTGAGGAAAAATGTTTTTACCCAGAGGGTGGTGACGGTCTGGAATGCACTGCCTGGGAGGGTGGTGAAGGTGGGTTGCCTCACATCCTTTAAAAAGTACCTGGATGAGCACTTGGCACATCAAACATTCAAGGCTATGGGCCAAGTGCTGGTAAATGGGATTAGGTAGGTAGGTCAGGTGTTTCTCACGTGTCGGTGTAGACTCGATGGGCCGAAGGACCTCTTCTGCACTGTGATTCTGTGATTCTGTGATTATCACATTGCTGCTTGTGGGAGCTAGTTGTGCACAAATTAGCTGCCACATTTCCCACAGTATAACAGTGGCTACATTTCAGAAGCACTTCATTGACCGTGTTACAACAAGGTGAGGAGGAATGAACTGGCTCCCCTCTATCCAGCCTCCTTGGTTGGTCACAACAAAGATTTTTTTAAATTTATTTTCCCTGTGGATGTCTTTTTCAAATCCAAATGTATTTTTTTACTACCTATGTAATGAACAATAAGAAGCCAATCAATGAGGTTCTCTTGAGTCAAAGAAAGAATAAGTTTGTTAGCTACTAGACTCGAGAAAAATTATAGAAGATGTGACATCACATACACACAGGTATCAGAAGTAAGAGTCGAAATCAAAATTAAAAGAATAAACAGTTAGGAGTCTTTTGCTTGTCTTTGAGGTGTGGGTGATAAAATGTTGCAGCTGATTGAAGTTACCTGGTCCCTTGGAGCAGGTAGATGTAGAAGGTGTTGCAACTGTTCCAGAATCTTGGTTCCTTGATAGGTCTTGGGTATGCTGATTTCTTGAACCAGGTGCCATTCTTATTCCCACAAGAGAGAAACAGAGAGATCTCTTCAGCCTGTTTCTCTTCTGGTCTTTTTTTTTCCCAAAATCCCTCTGACGGTGTCCTGATCGACATTCACTATCTCTTGACAGTTTGATTCTTAGACTGTAGAACTAGGGTTTTACTTAACTTAAGAAAGAGAAAGAGAGAGAGAGATATTCCTTACTGATCCATTAGCAGCTTCTCCAGGTTGCTCTGCCTCTGCTTGGCAAACCCACCTCTTGAAGTCCTGTTTGCTGTATATTAAAAAAGGAATTTGATTACCATATCTACTACAGTCATTGTTGTAGAACAAGTAACCACTTTTCAATGTTTCATCTCAGAGACTTTTGACACATTTCAAGATAATAGAAACCAACAAGAGATAGGGTTCTTTCAAACTCCACAGGGAGTTTGAGTGTCTGCTGGTTAAATGCCCTGGCTGGCTAGCAGTTCTCTATTGTCTTGATACTTCCTTTTTGAAGTGGACCTTGACACCCATGAGCAGCATGTTCATGCATGTCCGCAGTGCAATCCATAAAATAACTTTCCAGAAAAGGTTAATCTACAATTCCAGATATCAGGTGACTCGTGGCAGTCACCTTTAGTCAGTGTCTTTTCTAGTCTTTTAAAAAAAAGGTCCCTTTTCAACGGTTCAGTATGTTTTTGGTTAGCTGGTGAAATTATCCGTGGATCATTCAGGCACAGTTTCCCATTGTCGTGACAACTGTAAAGTACTTTGGTTCATACTGTGGCTTTGAAAGGTGTGACATAAATGCAAGTCTTTCTTTTTCCAGTGTTACAATAGCCTTTGTTTAGCATCACAGCTGAAGGAGGGGAAGGGGGTTCAGCAAATCAGGCAATGTAGCTGTTGTGCCTCTAACACTAAAAGATGGAGAGTTCTCATTCAAAACAGTAGCTTTGATTGGCAGCTCTGTGAATCAATCCTCAAAATCCAGAGTTCCAAGGAAGGATCAGAGATTAATTTTTGCTGTGAATTCCTCTCTTTTCTCTGATTCTGGTTAATTGAGGGTTGCAGAGAGATCTCCCTTTCTAAGGTTACTGCCAGTTCACGTGAGTTTCTGTTCAATATGATGGTTAAGAGTACATGGATTTTGTTTGTGATGTTTTGAGAAGTATTAAGAAATAGATACACCTCATCATGTCTGCTTATAAATAAATCAGTTTGTTGGTTCACAACCAGCCTTGTCTTTTACTACCCACTTTCTGAATGATAGAACAGATGTGGCATTATAGTATCCAGTATACATACCTAGGGGTCTCCGTATTGTTGTCTCCAGGTTAAGGGGCTCTCCAGTTAATAGGGACTTAAAATCTACTTAAGGAAGTGGCCAGTGATATTGACCTTGGCAGCTTATTTAGTGCAGACCAACATTTAAACCTGCACTGAAAATCATAATTCCACTCACATCAATAATCATGTGCTTTTTCCAAACTCCCCTCAGTAATTCACTCAAGCTTCAAATATAACTTATTATTTAAACTCAGATAAAATAGATAATTAATAAACCATTATAAATAAACGAACATTATACACCTTGGTATGTAATTTTAAACCCCTGCTGAGGCCACACTTTAGGATTGTCCTCTTGGGGTTATATAAGCCTTCTTGAGAAAGTGGGCTTTGACAAAAAAACAATGTTAAATAAGATATTCATTACAACAGGATAACCATTCTGTGCCATGTATGGAGGAGATGAAATAGGAGCTATCATTTTGTTTCCACATTAAACAGGAGGTGGGAAGGAAATTGTTGTGGAGATTTCAGCAGGACTATCACTTATAAAGTGCAATCTTTGAGACCTCATCTGTACTTGGAATACTTTAAATGTAACAAATAAGATTGTTAAACCTAATTGTAAACCCAAGAAGCTCCAACAGTCAAGCACTTACTCTTAATAAGAGTTCAAATTTCCGTTTTGACTGGCATTGCAATATTACATTCCTTTATTTGAACATGTTTTAGCAATATTAATCCAAACCATTAGGCTATCTCATCATGCAGGACTGGGGCACTGAGATTCACAGGTTGCCACTTTTGTGCCAAGTTAGAAACTAAACAGCAGGCAGCATTACAGCGTGCAGGAGGGAGGGAGTGTGGAGGAGTGTAGTATGAAGGAAATTATTGTCTCTCAAATCCATGTCTACTTTCCCAGAACTCCATGCTCAAATGCTTCCTGTCAGGTTTTGTTGCAAGGTGTTGGATACAGTATGGTATGTCTGAAGAAGCCTTCGTAGGTTAACTGTAAGTCTCTATTGACTCTTAGAACTATTTACAAATATGCAGCAAAAGGCACAAGCTAGGAGCCCTCTCCATGCTTGCTGGTACACACAGCTCTGTCCAACACTAGACTAAGCCTGGGTGTGGGTCATGTGCTCTCTTACATCATTGTGTGGGTGGTACTGACTCATTTCCACATTAATCCTATATGTGCCAAACCCTTGGCTACACCTTCCCAAGTCTTTATCCAATGGATTTTAAGTAATTATAGTTTACTTATGCCTTATGTTGTTGTTACTGTCATGCATTTACATTGTCATTACTACATTATCACTACCCCATCTCCCCTCTTCAGCTCCTTGAATTCAAAGTTTCAGGTGGTCTGGATGCCTTATAACCCTTCCATATCTCATGAGCACTGCAGGTGGAGGAGTGGTGGGCTCTGTTGCTGCTGGTTCGCTCAGTTGGCTTGGAGGTTGTTCTGGCATTTGGCTATCTTTTCATCCTTTTCTTCCATTCTTTTGTGTTGAACCACACTTGGTTGGTTCAGCTGTTGCGCTGGTCGGTGGTTGCAACCCTAACTCATTTCTTGCGGGTGGGCGCACATTGTATTTGTCTCCTTATCATTCCTTTCACTTCTTCTGCTGTTGTGTGGGTCATGCCAATATCCTCTGTAGCAGAGGATGAGCATTCCTGTGACTAGAATGAGGTTCAGTGATACGTTCACCTCTGTGTTTCGCTGTCGGCAATGGTCATTGGCTTCCAGTTTCAAGCATTTTTGTAACTTTGGCACGCTTGCAGTGTATGTTTGGTGGTTGCAGTGTTGAAGTGCTGTACCATCATCAGAGCTGGAGGTTGAGGCTCATCAGGTTGCTGGCCGTTCTCTTTTACCTCCTCCATTGGAGGCTTCATGGTTACCTCCTGTGTGGTTGGCTGATCTCACCATTCAAGGTTTTCCAGCACCTGTAACGAGAATGGACAAACCTGCTCCACAAAGGGAGAAGACAGTTCAGAGCTGAACTCCCAGTCAGGAGACTCTTTTTAATTTGAGTATACAGGAGCTTGCAGTTCTGTATGATCAATGACAGTGGCTGTCTTGACATCTTCTGCCACTTTGAGGAGATTTAGGGCTACACAGGCATCTCTGCTCAAGAAAGAGAAAGGCTGGTTACAGGTGATGTTCATCAGATCGAAAATTTGTTTGCTGCAATACCTTAGTGGTACCAGAATCATGCCTTTGACTGGAAGTCAGACACTCCGGGCAATAGTGTGACTGTTGTTCGGAATCAGGTCTTTTAGCCACGGTGCTTTGTCCCACAGGACTATTCCACTGGCTCCAATGTCTATCTTAAAATGTATTAAATGGCCATTGACTGAAATGTCCACATTCCAAAATGAGAAACCAAGATCTTTGACCTCATATAAGAAGCAAGGCTGTGTGTCTTCTGGGTTTGAAGTCTCGACTTCTTGGATAATCCTCGGGCCGTCGGTGCATTTCAGAGTTTTTGCCCCGCACAGTTTGCCGAAGTGTCCAATCCTGTTGCACTGAAAGCATTGGGCTGAATTTGCAGGACATTGATCTCACCTGTGGGGGTGCTTTGTTCCACAGCGTTTCCATGGTCACTCTGCTGGGCATTGCTTTCCCTGGCCTGGAGTGTCCCTGTGTCTTTGTTGTTTACCTAGCTCAGCTGTGGGCTGGCCTCTGCACCACAGTTTATTTTCTCCCCTTAAAATAGTTCTGCGCTGCTCACAGAGTTCTGACTGCCTAACTATCTGGATTGTCTTTTCCAATGTTAGATCTTCTTTTGCTTGCATGAGGTCAGAGAGTGCATCATTCGCTCTACCACTATTCAATCTCTGAAGAGGTCAGATTTTTGCCATCCTGTACAGATCAATGATGAATGAATCAAAAGGTTCTCCTGCCTGTTGGATTTGCTTGCTAAATTTGGCTCTTTTGAGTATTTTATTGCTTCTTAGATTAAAATAAAGGTCGAATAATTTTAGTACTTGTTCAAATTTAGCAGATGATTCATTGATTCCCTGTCTTGCAATAATGTCATCCACAATTGGGCCTTGCAAATAAAGCAGTGTGTTAACCTTCTCTGCTTCAGACTTTTTGTTTAAACCTGAAGCGATGCTGTACCTTAGGCATCTTTTCCTCCAAAGTCTCCAATTATGTGATTGCTCTCGGCCTTGGATTAGTCTGAATTGATTTGGAAGTGTGCAATTCTGATCCATGGTTAATTTTTTTAAAGCATTGGTTCTGCTTTAAGAGCTTCCTGAATTTCAAAATGGTGCGCCGTTCACTTGGAGACAAAGGGATTCCCGTGCTTGTTAGTTTTTGCAGGGTCCACTATGGTGGCAATTGCACTCAGCTTGAAAACATTTTCAACTATGGATGCCTGGATCGGTTGCCTGCAGAATTCTCTTGCTCAGCGTTTTACTTTAAAGCCGTGAATTTGTCAAATCCTGGCTTTTGCTTTTGATCAGCTGATGTTAGAAGTCACAATACTCCCGAGTTACTTAATTTTTTTTTTCACATTTCAGAGCAAGCTTCAACACCATGTGTTCAGGCGCCAACTCAGGGACTGGATTTTAGCAACGGATTTTTTTCAGACTGCCCTTCTGACTCTGAATTATTTAAAGGTTTCTCAGGACTTGCTGTAGCCTGGAGTTTTAAAAGATTTAGCTCAGCCCTACTAGGTCCGCTGACTCTGCACTCTGGGATTAGAAGCTGGACTTCCAAAAGGGATTCAATTGAGCCGTCTGCTGCAGTAAGGAAGTTAAAATTTCTTCCCTCAGCTTCCAAGCCTTATTTGGAGCTTTCTCATGGTGAATTTTCCCCTGCGTCTGTGCTTGTGGAGCTTCTTTGCAGGACAGAATGCTTTGCTGATTTTTTTCTCAGTCTTCGAGCATTTTAGTTTTTCTCTGTATTTTCTGCAAGGTTTTGAGTTTTTCTGCAAGCTGCTATCATGTTGTAGGGAGTTGGTTATAGTTCAGTAGGTCTGAAGGAGTCTTTGTAATCATACATAAGTTAACTGTAAGTCTTTATTAACTCTTAGAACTATTTACAAATATATAGTAAAGAGTACAAGCTAGGGGCTGTCTCCATGCTTGCTGGTACACATGGCTTTGCCCAACACGGGACTAAGCCCAGGTGTGGGTCATGTGCTTTCTTACATCGTTCCATGGGCAGTACTGTACTTAGTCCCACATGAAGCCTCCATGTGTCAGACCCTTATACTACAGGTTTCTGCCTCTGGCACAGTAATGAAATGGCTTTTATCAAATTTGCGAATGACGTCTATCTGAAATTGAGTAAAATCCAGTCAATAACAAATCTCCAATGAGGGGAAAAAATCTGCAAATGCTCATTACTGGCAGCCACTGTACATCCATCTGGTTAAATTGCATTGCCTATGTGTCTGTGTCAAATGTAAACTATCGCTCCTTGTCCTTCTCAATCTGTCTGCAGATTTTGACATGGTTGGCCACACCATCCTCCTCCAATGACTCTCTACTGTTGCCCAGGGTAATGAGACTGCATTTGCCTGGTTTCATTCCCATCTATCTAGTCATAGTCAGACAATCACCTGCAATGGCTTCTCTGTCCAGAGAATGGCTGCACCATTACTGTTAGTGTCCTCCAAGGGTCAATTCTTTGTCCACTCCTATTTCTCATCTACAAGCTGCCCCTTGTTGACACCATCGAAAAACACAGCATCAGTTTTCACATGGGCCAGAATATTGCTGTCGGCGTGCGGGGAAGGGCCCGACATGCCGACACTCAAAATGACACACGATGACTTCGGACGTGCATCCCGATGTCATCGCACGTCATTTAGATATTTCGATCGGCGGGCACGCACCTGCCGAACTGTCAACAGCCTATTAAGACAATTTTAAAAAACAATTAAAGTTGTTAGCAATGCTGCCCGTCCAACCTTAAATTGGCGGGCAGGCTAAGAGCCCAAGCGGCCTTCGCGAAAGTTTTATAGAATAACTAATTAAATTTTGCGCAATTCACAAACATGTCCCAGCTAATGTGTCACTATCACATAATGGGACATGTTTAAATAATCTTTTTCCCCCATGCCTCAGGGAGATTGCTGCACTGATTCGCGCACACGCACAAAAGAGTGCAGTCCCCAATTCTCCTTCCTGCCCCAGCCCACCTAGGTAGCGCTGAGCACTACCGGCCGTGCGTTACGCTGGGCAGGCCTTAATTGGCTGCTGCTACATAAGTTTTTCCCATGCCGACAGCAAGGAAGTTTGAGGTGGAGATGAGCAAACTCTCATTCTCAGCGAATTCAGGCTTTCAGAACAAATCCTGCAAATGCAAGTTGTTCAGTGTGGCTGGTCACAAGTTTTGCAATTTCACTCCCTAAAGGGTTCCCAGCACATCAGTTTAATGAATCACTCCCCACTGAGTTCTTGCCTCATTCATTCTGGCGATTTGCAGAGAGCTCGGGAACCCTGTGCCCTCGCTGTTATGGCCAGAATGCAAGATTAGATTCAAAGTTATTCATGTGTTTGCACATTTTAATGACTTTCCTGCCAGCCGCTTGAGGATTTCCCAAACACCTGCAAATCCCCCCGGGTTAAACCCGGAAGTTGGCAGGATCATGTGCGTTCCCAACCCGATGCCACTTTTTGGAATTTAACCCTGTGTAACAATCCCAGTAAATGTTAACACTGGACAAGTCAGGCCCCAGAGTGAAACCTGGCTTGGTAGATCCTAACTTTGTTTTTTGTAGAAACCGTTTTGTAGTAACCGTCAGTTACTGAACACTTTCACAAGAGTCTGCCAATATACTGTTAACAAAAAGAATAAAACATACACTAAACAAAAATAAATGAATTATATTACACTAGACAAAAATGTTGGAAAGATTTCAGGACAGATACCAGAAAATGGTTCAAACTCACACTATTTATTTTATCCCAGCAACCCTTAGACACAAAACCCCAGTGAGGATTTACCACTGTCTCAGCACGAAGGTTTGTTGCTTGGGTTAGCTCATTTTCAAACAGTTTTCTTCTAGAGGACTTCTGAGCATTCCCTGGATGCTTTTTTCAGCTGGTATCTCTCTGTCTAAGACACCCAAAAACTGCAATTTACACTCACTTTTACTTCAATTTCAGAGCAAACACATGAGCTCGCTAAACTCAGTTCCCCAGCAGGTTTACTAGATTTCTTATTGGGGAGGTTAGACTTTCTGCCTGCAATCTCTGACATACACACACTAACTGAGTGGCCTTCTGTGTTTCCCTGTCTCTCTGTGTGTCTCTGGAGACCTGTCACTAGGCAACAGCACAGTTTTTTCTATTTATATATATATATTTTTAACTTCATTAGATTACTAACCCCTTGGTAACCCACCTCTTCATGTCAAGAGTTGTAAAACCTCATTAAAAATGCATGTGTGCAAACAGGTCCCCGACTCCTGGGCATCCAGCTCACAAAAATCTCTAAATGAAACTAAAACCAGATTTTAGCTTTCTTACCACCCAAATACAAAATATAAATTCAACTTCCTAAAACCTGGGCCTCACCCAATTGTTTTCTCCTTGCTGTTAAAATTCTGCTCATCGTATTTGGCCCTGCTACAGATTCTATTTCCCAGCCTCTGATACCAAAGCACTCCCTGGCAACTGGTGGAGGCTGAAGCAGACTGTTCACAAGATTGATGTTACATTTGATTTCAAAGTAAGCTTTTGACCACATATCCATGCTGTCACTAAGACTGCCTATTTCCACCTCTGTAGCATTGCCTGACTCTGACCCTGCCTCAACTCCCCTGTTACTGAAACCTTCATTCATGTCTTTGTTATCTCTAGACTAGACTATTCCAACATACTCCTGGCTGGCCTCCCAAATTCTACCCTCTGTAAACTTGCAGCCATCCAAACCTGTGCTGTCGGTGCCCTTACACGTACCAAGTTCACCCATCGTCCCTGTGCCCACTGACCTATATTGACTCTAAGTTAAGCAACACCTTGATTTTAAAATTCTCATCCTTGTTTTCAAATTCTTCCATGGGCCTCACACCTCCCAATCTCTTTAATCTGCTCTAGCCTTACAACCCACTGAGATATCTGCGCTCCCTCTAATTCTGATGCCTTGAGCATCTGTGATTTTAATTGCTCCACCATTGTGGGTTGTGCTTTCAGCTGTCAAGGCTCTAAGCTCAGCCTCCCTAAACTCTCCGCGTCTCTACCTCTCTTTCCTTCTTTAAGATGCTCCTTAAAACCTACCTCTTTGACAAGCTTACGGTCATTTTACTGAATATCTGCTTACATGATTTGTTGCCAAGTTTTGCTTTATAATGTTCCTGTAAAATGCCTTGGGACATTTTTTTCCATTAAAGGTGCTACCCATATAACAGTTGTTATTTTTGAAAAAAGTGGACTTCTCATTCAAGTAATATGAGCATACATACGAACATATGACTTAGGAGCAGGGGTAGGTCACTCAGCTCCTGGAGCCTGCTCCACCATTCAGTAAGGTCATGGCTGATCTGATTGTAACCTCCGGTCCGCATTCCTACCTACCCCCGATAACCTTTCATCTGCTTGCTAATCAAGAATCTATCTACCTTTGCCTTATAAGTATTCAAAGACTCTGCTTGCGCTGCCTTTTGGGGAAGAGATTTCCAAAAACTCACCACCCTCTGAGAGAAAAAATGTCTCCTCATCTCTGTCTTAAATGAGTGACCCCTTATTTTTAAAACATAACCCCTAATTCAAGATTCTTCCACAAGAAGAAACATCCTCTCCACATCCACTCTGTCAAGACCCCTCAGGATCTTAAAGGTCTCAATCAATTTGCCTCCTACTCTTCTAAACTCCAGTGGATACAAGCCTAACCTGTCCAACCATTCCTGGTATTAGTCTAGTGAACCATACCTGAACTGCTTCTAATGCATTTGCATCTTTCCTTAAATAAGGAGACCGGTACTATACACATTACTCCAGATGTGGTTTACCAAAGTTTTCGAGACAATTCACTCAAAAACCATTTCAAATTTAGCCCTGCTCAGAGACATGGCCAGAGCTAGGGAATTTGACAAGGCAAACCAGCACCACAGATGTGGACGTTCTGTTAGTTAACAAGACTGGGATTGACAGTGACCATGAAGGAATTCATGACCCCAGTCTGTCCCACTTGCCCAATTGAAGCAGGAACACAGTAGCGAGAGGCAGCAGTACAGACCCAAAAGGGCAAAAAAAAAGGAGAGATATGTAAATACTAACATTTCTACTGAGAGCTGAGACATTGAACAGTGACATATTTTGATGGCTTGTCTGCTGTATCATGAATCATGGCACAGTGCAGTTTTAATCAGATACTCAAACAAGATTGAACTCTTTATTGTTAAAGTTTTAGCTACAGTAGTCTGAAATCTCACCTATGCTGGATGTACCAGAATTTCAAATCAATACTTTTGAGGAAACATACGCAGCTTCTGAGTGTTTTAATAATTGAAAATTTTGACCCCCTTGCCTCTCAAATTTAGAATCCAGACAATGAGAATCTGGAGTCCACATACTTTTATTACCCCTGTTGTCCAGCTTACTGCAAAACCTGAGCCAAACCTATGCATAAATTATTGCTTTTCTTTAAAGGTATATATTTTTTTCCCTATCTTCATCAGGCTACATGTGTGTTAAAGTTTGAGAGAGCATTCAGGTGACACACGGACAAAATTTCCATCAATACCATTATGAAGCAGGAACAGCAGCCCAGGGAAGTCTCCCCTTCTGGGTTTCTTTCCCCATGGGACAAGTGGAACTTTATGGCCAGAATTTTGAGTTGAGTGGGTGAGCATTCGCCCGACTTGCTCAAGTGTAAAATGACCCGCGATGAGGTTGGGCGGGCATCCCGACATCATCACAAACTCACACGATATCTTGGTTGGCGGGCGTGCGCGGGAGTCAGCAGCGTGCCCACCAACAATTAACAGGCCTATTGAGGCAATTAAATTAATAATTAAATGGAAATTTTTGCTGCCCGTCCTTTGGATTTTTTATGAAACCTCATCCACTGGTGGGATGAGGTTTCCAATAGTAATTAAAAGTACAATAAAAATGTTCGAATCTCATTCATAACATGTCCCTACTCATATGACAGAGTCACATGAGGGGACATGTTTTTAACATTTTTTAAATTCTTTATTTATGTTTTTAAAAATCTTCAGCTCCCCGAGGCAGCTCTGTGCCTTCAGGGAGCTTTCAGCGCGCACACCTGCGCTCATGCGCAAACTTCCACGCTTGCTCTCCTCCCGCCCCCACCCCGGCAGCGCTCAGCATTGCAGCATGCGATTCATGCTCGCTGGCCGTTAATCGGCCAGCCAGTGTGAAATCGAGGTCGGGGCCCGATCGCAGACAGTGGTCAGCTTCGCGGCCGTTCCCAGGCCCACACCCACGCTCGCCCGGCGAGGTAAAAATCCCTCATACTTCCAAACTTTGTCACTGCTTACTGATAAAATCTTTACAAATTAGTGCACTCTGTGTAGAGTTTCTCATGATCAACAATTACCGCAATTCAAATGAGCTGGTCAGCACACACAAAGATAAGAAATAGGAGCAGAACTAGGCCATTTGGCCCCTCGAGCCTACTCTGCCATTCAATAAGATCATGGATGACCTGTTTGTGTTTCAAATTCCTCATTCCCAACTACCCCTGTTAACCTTTGATTCCCTTCCTGACAAGAGTCTATCTACCTCCGTCTTAAAAATATTCAGTGACTCCTCCTCCACCACCTTCTGAGGCAGAGAGTTCCAAAGTCGCACAACCCTCTGAGAGAAAAAATTCTCCTTATCCCTGTTCTAAAAGGGTGACCCCTAATTTTAAAACAGTGCACCCTAGTACTGGACTCACCCACAAGAGGGAACATCCTTTCCACGTCCACCTTGTGAAGGCCATTGAGGATCTTATATACTTCAATCAAGTCACCCCTCACTCTTCTAAACTCCAGTGGAAATAAGCCCAGTCTGTCCAACCTTTCCTTATACGACAACCCACTCATTCCAGGTACCAATCTAGTAAACCTCCTCTGAACTGCCCCCAATGCATTTACATCCTTCCTTAAATAAGGAGACCAAAACTTCACACAATATTTGAAATGTGGTCACAGCAATGCCCTGCATAACTGAAGCATAACATCCTTACTTTAATATGCAATTGCTCTTGTTCAAAAGATAGCATTCCATTAGCCTTCTTAATTACTTACTGTACCTGCATACTAACTGCAACCTCGTATGTCCTCTTCACAGCTTACTTTCCTACGTCTCTTTGTGTCACCTGCACATTTAGCAGCCATGCCTTTGCTCCCATCATCTAAGTCATTGATATGAATTGTAAGAAGTTGAGACCCCAGAACAGACCACTGCAGGACTCCACTTGTCACATCCTGCCAATCAGAAAAAGACCCTTTTATGAATAGTCTCTGTTTGCTGCCAGCCAGCGAATCTTCTATCCATGCCAATATGCTACCCCCTACACCATGAGCTTTTATTTTCCACAATAACCTTTGATGTGGCACCTTATAAGATGCCTTCTGGAAATCCAAGTATAGTATGCCTACAGGCTCCTCTTTTTCCACAGCACATGTTGCTCCGGTTGCACACAATGAGTCCAGCAGTGAGTCCGAGGATGAGCATGCACAGGAAAACGCTGAGGGGGTAGACGCTGACCCAGGCATACTCCAGGGAGGCAGGGACACCCAGAGGTTTTAATCCAAAGAACCTACAGCTAGCCCACCACAGATGGACCTTCAACACACATCAGGGCTGCAGGCTCCATACTCGATACCTGGGTGCTAAATTTGCCTGGATAGTAACATTAACTAAGGCCCTTGTCAATAAAGCTCAATGTCAAACAACTCACTCATAACATCATGGCTTCCCGTTCACTTGCAGAAGTAAGGAATCACCCTGGGGCATGGCAACATATCAAAATTTGTTGAGCAAACAAATGTAGCTTCATAAAGCAAAACAAAAACGGTGTTGGACATCACACCAAGTCTTCATCAAAGTTCTATGTGCCAACATAAAAGCATCAATGAGAAACCCGTAGTCTGCCTAAGGTGCCTTAAATTTACGCTTACGGGTGCTACGTCTAGGTGCTGTCCCCTTGCTGGCACTGGCAACTGAGACAGCCTGCTCACTGTGCTGTCCTGTTGCCCTTGATGACCTTGACAGACGCCCTCTGGCCCGTGGAGCATTTGACCATCCTGCCTGGGATGGAGCGGCCAGTTCCACAGCTGGCATCTCTCCAGTCGTCATAGCCTCGTCGGATGCCATGGTCACTGGCAGAAGAGTGGAGGAGCTGCCGCCCTCATCCAGAGCACCCTGAGAGGAGCCCGCAGAGACGACAGGCAACTGCTGCGCCGACGTGAGGCTGCTTCGGACCTCCCTGCTCACGGCAGATGGATGGGCACTGAGCTGGGATACTTGGTGCCCAAACCATCTCCCACACTGGCACTGACCACCTGAGGCACAACCCCAGGTGGACCTGATTGTTCTCTTCAAGGAGGCTCTCCAGAAGAGTCGCCACTCTCTCCGTGGAGGAAGCATGGTGCTCAGCCATGAGGCTCCAGCACAGGCACCATGCCACGCATAGCCTCATGTGTCTCTGCCAAATCATCCCACATACCCTGCTGCACTTCCAGCATTCGCTGCCTCACGGACGGCTCCAGAGGCCCATCATCAGCCACCGACCGAGCACGTACCTGGTCTCCAGCTGTCTTCAGACTGGCGGCACCCTGGGCACTCTCTGTCTCTTCCCGCACCTCAAGCAAGTGTGAAGTGCCCTCACCGCTGTGCTCCAGGACACTAGCCGAATATCTAACTCCCACCGAGGTGCTAGTCTCTGCACTGGTGCCTGCCTGACAGAGATGGTGTGACGCTGGTGAGTGGATTTCCTCTGGGGCCTCAAGGCTGAGAGGTGGGCCCTCTGCCTCCTCCTCCCGGCCCTGCTCCAGTGATGCTGAAAGGAAGAACAAGGACATTTATTTAGTTACAGTGCAGACAATGTCAATGTGCATGCCGCTCCCCCGGATCATTATGCGCTCATCCTTCCATAATCAATGGTAAATCCATGTTGCTAATTTCAATCACTGAGCATTCAGCAGTGCCAGGGCTTTTGGGACACACATGGTGACCTGAGTGCTCACCAAACCTACCTCCCCGTGGCACCCCAGCCTCACCATCAGCAGTGGACCTGGGGACATGGCGCCTCTCCAGATCCATGGCACGCTGCTCGAAAGCCATTAGGATGGCCAACTGGGCCTGCCCTCCACCAGTCTGCATTCATTCAGAGGCATTGTGCACAGTCTTCTCCTGAAAAGGAGGGAGGAGCATCGATTAGTCCAGCCTGCACCTGGATTCCCATCGCGTCCCTGCCACCCCAGCCAGAGTGGAACATTGCAGGACTCCAGTTCTTCATCACCCCACAGCTGCTGAACACTCACCCAAACAAGCCAGGGCTGACCCCCTCCCCGCCATTGGCCAAATGCTGCCTCCTTCACATGTGGCACCACAAGGTATCACTTTGCTAAGCAAGGAGGCACAAGCACGTGGAGCTCAAACACCAGCAGATGGATTGGTGCCCCGCCACCTGGAAGCTCCCCTCCCAGCATGTTAACACCCTGACTTCAACATGCTTCCCAGTTCCAGCACTCTGCTAGGTGCAGATCCTTGACTTTCAACCCCATTCTATACTCTGGATGTGAGTGTCACACATGCTGCGGATGCAGAACCCATCTTAGCTCAACCCTCTCAGGGCATGGGCAATCTCTGCTGGCACACCCAGTGAGGGATACATGCCGTGAGGGATTCAATGACGTACTCAGAGTTGCAGGGGTAGGGGCTGGGGTGGGGGTGGGGGGGTGGAGGAGGCGGGGGGGTGTGGCGTAGGGGTGGACGTTGGGGGGGAAGGGTGACGGCTGCATTAAGTGACTTAAGGCAACATGGTACTCACCCTTCCTGAGTGCAGGAGATCATTGAATCTTTTGCAACTCTGAAGCCCTGTGCGCTGCACCACATCATGGGAGCTCACACTCTCAGCCACCTCCTCCCACGCACGTTTGGTCAGGTGGGGAGGGGACTCCGCCTCCCATCCCTCGGAAGAAGGACCTCCCGCCGCGCTGCCACCTCCTCCAGGAGGGCGGCTAGGCACTAGTCTGAAAAACGAGGGGCACACTGCCCCGCTGGCCTACCCTCTGGCCTGGACTGCCCTGATGGCCTACCCTCCGGCCTGGCCTGCCCCGCTGGCCTACCCTCTGGACTTGTATCAGGCACATTGCCCCTCTGATGTATTCTTCTCCCAGTCATTGTGAGCAGCCTTTCCAAGGCTGCCAGACATTCATTTAAACAGGCCGCCGGGTTGCCATCAGACCCGGCAGCCTGAGCGCGCCTGCTGCCAGCCATCCACTCCCGCTATGCACGGGAGCCATGAACTACGCTGGGCGGGCCTTAATTGGCCCGCGTGCATAAAGTGGCGGCGCGGACCCGATAATGGGTGGCAATTGGGTCCGTGTCTGCCCGCTCCTGCACAGCTCGCCCAACATGAGGAGAATTCTGCCCCTCGAATTTGAGGGAGCTGAACAGCAAGCATTTGACCAGTGGGCCTGAGCCCTAAAAATTGATGGCACCTGCAAAGGGTTAAGAGAAATAGTATTGCTAGAGGAGTTTAAAAACTGCCCCCATGCAGCCTTAAAACTCACTTGGAGGAACAAAGGGTTTCAAAAGGCAGTTGATGACTACAATTTAACCTATAAACCTCCAAAACCAAAACAAATTTAGATTTAGTAACTCTTACCAGCAAGGCAGAGAGAGGGAAGAGGTAGATGGGACAGAGATAGGCTCAAGGGGAAAGGATAGGAGCAAAGACCGGGCAGATCAATCCCCAACTGTAATAAGAAATAACCCAGGAATAAAACAGTCAGAACCCACCCCTGCTTGCTTCCAGTGCAGAAAGCCCAGACACATCAAAGAAAACTGTTGGTTTATTAAGAAACTAACAGGGAGAGCTATAGTCAGAACCATATCCATAGCCTGGAAAGTACCAAGCCCAGGCTAAAATGGGGCAGGGGTAAGACAAAATGCCTACCAAGGCTTTTTCCACAAAGGGAAAATTACTCACTTTGTATCACAGGGTCCCAGAAAAGAAATAACCATTTTTTGAAATACAGGATGTTTCAAACCCTGCTTGTAGTGAAGGCTGCTGAGATGCCACCTCAAAGCAGGAAAAACGCCATAGTGCTAGTAAAAGGGCTTTGTGGAACACGTTCAAAGGCTCCCCTAGTAAAAATTCACCTGCAGGGTAAGTGGATCACCAGTGACGGTTGGGGTTGTGCTGAGATTTCCCATACAGGAAATGGACCTATTTTTGTGAAATGACTTGGTGGTAGCAGGTACTCCAGTGTGCCCAGAGGATCAAATGCAACCCGTGGAGACAGGGGAAACAGAAAGGAACCAGAAAATTTCTGTTCAGCTGCAGAAAGCTGAAGAACTCCCTGACATCCTACAAGGAGCGAGAGGGCCAATAAGATTAGGAAAACCAAAGGAAAGCCAGGCTTTCCGGAGGCCACCAGAGGGCCTACCAAGGTGAAAAAAAAGGTAAGATGTAACACATAAAAACTAAAGGGGCTAAAACTAGGCCTGCAGATTTTAGAGAGACCAAGGAAGAGTCCCATGGAATTCAAAAAGAATGAGGGATCTGATCCAGAGATCCAGCTAGCAAATACCTTCTTTCAGGATTTAAATAGGGACTGAGAAAGTTTCTAAACCAGCAGACAGACAGTGAGGGAGATGCCTCACCCAGTTGAAGTGCCACAGGGCAGTGCAACAGTAGCTGGCCATCCACTGTGAGAAGTAGTGTCCCAAAGGACATGGGGAAGGTTGGGGACCAACCCTTCCCCAAGGTTACAGAAAAGGGGAAGTCAATACCCCTTAAGGTAAATCGCAATTGTGAAAGCAATTAGGGAAGTACAAATGCAGCTAATGTAGGAATATCACAGAATCACAGAATCTCACAGTGCAGAAGAGGCCCTTCGCCCCATCGAGTCTGCACCGACACGTGAGAAACACCTGACCTACCTACCTAATCCCATTTACCAGCACTTGGCCCATAACGTTGAATGTTATGATGTGCCAAGTGCTCATCCAGGTACTTTTTAAAGGATGTGAGGAACCCGCCTTCACCACCCTCCCAGGCAGCGCATTCCAGACCGTCACCACCCTCTGGGTAAAAAGGTTTTTCCTCACATCCCTCCTAAACCTCCTGCCCCTCACCTTGAACTTATGTCCCCTCGTGACTGTCCCTTCAACTAAGGGGAACAGCTGCTCCCTATCCACCCTGTCCATGCCCCTCATAATCTTGTACACCTCGATCAGGTCACCCCTCAGTCTTCTCTGCTCCAACAAAAACAACCCAAGTCTATCCAACCTCTCTTATAACTTGTTTAATTGGGACACTCACTCTGAGGGGAAGGAAACACTCACCCCTGACAAAAAAAGAAACACATAAATTCTGTCCATGACATTTTTAGGAAAGATGATAGAGGGGAAAAAATGGAATTATAGACCAGTTAGCCTAACATCTATTGTTGGGAAATTATTGGAGTGTATAATTAGGGATAGCCAGGCTGAATACCTTGAACATTTACAATGATCAGAGAAAACCAACATAGGGGAAGTCATGCCTGGTGGACCCGACTGAATTTTTTGAAGGCTTTGAAGTAGTGGCCAGGGGAATGTCTATGTATATTATTTATCTGGACTTCCAGAAGCATTTGATAAAGTTCCTCATGAGAAATTGTTAGTTAAATCTGAAGCTCATGAGCGAAGGATCAGAGGCCTAGATTTTCTTCCCAAGCCAGGTAGCTGAGTTTGGAATTCTCCTGGCTCACTGTGCCTGCCTTGGGAGAAACTCACATAAGTGACAGGATCTTTGTTCCAAGTTGGGGTGCAACTGAGGGATGGGTTTGAGCCTGCCAGCCCTGGACGCAGACCTGATGCGCACAGGGGCACTAAGTGGTGAGCCCTGAGGCGGGTTGTTTAAATGACACGCCTGTGCTGTCTGGGACTTTGTCCCAGTTGCTTTGTTAAATATTAGGCCCTCTAGCCCTCATCCCTCAGACACAGACTCACTCCTCCATGCCCCATCCATTCCAACCCATTTCCTCTCCACCCCGATGGTCCCTCATACTCTGCATACCAATAAATGCCCCCATACCCCCAATGGCCCCTCATACTCTTATTGCCAACCCATGTCCCACAATCAACCCCAATGGCCCTTCATTCGCCCCCTACCTACTCATTTCCTCAACTACACCCATGATCTCTTATATGTCCATGCCAACTTAATGCCAACTCATGCCAACCCACCCATCACCCTTTGCCCTTACACCCTCCATTTCAACTCACCCAATATCCACCATGGGCCATCTTCAGTTGTCATGTTGAGATGAAATAAAATAAAGTTCTAACTATCTATCAAAGCCTTTACTATATTTAAAAAAAAGACTCCCATTCAGGAAAACCCATTCAAAACATTTAAATCTACTGAGGTACTTAACGGTTATAAAAGCAAACAGACTTGCATTCATAATCCCACATCAAAGACATCTAATCCTTTAATAACCTATTTGAGGTGTTAAACTGTGAGTTTAGGACCCCTGAATGAGATAGATAGGTTGTGGAAATTAGCCAAGCATTAATAATGACTGAATGATAGCCCTTGGGGTAATGTTCTTGTAATTGGTAGTATAGACTTTTTTCAACTCTTGCTGACACTGGCAGACTATTTCCTAATTTTTTAATGGGTTGGAGATTTAAATAATTTCACAGTTTGAGTTTTTTTTTTACCTCTTCCTGAAACTCACAGCCTGTTTTTAAAATTATTTTTTAAAGGACTGGGCATTTAAATAACTTGATAGCAGCTTGATAGTTGCACAAACATTATCCACCCTTCAAGAGTATTTGGGACTGCTCTAAAAAAAAATCGCAATTTCCTAACTGCAGATTAAGGCCCTGGCTGCAACAACAATGGAGTCTGACTGGACTCAGCACTGAGTTCAAATGGCCCTGCTCAGTTTAGGTTTCCCTACTGCATGAATAACACCCTACTCCCTTTCTCCTACCAGCAAAAATAAGATCTGTTGGAAATGGGGACTTCTGGATTTGGGTCCCGCCTGCCATCTTTAAAGATCCAGGAAGTCTCCATGACTCCACAAAGCTCTCAGCCAATAGGGGTAATGGGCAGATACTCTAACTGGCAGGATGACATCAATATATCCCGCAAGGATGTTGGGCCTCAACTGTTCACTATATCTATTCACAATTTAGAAGACTAAGCCTCATATCCAAATTTGCTGATGATACAATAAAAGGTAGTGTAGTGGGAGCATAAAATTACAAAGAGATATCAATAGATTAAGTGAATGTGCAAAACTGTAGCAAATGTGAAGTCATCCTCTTTGGACCTAAAAAGGGTAGAACTTTCTAAATGATGAAAAACTAGAAACAACAGGAGTCCAAATGGTCTTGAGGGTTCAGGTACATAGATCATAAAAGTGTTATTAACAGGTATAGAAAATAATCAGAAATTAATTAATTAATTGTATCTAGAGGATTAGAAAGTCAGTCTGCAACTATACAAAGCCTTGGTCAGACCATACCTGGAGTACGATGAGCAATTCTGGGCCCACACTTTAGGAAGGATATATTGGCCTTGATGGGAGTGCAGCACAGATTGGTCAGAATGATACCTGGATTCCAAGGATGAAATTAATAGGAAAGATTACACAAATTAGGGTTTTATTCCCTGTCATTTAGAAGGTTAAGGGACGATGTGATTGTAGCTTTTAAATATTAAGCGGGGGGAAGATCGTGTTGATAGAGGGAAACTATTTCTGCTGGTGGGGAAGTCTAGAACAAGGGGGCATAATCTAAACATTAGAGCCAGACTTCTCAGGAATGAAATTAGAAATCATTACTTCATGCAAAGGGCATTGAAGTTTGGAACCCTCTTCCACCCATGGCAATTGTTACTAGATCAGTTGTTAATTTTAAAACTGAGATTAATGGAAATTTGTTAACCAAAGAGATATGGGGCAAAGGCAGGTATATGGAGTTAGGTCACAGGCCAACCATGACCTCAATTAATAGTGGAACAGGCTTGAGGGGCTAAATGACACACTCTTGTCCCTCTGTTTCTATATTCCCACAAGGGGCAATGCAGAAAGATTCCTTTGGAGTCAACTGTTTCCAAACTGCGCAAGTATATAGCTCACAGTGTACCAGTGCCACTGCCTCAGTATGTATTTTATCTTATAGTAGTCACTGAGCTGGCTCACCACAAGAAATCATAGAACAAAGGGAATGTTTGTACAGCTGCAAACAAGACTACATTAAATTCACAAATCACTGAGATTAATTAACCATTACCACCCCCCACCTGTTCCTTCGCTTTTAAGTAACTTATTGTTCTTTTAACCAGGGTCTTGTCAGAGGCAGTAAAACACAACACAGTTGCTGCTTCCAGTTCTCAATGGTATTCTAAGGAGAGGCAGGGTGAGATGGGCAATCTTCCTTTGCTAAACCTGGCGTTAACAATGTGAAAATGGCCTCAAAATGGGGTCACTAACTATACTGCCCCGTTAACCCCAACCATGCAGCTGGACACCAATATAAAAGGGACAATGTTGGGCGCCAAAGCATAGGATTGCCAACTCTGATTAAATGTATTCCTGGAGGTTTGATCACATAATTTGCCCCATGCACCAGCCATGACTTGGCCAACACATCCATCCTCGTGACGCACTGCCTTCCTACGCCAATTGAAAGGCAAAAAGACTTATTAGCCAATTGGATGATGCTTGACTGTCAGCTAAACAGCCTTTTCTTCCCTTTTTCAATACTTTTCTGTGTGGTAAAGAGAAATGTTCAAAGAAAATACCAAAAAAAAAATATTTTTAATATCCTAATGATTTTCCTCAAGGGTTGCACACAACAGTGTCCTGGAGATTGATCTTCAATTCCTGGAGACTCCAGGCCAATCCAGAAGGATTAACAATCCTATCAAAGCATCTACTTGTTGCACGCAGTGGGCCCTTAGTATCTTGCAAATTTTGGTCCTGGTATCCCAATTGTCATTTTAGATCGGATCTGGTTAAATTGCACGTTGTGCATTCTTCAACTAACTCCAAGGGCAATGAAGCTGATGTGCTTCAACGGAGGTAAGTTTGGGAATACTTTGGCGGGAATGCTCCTCCATGCTGCTCAAAAATAATTTGGGCTCCTGCTTGGGACCCCACTCCCCAATTATCAAGCCCTTTCCAGCAATTGCCAAGCTGTCAACCTGGACAGCCTAATATTTGAGCAGCCATAATCTTGCAAACTGTGTCAGGATGATCGTTCTGCACACTGCAGCTCACCGGCCCAATATAAATGAGGCCAGGGCCTCAAAAATGCAGCCGGCATCCTCTTCCAATTGGTTGCAACAAATGTCCAAACAAACCCCAGACGGAGAGAGGCGGTTTGAAGCATATGCCCTGAACGTGAGCTTGGGTATCACCACGGCTAATGCAAAACTGATGGCGGCTGTAGCTGCTTGATTGGCCTTCTGTTCAGATGTGGTGCTGGTGGTGAAACCCGTGTTTGGTGAGAGCGCAAAATAGGCAACAGGAAATTGATGGCCAAGTTTTCTTTAGAATTGACTTCAGTGGGAAAACAGGCAGCTGATTTGCTAATGCTGGTTTCATGTGACCACCAAATATCAGTCCTCCCCCTTATTTCTAAACCTGCTGCTGTTTTCTTACAGTAATATGCTCGGACACATTTCCGACCATCCTCTGGGAGCACCCAAAGAATCTAATAAGAATCTCATGATTTTTACAGATTACAGCAATTGCTGGAAACATGACCGCAATCATTCAAAAGGTACATTTGTGGCTAATAATTCTAGTGCACAACAAGAACTTTTATATGCGAATACATTAATCCGATTTTATGTCTCCTGTTAGCCTCATTTTACAGCTTCTAATAAAATGGACACGATAGATTGCATAATTTCAGAAGAAAAGATTTTTTAAAAAACTGTCACGCAGTACATTTCAAATTACAAATAAAGTGATTATGTACACTGATCTGAGACTTGGTATTTACACTTGTACCTAATTAGCACCATCTCCCTGACTCATAATTAGAACCGCCTCTCTTGAGAAATAAAGTAATTGCTCACTTTGAAGACTTGGTACTCTTTAGATTGAGGAGTGATTAATATATTTATATTGCAAAGCTTGTTCCAATCAGTCATATTATCAAACTAATTTACCATAATTTGTTGTGAATCAACAGCTGCATGGTTCTGTTTAATGTGTTGTAAGCAGTTCAAATTGAGGTGCCTAATGATAACCTACAGCAAACATGAAAACAGCTCAGCGTTGTGAGCATACAGATGTGGTTGACCTGTAAAATTCAGCAAATGTATCAAAGATGCTGCAAGAGATTTTGCCAGTTTATGGAGATTGATGCAGGTGAACATTTGTATTCAAGAGTTGGAGATTAGGCTATTAAATAAAACAAAAGAGATGTATCAATTAGTTTTTCAAGTTATATTTGGGCCAGTTTAAATCACGGGTGTCTAAAAAGTTGCTGAGCTGCATGGAATGTTACATTTGTGGGTTGTCTCTGTTCTCGGCATTTTTTAGAAAAGATTTGTATCAGCAGGTGAAGAACTGTAGAAAACAACAGTCATTTATTTTCTCTGAACAAACTCAGATTAATGCAAACAGCGCAGATTGCAGCTCATGCCCAAACTGCTGTTCCTCGCTTCACTGACTACTGCTGGTGCCGCAGAACTCCCTTCCATCGGTTTCTTTCTCCCACTCATTTCTTGCAAGTGCCAGCTATTGGCAATGTCATTTCTGGTGGGTAATCAGCATCACCACAAATGAGCGGCACTGAGACAAAATCCGTTTTAAGGACTCTCTGGGGAACTCCCTGATCTGAGAGCTGCACCATTCCAATCCAGAGAGGACAACCTGAAACCATCCAGCTGATTGGTAAGAGCTGCCAGGACACCACAGTAAAAGGGCAGAACAGAGGAAAGAAGGGAGGGAGGGAGGGAGGGAGGGAGGGAGGGAGGAAGGAAGGAGGGTAAGGGGGGGGGAGGAAGGAAGGAAGGTAAGAGGGAAGGAAGGAAAGAAGGAGGGAAGGAAGGAAGGAAGGGGGGAGGGAGGGGGTAGGAAGGAAGGAATGGAGGGAGGGAAGGAAGGAAGGAGGGAAGGGAGGGAGGAGGGGAGGGAGGAAGGAAGGAAGGAAGGAAGGCCAGATCTGGGGAATAGAAGAAACACAGAGAAATAGGGCGAAGAAGACTGAATGGCACTATTGGACAGAATTTTACGGCCACATTTCGGCGGGGACGGGGCCGTAAAATGCGGCGAGACATTCTAAACCTCATTGGCTTCGGCAGGAATGTAAAATCCCGCTGCCGTAAAATTTCGCCCAGTGATTCTTTAAAAAACCTTGTACCATCCTGGATTTATTGAAAACAGATAGATATTTTGTGCAGCAACATCATCGACAGTCACTTCTAAACCATGGATCACTTATTCCAGTATTTGTACCTGACTGTCTCCAAAGGTTAAATAACCAGACGAAAGTAGCGCGAGGTATGAAAATTCCTGCTGAAGCATTAGCAGTCAACAAACAGCTAACAAGAAAGAGCAATGAAACCAGTAAGAATATTTTTAGTGACAAAGGATTCTCTAAACAAAAAAGACCAATGTCCATCTGCAGAAAAATCCTGGAAATACTCAGCAAGTCAGGCAGCTTTTGTGAAACAAAGTTATCCTTTCAGGACCTTTGCTTTACTCTGCCCAATGATGCTGCCTGATCTGTTGAGTATTATCAGCATTTTCTGCTTTTCTTTCCGATTTCCAGTATTAACAGTGTTTTGTTTTTGTGCCAAAGTTCATTTAGTTCACCTTATACCTTAATAGGAGTCACATGATGCAAAGCATACGAGTACCAGAGATGTCTAAATTACTCATACTGTACCCCAAAATGTCACTTTCTGAAAGAAATCTTTCTAATTTACATATGCATCAATTGAAAACAACTGGCGGTCTAGGGAGATGGTTTCAACAATTGCCTATTTGCTCACTGAAATATTGAGTGAAATTTTAACTCATTCAAAACCCACCCACTTACACTGGGTTAAATTATTTCTCACCATTTAAACTATGGCCTGCTCTGTTAGTATGTTGAAGACACTGAGCTTTGGTTGCAGTGAGGGTGAAACTTCTGCTGGCTGATAACCTCCACCAGAGGCCTTATTGGAATTAGTAAGACCAGATCACTTGATTATTACATGGCAAGACAGGAGTGCAAGTCAAATCTAAAAGATGGAGTGGGGCACGGTATTTGTTGCTTTAAACCGCAGCAACTTTCTGGAGGGAAAGGGTTGATTTCTTTTCCAGCATTTCATACAACCGCAGTGATTAATCACCAGAAAATTCCTTACGTTTTCAACACGAGAGGGATGCCTTCAACATTAGGCACCAGCAGAGAAGCCCATGGATGGACATAGCCAACTGGTATCAGAACAAAGAGGTAGGCCAAGAATTATAGTTTCTTATTGATGAGGCAAAGCTGAAGAGAGAGTGCCTGCTGGGTTCACAGGGAAGGAAGCCACTGAACGGTGTGGCCAAAACATATGGGGAGAGGTGAGAGTGGCACTGAGGACCATCCCTTTCATCTGCAGGACAGCAGACCAGTGCCATGAATGGTTCAATGACATAATGAGGGCAGACAAAAGATCTGCAACCTTGCCCTTTTCACTTTGACAAAGGGGAAAGCCACTTCAATGATTGCCCATTCTCCTTAAATTGATTCACTCAAATCACACTGTTAAAAAGCCACTCTCCAACTTTCCCAATTGGTACCAGCATTCAGAACTCCTCTCGCTAAATTTTTTTGGTTAAGCTATCCATGCTTGCTGTTAAGTCAGCTGGTGACTGACAGCTGAGATAACATCCTTACCATTCTTGTCTTCATAGACAAATGTTAATATTGATCTAAGAGAAACTGGCACACTTTGGCAGGAGAGGCAGATCATGGATCGCAGATCTGCTGACTCAATATGAGGAGCAGGCAATGCAGCAGCGATGGAGCCACTCTACATTAGATTAGAGATGGTGCATTAGGTGGGCCAGTGCCCAATGCAGGCAAAAGGGCACAAGCCAGTACCTCCACCTTGGAATTTTCTCTGGGTGCCATGCATTCTTAGTTCATTTCCTCTTCTCCCACGGGCCAGAAATGTTTCTGCTCCTGTTCCAACCCGAGGAATTCTCCATTCTCCATTCTCCATTCTCAGGCTCAACCCAGGACCACCTGAGCTCCTTAACTATCTCTGCTCAAATCTTCAAATCCCAGGAATACCTCCAACCCTGACCATAACCAAAGAAGCATCATCTTGTCCAGTCTCAGTCATAGGAATACCTGCCAGGCACAGGAACAGCTCAATCCTTAACCATTAGGTTTCACATAACAGGAAACCAACCCCAGGCTACCCCTTCTGCAACTCAGACCTTATGTCCCCCTCAAGCCCTTTTCCAAATGCCAATTTTCCCGCCTAGTTGTTGCAAGTCACACTAGTTTTCTCCACTTCCCTTCTTGTGATAAATCATCCATTGACCATTCTGTTCTCCACCACATATTTCAGTTTATTCATCGAGTAACACCACAGGAAATCTACTAGTATAATTGCATGTAAAAGTCAATAGAGGGGTTTGGTCACTCTGGTATGAACTTTTGAACTTCTCTCATCATCAGTAATGTCATGCTCCTCTTGCACATCTCAACTTTTCTCACTCCATCATTGGTGACCCTGCCTTTAGCTGATTAAGTATTAAACTATAGAATTGCCCCCCTAAAGCTCACGGTTTCTCGATTTCTTTCGCCTCTTTTAAGGTCCTCTTCAAAACTTAACTTTGTGTTTAATCTGCCCTCGTAGCTCCATTCATGGTTTGGTGTCAGATTTTGTTTGGTAATCATTCCTGTGAAGTGCATTGAGACTGAATGAGTTATATATAAATACAAATTGCGATTGAGAATCCTTCAGTTGTGTAATATACTCCTTTTCCTTTCCCTTCAAGTACAATTTGGCTTCCAATCCATTGTATCTGGTGCGTATTTTTTTATTTCTTTATTCATTCGTTCATTCATTCACAGGATATGGACCTGCCTGACAAAGCCAACATTCATTGCACATCCCTAGTTTCCCTCAAGAAGCTGGTGGTGAGTTGCCTTCTTAAACCACTGCAGTCCATGTGGTAAACTTAATCTCATGGCATTGTTAGCAGGGAGTGCTAGGATTTTGAGCAAGTAGTGATGGAGGAATGGTGATATATGACAAAGTCACTGTGTGACTGGAGGGTAGCTTGGTGATGTTCTCATGCACCTGTTATCCTTGAACTTCTAGGTGATAGCAGTCACAGGTTTGTGAAGTGCTGTCAAAGAAGCCTTGGCGAATTGCTGCAGTGCATCTTGTAGATGGTACACAATGGAGCCACTGTACTCCGGTAGTGGAGGACTGAAGGTTTAAGGTGCTGGAATAGGTGGGGTTTCATGATCATGTGAGTTGCTTTATCCTGGATGGTGTTGAGTTTTTGAGTGCTGTTGGAGATCGCACTTCTTACATGTGCCTTATAGATAGTAGAGAGAGGATGGGTTCCTCACTGCAGAATACTCTCTGACTTGATCTTATAACCACTGTATTTATGTGGCTAGTTAAGTTTCTGCTTGATTGTGACTCCCAGGATGTTGATGATGGCCTGGCTATTTGATGATGGAATGCTATTGAAGGTCAAGGGGAGGCAGTTAGACTCACTCTTTCTTGTTATAGTCATTGACTTGGACTTGTGTAGTGCTTATGTTACTTGCCTCCTATCTGCCCAAGCCTGGATGTTATCCAGGTCTTGCTCCATTTGGGCATGGGCTGCTTTCTTATCTGAGGAGTTGTGAATGGAACTGAACACTGTACAATTGTCAGTGAACCTCCTCACCTCTGATCTTATGATGGAGGGAAGGTCATTGATGAAGCAGCTGAAAGTTTTTGAGCCTACAACACGACTCTGAGGAACTCTTGCTGTGAATCCCAAAGACTGAGATGATTGGTTTCCAATAGCCATTACTATCTTCCTTTATGTTAGGCATGACTTCAGCCAGTGGGAAACTTTTCCCCTGATTCTCATTGACTTCAATTTTACTAAGGTTCCTTAGTGTGACACCCAGTCAAATACTGTCTTAATGTCAAGAACAGTCACCCTCACCTTGCCTCTGGAATTCAACTCTTTTGTCCATGTTTGGACCAAGGCTGTAATGATGTCGACAAACCCTTCCATCACTTCAGTGATGATTGAAGTAGGCTGATGACATGGCAATGGATCAGATTCAATGTGTCCCACTTTTTGTGGGCAGGACATTCTGGGGCAATCTTGCACTTGGTCAGTGAAATGACAGTGTTGTAGTTGCACTGGAATAAATTAGCCAGAAGTGCAGCTACTTCTGGCAAGAACCATCCATGGTGCTGTAGGGTGAGATCCGTTTTTATATTTGCACCAGCCGTTGGCAACGTTGAAAGCTCAATATTCAAAGCACAACATGAACATTCAGATGTAAGTGATCTATTAATTTGCTTATATGGATGATTAATGACTGTGACCGGCTGTACGGAGATTGCACGTGTGCTTATAGATTGCACGTGGATATTGGGTGATGGAATGATCAGGCTTACTTCCGAGACCTGCCAGTGTCCAGAAGTCAGTTGACAGTCAATCAGGCAAGGGCGGCACTTGTGAAAACCTTAACTCAAGTAGAGACAGTGCCATGAAAAAAGAGAAAAGCAGAATGAAAATGAGGAAAATCTCTCAAAAACTGTAGCATTGATTGAATAAAACTTCTAAATGTTAATACTGCATTGCAGCTAATCTATAGACCCTTGGCACTCCTTTAAGAATTTTGAAATGTGCTTTTCTGTGACATCCAGCATCTACATTAATTATTTCCTGCTAACTAAATTCCTGGTATATAATACAGACAGGTGATGATTCCATGAAATACTGTAACTTAAATTAAAAGCAGGACAAATCGAATCTGGCCCTTTGCCGCTCCATTAACCTACTCTAAATCATAAGTAAAGTGATGGAAGGTATTATCAATAGTGCTATCAGATGGCACTTACACAGCAATAACCTGCTCCCAAATGCTCAGTTTGGGATCCATCAGGATCACCTGCCTCCTGACCTCATTACAGTCTTGGTCCAAACATGGACAAAAGAGCTGAAGTCCAGAGGTGAGGTGAGAATGGTTGTCCTTGACATCAAGGTAACATTTGGCCTAATATGGCATCAAGGAGCCCCAGCGAAATTGAAATCAATGAGAATCAGGGGGAATGCTCCACTGGCTGGAGTCATAACTAGCACAAAAGGAAGATGGCTGTGGCTGTTGGAGGCCAATGATCTCAGTCCCAGGACATGGTTGCAGGAGTTCCTCAGGGTAGCATCCTAGGCCCAACCAGCTTCAACTGTTTTATCAATGACCTTCCCTGCATCATAAGGTCAGGAGTGGGGATGTTCACTGATGATTGCACAATGTTCAATATCATTTGTGACTCTTCAGATAATGAAGCAGCCTGTTTTTGCATGCAGCAGGACCTGGACAACATTCAGGCTTGAGCTCTTACATGACATGAATATTACTTGCCACTGAAGTGTCAGGCAATGACCATCTCCAACAAGAGAGAATTTAACCATCGTCCCTTGATGTTCAAGAGCATTACCATCGCTGAATCCCCCACTATCAACATCCTGTGGGTTATCATTGATCAAAAACTGAACTGGACTAGCCGTATAAATACGGTGGCTACAAGAGGCTGGGGATTCTGCAGCAAGTAACTCACCTCCTGTCTTCTCAAAGCTGTCCACTATCCAGGAGGCACAAGTCAGGTGTTCAATGGAACACTTCTCCACTTGTCTAGGTAAGTGCAGCTCCAACAACACTCAAGAAACTTGAACACCATCCAGGACAAACGAGCTCACTTAATCAGCACTCCATCCACCAACCTAAACATTCACTCCCTCCACCACTGATGCACAGTGGAAGCAGTATGCACCATCTACAAGATTTACTGCAGCAACTGGCTAAGGCTCCTTCGACAGCTCCTTCCAAACCAACGGCCTCTACCACCCAGAAAACAAGGGCAGCAGCTGCTTGGGAATACCACTAACTGCAAGTTCCCCTCCAAACCACTGCCATCCTGATTTGGAAGCATATCGTCCAGTCAGACAGACAGTCAAAATCTTGGCACTCTCTTACTAACAGCACTATCGAGTAGTTCTCCTGAAAATGACTTGTAAATTCATAGATGCCTACCCTGTGATACTGTTGTTTATGTGTGCTTTCGTATCGATATACACACAAAGAGTTACTGAATTTCCCCCAGCTACAAGCAGCTTTGGTGGATACACACTGCAGTCACAATGAAATGTGTGCAACCTCTGGAGTTACATGATGAATGGGGAGAACAGATAATGAGGAAATACAAAGCTGGGGATAAAAACGTTAAAGGTGTCCAGTAAGAATTTGCATTCCTTATGAATTCTGCACCAAAGTTTTTAAAGGACGGAGCAGATGCTGCGTGAATACTTGTGGAACTATAAGAAAAAAAACTGACTGCTTAAGGCCCACATTTTAAAAAAAATAGCTAGATGCACAGAGAATATTGTCACTGTATTCTATTTCCCCTTCAAAAATTAAAAGGTTTAAATTAAACTTTTTAATTAGCGTGTATGAGTCACAAGGGTTAACTTGCTTGGCTAGAGAACGCTGTCTCCCTCGTTACATACGTGCCTGGGCTTTATTGGTTTCTCACAAAGCGTTCTGTTTATGAAATAAGGTGGTATGATCCAGTGTCACCGCAACCATTTATGAGGTACAGGAATGCTAATAGCCCCTTCAAAATAAAAAGCATTTTAAATGAGTCCACGACTGAGAATAGCCAGAGGCAATGCTTGAGAAAACAAAGGCGATCGCCTCCTATATTTAATTCATGATGTCCAAAGGTGGGTGGAGTGGGGATTGGCGGAGTTTGGCTTTCACTGTTATATTGTGATACATTCTGTCAGCTTTAACTTGATTAGTAGAAGCAGCTTCAGGTTTCACAAATTGCTCCGACTCACCAGCAATCATCGGGAGTTTCACAAGAGAAAAGTGGCTTGAATTTCAAAGTCATTCAATCAACTCTTATTGCTCCACTCTGCGGATTACTTTACAATTCAAAGTGCAATATCCAACAATAAAGGCGCAGTTCATGCACTTAAAAATAATTCCACGTGGCAAAGATAGCAGTCAAAAACACAATTATTCCTTCCTCCTGCTGACGGAATAATGTCACCCTTGACAGCTGCGGCAATTCACATTTTATCGGTAGACTTTTTAAGGTTGCAATGGAATTATCGGGTCCTAGTATTGCTTCTGCAATATTTTGTTTATTAAAGAAGTTTGTAGTCACTTGCGTTGGCAGTTTTTTTCCCCCTAAAATTTTCCTGAATACCCAAAACATCCTCCATGGAGGCTGAGTACCAGTGCAATATTACATACAAGCCTAGTAGTCCAACGAAAGTTCTGAAAAGACCTCCTGGCACATGTTACCGTGTAATTACTAAATCATTCTTCAAGCTCTCTAGGCAATGTGCCTGTTTTGTTATTGTACCTTAAGAACCAAGTTGTAATATTCCAGTAATACACCAACAACACTTTATTAAACTAGCTTTGGGCGCCCCTAAGGCCAGAAACTAATCTTACTGCAAATTCTGATATTCCACATTTACCATGTTCAGCACGTTTAAGGACTAAACAAGAAACCAGGTGCTCCCAGCCATGTGTCTTTAAACATGCACCCAGGGGGCTATCTATGTATGTACCATTGTCTTTTCATGTGTGGTTGTGTGCCTACATTTCTGCATGTAAAGCTGATCTTGGCAATCTAAAGTTAAGGCATTAGAAGAGCTGGCTTACATGTGCCTTAGGATGTGGCTGCGTGTTCCTGCGTTTCTTTACATGTGTCTCTCTCTGTACCTGCGTGATTATGGAGCTGCTTTTGGCATAGGAGGGCTGGAATTTGTCCTGGGTGCTGGTTTGAAAATGACAGTAGCACATCCACCCAAACATCTTTCACCCATTTTGCTCTATCGATCAAAATTAATTTCAGCCCGACAAAAGAGTGAAGTACCATTCTGAAAGACTGCTGCATTGTTGGGGGTTGCTGTCTTTCAGGTGAGACATTATACCGAGATCCTGTCTCCCTGCTGAGCGGACTGTATAAGATCCATATCCTGGCCAACATTCTTCCCTCAGCCAACACTACTGATTTGGCCATTCATCTCATTGCAGTTTTTGGAACCTTGCTGTGTCCAAAATTCCTGCCCATATTTGCCCAGAAAACAACACTGGCTACAGCTCCAAAGTAATTCATTAGCTGTGGTTGCTGAGGTTGTGAAAGGCATAATGTAAATGCAAGTTCTTTCTTACGAAAGCAACCAATTGGCATATCTCGGGATGTGCTTGTGTCTCTGTATTTTTGATTTTGCCTTGCAAAGCACATTGGGATATTTTTTTTTTCAGTTAAAGATTCTACCTAAATGCAAGTTGTTATTATTGTGTGTGTATGTGTGTTATAGGTATGTCTTTCTGTGTGTCCCTGGAAAAGGTGTTGATGGGATATGGGAGTAGAATGGGTAAATGTAACTCCAACTCTTTGCTTGTGTGGATAATAAATTACAACGTGGACCAGAATTTTACAGCACCCGTGCGGGCGCCCGGCACGCCCAAGATACAGCCTGAGGGGGTTCCCCATGTCATTGTGGCCCATCATGGCAGCCCACCCGACATCAACCAAAGGGCCAATCGAGCCAATTCACATTGGCTTCCGGGCCCGCCAATCACACGTGGACACTGAGGGAAACATTCAGGCCATGGACTGGGTGGACTGCAATTTTGAGAGGCCTGTGCATTTTTACAGTCGGTGCACAGGGAAAACGGTGAGGCAGGGATCGCATATTTTACACTTTCTGCATCCACAGCGGGATATAAGGCTCAGGGGGAATGCAGGACCGAGAAGTTAGGAGTACACATGTTATTTGAAAGTCTGGGCAATCCTGTTTCATCAGTGAACCATCCTGCTCATTTCTTATGTATGTTGGGTGGCTTAAATCCTTACACAGGCTTTTTCAGACCAGCCACATCATTGTCAAGGTAAAACCTATGCAAAGCAGAAGATGAAAAATAGACATTGTCATTTCAGGTGGAGGCACTTCCTCAGATGAGGAGGAGAGGGCAGGAAGGGATGTGGAGGCCTCCTCTTGCCATATATGGCAGCCGTATCTCCCGGCGATCACTCTCTGCCTGGATGAGTGCCCACAGACAGTCATCGGAGAAGCGAGGGGCAGCTTGGCTGTGGGCATTTCCAAGTCTTCTGCCATGGCTTGCAGCTGTAGGTGACATTGCATTATTCCTTGGCCATGTTCCACCTGCCTTTCAATCTTGAGGGAAAAATTTAAATTCCAATGTCTGCAGCACTCTCTCCCAGAATTTCACAACACACACTTTACTTATTTCTTGTGCTTATAAACTGCCCCCCAAAATCCGCAGCTGATTCAACTGAGGCACGCGCCCTGTTTCCGCACTCCCCCCCCCAGCGCTGACCCTCCCAGAAAGCGAGTTTCACGCTGGGCGGTTGTTAATTTGCCAGCCAGGGCGCGGTTGCTGTCGGCTGCGGAATTCACAATGGCTTCCGGGCCCGTCAATCACACCCGCACACTGAGGGAAACATTCAGGCCATGGACTGGGTGGACTGAATGGTTTGTTTATGCTTTGTAATTTTTCTGTCTTTTGTGCTTGCATGTCTCTGTATGTGACCTTGTTTCTATGGTTATGGCCTAGAAATTGGGTTGCACCATGCCCATTATTCAGGCACTAGGTAGCCATCGAAGAACCTGAAATAGTGTTTAAGATGTGCACATCTGATGGGGAGAGTACAAGTCTTGATGAAGGAATTAGTATTCCCAGGGGAACACATGCCGCCTGAATATAAAGGAGGTAGAAAATTATTCCGGTGAAGATTCTGACCTACCTAATGGACTTGTTCAGCATTTTCAGCTACCTAAATGAATTGGACAGCGCATGCCACCCTTGTTCGGTAGCTAACCAGCAGGAAGGACCCTCTCCACTGCTCTTTAAAGGGATCATGCAGCACTTGCAGGTTAATTGCTGGTTTACTACATCTGGCAGTTGTTTGATTCCTAAAGGTTTCTGCAGAATTCCAGCACTCATCAGAGTGCATCTCACCTGCACAAAGTGAGATTTGGTTGCTTTTCAGCTATTGTTGTTTTCTCCACAACTTATCTAGCAGCAAACATGGGTGATCTGCTACAGCCGCCTTTGGGAATAGAACACAAGTAGGAACAATAAGGAATATGACACAAAGCAGGACAAGTGAACACAAGAGGGAGGAGGAGGAGAATGAGGAAGCAGAGTAGGAGATGTCACACTCATGCAATATGGACCTATGAGGTATAAACCCGAAATGGACACTTTCCTATAAAACAAAATAGAGTTAAGAGGTCAGGTGACCTTTTCTTTCCTGTCAATACACATGGAACTACAAGAACCCCTAACCTAATCTTCATTTCTGGACAAGTCTTGACAATTAAAATGCAAATGACCTTTATGGACATATCCTTGAGAGGTCAGTAAAATGCCAGTAACCCTTCCTGTGGTTAATGGCTGCACTTCTCCAACTCATTTAAAAAACTGGTTTTACAATACTGTTACAGACTCTTCAACTCCAAAGTTGAAATCCAGAGAATGGGTGTGCAACGCCCTATATTATCACAATAGTATGTGAATGGGTGATACGCAGGCTCCATTGTTTGACAATGACCTAGACATCAGAAACTATTTGTGAGGACAATGGAAAGATAGCTCTGGTCACAAGAATGAAATTGGGTTCCTGATAAGGAAATGTAGTAAGGCACATTTTTGGAGCAGAGGTGAGAAACATCTAGACCAGCAAAGGATCAAGACTCTGCCTAAGAAACACCAGTAGGCAGAGACTCAGGTTGGTCTTTACCTATCTAATTCTGAGGAACCGGACCAGGATTTCGCTACAAGGCTTCAATATTGCACTTTGACTGGAGTGGAACAAGAGTAGTCTGCTATTGCAAACAATACGCAACAGTGAATCCATCTTCCTAAAACCTCTAACTCTTCAGTGAACCAAAGAAGTGTTACAGGCCTGCATTGTTTCAAGACTTCACCCTGGCGAAGAGTAAGTTTGACAACCTTTGACAAGAGTAAGTTTGAAGCCTTAAGGTCTAAAAGCAGCCTACTTTTGTAATCACAATCTTTTCTTGAGTGTGTGCATACCTGTATGAGTGTGAGACTAGGTGTAGTCGTGTTATCTTCACGTGTTGAATGATAAAGGTTTATATTTCTTTTAAAACTTATGAGAAAACCTGTCATTGGTCTGTTCCTGACAGTTACAGCACTGAGAGGGTCAAAATGCTTTTTGAAAACATGCTGTCTTTGGTCAGTCAAGAGGTGACAAAAAAGGGGAAACATCCCAAAATCATCTCTCCTGTGTCTGTTACAGAGGTGACCAACAGAACTCCTTTTTGCCTGAACTCAAAGAGGCCAGCTCATTGAGGAGTGGATTAACTAAGTCAGAACACCAATTCCCTATTCACCAGCAGTCCCACACTCGTTAGTGTGCTTTAACATTGCCCTCTTTCACTCCGCACTTATTAGTCTTACTTCACTATAAAGATAAAAAGCAACATCAGATCCAAATCCAAACTGAATTTATCAAATAAATAATCTCACCCTTCACAGGGAAAAAACATACTAATCACCCTCTGCATTCTGTTAGTGCCTGTCTTTCACGTTCCTTTGACTACTGTGTCAGCCATGACTCTGTTGGTAACACTCTCACCTCTGAGTCAGAAGGTGGTGGGTTCGAACTCCACTCTCGAGACATGAGCTCAAAAGGCTGGGATGATAGTCCATGTGCTGTACTGAGAGAGTGCTGCAGTGTTGAATCTTTCAGATCATATATTAAACTGAGGTTCGGATTGGTTTCTCATGTGGATGTAAAAGATTCCATAGCACTGTTTTGAGGAGCAGACATGGAAGGCTGCTGAGTTTCCTTTGACGACACTGTAGGTGGCTTGGAGAATGACCTTGAGCAGGCTCCAGGCCTAGAAGACCAGGCTGCAGACCATAGAGCACCAACCTGGACTGATGGAGGTGTCTGTGTGGTCCATGTTGGAAAAGATTGGATCCATACTCTGCTCAAAGACATTAGACAAATTAGAAGTGGATTGTTCCATGCTCTGTGACACATTGCTCGGGGTCTCCTGTCCATTGCACCAAATATTACTTGATATGTGACTATTAACCTTCTTAGGTAGCCTAGTCCATTGAAGTCAACATGTGAATCCTCTGCTGAAGAATTAGCATCAGACCTTGCCTTCCAATGAACCAAATCCTATCTCTTACCATCTCTCTGCCCTCACTCCTGTGCTCTTGTTCCCATAAGTCACCACAGGCCGATCCCTCCTCCAACTTAATCTCTAAAGTCCATGTGGTGTCATTCTCAAAGCTGCTGGCTGTGTGAGTGAGATCCAGGGACATTGCATCTTCATGATCACTCTGCGCCTCAGTTTCCACATTCTAAGGAGCTCCTATGAGAAAGAGGCAAGGGTTAGACTGTGGCATGAGCAAGAGCAGAGAGGATGGAGTGTGTTTTGGAATCATCTGCAGCTCGTCATGCAGACTGTGTGGGGTAAGAGGCAAGTCAGAATAGAGGAGGATTAGCTATCAAGGAACCCTGCCTTACACATCCTCCAGCATTGCTAATAGCCTCAGCCTCCATCCTGGCCTTACCCATCACTGCCAGAATGGTCTCTTCAGTGAGTGAGGGTGTATTGTTGAGCTGGTACCCAATCAGTGGCACCCTGCTGCCTGCATCACCTTCTCTGCAAAAAAAGAGTCTTAGACCTGAATCTTGCGTTCCGAGGTTGGGCATGTGTCCCGACGTCATCGCGCACATATGCAGTATTGAGGCCGGCAGACTCGCACGGGAGTCGGAGCAGCACCTGCTGACAATTAAAGGTCTTTAAAAAGCCTATTGGCCGCGATTCTACGTTGCCCATGTGATTTGTAGGTTGTCGCACGGGCAAAATGGGTGGGTGAAATTCATGTTTTAATAATTTCCTCGTCCAAGAGTGGGATGAAATCTCTGTTAGGATATAAAATAAAAAGAAATATCTGGAGACAGCGTTCTTACGAGATATGATTTCTGGTGCTTGATTGTGTTGCATGGACATTTCTTGCAGTACTTTTTGTGCTTTCTTTTATTACTTGGAGGGCTGCAGCTCCCTGAGGTATCTGGCTGCCTTCAGGGAACTCAGTAGAAGCGCTCACCAGCACCCATGGTAACACCAGCGCCCACCCCCTTCCCGCACCCACTGACAGTGCTGAGCCTTTCTCAGGGTGCATTTCACGATGGCTGGCTGTTAATTGGGGGCCAATCGCTGTCGGGGGCACCGAATGCACCACCAGACGAGTGCAAAGCTCAGGCCATAGGGTCATAGGGCATAATCGTCTCAGGTTTGCACTAAGTGCGATAACGGGCAGGAAAAAAGATGTCCTACGCGCTGGCTGCAATGGTGGCTTTTCAGGCTGTATCGGCCCAATCCCGCCTCGTTAATCATGCATTCCCTGAAAACACACCGGGTCCCTGGTGGGGCACCTTCTCATTCAACCCTGCCATCACATCAGGCCTTCGGTAAACCGGATGCTATATTTAAAGGCCGCCCCTGCGAAGAGCTAGCACTCTTCAAGGGATAGGAAGCTGGTACAAAGTCTTGACTGCCAAGGGGAGGAAACATGCTGCCCCCAGATTTAGTGATACCTCCCTCGAGCACCTACTGGACGCAGTGTTGTTCCACACCCCACTCTGGGCAAAGGCCAGCAAGCAAGGTGACAAATCCAGCAAGGGTCAGCGCCCATGCCCTGCAAAAGAGGACAGCCACCCAGTGCCGAAAGAGGATGAATGATCTCCTCCATTCCTCCAGGTTGAGTTACTCTTCATATCACTCTCAACTCACACACTACAAACCCATCACACATCCACAGGGATCTCATTCAATGTCAGTTCAAGGGACATCACCATTCACTCTCTTGCACACACCTCCATTGTCATTATCCATAGCACGACTCACCCCCCACACATGCCAGACATACTTTTCACCTGGACTGCCAGGCATCCTGTTTACACTCTGTCCACCTGTATTCGTGCAGGACAAGCTGGCAGACAACATAAGTTGAGAGGTCACAGACTGGTAGAGGAATACCTGAAGTCAAGGTCCTAACAGATGTTGAATATAGAGTCATTCAGCTGGCCAGCAAAGATGTGGAGTGTTCCTATGTTGAAGGTGAATTTGGCAGTGCTCAATCATGTGAGAATCCAGCAGTGCAACATCCATCAGGCAACCAAGCTGTGAGTGATGTGTCCTGTTTCACAGGCCACTGCCATGCACTGATTCTCTCTCCTTGCTTTCACAGGTACTTCTAGGAAACAGCCAAGGGAGTAAATGACCCAGGTCCTCAACTCAAGCCCTGAAGACACTTCAGAAGAGGAATCTGCTAAAATCTTCATTGAAGAGAGTAGCCTCAGGGTCACAATTTGGTGAACACATGGCACTGTCTGATCCACAGCAGATGGCAGCAGGGAGTTCCCAAGTTTTCGGCACTCAGGGGACTACTAGAGGCCAGAAGTCTCCTGAGTCCGAGTCAGATGAGGAGCCTCTGGACTCGGTCATGCCTCAGTTGATGGAGCTGCAAAGGCAAGCTCGGGAACATCAGGGAGGGATGTCCGCTGCACTCCTCAGATTGCAAGGCACGATGGAGGAGTCCGTCTGCCTTCAGTCTGAGGTGATAAGGCCGGCATATCACCACACCGAGGTCAACGCTGGTAGGATGGTGGCTGCCATGGAGAACTTGGTCCAGGACATCAGTCTTGCACTGCTACGTGGGCTGAACTTCATCGCTGACACCATAGTTGGCCTCCAACAGTGTCAACACGACAGGGGTGCAGGGCAGCACAATCTCACTCCAGCTTGCCCTTCTCCTCAAGGAGTCAGCCAGGGGCCCTCAGGCACCGATAGGGAGGAGGATCAGCAGGCGCACACCCACTCAGGTGACTCTGGGGGTGTCCGGCCCATCTGAATCCCTCTTCCTGTGACCCCAGCAAATCCAGCTCCACAGGCCAAGAAGACTGCCACTGCCACACAGCATGACCCCAAAAATAGCCTGGGACCGTCCAGGTCTCGGCCCTCCAGTGGACGCTGTCAAGGTCACCACAGACATGGTGTAGCAGTCAGCAGGCTGCCTCTACCTCCACTGTGGATGTCAGGGGAGCACTAAAATATAGCGGCAGGGTTAGGGAGGTTAAGAAGATGTAGTTGCAAAGCCTGGGCACGAGTACTTGTATATAATGTTCGCTTTGTTCATAAACTCCCAAGAATGTCTCCTTGCCTTTGGCTTCTTGTTCTGATGAGCAGTGGTCGTGTCACTCAGATGTGAAACCCTGGTCCCAGGCGACGATGATGCGTGACACTCTCTGTGGACTATATTGCAGGTCTCCACCAGACCGGCCCAGGCAACGGAACCTCAGTATCAATATTCCAATGGTTTTCTCCACTAAGGTGTGAGTTGCAGCATGAGCCTTATTATAACTCCTCTCTGCTGCACTCTGAGGCCACCGCATAGGTGCCATCAGTCACGTCCTCTGTGGGTAGCCCTTGTCCCCAAGGAGCCAACCTTGCAGCATCTTTGGACCCTGGAGGAAGTCATGGATCTGAGGCCTACTGAGAATGTAGAAGCCGTGGGCACTCCCTGGGAACCATGTGTAGACCTGCAGGATGCGCTTGTGGTGGTCGCACACCAGCTGAACATTCAGCGAATGGAAGCCCTTGAGGTTGATGCAGTTGACCACTTGTTGCCACGGGGATCTGAGCGCCACGTTAGTACAGTTGATGGCAGACTGTGCCCATGGGAAACCTGAGATCTGGGAAAATCCCAGCGGTCTTGCTTCCTGGCTTTCCTGATCATGGCGAAATGCACAAAGTTGTGTGGCTTCGCAAATATGGCATCCGTGACCTCATGGATGCTTTTGTGTGTGGAGGCTTGCGATACCCCACAGAGGTCACCTGTGGAGTGCTGAAAGGAGCCACTGGCATAAAAATTGAGCACCGCTGTCACTTTCACAGTTGCCCTCCATGTCCCCGTGGTGCCAAATCTTGCAGTAACTGGCAGATGTGACTGACCAGTTCCCTGGACATCTGCAGCATTCGAGAACACTGGTTCTCTGTCATCTGCCGCAATGACAAGCGCCATCTAGAGAACCCTAGCCACGCGCCAACCAGTGACGGCTCACCGTGGCTCTTCAGCAGCGTGTGCGGGGGGGCCCAGCTGCCCCTGAGGATGCAGCTCCTCCCTCTGCCCAGCCAGGTGCCTCCATCGCTCTCTTTTCCTTCGTCTTCACTCTCTGTAAGCCATGAGGCATACAGCTAAGTCATCAGGCCCCATGTTCCTGATGTACTCCTCCTGCAGGATGAAAGGGAGAGATGTTTGAGTTAGCTTGGGTGTACTAAGAACCTCTCTTGGTTAATTCTGAAGGCCCCTTAAAGCGCCCCAGGGAGTGCTGGCCACCAGTTGGATTGCCTGAGTTTAGTGCATTGCATGGCTGCCCAAAACCTCACCCAACTCCACCCCAGTCCACCTAACTGATTGTTGGCAACTTTGCCCATTGGACTGCATGCTGTGCTCTTAGCTCAGGTACAGGCATTCTCCTAACCCACACTGCAAGGCTGCCCCGTTAGCTTGAGCCATGGGGAAGACTGGTCCAAACCTGGATGCTGACATTGCAAGGGGCTGTGAGCACCTCCACCAGTGGCTGCTCCATGGCCAACTTTAGCAAGGAGATTGTACAACATGCCCAGGCATCCAACAGCTCTGCAGCCCCCTAAAATGCTCATTATTTTGCAGTCTGTGTCCAAGGGGTGAAAAGCTCTGGAGCACTTGGTGGAGCTTTCAGGCCTCTGCGTTGCTTGAGTGGGCAGATAAGCTAGAGGCCCGGCTCCAATCACGTCAAAGTGACTGCGCCTGAACTGTCTCAACTGAAGAGGAATGGTCACTTTATACAAAGTTTTCCTTCCACTTCCCTCCACCCCCGCCCCCACCCCCACAACCACTACACATCCTTGTTCACTACCATCAACCGCAGTGCAACCCTTGCCCCCCACCCCCCAAACTTAGTGTAGCCCTTGCCCCCCCACCATCCCAACTCATCCCAACTGCACCGCACTGTCAGCCACCCGGAAAAATGCGACTTGCCTGTGCCCTCGCCTGGATGCGCAGCGCCTCAAACTTGAAGTCCAAAGGCGACCCTCACAAACAGTTGGCAGGGCGGGTAGGGTTTTGAGGTCAGGTCAGGTCGGTGGGGGGGAGTGGAGATATTTTCGGAGGGTCCTGGGGAGTTGGGGAATTGCCCATCACAGGCAGTTCCTGCAGAGTCCTTGTGTCGGGACTTCCAAGGTATCCCCTAGCACATCTTCCAGGGTTTGTTCGGTCACTGACCAGTTGGATCTGGAAGATCTCGGCCATTGTCAACCATCCTCCAGTCTGAAAAAACAACCATTTGCCACGACTCACTGTTCTCTGTCCTTAAGCCAATTTTTCTAGGGGGTGGAAAATTTGTTAGTGACAGCTTTATGAGATATTTAGGTAACGTGGCTCTCATAGGTTGATAAGAACCTTTCTGTGGTCCTTTGAGTGTGAGGGTGAGCTGAATAATATTAGGTGAAATATGATGTAGGCCTTATTGCAGAGAGCAGGGCGGTGAGGGGTGGGGAGCTCTACGAGTATTGGTGCAGCCATAGCAGAAAGCTAATTTAGAGAGTTCTTTCCTTGACAACTCTTCTCAACTTATAGGAATATATAGCACAGAAGGAGGCCATTTGGCCTATCATGCCTGAACTATCTAATTTACCCCCACTCCCCTGCTCTGTTCCCATAACTGAGATGGCAGGAGCACAGCATGGGGGGGGAGAAGGAGTACAGGGAGAGCAGAGCATTGCTTGCTAGTCTTTTACAATGACTAAACCCGAGGTCTAAAGGCATTATTTTGCATAAATATACTTTTGTAAGTGAGGGGCAAAATTAATTTTGTGACCCCAAATCTATAATCAAATATTGTTTCATTATTCACTGAACTAAATGTATTTTTGCCTGATTTTGTTAATTTGCACATGTCTCTGCTGCAAAACGACAGCAGACATTAAATTGCTGGCACTGCATCCATGACCTCGGAGCAAAGGCCTTGTTTGCAACCTCCTCCTGCTTCCTGTACGTCAGATGTCCGGAGGGCTCCCTGCACCCCCGTGGAAATGGAATCTCCCTCCTCCTCTCCATTTCCTGTGCCATCGCCTCACAGAACCATGTAGCTGCTCTCTCCCAGCTTCAGCCATCTCGTTGCAGCAAGGATTTGCGCCACTCCCTGCTGCCCGAATGCAAGTCCCCTTTAAGAGGTGCTGGCTGCTTTTCAGGCTGCTTCACGGCCTCCCGATGTCTGCTTCCCCATGCAGATGTGCCAGCCAAGGAACAGCACAGGTAGCTCTGGGCTGAGCACAGCAATCCATTTAGTGAAGGAGGTAGCACAAATTCTGTGAGCTGCCAGCAGTGCTATCAAGTGGCAGAGGTTAATCGCACACCACAATCCCAGTGCACGTTCTCCTCTGTGTGACTCCACATGTTTTCTGCGTCCGTTTGTCACTGTGCCTATTTCGTTGCAAATGGGGCTGCTCTTGGCATCATAGGAGCTAACTGACAGACTCTCATTCAGCCGCTCACCAAAGAAACTCTAATTACCCTCAATAGTTTTCCTTGGTTCAGCAAAACCTCAGACACATGAATGTAGCACAAATGGGAGCGTTAATAAAGTTCCTCAGCCTTTGAAAAAAAACAAAGCTGTACTTTCTTGGGAAATTAAGCAGTTTATGTGCAAACCTTGCAGAATCTCTTTTCCTTCATTGAATTATAGAGCAATTTACAACAGCTTTTTCCTGCCCTGGGATGGTATATATGAAACAGTGTTAGCTGGCTTAAATTATATACTGCAGGGTGGAAACCATCCTGGTTGTTAGTAATTGCTGCAGAACAAATAGACAAAATTACATTGCACTGCACATTCAGTTAATCGGAGGAAAAAGCCTATTTCAGCCTGACTGCCACTTTCTCCTCCCTTTTCTCAGAAGCAGAACAAACGAGAATTGATGATAGCTCAGCTCAATAAAAGGGAAACCGCTCCATAGCTGAAAGAATGTGAATCCGCATTCATCTGATAACCTATTCACTGGATCAAAGGACAAATCATTAGGGTAAATATAAAAGGGAGCACACGGGGGTTAATTCTGGGGAGAGGATGAATACAGATGCTACTTGGGTGCTGTATGAGACTTGCATGATTTAACGTCTGGTATCAGCTTGCAATCGTAGGGCTAATTGATGATTGCCACAATTTAAACATGCCTGACAATGCAAAAACAAAGACCTGTGCACTTAGCACTCAAGTGCTGATCAGGAGCAATTTTTGTGTAGCAGGATATGTAGCCTCATGTACACATTTCCACTGAAGGTATGGAGTACATTGGCTGACAGACAACAACAGGCATCAGATGGGCTCTGGGACCAAGGGGGGAGAATAGAAGATTCTCAGATACGATACGGGAGGTCCTTGTGGAGGAGATGCAGAGATGGAGGGATGTCCTATACTCCAGTGGCTCTGAAACATTTTTGATTGAAGTATCTATTTTCAAATGGATTAGTAATCATGCAACTCCATCTAACACTGTGTAATACTCATATAAGAGTGCTGCATTTAAAGAGCATTTTCATAATGTTCTAAGAAAACAGGTATTTATTTGTGGATATCTGTGAGATGGCGAGTTTGAATATCCTTGGCAGGAACACAAAGAGAACAGGAGGCTGGGCTGGGAAGTCTTCAAAGGTGAAATTAAGTGTATAGCTGCCACAACAGTATGGGGCATTCTCTGCAAGCTGTATTGGAGGAAGCCACCAGACATGTCAAGTGCAGTAAAGGTTATAACTGATCCTTGGGTCTGGTTGTAGTGTAGTTCAACCAGTAAGTGTGGTACCCATAGAGGAACCATGACCCAGATATGTAAGCCTTTTTTTCCAATGAGCCAGTTGTACAGGGGCAAAGTGTGGGGACTGGATTGTGAGTGCAATATGAAGCAGCTTCCAGGTAAGTGAACACAGAGCTGCATGATCCACACACCAGATGTTCATGAAGAGAATGAAAGGGTTTGAAGTTCATGAAGATAATAGGCCATCATGACAATATGTGTTCAGTCAATGATGTCCTGGATTTGAGAGAAGCCTGCAATGTATGCAAACTCCAGATCCCTGATCTGCTGATTCTGGTTGTCTGTGCGGGACAAGGTAACTTAGCAAACACAACATCAGTCAGAGAGCAGGATCCAGGTCCAAGCTGAGTTTTGTCTGCAAACATTGAAGTGGAAGGAATCCCCAAAAATCCAACAGTGTGAAATGCTACCAGTCAGCATGCATGGTGTCCCCTACTAATTTCCAATCATTTCTGATGAAAGGGTAATTCACCTGAAACATTAACCCTGTCTCCCTCTGCACAGATGTTGCCAGATCTGCTGTGTTTTTCCAACAGTTTCTGCTTTTATCTTAAATCTTAGGTCCAAAGCGGATGGCCTCACACTTTCTCACATTGAACTCCATCTGCCATAGTTTTGCCCATTCACTTAATTTATCAATGTCCCTTTGCAAAGCTGAGCTTCTGTGAAGACTATTTATTGTACCACCTAATTTGGTGGTGTCAGCAAACTGGGATATGCAGCTCTCTATTTTTTTATCCAAGACTTTTATAAATATAAAGAAAAGCTGAGGTCCTTGTATAGATCCCTGAGGGGAACCATTAGGCACATGCACCTATGCATCATCTTTACTCTCTGTTTCCTACCTCCTTAAGCAATTCCCTATTGAAACCAATAGGTTTTCTCCGACTCAATCCTTCAATTCAATTTAACGATCTCCTGTGAGCAACCTTGTTGAGTGTCTTGTGAAAGCCCATCTAAATAAGAGGCAAAGACAATCCCTTCTCAAAAAATGCACCTAGTTTTGTGAGACATGACTTAATCTTTACAAATCCATACTGGCTCTCCCGGATCAGCTCAGATTTGTTCAAATGTCCATTCACTAAGGGCTGGATTTTGAGGTGAGTTTGGGATCCTCATACTCCAGCATACATTTCGGAGACAAGCCTGTACTCGCTTAGCCAGTTCGCCAATCTTTAATTTTTCAGGTGACCTCCATGTTGTCCTGCCTCATAGGGCTGCCCGCCAATCGGAGGCCGGCAGTGCTCCACACTAGCAGCGCCAAGCAGGAGCAGTGACCACTGTCAATACTGCCGGTGTTCAGTGATGGACCTGGACATTCAGGTAAGTCTGAGGCCTTAATGAGGCCAGGGGCACAAGGCCCAGCGAGGGGGGTGGAGGCATGTTGGATAGGGCAGGGGGGAGGGTGGATGTGGAGAGGCAAAACTGTGGGGGTGGGGGGGTGGTCTGAGATTTATGCAAGGGGCTTCGGAAGGAGGCACTGCATCCCTCCCACCTTTCACTGACCAGCAGTCCACAGGGTTGAACTTGCCAGGCTACATATTGGACACAGTTCTTTCCCATCACCCATTTTATCAGAGTGGTGGCAGGATGAGGCCCTTAACTGAGCATTAATTGTCACTTAAGGGCTTCAAATGGGTGATCCAACTAACACCTTCCCGGCAGCCCATAAAATCATGGAGAGTGCTGGGCAGGTCAACAGACAGCGGGTATGCTGCCGATTGCACTGCGCCCTAATTTATGGGTCCACTGGCCTGTTTTCTCACCGTTGGGTGGCCTGTAAAATTCAGACCTAATAACAGACTGTAGTAACTTCCCCACAACCGGTGTTAGACAAATAGAAACAGAAAATGCTGGAAATGTTCACCAGCTCTAGCAGCATTCTGGAGAGAAAAAGAGACAGTGCTAACATTTCAGGTCCACAGATGCTGCTAGACCTGCTGAGGATTTCCAGCATTTTCTGTTTTTATTTCAGATTATCAACATCCACATTACTTGGCTATTCTACAATTTCCTCGCTTAACTTTCCTATCATTCTTCAATTATAAGAATATAAGAACATTAAAAAAAATAGGAGCAGGATTAGGTTATACTGTCCCTCAATCCTGCTCTCCACTCCATAAGATTATTGCTGATCTTCAGTTGCAACTCCACTTTCCCACTTATCCCGATATCCACTGATTCCATTAGTGTCCAAAAATCTATCGATCTCAGTCTTGAATATACTCAATGCTTGAATATCCACAATCCTCTTGAGTAAGGAAATTTTTCCATTTCTCAGTGTTAATTAGCTAACTCCCTTATCCCAAGACTTGGACCCCTAGTTCTATATTGTCCAACCGGGTAAAACAACCATTCATAGTAGATTGATCTTCACACTATTGAATGGCAACCTCTGGAAAAACCTTTCACATTTCCTCTAAGCTTCTGTCGAGTTGTCTAATGATACAATGCACTGACGAAGACTGGACCATATCCGTGATTCTCCAAGTCATGACTCCCACTCCAGTGCCAAAGAGCTACGGAACTGCTGCCATTTCCATCAGAACGTATAACACTCTGACAGGGCTGGACGGACTGGATTCAGGGATGATGTTTCTTCTGGCTGGGGGGGCCTACAACAAGGGGTCACAGTCTCAGGATACGAAATAGGCCATTTAGGACTGAGATGAGGCAAAACATCTTCACTTAGAAGGTGGTGAACCTGTGGAATTCTCTAACACAGTAGACTGTGGAGGCCAAGTCACTGAATGTATTTAAGGAAATAGATAGCTTTCTAGATTCTAAAGGCATCAAGAGGTATGGGGAAAGAGTGGGAGTATGGCATTGAGATAGTGGATCATCTATGATCATATTGAATGGTGGAGCAGGCTCGAAGGGCTGAATAATCTATTCCTGCTTCTATTTTCTATGTTTCTATGTTTCTATCTAACAAGCCTTTTGCTCATAGCATTTGTGTGTCTGCCATGGTTCAGTTAGTAGCACTCTTGCGTCTGAAGGTTATGGGTTCATGTCCCACTCCAGGACTTCAGCTCAACAATCTAGACTGACATGCCAGTGCAGTATTAAGGGAGTCTTTCAGATGAGATGTTAAACCAAGGCCTGGTCTGCCCCTCCCACGTGGGCATAAAAGATCCTATGGCACTGTTTCAAAGATGGGCAAGGGAGTTATCCTTGGTGTCCTGGACAATATTTAGCCCACAATCAACACCACAAAAAAGAGATTACCTGGTCATTATCGTATTGCTGTTTATGGTAGTTTGCTAAGCGCAAATTAGTTGCTGCATTACCTACATTCCAACAATAACTACACATCAAAAAAGTACTTAATTGACTGTAAAGTGCTTTGAGACATCCAGTGGTCATGTTAGGTGCTATGTAAATGCAAGGCTTCCTTTCTTTTAACGGCAAGTTATTACCTCAGTATGCTCTCCAGCATTAATACTTCACCTGGGTTGGATTGTCCTAAACCACCTTTGATTTTTAGACCATATCTGCAATAAATCTGAAGAAGCAGATTTTTCCATACAAAATGTAATATATACTGAAAGCCAAGGCATTAACAAGATAATGCAGTTTAAATTGGATGGCTTTTGAAAATGGGCACAGGGATCATGATGGGCTATTAACCCACACCCGTCGACAACATGTCAACTTCATATTGTCTGCTCACTTGAATGGTCTCTGTGTCCAGCCAATGCTGACCATGCTGTTCATTAGCTGTACGCATTAGCAGGGGACTAAAATTATGAGTAGCTAGCACCGCTTAAAGCTGTTCTGAACCTTTTAAAGGTAAGGTGCATTATGGCTAGAGCAGGAGCTGGAAGTTGCAGTATAAGGGAATCTGACCTGGGAAAGAGTGAGGAATGACACAACATAGGAGAGAGTCCGGGCTTTAAGGTTTTCAGACACTTGGTGGAGTAGATGGAAAAGTGGGGAGATTTCCTATCTCCTCAGGAGAAGTAAGCCCTCCAGTAACACAGCCAAAAAGCTGAGAGAGCAGACAGAAGAGGTTAATGGCAGGAGACTGACCCCAAAGACATGGATGCAGTGCCGCAAGAATTTCGATGACCTCTCAAGTGTGGTCAAGGTCAATGGACAGGTCCTCAAATCTCATTACCACTAACTCCACCAGTGGCCTCAGATTGTGCTCAATGCACCACACCGCGATCACTCACCTACCACAATCTTTAACATTTAAAGCTCATATCTGGTATTCATATGTTTCACTTCACCCTCACACACATAGCGCTGCTGGAAGCCTCACACCCATATCTCACAGCTTGTACACACCTCCAGTTATTCACCTGCCACTCACGGACACACTTCCCTCTCACTTGTATGACAAGATGGTGCACAATTGCAGCCAGCAAGACCAAAGCAAAGAGAGGGACAGCAGTGTTTGCATGTTCTAACCTCCATGGAAATGCTGGCCATTAGTGGGATAGCTACTGCTGAGGCTTTGGCTACTGGCAGGGCTGAAACAATCGAAGATGATGGTATCCTCATACTTAAACCCCCTTCTCACATCCCACTGCTCCTCATCCAAACCCCCTTCTGATTTATAAGCTGCAGATGGTGTAAGCATGGAGCCTTTAGTTTGCCCCACCTCGCCAAAACACAAACTTACCCTTGTGCTTTTTCACATTACAGATACCCAAAAGGTGCAAGCTGGCCAGACCAGGAGGAACACCCAGAAGTAAGTGATGGTGAAAACACAGCTGTGTAACTTGATTTCACACTTGCAGCTGCCAGCTCAGATACTAACACTGCATATGTCTTAGAAGCTGCATTGGAGGCAGGATCTGCATACGGTGAGATACTGAGTAATAGTGGTTTGCCAGCTTGCCAGAGGGTAAGGTTGCACATTAATTCTACTGCAGAGGGTTCAGATGAACACTTTGATTGGGCAACCTACAAATGAACAATGTTTGTATGCACAATAAAGTCCTTCATGTATTGTGAAGCAAGCCTGCAATTCTGTGGTCAATCTCAACGACTATTGGGGAGTCCAGCATCAACTTGACACAGGATTTTGCACAGAGTTTGCAGCCCACCCTTACCAGCATTGAAGTGATTGCCAGCTCCATTTGCACACTTGCGGACCCAACCCTGATGCAATGCCTGATGACCGGTGTTGCAGCTTCCATTGCAGCACAAGCAGCCACTCAATGTATGACAGCTGCATTGGAAGCTCAGACTGCTGTCCTGCAAGGTCAGCTTGATGCCAGAGAAGCTCAGATTGCTGCCATCTTGATTGTGGGTAACACTGTGCAAAGGGGTTTTCAGGGAGCCACAATAGTCCAGTAATCTGTTGGAGAACAGATTACTAGGACAGCGGAGACATCACCCCAGTGAAGTAGTAGTGGCTCCATGGAGCACAACTCTGCTGTCCACTATCAGGAAAACAGCATTTGTCCTTCCACCCTTGCCATTCTGCCAATGCAGGGGAACTGGGGTTGCAGTTACTGGTATCATACACAGATGAGTTGTTCATGGACAGCCCATGGGGAAAGATTACCTCCTCCCTTCCTTTTCCCCTTCTTCCTCCTCTTCCCCACAGCCCCACCTCTTTTCCTCATCCTGCTGCTGAATTTCTCACAGTATAGCTGGTGGCAAGGGCTGTTCCCTTATCAAGGTGAGTTTATGAAGCCTGCATGAGATGACCACAAATTTTGGCACCCACTATTCCGAGTGCTGCAAGGCTCCTCCAGAGCGGCTCAGTCCTGCAGAAGCAAATTTGAAGGTTAAGGCCAGGAACAAAACTAGAGATTAGGGCAGCGGGCAGAGTCCGACTTTTTCTGGCATCAGACAGTCTTACCAGGGGTGGGTAAACATTTGCTGCAGTGTTTAGCCATTTTAGTCCAATTAAGAGCTTATTGAGGGGACAGTGAGGACTCTGTCGAGATCTTCCCGGCATCAGTGCAGACCCCGCTTTACGTAGCCTGGCAGCTCCTTGAAGGGTGTCTCCCAGCAACAGGCCAGTGGGTCATTCGAGGCAGTGTCTCCATGCCCCAGCGACAGCACCGAGGGGATGAAAGGCCTCACCCATGGCCAAAATGAAACCTCCAGGTGGGTTTCTCCTCCACTCTGATGACCCTCTAACTTCAGGCCTCTTTTTTTTCATCATTTGATGTATATTCTGAGAGACCCTCCATTTTGAGGCTGTGGCTTCTCTTATTGACCTGGAGCTTCAAGAACCCATCCACCATTATTAATTGGAGTGCAGACATGGAGGCCAACTAGGCTGCTTCACTGAAGGTCGTGCTGGATTGCGCTCAGCAGACCTGTGCTGTGTCGGGACACAGAAATGGTCCCGATGCCTGAAAATAATCTATGAGCAGATGATTCCCCATTGTTTCAGTATGCCAATGGTCTGCTCTAACGTATTTAATATGGTAGCAAATGGCTTTCACTGTGTGCATGCATGTGGTTTGTGCACAAGAGTCATCAGCCACATCGCCAGCAGATAATCCTTGTCACCTAGTTTGGTTTGCCGTGGTGCCTGAAATGTTTCTGGTACAGTGGACTGCCAGAAAATAAGAGCATCATGACTGTTCCTAGGATACCATTTATTGGCCTACATGGTTCGCTGCCTATAGTGGTATGCTGGATGGACATTGAGCAAGTGGAATCTCTTTGGATTGTGCCACAGGGACAAGTTGGCATTTGACACCTACAGAGTGATGTGCATGCAGCCAATGACACTCTGCACCACGGGGAAGACTGCAATCCTAGCAAAGCCATGTGCTCACCCTGCCTGCTTGTCTCTGGCAAGAAAATATTACACGAAGCTAGATCTGTTTGAATAGAGAGCCTCAGTGACCTTATGCAACAGTCAATGGCAAACTGTGAGATGCTGGAAAAATCTCCAAATCCAGCCCGGGCAGGACCAGATGTATATAAGTTCATTGCCATTGTCAGTGGCTCTGAAGTGTTCCTCACCCTGCCAGGGTTGTAGTTGAGGTTGCAGCAGGTGGCAGATTTCAGTGAGGACCTACTTAGCAAAATGCAGACATTTCATGTAATAATCCTCACTGAGGTTCAGGTAAGGGAAATGCTCCCTAAATATCCTGGGCAGATATGGCCTCCTGCTGAGGGTCTTTCACCCCCTCCTTCACCTCCATGTACCATCCTACTCTGATAAAAGCAAAGAACTGCGGATGCTGGAAATCCAAAACAAAAACAAAAACAAAAATACCTGGAAAAACTCAGCAGGTCTGGCAGCATCGGTGGAGAAGAGCACAGTTGACGTTTTGAGTCCTCATGACCCTTCAACAGAACTAAGTAAAAATAGGAAAGGGGTGAAATATAAGCTGCTTTAAGTGGGGGGGGGGCGGGGGGGCTAGGGTTGGGGGGGGGGCGGTGGACAAGAGGAGCTAGGTAAAGGGCCAGTGATAGGTGGAGATAACCAAAAGATGTCACAGACAAAAGAACAAAGAGGTGTTGAAGGTGGTGATATTATCTAAGGAATGTGCTAATTAAGGGTAGAAAGCAGGACAAACAAGGTACAGATAGCCCTAGTGGGGATGGGGTGGGGTGAAGTAATCTAAAAAGGCTAAAAGGTAGAGATAAAACAATGGATGGAAATACATTTAAAAATAATGCAAATAGGTGGGAAAAGAAAAATCTATATAAATTATTGGAAAAAACAAAAAGGAGGGGGAAAAAACAGAAAGGGGGTGTGGATGGAGGAGAGAGTTCATGATCTAAAATTGTTGAACTCAATATTCAGTCTGGAAGGCTGTAAAGTGCCTAGTCGGAAGATGAGGTGCTGTTCCTCCAGTTTGCGTTGAGCTTCACTGGAACAATGCAGCAAGCCAAGGACGGACATATGGGCATGAGAGCAGGGTGGAGTGTTAAAATGGCAAGTGACAGGGAGGTCTGGGTAATGCTTGCGGACAGACCGAAGGTGTTCTGCAAAGCGGTCACCCAGTCTGCGTTTGGTCTCTCCAATGTAGAGGAAACCGCATTGGGAGCAATGAATGCAGTAGACTAAATTGAGGGAAGTGCAAGTGAAATGCTGCTTCACTTGAAAAGAGTGTTTGGGCCCTTGGACGGTGAGGAGAGGGGAAGTGAAGGGGCAGGTGTTGCACCTTCTGCGGATGTTCAACGATGTAATGTTTAAAGAGGGTATTGGCTGGAATATTGAGCCCCTAAATCACACCACTGGCTTCCAATTAGCATTGCACAATGACTGGTGACATGAGCTGCCTGCTCTGCACACTTCCAGCGAGAATTAATGTGTGCATGGTAATGCCTGCACCAATGCAACCACTGATGCAATTTGCTCCAATTGTGCATGCATGCTACAAACACCACCTTGGAGCTCTAAGGCCACTTGTAGCATCAAAACACGGGTGCTAATGATTGCAGTTTCCCACTCAATAGCTGCCAGGGATTGCGTACTGCTTTAAATATGCAGTTATTCAAGAAAAAGCTGCCTTACAATTAGTGGGAGACATATGTCGGATATTTCTGAGAATGAATCGCATTCTGGATGACAGGAGGTGAGAAGTCATATCTTACTTTATTCAATTGACTTGATTACAATTTAAGCATCCAAAGCAGCCCGCCTTCAATTCTTCTCATTATCCCTTCATACATTGTGCCTCGGTTTGAACGTACATCTAAGGTATTCTAATGGGCTCTCTGCGGTTTCTCATGCAGTCAGGAGGACCTGGATCAGCCAAGAGCCAATTCAGTTATATAAATTATGCTACCATATGATGTTATTACCACTTTTTTTTTTAACATGACAGCTACTCACAGCTCAGCATAGACGGCATAGGGGATGATAAACCAGGTTTCAAATTAAGGTCACGGGACCCACACCATGATTTGTGTATTAATTTGGATGCCATTTAAATTGGAAATCTGCATCTAAACTTTATCATTTTGTAGTCACCTGCCTTCTGCATGGGTATAAACATAGGGCAGAGTTTTCCATTCCAGGCTAAGTCCAGGGGTGGGGGCGGGAACTGGGAGTGTTTCCCATCACTGAGGCCGGTGGGAATTCGCGCTGCATCATGTGATGCTCACCTAATTAATTATGCAGTCGGGGGTTCCCCGATATTTTGCACGGCAGGGTGGGCTGATTGGAGTGAACCCCGTCTTCACATCCAGACACTATATTTGAAAGGTGTCACAGCAGTCACCTGCACCCTTCACCAGCGCAAAGGCACATGCCTTGGAGTGCGCTAAATGTAGCTCAGGCAAGGTTTCACATCCTGATGGTCATCGCACAGACATGTGTCCGCAGCAGGAGGAGGCAGGGTCAGCCAAACTCACCAGCACTTGCAGGAATGCTGGGGATGAGGTATCTGTGACGTCCATGTCGGATGACGAACCTCTGGGATCAGCCCTGCACAAGATGCTGGGGAAGCTTGCAAGGGGCAGGGAAACATCAGGCAGAGATGTCGGAGGCCCTTAACAGAGTGGCACATGAGGCGGAGGAGTCCGTCCGCCTGCTGGCTGATGAAGTGCCAACATGTGCGCGCATCAAGGTCTCCATGGGGAGGGTGGTGGTCGCTACGGAGAACCTGGTCCAGCAGAACACCCAGTTTCTGCCGGAGATGCGCGCAGACCTGCACTCCATCGCTGTAGCCGTGGGTGAGCTTTTGTAGTGACTACATAAGAGGGGGAGGGGGCACCTTGACCTCTCTCCAGGCGCCCCTTCCCCTCAAGGAATCACTGTATGAAAAACTGTAGAAAGCCCATTAGAATACCTTAGATGTGTATTCAAACAAAGGCACAATGTATGAAGGGATAATGAGAAGAATTGAAGGCGGGCTGCTTTGACTGCTTAAATTGTAATCAAGTCAATTGAATAAAGTAAGATATGACTTCTCACCTCCTGTCATCCAGAATGCAATTCCTTCTTAGAAATATCCGACATATGTCTCCCACTAACTGTGAGGCAGCTTTTACTTGATTAAAATATTCAAAGCAGTGTGCAATCCCTGGCACCTATTGGATAGGAAGCTGTACTCATTTGCACTCATGTTTTGGTGTTACAAATGGCCTTAGAGCTCCAAGGTGGACTTCGTAGCATGCATGCACACTTGGAACAAATTGCACCAGAGGCTGCATTGGTGCAGGCATTACCATACTGGCATTAATTCCTGCTGGAAGTGTGCAGAGCAGGCAGCTCATGTCGTCAAGCATTGTGCAATGTTAATTGAAAGCTAGCGGTGTGATTTTAGGTCTCAATATTCCAGCTAACACCAAAGGGAGGAGGAGTGGCTGTTGGACACCCCTGAGACCTCCATTCAGGACTTTCTGAGGGTGCCTAGCCCTTCAGAATCCTCCTTGCCTGTGACTCCTTCAACTTCATCCTCTGTGACTGCAGAGGGAGCAATTACGCCCCAGCTGGACAGCCAAAGTAAGCCGGGGCCCTCCAGGCCTTGAGTCTCCAAAGGATGGCCACCAAAGTCATCCAAGACAACAGGGCAACCTGGTCAACAGGCTGCCTCTGCCCCTGCTGAAAATTTCAGGGGAGCACGCAGAAGAAACTGTAGGTGCTCTATGATGTTCTATAGTATGTGACTATATGCCATTGTAATGTAAAGGTGCTCGGCAGAGCAAGGATTAACATGGGACTGGAGAATAACACCGCCCATGATATGATGTGTAGAGTCACACGGTAATGGACTGAGATAACACTCAGGAACCAGCCCTAAATGGAGTTAACAGCCCCATGCATAACAATAACCTGGGATCTTTAAATAGTTAAAGACTCACAATAAATGGTTCATGTTTAAATCTACAAGTCTCAAGATCTCAGTGTTGAGACACAACTATGCACCACATTATAACATGGTTGACAGTGGTCAGATATCAGTGCTACCAGCATGGTACAATACGGTTGACAGTGGTGGGAAGTCCTAAAAGATATCACATCAGAGATAGTGCCATAATCCGACCTGGTGATCCGCAGTGATATGAAAGGTGGCAGCTCAATACATGAACCCAGAACAGCATCCCAAGGTATGAAACACTAAAAGCAACTGAAAATTGCAAGAACCTGAGTGACACAGTTCACATGGTGGTGAGGAAAAATACAAAAAAAAAGCTGTACTAATATTTTAAAATAGGTGGCAGTCCCAAAGGCTGAGCGTCCAAAGGGCAACTGCCAATAAAGCGCCAAAGGCAACAACAAGAGACCCCAGAGAGAAGGGGTTAATTAATAATCTTGTTATGTGTGGTCCTTTAGGGAGCAGTGACCATTACATGATAGAATTCTTCATTAGAATAGAAAGTGAAGAAGGCCAATCTGAAACTAAGGTCCTAAATCTAAACAAAGGAAACTACAAATGCATGATGAGTGAGTTGGCTATGATAGATTGATGAACTACATTAAAAGGCATGACAGTGGACAGGCAATGGCTAATATTTAAGGAACAAATGTATGCATCGCAACAGTTCTACATTCCTTTCATGGAGCAAAAACACAACGGGAAAAGTGGCCCAACTGTGGCTAACAAAATAAATTAAGGATAGTATTAGATCCAAAAGGAGTCATATAAAGTTGCTAGAAAAAATAGCAAGCCTGAGGATTGGGAGCAGCTTAGAATTCAGCAAAGGAGGATCAAGAGGTTGATTAAGAGGGGAAAAATAGAGTATGAGAGTAAACTTGCAAGGAACATAAAAGCAGACTGTAAAAGCTTCGATATGTATGTAAAAAGAAAAAGATTTGTGAAGACAAACTTAGGTCCCTTACAGTCTGAAATGGAAGAATTTATAATAGAGAACAAGGAAATGGCAGAGCAATTAAACAACTGTGTTAGTTCCCTCTTCACAGAGGAAGACACAAATAACTTCCCAGGAATGCTAGGTAACCAGGGGTCTCGTGAGAAGGAGGAATTGAAGGAAATTAGTATTACTAAAACAATAGTGGTGGAGAAATTAATGGGAATGAAAGCCGATAAATCCCCAGGGCCCGATAATCTACATCCCAGGGTACTAAAGGAGGTGACCATGGAAATAGTGGATGCATTGGTTGTCATCTTCCAAAATTCTGTAAATTCTGGTAAAGTGCCAGCACATTGGAGGGTGGAAAATGTAACCCACTACTTAAAAAAGGAGGGAGGGTGAAAACAGGGAATTACAGACTGGTTAGCCTAAAATCCATAGAAGGGAAAATGCTAGAGTCTATTCGAAAGGATGTGGTAACAGGACACTTTGAAATTATCAATGGGATTAGACAAAGTCAACATGGGTTTATGAAAGGGAATTCATGCTTGACAAACCTACTGGAGTGTTTTGGGGATATAACTAGCAGAATAGATAAGGGAGAACCAGTGGATGTGATGTATTTGGATAGCCAAAAAGCTTTTGGTAAAGCCCCACATAAGAGGTTAATGTGTAAAATTGACTGATCGTATGATTGGCTGTTGAGAGCTCCTTTCAGTTTCTTTAGCTGATCCAGATTGGTGGGGAGAAATTAGGGTGTACCCAGTAACAACAATTTGTATTTACATGGCATCTTGAATGCAATAAAATGCCCCAGTGCGCTTCACAGAGGCATTACGAAACAAAATATGACACAGAGTCACATAAGGTGATATTAGGTCAGGTTTAAGGGGCAGAATTTTACAGCCCCGTTTCGGCGAGCCATTATAAACCCCATTGACGACAGCGGGAACGTAAAATCCCACTGTCGTAAAATTCTGCCCAAGGAGTTTGAGGTTTTAAGGCCCTGAAGAAGAGTCATGCGGACTTGAAACATTAACTCTATTTCTCTTTCCACAAATGCTGCCAGGCCTGCTGAATTTTTCCAGCATTTTCTGTTTTTATTTCAGATTTCTAGCATCCACAGTATTTTGCTTTTATGTTTTTTAGGGACCATTTTAAAGGGGGAAAGCAAGGTTGAAAGGTGGAGAGATTCAGAGAGGGAATTCCAGAGCTTAAGGCCTAGGCAACTGAAGGCACGGCCAACAATGTTGGCGCGATTAAAATAAGGGATTGTGGTAATTATGGTTTTATTTAGTGTGTAATGTACCCTTAAGAATAATACTTGTTAAGGAAGATCACATGATCTGTAGCAACCAGTAGGAGAGTAGCACGGGCTACCTCAGCAGTGGAGCGATGGAGTTGAAGTTGAAAGCACACGTGTAGTTGCTGTTGAGTATATTGTAAATAAACTTAATGTTTACACCCAAGAGGCGTCTACAGATCAACTCTATCAGTAATAGTACAACTCAGCCACCCTACAACAGGGATGCTCAAGAGACCAGAATTAGAGGACCTCAGATATCTAACAAGGTTGTAGAGCTGGAGGAGATTAGTGAGATAGGGAGGGGCTAGGCCATGGAAGGATTTGCAAACAAGCACAGGAATTTTAAAATTGAGGCGTTGTTTAACCCAGGGTCATTGTAGGTCACTGAGTACAGTGAACGGCATTTGGTGCGAGTTGGGACACGGGCAGCAGAGTTTTGGATCACCTCAAGTTTACAGAGGATAGAATGTGGGAGGCTGCAGCTTGGAGTGCATAGCAATAGCTGAGCCTAGAGCTCATAAAAGCATGGATGAGGGTTTCAGCAGCAGAAGAGCTGCTGCAGGGGCACAGATGGGCAATGTTACAGATGTGGAAGTAGGAGGTCTTAGTGCCAGCACGATGATGTGGTTGAACACTTGTCTTAGGGTCAAATATGACACCAAGATTGAAAACTGTCTGGTTCATTCATGGAAACTGATGCATAGCATCCAAGTCCCAGTTTATGTCCTGGTCCGGCAGTTCCACCATGCACCCAGCTGGATTGCACTATGAGGACTGTGGAATGTTGACCCCAAAAAATCTTTCTGTCCCAAGAAACTCAGGAATCTCAATGGAATCTTAAGGTAATTTGCTTATGGAAGTTTTTATTTATTAAAAAAAAATGTGTAAGTTGGCAAACTCATTAGTTGAACACTTAATGCTTCAAGATTTAAACTAAAGGAAAAGGGAAATGTCAGAAAGGATGCCTTACAGCTCGAAAAGATCTTTTCAAAGGTTATTGGGGGTAGGCAGAAAGTGGATCTGAGGCCACAATCAGCCATAATCTTAATGAATGGCGGTGCAAGCTGGAGGGGCTGAATGACCTACTCCTGATCCTAATTTGTATGTTCATATGAAGCACAATTGAGTTAGGACAGGAAATAATAGGCAGGAATGCATTGGAGGAGGACAGCTAATGGTCAGAATGGGGCCTAATGTAGATAAGGTTCCATCCTCTTGGGCTTCCACAATGCTGTCAGAATCTGGCACCCAATGCTTCCAGGACTGCCCAGTCTTCCTTTTCTGGCAAATCCCCTTCTCTAGGACTTTAGCCATCCCCAAACCCCAGACCTCTCCCAGTATTCAAAAACCTATAAAGCACCCTCCTAGTCCTCAGTGCCTTGGGTTCCCTCCCAGTGTTGCCTGAGCCCAGAGTCTCTCTCAGGGTGACCAATTCTCAAGGAGAAAAAATAAGAGGCAGTTTGGCACAGGGGAGCATACGTGTGAGCCCAGGCTCTCCCAATCCTTGCACATCCCAGAATCCCCTTCTCCAGGTGTCAGACACACCCAAATCCCAGACCCATCACAATGCTTAAGGCCGCTATAGCACCTTTGCCCAAAAACTGTGAATGCTCCCAATAATTTCAGAGAAAAGAACCAGAAAAAAAGGTTATAATTTTTCCCTAGTCTTATTGATTTTCCTCCAATCTGTGTCAATGTTGTTAAAAATAATAATTAATTCATTTTATGCTATTTGCAAAGAGCTCATCCTTTTATGTCATTGGAACAAGAAGTCCGCAATGTAGAGCTTTGGCAAGTACAACTACGAGGGGTGAGTTACTAGGGAAAACAGAATCAAAATTGGATGCTTTAGCAACTTAAACTTAGGGCATTTGAAGCTGACTCCAAAGCCTGATTAAGATCAAATACTAAAGGCTAAGCGATTTTACTTTTGTCTCTTATAGGTAAAAGCACATGGAATGATTGGGTTGTCTTATGAGGAAAGGTTGGACAGACTGGGCCTGTTTCTGCTGGAGTTTAGAAGAGTGAGGGGTGACTAGATTGAAGTATACAAGATCCTGAACGGCCTTGACAAGGTGGACGTGGAAAGGATGTTTCCTCTTGTGGGTGAGTCCAGAATGAAGGGGGCGCTGTTTTAAAATTAGGGCCTGAATTTTATCTCTGGCGGGCGTGCCCAGTCGGCGGGCCCGGGAGCGGTCAGGAAATGGACCGCCAACCGTGATCGGCCCCCGACCGCGATTTCACACTGGCTGTCCAATTAACTGCCAGCCAGGGTGAAACACGCACTGAAGTGCTCAGCGCTATTGGGGTGGGGGCAGGAATAGGGTGGGCGATGAGGTTTCCGCGGGCAGGGGTGAATGCTGCGAGAAGGCAGACAGCTGTCTCAGGGAGCTGCAGACCTGAAAATCAGCAAATAGAGATTTTAAAAGCTGAAAAAAATGTCCACGCATAACAATCAATCACCTGAAAATCTAGCCGATAAAAATGCTGCCCACAGATGTTCATTTTTATTTTATTTCATAAAGGAAATGTCTTCCCGTCCTTGGATCAGGTTTGATGAAAAATGCAACTCCCGCCTGGCCAATTCGCCCATCTGTCAACCGTAAGGTTGGACGGGCGACGAAAAATCTGAGACAGTTGCGCCATCAATGGGCTTCATTGCCCTCTTAATTGTTGGCGGGTATGCTTCCGAATTTTGCTTGTGCCCGCCGAGTGAAATATCGTGCGAGTGCGTGAAGAGGTAGGGATGCTCGCCCAACGTCTTCTCGTGCAATTTTATGCCTGATCGGGTCAGGCGCGTGCCCGCCCACAGGATGTAAAATTCAGCCCTTTTAGGACAGGGACAAAGCGAAATTTTTTCTCTCAAGAGTGTTGTGCGATTTGGAGCTCTCTGCCACAGAAGGTGGTGAAGGCAGCGTCATTGAATATTGTTAAGGCAGAGGTAGATAGATTCTTGTTCAGCAAGGGAGTCAAAGCTGATCGGGGGTCGATGAGAATGTGGAATTCAAAACACAAGAAGATCAGTCATGATCTTATTGAATGGTGGAGCAGGCTCAAGGGGCCAAATAGTCTACTCCTGTGCCTATTTCTTATGTTCTCATGTAGGTTTTTAGACCAATTTAACTTTTGTCAAAGGGCACAGGTAACCCTCCTGAAACAGCTATGGATAATACATTTCCACCAGTGCTAAGGATGTTTATGGACATCTTGCATGAGACTGTATAATCCCTCTCCACTGGAATGTCTGCATAGATCTGTAGGCTGCCAAGAATCAATAAAATACAAAGGTACTTTTTTATTATTGTTGCTGTATACTCAGAACTTGATGGCAGCTATTCAACCATCATGTGAACTGAGCTCTGTCACTGGCATCCCACTCCCACAGCTTGGACAGCAACGCCCCCCCCCCACCCCCCACCAACTCACCCTACCCCCATTCCCACAGTCTCACCAACCAGACAACCATCATGACACAGAAATAGGTAAAATGGCACAAATGGATATGTTGAATTGGCACTAGCGTTTTCGAAAGGTGAGGGAATATCCAAACTATACTGAGATAAAAGCAAAAAACTGCGGAAATCCAAAACAAAAATAAAAATAAAAATACCTGGAAAAACTCAGCAGGTCTGGCAGCATCTGCGGAGAGGAATACAGTTAACGTTTCGAATCCATATGACTCTTCAACAGAACTAAGTAAAAATAGAAGAGAGGTGAAATATAAGCCAGTTTAAGGGGGGGTGGGACAAATAGAGCTGAATAGAGGGCCAGTAATAGGTGGAGATAACCAAAAGATGTAATAGACATAAGGACAAAGAGGTGTTGAAGGTGGTGATATTATCTAAGGAATGTGCTAATTAAGGGTAGAAAGCAGGACAAGCAAGGTACAGATAGCCCTAGTGGGGGTGGGGTGGGGTGAAGGAATCAAAATAAGCTAAAAGGTAGAGATAAAACAAAACTTGCAGACACTTCCTCCTAACTCCCCCTGGACCATGGCCCCACCACTGAACATCAAGCCATTGTTTCCAGGCCTGTTACTGACCTCATCTCCTCTGGAGATCTTCCTTCCACAGCTTCCAACCTGATAGTCTCCCAACCTCGGACGGCCCGCTTCTACCTCCTACCCAAAATCCACAAACAGGACTGTCCCGGCAGACCGATCGTGTCAGCCTGTTCCTGCCCCACGGAACTCATTTCTTGCTATCTTTTATTTGAATGTAAAACAAAAACAGAATTACCTGGAAAAACTCAGCAGGTCTGGCAGCATCGGAGGAGAAGAAATCAGTTAACGTTTCGAGCCTTCATGGCCCTTCGGCAGAACTGAAGCATAGTTAGAAGAAGGGAGAAATATAAATTGGTTTAAGGTGGGTGGGGGGGGGTTGGGGGTGGGGGGGGGGGGGGTGGGTGGAGAGAGAGACATTGAGGGTGTGGTGATTGTGGAGATGAGCAGATAATCAAAAGATGTCACAGACAAAAGGGTCAAAGAGGTGTTGAAGGTGGTGATATTTGTCTGAGAAAAGTGCTAATTAAGAATGGAAGACAGAATATTCAAAGTACAGCTCTAGTGGGGGTGGGGTGGAAAGACTAACAAGGTTTTAGTTTAGATTTAAAAATAATGGAAATAGGTGGGGAAAGAAGAATCTATATAAATTATTGAAAAAAAAGCCGGGGCGGGGGAGAAGAAACGGGGTGGGGATGGGGGGAGGGGGAGTTTAAGATCTAAAGTTGTTGAATTCAATATTCAGCCCGGAAGGCTGTAAAGTGCCTAGTCGGAAGATGAGCCTCCGCGAGGTAGCTGAGCGTCAACTCGCAGACATTTCCTCCTACCTCTCCCTGGACCATGACCCCACCACAGAACATCAAGCCATTGTTTCCAGGACTGTCACTGACCTCATCTCCTCTGGAGATCTTCCTCCCACAGCTTCCAACTTGATAGTCGCCCAACCTCGGACGGCCCGCTTCTACCTCCTACCCAAAATCCACAAACAGAACTGTCCTGGCAGACCGATCGTGTCAGCCTGTTCCTGCCCCACGGAACTCATTTCTCGTTATCTTGACTCCCTTCTCTCTCCCCTTGTCCAATCCCTTCCCACCTACATCCGTGATTCCTCTGACACTTTATGTCACATCAACAATTTCCAGTTCCCTGGCCCCAACCGCTTCCTCTTCACCATGGATGTCCAATCCCTCTACACCTCCATCCCCCACCAGGATGGTCTGAGGGCCCTTAGCTTCTTCCTTGAACAGAGGCCCCAACAATCCCCATCCACCACTACTCTCCTCCGTCTGGCTGAACTTGTTCTCACACTGAACAATTTCTCCTTCAACTCCTCTCACTTCCTCCAAATAAAAGGTGTGGCTATGGGTACCCGCATGGGCCCCAGCTATGCCTGTCTCTTTATGGGGTATGTGGAACATTCCTTGTTCCAGTCCTACTCCGGCCCCCTCCCACAACTCTTTCTCCAGTACATCGATGATTACTTCGGTGCTGCTTCATGCTCTCGTCGGGACCTGGAAAAATTTATTAATTTTGCTTCCAATCTCCACCCCTCCATCATCTTCACATGGTCCATCACTGACACTTTTCTTCCCTTCCTTGACCTCTCTGTCTCAATTTCTGATGATAGACTGTCCACCAATATCCATTACAAGCCTACCGACTCCCATAGCTACCTCGACTACAGCTCCTCACACCCCGCTTCTTGTAAAGACTCCATCCCATTCTCTCAGTTCCTTCGCCTCCGTTGCATCTGTTCTGATGACGCTACCTTCAAAAACAGCTCCTCTGACATGTCCTCCTTCTTCCTTAACCGAGGTTTTCCATCCACGGTCGTTGACAGGGCCCTCAACCGTGTCCGGCCCATATCCCACGCATCCTCCCTCACGCCTTCTCCTCCTTCCCAGAAACATGATAGGGTCCCCCTTGTCCTCACTTATCACCCCACCAGCCTCCGCATTCAAAGGATCATCCTCCGCCATTTCCGCCAACTCCAGCATGATGCCACCACCAAACACATCTTCCCTTCACCCCCCCTGACGGCATTCCGTAGGGATCGTTCCCTCCGGGACACCCTGGTCCACTCCTCCATCACCCCCTACTCCTCAACCCCCACTTATGGCACCTCCCCATGCCCACGCAGAAGATGCAACACCTGCCCCTTCACTTCCTCTCTCCTCACCGTCCAAGGGCCCAAACACTCCTTTCAAGTGAAGCAGCATTTCACTTGCATTTCCCCTAACTTAGTCTACTGCATTCGTTGCTCCCAATGCAGTCTCCTCTACATTGGAGAGACCAAACGCAAACTGGGCGACCGTTTTGCGGAACACCTGCGGTCTGTCCGCAAGAAAGACCCAAACCTCCCTGTCGCTTGCCATTTTAACACTCCACCCTGTTCTCTTGCCTACATGTCTGTCCTTGGCTTGCTGCATTGTTCCAGTGAAGCCCAACGCAAACTGGAGGAACAGCACCTCATCTTCCGACTAGGCACTTTACAGCCTTCCGGGCTGAATATTGAATTCAACAACTTTAGATCTTAAACTCCCCCTCCCCCCATCCCCACCCCGTTTCTTCTCCCCCACCCCCGCTTTTTTTTCAATAATTTATATAGATTCTTCTTTCCCCACCTATTTCCATTATTTTTAAATCTAAACTAAAACCTTGTTAGTCTTTCCACCCCACCCCCACTAGAGCTGTACTTTGAATATCCTGTCTTCCATTCTTAATTAGCACTTTTCTCAGACAAATATCACCACCTTCAACACCTCTTTGACCCTTTTGTCTGTGACATCTTTTGATTATCTGCTCATCTCCACAATCACCACACCCTCAATGTCTCTCTCTCTCTCCCCCCACCCCCCCACCCACCTTAAACCAATTTATATTTCTCCCTTCTTCTAACTATGCTTCGGTTCTGCCGAAGGGCCATGAAGGCTCGAAACGTTAACTGATTTCTTCTCCGCCGATGCTGCCAGACCTGCTGAGTTTTTCCAGGTAATTCTGCTTTTGTTTTGGATTTCCAGCATCCACAGTAGCTTTTAGCTTTTTGTTTTTATCTTTTTATTTGAATGTGTTTGTCCGTATGCAGGGGGACTGAGTGTTTTTTGTTGTGTTTACGTTTTGGGCTGCTGTGCGAATAAACATTACCTTTTCTTCTGCTTTAAACTTAACTGAAAGCTTGCTTTGTGTGCATTATAAAAAGTGACAAGGCTGAAAAGGTAAAATACTCCCTCGAAACACACATCTTGTTACATGCACAAGAGAGGTGAGAAGGGGAAAAACTATCTCACCATCTATCTCCCGTCCGTAGCACTTAGATGTAAACTTTATAGTTCATTCCATTTTCTCAAAACACCTATGTTAAAATTTAAAGACATTCCCACAGAGCTCAGAAACTGCCGTTTGATCAAACGAAGTAATGATAACATCCGTTCTCTGCTCAATAAAATCATAAGCCCACCTATAAAAAATGTGATACCACCGTATATGATATACAGAGGAAACATTTGCACTTTATTAGAGTTATTTGAGTATTAGCACAGAAGGAAGCCATTTAGCTCAAGTTCAGGCTGGCTTTCTTCGAGCAATCCAGTCAGTCCTCTTCCCCTGCTCTAGTCCTGTAGTCCTGCAGGCTTGATGTCAGTGTGTTTGGCCTTGAGTTAAATGAATCACAGGGCGTCTTTTTATTCTAACCAACTCTGGTAATTCAGAGAAAATTATCTTCCCCCTTAATTAAACCAATTTGGGTCCCTTCAACTTCAGAATACTGCCTTGTGACTCATCCATAATACCAATGAATCTAAGGGAACTCTACAGAGTACTCAATTATCTAAGAAATGCAGTAAAACTCCCTTGACAAAAACTAAAAAATGTAAGTTTGTTTCTCCAGTTGGTCTTTTTTCTACATTGATGAAAGTGAATATAAATAAATAAAAATAAATAAAAAATCAATTTCCATTCAATTCAAATATCTCAGAGCTTTGTTTATTTTAGGTTATTGTGTGCATAAAAATAGCGCACACAGGAACACAATTTAAATATTTCAGATGTGAGCATCAGCAATTGCAATTTCTACTTTTTTCAGTTTAAGCAGTGATGCAGCTATCAAAAGTCTGGAGTTTTGACTCAGTAAAATTACCGGAGAGCTGCTCATTTCTGTCTCTGCTGTTTCACTTAGGCTCTTGCAGAAGATAAGCCATCCAATCAATGTCAGTTGACATGAGATAAGTGTAACATTTTTATCCACGGAAACAAGTTACTCGGATGTAGCAAGTTAACAGTAATGATGGAAATTATGGCCGGGGACCAAGAAACAACAAAAGAGGATAAATTACCCATTTTTGCACTGCCTTGTGGAGCTTTGCCCACCAAGAGGGAAAAGCCAGACAATTGCATGGTTTCTGTTCATGATGGATGGAAAATCAAAAGCTTTGCCTGCGTGATTTTCTTACATGCAATTATGCTGAGTGAGAAAATGTATGCTAAAAAACCATGTGTCAATAAAACAGAGTGCAACACTGGTGATTATGTTACCAATGGATGGGGGTAGAATAGCTCCCCTCTTTTCCCATTCCTCATTTGACCACAGCAGGGCTTTTTTTAAAAGATGCTTACCAATTCCGTGAGCGTTTAACTGTTTACGTGCTGTGATTGTAAAAGACACACGAAACACACACACACATTCACACACACACATTCACACACACAAGTACAGGTTTCTTGTAAGTTATTTTTAAATAAAAGAGGATAGTGTTTATTATGCTAAATAAAAATAATAAAACTCTGACTCACACACACACACACATGTATTCAAGAGTTCACACACAAACATGCAAGTAAATCACAAAATGGGAGGATAGCCCAATAAAAGTCTCTGTTATACAGATCTTGTAGATTGATTACTTGGTTGGTTTCAGGCTGGGCTTGATGGTCCTACTGGATTTTGAGTTGAGGCGATGTAAAGATGTTGATAGATTATTTATGTTTTCGTCTAGAGGCAGCAGCTGGGTTGATTCTTAAAGCAGTGCAAAGGGCATGTGGTGATCAAACAACAGGCAGGGCTCAAACTTGCATTATGGATGGAGAGAGAGAGAGAGTGTGTATTAATTTGGGGACCTTCTTCTCCACTTCTTTTGTCTGGCAAAACACAGTTTCCTGAACACAAAGAGAGTTGGTTGGCTCATCACATGATCCCCTCTCATCAATTGGCCACCTACCCAAATATGGTCATAACAAGTTGATTCCAGGTCCATGGTTTAGACACAATAGATTATGATTGAATGAGTTCCTTTCACAGCCAGGGCCCAATGTCCAAAGTGATTCAGTCTAATGGCTGGTTCCCCATATTAGGATTTGGACCTAGTTATAATATTCAGAGACATTTATTACAAATAACAGCGCTTTATTGAATGTACACACAGAATACAGACACGAGCAAGCATAGACTCCTGCAATGTGTCTCAGACAATTTCACACCCCCCACCCCCCATATCGCACCCCCCGCCTCCCCCACACACAGCAGCACTCCCAGACGGCAGAAGTTCCTATGACTGAAGTTCTTACCTAGAAATATCATTATATCATCCCCCTTTTGAGTAAAGAACAGTGGATGTCACTAACAAGCCTACTGTGTCATAAATAAGGACTTTAAAACTAGCTAGAAAGTAGCATTATTAGCTAGAAAGTAACATTAATATTTTCACTTTTTTAACATATTACATGAACTTCCGAATCAAACAGTTAACGAGTACAAAAGTCTAGTTCTCTCTCTAAGGCAAATGGGTACACTGCCAATGAAGATTATTCTGCCTTGAGGAGCTAGTTATGTGTTAGCTAGAACAGGTTTCATAGTCTCTGTAGCACATCAGTTTTCTAACAATCCGGCCTCTAGCTGTGATTCTCTGTGGGCTCTGGGAATTGTCAGCTCCATTCTGCAACACCTCCAGTGTCTGGTGGGCCTTGTGGTGTGTCACTAGCAGGTGAAACTTCAGAGCTGACATCTTCAAAGTCTTCCACATTTGAAGCTTGTGCCCTGATAAGTTTCAGATGGCATCGGTTCCAGCGGAAGATCCCCTTCTCCGATTGGATTAGGTAGGATCTTGGTGTGTCAGAAGGCTGCAGCAGCATAGCTTTTGGTAGTCCAACCTCACTCCTCATCCAGCTTCACTGCAGCCTCTTCATAGGGTGGGCAGCTCTTTAACAGAGTATTGTCTGTTGTAAAAGTGTCTTTCGCATGCTTTAGCTGAGTCATCACCCTTCCGGACTAATTTGAAGTCAGGCCATTTAGGCAACAGGTTTCCTTCTATCGTGGGAACGCTATTTCTGAACCATCTGCCAAGCATGAGCTGTGCTGGGCTAAATCCGGTTGCTTGCAATGGATTAGCTCTGTAGCTCAACAAGAAATGAATTGTCCTGATGCAGAATCTTCTTGGCAGCCTGCATGGCTCATTTCACTTCCCCATTGGCCTGTGGATAATATGGGCCCGTCATTAAATGTTGAAAGTCGTACACCATGGCAAACTCAGCAAACCCCTTGCCTGTGAACTGGGGCCCATTGTCGGTGACAAGTTCAGTTGGGCACCCCCAACTAGTGTAGATATTCTTTAGTCTGGAAATCATAGTGTCACTGGCCATGTTCGGTAAGTAAGTGATTTCCAGGTATCTGGAGAAGTAAGCGATGACAATTAGGTAGTATCGCTTCAGTTCACATAAATCAGCTCCCACTCTCTTCCAAGGTCTTCCTGGCGGTGGTGTGGTCATCAATGGCTCCCTCTGTTAGATGGGCCTGGCTACTTGACAAACTGTACATGTTCCCGCCCTTGTTTCTATGTCTTTCCTGATACCAGGACATCACGCACTCAGTTTGGCTCTTTCACGACACTTGGTGATGCCTTCCTGAAAATTGAACTACCTTCCTGAACCGCTACAGTCCATGTGGTATAGGTACACTCACTGTGCTGGTAGGAAGAGAGTTCCATGTTTTTGACCAGCGACAGCAAAGGAACAGTGATATAATTCCAAATCAGGGTGGTGTATGGCTAGAAGGGGAACTTGCAGGTGGTTCCAATGCAACTGCTGTCTTTGTCCTTCTAGGTGGTAGAGGTTGTGGGTTTGGAAGGTGCTATTGAAGCAGCTTTGGTCAATTCCTGCAGTGCATCCTCCAGATGGAACACACTGGTGCACTGTTCGTCGGTGTTGGAGGGACTGAATGTTGAAGGTGGTGGATGGGATGCCAATCAAGCAGCTGCTTTGTCTTGGATGGTGCCAAGTTTCTTTAGTGTTGTTGGAGCTGCAATCATTCAGGCAAGTGGAAAGGATTCCATTACACTCCTGACTTGCGCCTTGTAGATTGTGGACAGGCTTTGGGGAGCCAGGAGATGAATTAATCGCCACAGAATTCCCAGCCTCTTGAGCAGGGTACCCATGAATACCAAGAAAAGAGAAAAGCACCTTTGCATTCACGCATGAAGCAAGTTGTCCACTTGGCCATCCATAAAACAGAGATCAGGATCAATCCATCCCTGTCACTGGCCCACAGCTACTGCTTCGCCATTTCCCACTTCATTTCTATCCTTTAGGCTTTGCTTTTCAGCTCTAACCCACTCCATTCCTCCCTCAGACAGCCCTGAAGACTGAAAGCTGAAGCGACCATTTCTGAGCTTTGAAACGGGTTCCAAAATTTTTATCCTCTGTATGCAACAACTTTCCATTAAGTAATAGCTGTTTAAAGGTTGCATGCTTGGGCTAGCAGACCAGTTCATTCAGTATGGTCCCTAGGTGGAATTGTCCCAGATTTGCACTAAATGAGGTAGCGGGTGGAAAAAAGGACATTTTACCCGCTGGCCGCAATGACGGTTTTTTGCGCCTTATTGTCCCATTCCCGCCTCATTAATTATGCAGCCACAGGAAACATGCTGTTTCACTGGTGGGCAGCCTCCAATTTGCCCTCCGTGCCATTATCTTGCTGCTTCCTCATGCAGGGCGCCATATTTAAACTGCAGCCAGGCGCACACTTCTCAATGCTTGCAACCCAGGAAAACACCGGTGAAGACATGGCCCCAAAAGCCAAGAAGGGTGCAGCACCCCCCTCCCACCCCCCCCACCAATCCAGTGACATAACTTTGGGACACCTATTAGAAACTGTGGAGGCCCGCCGCAATGTCCTTTACCCCCGCTCTGGCCACAGGAGGCCCATCAGTCTCACCACTCCAGCTTGGGAGGCAGTGGCAGAGGTGGTCAGCGCTAATGCTGCACACAAGAGGTCGGCCATCCAGTGCAGAAAACAGATAAATTATCTCATCCATGCCGCCTGGGTAAGGCAACTATCTCAATACTCTAAACACAAACACTCACAAGGCCATCACACATTCACTGGCATCTCACTCACTGCCAGCCCCGGCGACATCACTACTCACTCTCTCACACAAACCCACACATCACCATCTGGCCTCATCTCCTTTGGAGGCTGTCTCTTCAGCTCTCACCATCTTGAGGCCACTTACACAGATCAATATGTGCCCCACACACACACTCTGGGATATCCCCCTTCCCCAGTCCAGCCCTCGCCCTCCAGCCTCTTCCCTTGCCTGAGGCCACTTATCCCCCTTCCCCAAGCAAGTCCTAGCCCTGCCGACATTGAAAAGCCACCCCGGCCTCATGGCTGGTCTGGTCGGTTGAGATCTGCCCATAAGCCCCCTTAAAACTGATGTGGTGCTGCCATGCGAAGCCTGGCGCTAATGACCATGAGTGCTACCTGAAGCAAGGTAGACAAACAGACCTCGAAGTCCTGAGCGGAGTGCAGCTCACCAGGTGCATGTCGCTTATGTACTGTTGTGAAACACATCGGCGTGCAATCACGCCGAATTACCCGGATGATCCAGCATAGGGGCTTGATTCTGGTGACCAGAGCTTATAATTAGATGCGAACGTATTAAAATGACATTCCCGATTTTGGACGACGGGAAAGCCATTGATGGGTAGAGCAGATGATCGCAAGCTGGTTTCACGATGGCGTAAAACAAATTTGTGGTCTTCTCGCCGTATTGTCCACCCACCCCCATCCTGCCAGCCATAACGCCCAATGCCAATGAGGACAGAAGATTTCGGCCCCTGTATCAGCCCTCAAATACAATGTCACAATGAAGGGAAAGGCAACCATCCCACATACAATGCAACTAGATGGAGTAATTATGCCTAATTTTCACATTGAGGAAGATAAATTACAGTTGCCGATATTAGTGGACAAATGCTTAATATATTCAAATGACATTCCCCTGTCTGCTGGTTAGGAGACGTGGTAATCCAGTGGATTTTATATGTCTTCTAAATCAGCAGAATAAGGAATGTTATAAAAATATATTAAATCTTTGCTCGCTGAAATCACCAATGCTCTATATAAGGACACTTAAAATTATAGCTTAAAATTTCATTTCTAGACAATATTTAAGAAACTAATGCGAGTTCACTGAGACTGGGTAAAAATATTTATTTTTCATTCGGCTGCATTATTCATGAATTACCTGACATCACTTGATTCATTTCCCTTACAACATTGATCTTGTGTGTTTTTCTATGTGTTTCCTCAGCTATTTTTCTGCAATTACTCATTTCGGTCTTTAAATCAGCATATCATGATTCACCTGTTGGTTGAAAATTGGATTACAGATAAGAAGGCTTATATGGGAAATAATAATCCTCAAGAGTATTTAATTACTCCCTAAACCTCAACTGAGAAATTATGTCAGCCGAACACCCATAAATAGGTAATTTGACTGTTCTGCCAGCAAGAGTAAGGATCTCTGAAGAAAATCTCAAAGGGGACCCGAGCCATGTGCAAATTGGCATAGAGGCGCGAGAATAAGGGAAGTAAACACGTGGCTAAAGGAGTGGTGCAGGAAAGAGGGGTTCCATTTCATGGGGCACAGGCATCAGTATTGGAACAGGAGGGATCTGTACCATTGGGATGGTCTCCACCTGAACCGATCTGGGACCAATGTTCCAGCGAAAAGGGTAAATAGGGTGGTCAACAGGACTTTAAACTAGAAAGTTGGGGGGGGGAGGGAAAGGTAAAACTCCAAGAAGTATGACTATTGGGAAACAAAGCAGCAGGATAGCATGTGGGGGGGTGGATTCAACTTCATGGAAAATTATGAAAAAACTGAAAAGAAAGGAGAGCCCAGGAGAGGCTATTAAAGTCCCCAGAACACAAAATAGGACAGAGTGTTTGGAAAGGGCTAGGAATCTAACTTCAAGCGCATCAGATAAAGGGACGACAATGAGAAAGAGGACAAGAAATACAGGACTGAAGGTGTTGTATCTGAATGCACGCAGTATACGAAATAAGGTAAATGAGCTTGTGGCGCAGATTGAAATTGGCAGGTATGATGTGGTGGGCATCACGGAGACATGGCTGCAAGGGGATCAGGACTGGGAGCTAAATATCCAAGGATATACATCCTATCGAAAAGATAGGCAGGTTGGCAGAGGGGGTGGGGTTGCTTTGTTAGTGAGAAATGATATTAAATTGCTAGCAAGAAATGACATAGGGTCAGATGATGTAGAATCTGTGTGGGTAGAGTTGAGGAACCGCAAAGATAAAAAAACCATAATGGGAGTTATGTACAGGCCTCCGAACAGTAGTCAGGATGTGGGGCACAAGGTACACCAGGAGATAGAAAAGGCGTGTAAGAAAGGCAAGGTTACAGTGATCACGGGGGATTTCAATATGCAGGTAGACTGGGAAAATCAGGTTGGTAGTGGATCCCAAAAAAAGGAATTTGTAGAATGTCTACGAGATGGCTTTTTGGAGCAGCTTGTGGTGGAGCCCACTAGGGAACAGGCAATTCTAGATTTAGTGATGTGTAATGAGGCAGATTTGATAAGAGAGCTTAAGGTGAAGGAACCCTTAGGAGGAAGTGACCATAATATGATAGAATTTACCCTGCAATTTGAGAGGAAAAAGCTGGAATCAGATGTAACGGTATTACAGTTGAATAAAGGCAACTACAGAGGCATGAGGGAGGAGCTGACCAGAATTGACTGGGAGATGAGCCGAGCAGGAAAGACAGTGGAACAGCAATGGCAGGAGTTTCTGGGAGTAATTTGGGAGACACAGCAAAAATTCATCCCTAGGAAGAAGAAGCATACTAAAGAGAGGACGAGGCAACTATGGCTGACAAGGGAAGTCAGGGACAGCATAAAAGCTAAAGAGAAAGCATGCAATGCAGTGAAGAGCAATGGGAAACCAATTGATTGGGAAGCCTACATAGACCAACAGAGGACAACTAAAAAAGAAATAAGGAGGGAGAAGATTAAATATGAGGGTAAACTAGCCAGTAATATAAAAGAAGATTGCAAGAGATTTTTTAGATATATAAAGGGTAAGAGAGAGGCAAAAGTGGACATTGGGCCGCTGGAAAATGACGCTGGAGAAGTAGTAGTGGGGAACAAAGAAATGGCGGAGGAACTGAATAGGTACTTTGCGTCAGTCTTCACGATAGAAGACACGAGTAACATCGCCAAAGTTCAAGAGAGTCGGGAGGCAGAGGTGAGTATGGTGGCTATTACCAAGGAGAAGGTGCTAGGAAAACTGAAAGGTCTGAAGGTGGATAAATCACCTGGGCCAGATGGATTACACCCCAGAGTTCTGACGGAGATAGCTGAAGAGATAGTGGAAGCGTTAGTGGTGATCTTTCAGGAATCACTGGAGTCAGGGAGGGTCCCAGAGGACTGGAAAATCGCTAATGTAACCCCCCTGTTTAAGAAGGGAGTGCAGCCAATTAGCCTGACCTCGGTCGTTGGTAAGATTTTAGAGTCCATTATTAAGGATGAGATTTCAGAATACATGGAAGTGTATGATAAAATAGGGCAAAGTCAGCATGGTTTCATCAAGGGGAGGTCATACCTGAAAAATCTGTTAGAATTCTTTGAGGAGGTAACGAGTAGGTTAGACAAAGGAGAGCCAAAGGATGTTATCTATTTGGACTTCCAGAAGGCCTTTGACAAGGTGCCGCACAGGAGGATGCTCAGTAAGATAAGAGTCCAAGGTGTTAGAGGCAAGGTACTAGCATGGATAGAAGATTGGCTGTCTGGCAGGAGGCAGAGAGTGGGGGTAAGGGGGTCCTTCTCAGGATGGCGGCCGGTGACTAGTGGAGTTCCGCAGGGGTCAGTGTTGGGACCACAACTTTTCACTTTATACATTAATGATCTAGATGAAGGAACTGAGGGCATCCTGGCTAAGTTTGCAGATGATACAAAGATAGGTGGAGGGACAGGTAGTATTGAGGAGGCGGGGAGGCTGCAGAAGAATTTGGACAGGTTAGGAGAATGGGCAAAGAAGTGGCAGATGGAATATAACGTGGGGAAGTGTGAGGTCATGCACTTTTGTAGGAAGCATAGAGGCATAGACTATTTTCTAAATGGGGAGAGAATTCAGAAATCTGGAGTGCAAAGGGACTTGGGAGTCCTAGTCCAGGATTCCCTTAAGGTTAACTTGCAGGTTGAGTCGGTAGTTAGGAAGGAAAATGCAATGTTGGCATTTATTTTGAGAGGACTAGAATATAAAAGCAGGGATGTGCTGCTGAGGCTTTATAAGGCTCTGGTCAGACCACATTTAGAATATTGTGAGCAATTTTGGGCCCCGTATCTCAGGAAGGATGTGCTGGCCCTGGAGAGGGTCCAGAGGAGGTTCACGAGAACGATCCTAGGAATGAAAGGCTTAACATATGAGGAACGTTTGAGGACTCTGGGTCTATACTTGATGGAGTTTAGAAGGATGAGGGGGGGATCTGATTGAACCTTACGGAAAACTAAAAGGCCTGGATAGAGTGGACGTGGGGAAGATGCTTCCATTAGTAGGAGAGACTAGGACCCAAGGGCACAGCCTCAGAGTAAAGGGAAGACCTTTTAGAACAGAGATGAGGAGAACCTTCTTTAGCCAGAGGGTGGTGAATCTATGGAATTCATTGCCACAGAAGGCTGTGGAGGCCAGGTCATTGAGTGTATTTAAGACCGAGATAGATAGGTTCTTGATCGGTAAGGGGATCAGAGGTTACGGGGAGAAGGCGGAAGAATGGGGTTGAGAAACTTATCAGCCATGATTGAATGGCAGAGCAGTCTCAATTGGCCGAATGGCCTAATTTCTGCTCCTATGTCTTATGGTCTTATGGTGATAAAATAAAGAGAATTGTGAATCAATGAGGGCTTTTTCACAACATTCAGCTTAATTCCCCGTTGAGTAGGCCAGGTTTCCAGGATTTGATATATTTTATCATGCAACATTTGTGCTTCATCCAAAAATAGTTTTTGCTGTTGCTGCAGTTCTAAAATTCTGTCATGAAGACTGGGGGCATAGAAATGAAACAAATGAAACAGAGTATCTTGTACTTCCAATGGTCTTATGGCTATTGCCATCAGATGCTTTTGGTCTTCAATGTAAACAAGTTATTTGTCCTCCAGCATCTAGCATGCAAGTACCCTATTCGCCTGCTCTGGTCTTCTAAGGAACTTTATTCTGGCAGAGTTTAAACAGCAGAATCAGAACTTCAAAGTTTTCAAATGAGCACAGGGCTGTTTTAGGATAGCAAAATGATGGCAGGAATTCAAAGCTGAACATTAAATTGCGAGTTTTGGAGGGATTTTCAGGAACAAGATATGTTGTCAGAATTAGCAGTGTACCACATCCTCTGAGCACATGAATAATGTTTAGAAGACTCTGGAATACTTGGGATATTTGCCTATTGGGATGGACTGTTTTGTTCTCTAAGCACCCAATATCCTCTCTCCTACTTTCAAACTGCTTGGTGTTGACATTGAAGTGTTCTGTACTTCTCAACATTCTGGATTCATGCTCAAATTAAACAAGACCTATACCTCTTAAGTTATGAAACTCATGGTCCTTGTGCAGGATGTTGTGGTAAAAATGACCAATCTCAAGTCTGTGAGATTCAACCAAGTAAAGATTCATTTCAAGCACTTGTAAGGGAGAGAGAGAATCTCAGCCAGCCCAAGGAACTTTGCTCAAAGCTATGGGGTTTACAGCATGTATTGTCCTTATCTTCCTACTTTTCATTATAATGTTTCTCTTAATTTCTTAACTAACCATACTTTTCCACCTGCAGATTTTCCCATTATCTCAACCCTCAACCTTGAGCATGGCCTTCAGTTCCCCCTTACCTCCTTCTTCTGTATATCAATGAATAGTCTGTTTATACAGGCTATTAAGGCAGTAATTGCTAACTACTATGCCAGTATCCCCATAGTCACTTTGGTCAAGTATCCCATCATGCTTAGAAAGAGCTCTCATAACTATATTTGTCTATTCAAAAGCTATTAATGCACATTTTAATATCAACAAATATGAAATAATTTCAGTTATCCCATTTCAAGGATTAACAATTACCATTCTCTTGAGTTGGATACTCGAAAAATGTACAGAATATCTATCACACTTTCCTAATTCTCCTCTCTTCCGAGTGCAATAAGTCTAATAGTGTATTTATCCCAACCTGAGAAATATCTGAATACCAAACTGTCAATCAAGCCAGAACAAAGGCACAAACTCCAACCCAATCAAGGAATTATAATAAACCCACAAAGAACCTCCCAATTTGTTATGGCCACAGCTGATGTTAATTGCTGCATAAACTAAATCCCAGAGGGAAACTTGACTTAGGGCCATTCCCTTTTTTTTGTATTCTGAAAACAAAAAGAAAACATACTGATCTCAGCAGCAAGAAGTCCAGTCACACTTTTTGGATTAAAAGTAAAAGTTTTATTAACAAGAATAAAAGAGAACTTAAGCACATAAGATTACAGTTGAACAATTAAGGTTAGCCTTACAACACATTCCCCCAAAAAGACTCTCTACTTGGTCAGGCCCACAAGTAAACACCTTCCAGACAACACTCCCTTATAGATGTTTAACTATAAAAAGCCAGTAATATTACCCAAGGCAAACTGCTGTACCACTAATAAAGGAATACCACATGACCTGTAACTCTCTTCCACTCTGCTGTGGGAATCCAAACTTACGAATAAAACTGATTTTAGGAGCCCAGTACTTTTCTGGCTTGACTGGATGGTTGATTCAAACCTGTATCTTCTTCTAGCTGAGAGCCACAGCTCCCAACTCAGCTCCAGATCAACCACTTAGCTCTAGCTCCAGCCACCAGAGTTCAAACAGCTCCGTTAAGCTCTCCACTGTATCTCTAAAATACTTTTCTTCCCCCTTTCATCTCATGTTCCATTGTTTTTGCACCTCTTTGAAACTCAAATCCTTCCAAATATAAGATCTTCCATGTTTCCATCTTGTCTTTGCTTTCGGTTCAATAAGATATAATATCCCCACTCCTACTTACCTATGGAACTCCTGCAAGATGCAAACATGTTTCTTGACACCTCTGACTTCCCTTGGATATTCAAACAAACTCTCAGCTTATCTAAAAATACAAATGCTAGATCTAACCTATTCACTTGTACCTCAAACCTAATACCTCCATCCCTTTCATGTTTTAAACCCCCCTCCCCCTCAGACAACCTGTCTCCTATTAATCTTTGCCTAGTTTTATCAAATCACACAGGCACACACAGCCTTCCTCACAGAATAACATAATATTCCCCAAAAATAGTTTTAAAAGTAACATCCATTTCTCAGACTTGGTCAAAATTCCAAGACTGTTTCCCCTGGGGGCGGATTTGATACCCCACAATAGAAATTCAGCCCAAAAGGCTTGCTAACATCCAGGACAAAACAATCTATTGATCAGAAACCCATCCACTAATGGGCCAGGGCTGCAATGCGTACTATCCACAGTGTGCACTGGCACAACTTGCCCAGATTTGTTCAACAGTACCTTCCAAACCTGCAATCTCCACCATCTAAAAGGACAAGGGCAACAGGTACAAGGGAACACCATCACCTGCAGGTTCCCCTCCAATGCACATGCTATCCTGACTTAGAAGTTCCATCGTGGTCACTGGGTCAAAATCTTTGAAATCCCTACCTAACAGCAATGTGGGAGTGCATTCACCACAGTGACTGCAGCAGATCAAAAAGTAGCTTCAACGTCACTATCTCCAGGGCAACTAGAGATGGGCAATAAATGCTGGCCTTATTATATCCCAAAATCAAACCTTAGAAAATATCTGTGACTCTACCAGAAAGCAGTTATTAGAAAACCATTCAGATTTGCCATAATAGCTCAACCTAAAATTTCATTTGCAAAGGTATAATGGTCGATTTTATGAGTCATTGCCATTCTGACAGGAAATCCTGCAGGACCACTGACCTCTGCACCCAAATTTTCAGTATACTCTCCCAGCACAGCAAAAAGGCAGCTTTTTAAACGAAGTACATGGTTCAAATATTTGTTTCACTGCCAGCTGGGGATTTATCCATTCTAAGCCAAAACAGCTTAACAATATGGATTGGAAGTTGTGACATGAAGGTATTAGACAATGGAATGAACAGATTTTGCATTAAAATATAGGGCTGAATTTTTGTGCCCCTTCCCACCAACTGCCCCCCCACCCCCAACCCCCAAAAGGTAGGAACAGAGGCTGTGGGGTGGGGCGGGGGTGGTGGGAGGGAACCTGAAAATAACAGTGTCAGGTAGCGTGTCAGTTGCAAGATGCCATCCCAGGTGCTAGACATCTTGGAGAAGAAGAGTTCAGGCGGGCATGGCAATTAGACTCATTAGAAGCCTTGTTAAAGGTGAGTTTAGGAAACTGACTGGGGTTTTCCAGTCAGCCTTCAACTTCCTGATCCGATGGGGCGGGGCAGATGGGGTGAAGCAGCCTGGAGGTGGGTATCCATCAGTAGGTTGTGGTACCAGCACTCCTGGCAGGGCTACAGGCCCTCTCTGCCTGCCTAGGAGAAATTGCAGCCAAAAGACACCCTGGAGAGGGACTCTTTCCACCCTCCCACAGTGGCAGCATGGCTGAATTTGCTATTTTTTTATTTGAAGTTTATAGAAAGTGGCTGAAAAGGTGCCTTCTTGTTGAGGTGGCCTCCCAATTACTTAACTTGTACTGTCACCAGGTGCTCCTCTGAAGCTGGAAGGTTTCTGGTTGGCCCTCCAGCTCTTCAAGAGCTTGCCTTAATTGAACCAGAAACCCATCTCCGTGCCAATTAAGGGTGCACTCGTTTGAAAATCTTAACTGTAATCAGTTTCCTCCTGGGAGGTAGTTTCTGACCTAAAAACAATCCCAGCTCAGTGGCACAAATTCAGCCTATTTGCAGACGGTGCTAATCCTTATGTGTCCATTCTTTCCAATGAGCATGCTCAGTGCAACTCAGCTAGTGTAACACTTTCTAATCATTCGAATCAGTGGTCCTCAAACAAGGGACCATGGGCCCTTGCGCTCCGGATAGACTTTCAATGTGGAAGTGCAAAATTAGCATTTAGACCATAAGACCATAAGACATAGGAGCTGAAATTAGGCCAATCGGCCCATCGAGTCTGCTCCGCCATTCAATCATGGCTGATAAGTTTCTCAACCCCGTTCTCCCGCCTTCTCCCTGTAACCTTTGATCCCCTTACCAATCAAGAACCTATCTATCTCGGTCTTAAATACACTCAATGACCTGGCCTCCACAGCCTTCTGTGGCAATGAATTCCATAGATTCACCACTCTCTGGCTAAAGAAGTTTCTCCTCATCTCTGTTCTAAAAGGTCTTCCCTTTACTCTGAGGCTGTGCCCTCGGGTCCTAGTCTCTCCTACTAATGGAAACATCTTCCCCACGTCCACTCTATCCAGGCCTTTCAGTATTCTGTAAGTTTCAATCAGATCCCCCCTCATCCTTCTAAACTCCAGCGAGTATAGACCCAGAGTCCTCAAACGTTCCTCGTATGTTAAGCCTTTCATTCCAGGGATCATTCTCGTGAACCTCCTCTGGACCCTCTCCAGGGCCAGCACATCCCTCCTGAGATACGGGGCCCAAAATTGCTCACAATATTCTAAATGTGGTCTGACCAGAGCCTTATAAAGCCTCAGCAGCACATCCCTGCTTTTATATTCTAGTCCTCTCGAAATAAATGCCAACATTGCATTTGCCTTCCTAACTACCGACTCAACCTGCAAGTTAACCTTAAGGGAATCCAGGACTAGGACTCCCAAGTCCCTTTGCATTCCAGACTTCTGAATTCTCTCCCCATTTAGAAAATAGTCCATGCCTCTATTCTTCCTGCCAAAGTGCATGACCTCACACTTCCCCACGTTGTATTCCATCTGCCATTTAGGCAAATGAGTGGTGGCTTGGGGCAGCCTCAGTGTGAACTGAGTGGTGGGAGCAGGGTGTGGCACAGAGTGGCTGGCTGTCGACCCCAGGAGGGGAGTGTGAAAGGATAAATAACTCTGCAGTGAGAAGCAGGCATAACCATACTCACCGATATCTGTGAGTAAATACCTGTTTTCTTAAAAGCATTACTAAAACACTCTTTGCATGCAGCACTTTCACTTTATGAGTATTATATGGTATTATTAGTTAGACAGGAGTCCGCGATTACTAATCTATTTGAAAAGTTGTCCTTCGAACCAAAGATTTTTGAGAACCACTGATTTAAATGGCTTGGTGCCATGCAGGTAGTCAGCTCAATATGCACTGAAGGATCACTGGTCCTGCTGCTCCTCCAGTGGAACTGCAACATCAGCTTCATAATTAATTGACAAAGATTTTCAAATCAGCATGGTGTTGTTCATTTGAGCAGGTTGTTATTAATTTTTTTGGAACTGTTGACCAAATTTCCACAGAAAGGGTTTGGAGAATAATTGCCTTATAAAAGTTGAATTTTTAAAGCAAAGTGCATCCGTGCGATGTTTTCTTTTTAAAAAAAAAAATGTCTAAGATGAAAAGTAGTTAAAAAACCTCGGGGCGGGATTTTTAGTTCGGCGGGCGCACGCGATGGGCAGGTCCGGGATCTGCCGGGGAACGGACTGCCGAATGCGATTGGCCCCCGACTGCGATTTCACACTGGCTGGTCAATTAACGGCAGCCAGCGTGAAAGACGCACTGAAATGCTTAGTGCTGTCAGGGTGGGGGTGGAAGGAGGGCGGGTGATGACATAAGCACCGGCACGGGGGAGCGCAAAGTGAAAGCTCCCTGAAAGCAGATAGCTGCCTCAGGGAGCTAAAGAATTTAAAAGCAATCAATAAAGATTTTAAAATGCCGAAAGAATATCCACGTATCAGAATCAGACACCTGAACATACAAAGTGATGAAAGTTCTGTTCATACGTTTTTATTATTTTTTAAATTTAATAATGGAAATCTCATCCTGCACGATGATGTCGGGAGGCTCGTCCGATGTCATCATGTGCTATTTCATGCTCAAACGGATCGAGTGCGCACTTGCCCACTCAGTGAAAAATTCTTCCCTTGAAGTTATTAAGTCTGAAGCAGGTTATCAGGCATACACTTTCCCCTCTCTTTTGTGAACACAGTAACAAAACATAAGGACAGATGGCCTGGTTTTTAAACAAAATGCTGCCACCCAGACTCAGGGTGTTGTGATGCAAAATAGTAGTTAAAAATCATTTTGTTTAGGTCAAACATGACAACTCACTGAAGCGGGGAAGTGTAGCACATTCATTAGTTTATACCATCACACAAAGACGAGTTGCACTGAGTGAGTTACACTAGCTTGATCATAATTGTTTTTTTCATATATTTACTTTCTCACTGTGAAATAAAGCAACTTAACAATTCATATCAGACCCTGCCACAGAATCACTGAATCTTCACCGTGCAGAAGGAAGCCATTCGGCCCATCAAGTCTGCACTGGCTCTCTGAAAGAGCATTCCACCTAGCTCCAATCCCTTATCTTATCCCCGTAACCTTGCACATTATCTCTTAACAAGTGTTTTCTTGGTCCACCATCAAAAACATTGGAGTTACACATGAGAACATATGTGAAAGGCACCCCATTGAAAGAGAGTTGACCCAAAAAGATAATGCCGCTTTTCGTCAGGGCTCCATTTTGCTAGACTATCTGACCTAGCCCAGAAGCTAGCATGCATCAATTCTCCCAATGTACCAACCTCCGGAGATGTGCAGGTTGCCAGCTGAGCCAATCCAGTAGTAAACTCAGTGTAGTACCCAGCCTGATGTGTAAGAGAGGTTTGCAGCTTCCAGACCTTACACGGAATGTCAGAACATCCTGGAAATGATGGAGGCCTGCCACTACCAGACTCCACTATTTCCTAGGACAGGAGATGAGTGGGAGCCCTGTGAATTTTCAGGCCCATTGGATCAAGTTTAAATCACAAGGGGTACTCTTTGTTCCAACCCTGTGCTGCACCATCATACAGACAAATTTGGGCAATGCACCTCCCTAAACGTAAGGTACTCATACCATTTATGGAATTATTGCTGGATCGAGGAGAATAGGTAAGGTGAGATATAGGAGATAAACATATTTTATCACAGTTTTGAAGTTGTTGAGTAGTTCCGTGCTGTGCATTCACTTAAAATTGTTTCTGCTAAGACCTACATTGATTAAAAGAAGAGAAGGGAGAACACAATCTAACGCATAGAAATTAGAGTTGGCAATATTGGAGGGTAAACACAAAAAACACTCATTTGTTAATTCATTCAGGGGATGTGGGCTTCGCTGGCTGGGCCAGCGTTTATTGCCCATCCCTAGTTGACCTTGAGAAGGCGGTGGTGAGCTGCCTCCTTGAACCGCCGCAGCCCATATGGTGTAGGTACACCCACAGTGCTGTTAGGAAGCGAGTTCCAGGATTTTGACCCAGCAACAGTGAAGGAACGGCGATATATTTCGTATGAAATTCTTATGGATGTTATTCTAACAGGGATGCTAACACATTTGTTTTAAATACGTTGACATCTCCAAAGTATCAGAAATTAAAATCATACAAATGTTTTCATATCTGCTCACTAGTATCGCCAAACCATTTACAGTCTTAAGTGATTACATTTGAGAAAAGAGCAGTGCTGGAGAAATTCTTTTTGCTGACCCAGGAGAAAAGGAATTTGAGCATTCCCTGATCCCCAGAGATAATTGAATGAAACCCTAGGCTATCTATCATTTTTTCACTTCTCTGTTATTCAGTTCTGAGAACATACTAGGGCCCTAGTCAGTGTGTCAGCATTTTATGACTAAATTCAGCAGAGACCAGATCCGTGTCCCCCCAATCCTGCTTCTACTCAAATATGGACATCAACCCTTTCAATACTACTGCCAAGGTGAATGTGAGAGGTTGTAGCTGGAGGTCAAGGCTGCTATCACTGCCATTGATGTTAGAAAACTGGGAGAGTTGAAGAAGAAGGTGTGTCACTGTGAAAGAATGTTGAGTTGGATGGGATACGGTGAAAGAGCAATTGGACCTCAGTGCACCCCATTGGCAGGTCTCCTGGCTCGGTAGGCAGTGTCCGTAACTCTGAGCCAGAAGCTCCAGTTTGAAGTCTCAGTCCAGGACTTATTGGTTATAGAGGGAATGTTCATGATGCAGTTCAACAGGTTGATGATCACCCCACTAATCCTTTCAAGCATTTATTCCCCAAAGGGAATAAAAGTGCGTGATGATACGAAACAAACATTGCACTCATTTTATTGATGAAAAATTAGTGTTAGCTGGACAGGTTTCAGGTCACAATATCTCACTCCTGATCTCCCTTGGATGTTGAAAGCCATTGAATTCTATGTGAGGGCCTAACAAGGTGTTGGATGCCTTGGCATATTCAAATTGGCATGCTAATGCTGGTTTCAAGACCATGATCAAAATTCATTATTGAAACATAAAGGAGACATCAAAGAGGTGTTAGGTTCTTTTATTTTGATATACAAAGGGTCTAATCTCTACATCAGATACACGCCCAGGATGCTTCTTTTGGTATCTATTCCAATATGTTGAACAATGCTCAGAATGCGCGTGTGCATACCACATGCTATGTTAGGCACTTTGCCATACATTTTACACCCAATAATGAGCACAGCATCATTGAATCCCTACACACTCAACTCGAGAAAAAGGTGGTCACTCACTTTTGCACATTCACCTTGAGACGTAGGAGCAGTGGCTCCTGAAGAATTTCTGATGCATGACACTCTGGAGCCAATGTAACGCAAATGGAAGATTCTGGATCATGGAGTTTAAACCCACCGTGCCACCCACCCACCCCACCCAACTCTGCCAACTGCAGGCAGAACTTTGTGCCAAGCTCACCTCACGCATAACTTCAAAGTTTCACTGAGTTTTCTGCAAAGTTTGAGGGTGAGCTAAGGTACTTTTGAATTGCCACAGGCTAATATGATTTGTCTTGGGATATTTAAGGAGCTGTAACTTATCAAATCTCTCAATCAGTTTAGACTTCTCGAGGGAATAGTTCACAGCTCCTGCAATAATAACAAATTAAATAAGAAGAACATTCTCTATATAAAAGGATTCTACAAAAGAATAGCTCAGCATTATAATTACAACCTCCCATTGATTTCCATTGTGGAGTTAAATGGAAGGATTGACTCAAAGAAGTTGTGAGAATGTGGATCATTCCCGCACAGGGGGTAATCGAGGCAAGTACCATGGAAATATTTATGGGGAAGCTAGATGAGCACATGAGGGAGAAGGGAAAAGAAGGATAACTCGATAAGGTGAGACAAAATAAGGGGGGAGGAGGTTTGTGTGGAACATTAACACCGGCATAAACCAGCATTTTTCTGTGCCTGTAAATTCTGTGTAATTCTATGATTTATATGATAATAGTTAAACATATTGTATCACTGTTAGCGATTTGCTTGCTCATCCATTGTTAAAATTTTTGCTTTTAATTTAAATTTAAAATAATATTTGAAGATATGGTACTTTATCATTTATTACACAGAGAGCTCCTATGAAACTTGAGATTAATTCTAACATTTAAAATGATTAATATCACTAACATTCCCCAGAATAACATTACCGAAAGCATACCTAGACACCAAGACTAGTGAAGATATTCTCAAAGGCATAAATTGGAACTTGCCCTTGAGAGTGAAATCAAGAGTGAGCAGGGTAGAACATGTCTGCAACAGTTTCCTCTAATAATGCCATGAGAGATTCATTATGTATTAAGTATGGTGCAATGAATCACAATTCTTTTCGCCCATTTGTTCTGGTGTCAATACCTCTTTAATTATTGATCTGTTGAGTGATGTGTAAGGTTACGAAAATGCCGCTTTATTCGGCCGTCTGCATTTTTAAAATTCATTCACGGGATGTGGGCTTCGCTGGCTGGGCCAGCATTTATTTCCCATCCCTTATTGCCCTTGAGAAGGTGGTGGTGAGCTGCCTTCTTGAGCCGCTGCAGTCCATGTGGTGTAGGTACATCCACAGTGCTGTTAGGAAGGGAGTTCCAGGATGTTGACCCAGCGACAGTGAAGGAACGATGATATATTTCCAAGTCAGGATGGTGAGTGACTTGGAGGTGAGCTTCCAGGTGGTGGTGTTCCCATTTATCTGCTGCCCTTGTCCTTCTAGATGGTAGTGGTTGTGGGTTTGGATGGTGCTGTCGAAGGAGCCTTGGTGAATTCCAGCAGTGCATCTTATAGATGGTACACACTGCTGCTACTGTGCGTCGGTGGTGGAGGTAGTGTACGCTGTGGACATGGTACCAATCAAGCGGGCTGCTTTGTGCTGGGTGGTGTCAAGCTTCTTGAATGTTGTGGGAGCTGCATTCATCCAGGCAAGTGGGGAGTATTCCATCACACTCCTGTCTTGTGCCTTGTAAATGGTGGACAGTCTTTGGAGAGTCAGGAGGTGAGTTACTCATCGCAGAATTCCTAGCCCCTGACCTGGTCTTGTAGCCACAGTATTTATATAGCTAGTCCAGTTCAGTTTCTGGTCAATGATAACCTCCAGGGTGTTGATAGTGGGGGATTCAGTGATGGTAATGCCATTGAATGTCAAGGGGCGATGGTTGGATTCTCTCTTGTTGGAGATGGTCATTACCTGGCACTTGTGTGGCACAGATGTTACTTGCCACTTGTCAGCCCAAGCCTGGATATTGTCCAGGTCTTGCTGCATTTGGACATGGACTGCTTCAGTATCTGAGGAGTTGTGAATGGTGCTGAGCATTGTGCAATCATCAGTGAACATCCCCACTTCTGACCTTATGATGGAAGGAAGGTCATTGATGAAGCAGCTGAAGATGGTTGGGCCGTGGACACTACCTTGAGGAACTCCTGCAGTGATGTCCTGGAGCTGAGATGCCTGACCTCCAACAACCACAGACATATTTCTTTAAGCTAGATATGACTCCAACCAGCGATGGGGTTTTCCCCTTGATTCCCACTGACTCCAGTTTTGCTAAGGCTCCTTGATGCCACACTCGGGGAAATGCTGCCTTGATGTCAAGGTCAGTCATTCTCACCTCACCTCGAGAGTTCAGCTCTTTTGTCCATGTTTGAACCAAGGTTGTAATGAGGTCAGAAGCTGAGCGGCCCTGGCGGAACCCAAACTGGGCGTCAGTGAGCAGGTTGTTGCTAAGCAAGTGGCGCTTGATAGTACTGTTGATGACCCCCTTCCTTATGTTACTGATGACGGAGAATAGGCTGATGGAGGGTAATTGGCTGGTTTGGATTTGTCCTGTTTTTTGTGTACAGGACATGCCTGGGCAATTTGTAGTGCCACACAACACGATGGAGGGTATCCTCAATGTGAAGGCACGACTTCGCCTCCACAATGACTGACTGTGCAGTGGTCACCCCTACCGATACTGTCATAGACAGATGCATCTGCAGCAGGCAGGTTGGTGAGAATGAGGTTAAATATGCTTTTCTCTCGCCACCTGCTGCAGACCCAGTCTAGCAGCCACACCATTTAGGATGCAGCCAGCTTGGTCAGTAGTGGAGCTGTGGAGCCACTCATGGTGATGGACATTGAAGTCCTGCACCCAGAGTACATTCTGCACCTTTGCCACCCTCAGTGCTTCCTCCAAGTGGGGTTCAACATGGAGGAGCGCTGATTCATCAGCTGAGGGAGGGCAGTACGTGGCAATCAGCAGGAGGTTTCATTGCCCGTGTTTGACCTGATGCCATGAGACTCCACGGGGTCCAGAGTCAATGTTGAGGACTCCCAGGGAAACTCCATCCCGATTGTATACCACTGTGCCGCCACCTCTGCTGGGTCTGTCCTGCTGGTGGGACAGGACAGACCCAGGGATGGTGATGGTGGTGTCTGGGATATTATCTGTAAGATATGTTTCCGTGAAGATGACTATGTCAGGCTGTTGCTTAACTAGCATGTGAGACAGCTCTCCAAATTTTAACACGAGCCCCCAGATGTTCATAAGGAGGACTTTGCAATTGCCATTGTCGTTTCCAGTGCCTCGGTCGATGTCAGGTAATCCAACCAGTTTCATTCCTTTTTTGTGACTTTGTAGCTGTTTGTTAGAACTGAGTGGCTTGCTCAGCCATTTCAGAGGGCATTTAAGAGGCAGCCATGAGTCACATGTAGGCCAGCAGATTTCCTTCCCTCAAGGACATTAGTGAACCAGATGGGTTTTTTCTTTAACAACAATTGACAATGGTTTCATTCCAGATTTATTATGGAGTTCAAATTCCACCATCTGCTGTGGCGGGATTCGAACCCCAGTCCCCAAAACATTACTTGCATCTCTGGATTATTAGTCTAGCAGCAATACCATGACACCATCGCCTCCTCTAACATCTGCATGGATGTTGTTGTGGCTATTCCTTCCAGCTATCTACCACCTTCCCATCGCATTGTAATTTAGTAACAGTGAGATATTGATGACTTCTATATGACTCCAAATCTCTTGTAAATCACGTATTTTATACTCCCTCAATCAGATCATTTTCAGAATATCTACTGAAGCTATTTCCAATCCTAACAGAAATTGACTAAAGAAGGGATTCAGAAAGAGCTAAGAGGTTTCACAGAAAAACACATCACAGAAATGAACACCAAGGCATTGGAAATTAAGGTCTAGAAATTGGCCTACACCAGCCTACAAACTGGGTGCAGGGATCAAATATTGGCCTTCTTTAACATCAGATCTACTGGATGTTACCGGACAGCTTAGCAACAAATAATTTTGTGGCGTTCCATCACAGACAGCAGCCATTAGGTAGGTAAAGGGGGTATCAAGCAGGCATTAAGCCCCTTAGCTGCACTTTCAAGCACAGACTCTGATCATTTCTTTTGATGTCTGTGTGAATGTGGCAGGCAACACACTTCTGCACACACAAGCTGCCACCTCAGTGGACTCTTTTGTGCTCGTTTTACACCCGCAAAATGGATGCAGCACTATTGGATTTTTGGGCCTAAGGACTCAAACTATGAATACAGTACTAATGATAGGATGAAATATAGCCAAATTAGCTCTTTAAATAATCTGAAACATATAGCAATGCTAGCAGTTGGAGCTATGAGACTGATGTAAATCCAGAGAACTGAAAGAACAGTTTGTATTTCAAAGTTATAAACCATGAGAATCAAAGGCCTTAAAATCAAATTCTCACTTCAAGCTCCAGTCAGACTCTGTATAAACTATCAATAAGGCTCACTTTCCACTCCTTTTTTTTGACATTAGCCATGACTGTTATTTTTCATAAAGACAGGTATATGACTGCATGATATAGATTTAATCGCAGAAAGAAATAAAGACTTTTTCAACTTCAATAGCGTTACCAAGCAGGGCTCGGCAGTGCACTGGGCATGATATAATCTCTGTGCTTACCAGAATCACTGTGAAAATTGCAGGTAAGTGGGTGGCATAAATAATGCTAATTGGAATCAAAACCAGTCTTTTATTGCAGCGAATGGAAATAATTTTTAAAAACAGTTTGACGGTAGATACCAGCCACTTGGTAAAGTATTCAATTACACAAATTATTTCAGTAGCACTCTCTGAGCTTTGCTGCACAGTTTTAGAGCTACTACATTCAGGACTTTGCACATAATTTCCACCCAGTTTGAAAATGATATTTTTTTGTTTTCTTCCACACAAATCTTATTCCCCATACCATGCCTGACCTACTATGATCTCTTGCATAATGCACCATAGATTATAGTTTTTTAATTAACAGAATTTTATAAAAAACATCACCTGTTGCACTGCTTCCAATGATAGCTTCAAACAAGAGCGGTCCGCAGCTTCATGTTCATATTGTAGTACAAAGGATTCATGTTAAATATGTAAATATATAGTCTATGTCATCAGTGATGTAAGATCGCATGACAACAGAGTATGCTAAGAGATAGTTCTATGTAGAGCCTCATGCTGAGCCAGTACTGTACAAGGTATGAGGTTCATTAAAAGGTAAAGTTTACCAACAGCCTTGCCTCCAGCATTATCCATAAATCCAACCATGAACAACATCATCTAGGACCCGCAATGATGATCATAGATAGTGACAGCGGAAAACAATGGAAAAAGCACCAAGGGAAGAACTCAGTGACTGAAAGAAGCAGCAACAGAAACCATTGAGGAACAAGAACAGTGTGGGAAAGAAAAAAAATGACAGAACTCAAGGAAAGGCTACAGTGAAGAGAAGCTATGGAGAGAATCCTACCTTTCCAGAGTGCTTTGACCACATGGAAGGCACAGTTCAAGCCAAGAAGTGGCAGAACCAGTGTCATAGGCTTACCATTTATAGAACAGCTTTGGGACTTGCAGAGAAGATTAGCAAGGAACAGGTCAGTGCCCTACTTTATGCCATGGGCAGTAGTGACAATGACATAATAGTCAGGGCATAAACAAACACAGAAGAACAAACATATGAAGAGGTTGTCAAAGCCTTCAACATTTATTTTATTCTAAGAAGGAATACCAAGGCTAAGTTCAATAGGCATATCCAAAGACCGAGAGAAAGCGCAGATTCCTTTAATAAGGATATATCGACTAGCTGAGATTTGCCAATATGGAGCCCTGAAAGATGAAATAACTTGGGATTGCATTGGTGCAGGATGCTTAGAGGAGACTTTATCAGATTTTCTTCAATCAAGGGAAGTTTTTTTTATTCATTCACGGGATGTGGGCTTCACTGCCTGGGCCAGCATTTATTGCCCAACCCTAATTGTCCTTGAGAAGGCAGTGGTGAGCTGCCTTCTCAAGCCGCTGCAGTCCATGTGGTGTAGGTACATCCACAGTGCTGTTAGGAAGGGAGTTCCAGGATTTTGGCCCAGCGACAGTAAAGGCATAGCGATATATTTCTAAGTTAGAATGGTGAATGAATTGGAGGGGAATTTCTAGTTTGTGGTGTTCCCATCTATCTGCTGCCCTTGTCCTTCTAGGTGGTAGTGATCATGGGTTTGGTAGGTGCTGTCTAAGGAGCCTTGGTGAATTCCTGTGGTGCATCTTGTAGATGGTACACACTGATGCTACCATGAGTCGGTGGTGGAGAGAGTGAATGTTTGTGGATGGGGTGCCAATCAAGCGGACTGCTTTGTCCTGGATGGTATCAAGTTTCAGTGTTGTGGGAGCTGCACTTATCCAGGCAAGTGGGGAGTATTCCATCACACTCCTGTCTTGTGCCTTGTAAATGGTGGACAGGCTTTGGGGAGTCAGGAGGTGAATTATTCATCGCAGAATTCCTAGCCCCTGACCTGGTCTTGTAGCCACAGTATTTATATAGCTGGTCCAGTTCAGTTTCTGGTCAATGATAACCTCCAGGATGTTGATAGTGGGGGATTCAGTGATGGTAATGCCATTGAACGTCAAGCGTTGATGGTTAAATTCTCTCTTGTTGGAGATGGTCATTACCTGGCACTTGTGTGGTGCAAATGTTACTTGCCACCTGTCAGCCCAAGCCTGGTTATTGTCCAGGTCTTGCTGCATTTGGACATGGACTGCTTCAGTGTCTGAGGAGTTGCGAATGGTGCTGAACATTGTGCAATCATCAGCAAACATCCCCACTTCTGACCTTATGATGGAAAGAAGGTCATTGATGAAGCAGCTGAAGATGGTTGTGGCTAGGACACTACCCTGAGGAACTCCTGCAGTGATGTCCTGGAGCTGAGATGACTGACCTCCAACAACCACAGCCATCTGCCTTTGTGCTAGGTATGACTCTAACCAGTGGAGAGTTTTACCCTCTGATTCCCATTGACTCCAGTTTTGCTTTGTCTCCTTGATGCCACACTCAGTCAAATGCTGCCCTCATGTCAAGGGCAGTCACTTTCACTTCGGAAGTTCAGCTCTTTTGCCCATGTTTGAACCAAGGCTGTAATAAGGTCAGGAGCTGAGTGGCCCTGGCAGAACCCAAGCTGGGCATCAGTGAGCAGGCCATTTCTAAGCATGTGCCTCTTGATAGCACTGTTGATGACTCCTTCTACTGATTTGCTGATGATCAAGAGTAGACTGATGGGGCGGTAATTGACCGGGTTGGAGTTGTTCTGCTTTTTGCATCGAGGACATACCTGGGCAATTATCCACATGGCCAGGTAGATGCCAGTTTTGAAGCCGTACTGGAACAGCTTGGCTAGGGGTGCAGCAAGTTCTGGAGCACAAGTCTTCAGTACTATTGCCATAATATTGTCAGGGCCCATAGACTTTCCACTATCCAGTGCCTTCAGAGCCTCCACATTTCTTGATATCACGTGGAGTGAATCGAATTGGCTGAAGACTGGCATCTGTGATGCCACGGACCTCGGAGGAGGCCGAGATGGATCATCCGCTCGGCACTTCTGGCTGAAGTTTGTAGCAAGTGTTTCAACCTTATCTCTTGCACTGATGTGCTGGGCTCCCCCATTATTGAGGATGGGGATATTTGTGAAGCCTCCTCCTCCGGTGAGTTGTTTAATTGTCCACCACCATTCACAACTGGATGTGGCAGGACTGCAGAGCTTAAATCTGATCCGTTGGTTATGGGATTGCTTAGTTCTGTTTATCACTTGCTGCTTATGCTGTTTGGCACACAAGCCGTGCTGTGTTATAGCTTCACCAGGTTGATGCTTCATTTTTAGGTATGCCTGTTGCTGATCCTGGCATGCCCTCCTGCACTCTTCATTGAACCAGGGTTGATCTCCTGGCTTGATGGTAATGGTTGAGTCAGGGTTATGCTGGGCCATGAGGTTACAGATTGTGTTCGAGTACAATTCTGCTGCTGCTGATGGCCCACAGCGCTTCATGGATGCCCAGTCTTGAGTTGCTAGGTCTGTTCGAACTCTATCCCATGTAGTATGGTGGTAGTGCCACACAACACGATGGACAGTATCCTCAATGAGAAGGCGGAACTTCATCTCCACAGCAACTGTGCGGTGGTCACTCCTAGCAATACTATCATGGACAGATGCATCAGCAGCAAGCAGGTTAGGTCAACTATGTTTTTCCCTCTTGTTGGTTCCCTCACCACCTGATGCATACCTAGTCTGGTAGTTATGTCGTTTAGGACTTGGCCAGCTCAGTCAGTCAGCAGATGCTACCGAGCCATTCTTAGTGATGGACATTGAAGTCCCCCACCCTGAGTACATTCCTTGTCGCCCTCAGTGCTTCCTCCAAGTGGTGTTCAACATGAAGGAGCACTGATTCATCAGCTGAGGGGGTGCGGTAGGTGGTAATCAGCAAGAGGTTTCATTGTCCATGTTTGACCTGATGCCATGGGCCTCCATGAGACCCGGCGTTGATGCTGAGGATTCCCAGGACAACTCTCTCCCAATTGTATACCACTGTGCTGCCACCTCTGCTGTGTCTATCCTGCCCATGGGACAGGACATAGCCAGGGTGGTGACGGGGACATTATCTGTAAGGTGTAATTCCTAACTATGTCAGTCAGTCTTTTGCTTGACTAGTCTGTGAGACAGCTATCCCAATTTTGGCACTAGCATCCAGTTGTTAGTAAGGAGGACTTTGCAGGATCGACAGCGCTAAGTTTGCCTTTGTTGTTTCCGGTGCCTAGATCGATACCATGTGATCCGCCCGGTTTCCTTTTTTGAGACTTTGTAGCAGTTTAATACATCTGAGTGGCTGGCTAGGCCACTTCAGAGGACATTTAAGAGTCAATCACATTGCTGTAGGTCTGGAGCCACATGTAGGCCAGACCAGGTAAGGACGGCAGATTTCCTTAAAGCATATTAGTTAACCAGATGGGTTTTTTTGCAACAAACGATATGGTCATGGTCATTATTAGGCTTTTCATTCCAGCAGGATTAGAACCCTGGTCCCCAGACCATTACCCTGGGTCTCTGGATCATTAGTCCAGCGACAATCCCACTACACCATCGTCACCTCCTATCGAAATCTGTGCAGTTAACAAGGCAGGCAGAAGTGAGCAAACAAAAATCAAATATCTATTCGAGGCAACAAAGAGATCTCATGGAGATGAATAGCTGACACGTTGCAGCTTGTAGTACGCCTAATACCTAATTCAAAACAGCGAAAGAATGAAGAGGGCATGGTAACTGCCATTAATCAGTTTCCTCGTTGTGGTGGGAAAAGGCTGCATTGGTCAAAAATGCGGAGTGCCATTCCTACAAGAAGAGAGGCCATTTTAAATTGGTGTGCCACAGCAAAAAGCTTCTCACACAAAAATTAAAGGAGAAACAACTAATATCATGTAGCATTTAAGAAGTCAAAAACTAAAAAGATAATGAAGTGCCAATCATGGGAGAAATTACAGGATTGAATGGGAACTATTGGAGCACAGATATTATGGTCAGCAGACATAAATCAGACTTCAGTCGACGCTGGAGCAGGAGTTTCAATTCTTTCAGTCTAGAATGATGGCTAAAGCAAGGCTTCCTCCAGCCATCATTAACTAAGTAAATTTCTTGTATGTTTGAATAGCACTGGATCACAATTTTCAGCTTAGTTTGTATATAACTTTGGGGGTTTCATTATAGAGTATTGTAATATGCAGAATGTTTTGTTCCAACCTAATATTATAATGATGGAGATGAATATCCTCCCATAACTGAAATATTCACTGGGTGGAGTGCTTTCGTCATTTACATCTAATATTTTGCTGCATTTGATGCTGTAAAAAAATTCCTTAAGCTGTTGTGAGTTATTGCCTACATTCCTTTCACTTTATTTTTGGGTTTCGCTGTTATTGCAGTTGGTCATTTGAAACCTGTCCACTTTGCACTTCTATTTTTCTTTGTGATAAGATGTGGTCACGCATCAAGAGGATGAAGGCCAGAAGCATGCTAAAAGAATTAATGACAATAAAGGAGAGTCAGCATGGCTGTGATGGCCACTCCTACCATGATGTTTCTGTGAGAGCTGCAGGCTGAACTAGACAACAAAGCGCAGAAGTTCTCCTCTCAAAGGAAAAAGAAACAATGAAAGTGTTCAATACCCTGAAGAAGGATGTCAATATTAACTTTTTACAATCTTCTAATATGACTCAGACTCAGAGCATAACTAGATAGGAAGAAGTACAGCGATAACCCTGGCTTCACTGGACCATGCACCATGGAAGAGCTGGAAACTGGTATATCTAGTCTAAAACACAGGAAAGCAATTGGTCTTGACAACATAGCAACGGAGCAGATAAAGCATTTTGGACAGCAAGCAAAGAAATGGCTCCTACAATTGTTCAACCACTGCCTGGCAACACACAAGCTACCTAATATTTGGCAGAAGGCACATGTAACAGCACTATTAAAGCCCGGAAAAGATCCCTCAGATCCTAAGATTTTTCGGCCAATTTCACTGCTTTGCCACACCAATAAGCTGTTTGAATGCCTGATACTCAGTAGGATGGCACCAACTGTAGATGAGAAGATCATTCCAGAGCAAGCAGGTTTCCGCCCCGGCAAATCAACAACAAGCCAACTGCTCAAACTCACACAACATATTGAAGATGGTTTTGAGCAAGGGATGATAACAGGTGCTGTTTTTGTAGACCTGTCAGCAGCATACAATACAGTGAACCATAGACATCTCCTCTGCAAGATCCTAGAGATGACAAAAGATATTCACTTAACAGAGCTGTTAGAAAGCATGCTTCAGAATCGCCGGCTCTATGTTGAACGAGGTGGGAAGCGCAGCAGGTGCCGAATTCAGAAGAATGGTCTTCCTCAGGGAAGCATGCTTGCACCGCTGCTGTACAACATCTACACGAATAACCAACCTATAGACGGTGTCACACACCGTTTTATATATGCTGATGACTTATGTGTCACTGCCCAAAGCACTGATTTTAACACCGTGGAGAAAATGCTTTCTGAGGCCTTGGAGGGACTAACATCCTACTATGAAGAAAACCACCTTCGCACAAACCATCAAAGATGCAAGTTTGTGCATTCCACCTCAGAAACCATGAAGCCAAACACCAGCTTAAAGTAACCTGGTGTGGAGCAACACTGACGCATTGCGAGCACCCTATCTACCTAGGAGTCACCCTTGACAGATGCCTCACCTTCAAGAACCACATCGAAAAGACAAAGGCAAAAGTGAGCACACGAAACAACATCCTGAATAAGCTCACTAACACAAAATGAGGAGCAAGCTCGAAAACATTGCAAACCAGTGCACTTGCTCTTTGCTATTCCACTGCCGAATTCGCCTGCCCTGCATGGGAAAGATCTACTCATGCTAAGAAGATGGATGCCATTCTGAATGCAAGCTGCCGACTTATCACAGGTTGTTTAAAACCAACAAACACCAATAGCCTATATATCCTGACGGGTATCACTCCCCCTGATATAAGAAGAACGGTAGCCAGCAAGAAAGAGCGACTCCGTCAAACATCAGATGAGAGGCACCCTCTACATGGTCATACACCTAGACCCAGCCACCTAAAGTCAAGGAAGAGCTTCATGAACAGTGTTGTTCCATTACAATCAACCCCATCTGAGGCCCGCATCGCCTTGTGGAAAGACCGGCTCGCCAGTCTCGAACAACCCCCAGCGATGGAAATTCTACCAGATGAAAGCCAGGAGCTAATTGCAACTGGGCAACCTGGAAGTGCCTTAACAGACTTAGGACTGGTGTAGGTCGTTCAAAGGTGTCACTAAGCAAATGGGGATATACAACCTGCCCAACAACTTGTGAATGTGGAACTGAGCCACAGACTATGCAACATCTCCTGCAATGTCTATCGCTAGAGGAACCCTCCACTGTTGCAGATCTTGCCGAATTCAACAACAAGGCGCAAAAATATGTCCAGTTCTGGCTGGGCCATGTATAGACTGTCCGTGGACGCGATAAGAAGACTCAGGCGGGCACTTTCACCTTTCACGCATAGCTTTAAGCAAACCAGTCAGCACCTTTGCCTGGCTATGAATCTGCAGATTTTCTTCGTGTGCCCATTTATAGGTACAACACAGATGGCACCATGCCAATGACATCCAAGCCCACAAATAATGGACCATGGAGGCTCTACCTCAGTACCTCAGTATGCATAGTCTCAGGAGATTGTAATGACGTTCGCCCCTGGAATTAGTGTTAGTTTCCTACCTGCTGGGCAGATAGTCCCGATCAGTGCACTACCATATCATACCATAATCTTTGCAAAGTCTGAGATTAGGCGATCGACAAGGCTCCTTTTAAAGGCAAATATAGCCTACTTAACAAGTCATGGCCTAAACGCATTATCAATGCTGTAATGTAATATTAATGTCAAGGCACGAGTAGTCTGACACTAAAACCCAGAGGGAAAGGAAGGAAAGGAAGGCTTGCATTTATATAGTGCCTTTCATGACCATCAGGCATTTCATAGCACTTAACAGCCAATGAAGTACCTTTCAAGTGTATAGTCACTGTTATAATGTAAGAAACTCAGCAATCAACTCATGCACGGCAAACTCCCACAAACAGCAATGTGATAACGACTGCTTTAGTGATAAATATTGGCTAGGACACAAAGGGTAACTTCCCTGCCACTCTTCAGAATAGCAGCCTGGGATCTTTTACATCCACCTAGAAGGGCAGATGAGAACTATCTGAAAGACAGCCATGCCCATATTGCAGCACACCCTCAGTACAGCACCAGCACATCAGCCTTGGTCTTGCAGTAGGAATGGAACCCACAACCTTCTATCTCAGCAATGAGAGCACTACCCACCCTACCCACTGAGCTATGGCTGCCAAGTAGTGGAAAAGAGCTAAGTGATCAGAAGAAGCGGGGCAAGTGTAAGAACTTTCCTTCTGTTAGCCAGGAGGATCAGGATCTGTTCTTCAAGGATTTGTTGGGCCTTTCCAACACCTGTTTCCCCCCTCCCTGACCCCAATCTTGAAGGAGCTCCTCCTGAAGGACACCCAACCCCCAGATCAGCAATCAACCATTGTCCTAGAATCCCCCCTTCCACTGACTGCCAGGGTCTTTTCCCCTGGGTCTCTGGTTTTGGTCTTCTGGCACTAAACTGTGGCTTCTGTCCACTAGCCAGATAGTGAATCTGGAGGGACTCAGGAAGCCTTTATTTAAATGAGGTTCTGTATTTAAGGTGGGCAGGGCCTGCATATGCCCAAAATCTCCTGGTGCACCACCTGCTACTGGGCTCTCACACAACGCTCCTGCCCCAGACTCCAGCATCATAAAAATCAAAATCTCTGGCAACAGTGAGTAATGCAGTTGTCTTGATCACTTATCCAGCACCCACTTGACCATCATATTTTTGTTAAGTAGGACTATAAACTATGGTGTAGTCTAGGCCATTTGAGTGTTGGTCTATATATGTGCCCTTCGAGGGCAGAATTTTTGAAAAAATGAAAACATTGCCCCATGTACTTATATTGATGTTTATTTGAATAATAATCAAATAATTTGATCAACCTAGCATACAATGCACACATAAACAATAGATTAATGATCTCTGTTTTCACTGTTGAAGCTACTAATCCCTTAGCTGTTCAGCCAATCAGATCAGTTCTGTACTTTGTTAATCATCAACTTCTGGAATCTAGTCATTCTATGTTGTATCAATATTAAAAGAAGCTTAAAATAGCAGCTTTATTTTTTATTGAATTCTCAAAAGTATGGCATATATATTTTCTGAAAGGTGTGCATCCATTTTACATTTTGTATAAGTGTATATTCACACATATTTTACAAAGGAGTGCACTCACTTGCTATATTTAAACACATATCATAAATATTACTAAGCCTTTATACATTTTGATTGGCACGGCGCTTCTGGAAGAATTGCATTGGTACATCCAAGCTCTTTTGGTGTAATAGTGCTTGTACCAAAGTGGGTCAAGGGATTCATGTGGCTTATTTGGCCCTGGACATCACTTAGGCCTCAAAGTGGAGAGGCAGCAGGGAGATATTGCACAATGGTGGGATTGTATCCTTCCACAGCCTGCTATTGAAAACGCTTTTGCCCAAATTTGTTATTGCTTAAAAATTGATTTTATCTACACCTAGCACACGAGGAAATATCCGTCTCATATATAATTATTTTTGGCTCTGTACTTCAGGTGACCTTAATTGAATAATGGCAAAATTTCTAAATAACTTAATAGTAATGTTATAAATCTTGCACTATGAAGAAGTGTTCATTTAATTTTTTTTGTGTCAAGATACATAGTGCTGCAAAAGGATCTAAAAATGTGAGGCACAATTCAAACATGTTGTTCCTAAGATAACAGCTTGTGTTTGTTCTAACTCTTTAATGGGATCTCATTCCTTTGTCACACTGCAGCAAACTATAAGAAAAATATGTCATGTCTAAGTGGTATTACTTGTCACTTTGACATTTTAGGCCCTGGCATGCGGAGTTTAGTCTGTCAGTGCCGCCGTTCTTGACTGTTCTTGTGACTTGTTCTGCAAGTCAGGTGTTATTAATGGCTGTGGAAATCTGAGATGAAAATCTCTTGTTGTCTTCCCATCAGCTCAGGCCAATGATAGGATGGCATGCTTCTTCTGATGGTTTTATTTTTGCTGCTGCCTTCTTTGCTAAAATAAATTTGGCTTTGCCTTACGATGTCAGGAAGCAAGATTAACATCAGCAGAAAATTTTCTTCATAAATGGTGTCATTTTATAACTTATTCAATATCATACAGTGATGAATTATTCAAAACGGAAACATATATTTTCTTGCAGCTAGATGAGACAATTCATCCTTGTGGGTGTTATGAATATGTGAACACCTATAGATATAAAACTATACACAAGTGGGTGAATATACTTGCATGATAGATGACTACAAATGATTAGCAAGCTCTGTGACAAAAATATCAGTTTTGTTCCGTAATTCAATTATATATTTTGTGAATATTATTTTGTAGTACAGAACTTGAGCAATGCTGAAAAAGGAAACATTTTTGTCTTGCACTCATCAGGACAATTTGCAAGAAAATGCTAATATCAGGGGAAACAACAAATTTATTCTGTATGAGAAGACAGTGCTGATTGGTTGGCAAGTCAACTCTGAGTGGTAGAGACATTGCCATGGGGGATGCACCAGTTGATGGTGAATGACAGTTAACTGCTGAGCATTGTTTGAAATTTAAACCAGGCAGCTTGACTCTGATTGGTCAAGACATTGCCCTGGGGAATGAACCAGTGAATGGCTACCACTTATTTTGTTTAGCTGAAACAGGCGCATTGTGTGTACATGCTCTTTCTATCTGCATAGAACAGGGCCCTGTCTATTAATGTGTGTAGCTTCCAGTATATGCAAATGCACCATACTGCGAGCCTGACTGACAATCTTAAATTGGTTGTCAGTGTTATTCTTAGCACATTAAGGAATATTTAGCAAATGTTGTCCAATCGCAGAATCATATCTAATGTTGGAAACTACGTTTGGGGTTTTGCAAGCACGGACTGGTTGGGTACGGTCTGTACTTTGCCCATTGTGAACAGCGGAAGGGACATGCTATTTGATATGATCCACCAGTCTTTGGGATTTACTGCCTACACACCTGGCATCCCACTGGCACTGAAATTCATATACTACATTACTCAATTGTGTGATAGGCATAACGTCTTTTTGTCTTGGCTGCAGCATCTTGTTAGTGGCAAATAACACTCGTGTATTTACTTCGTAAATAGGACCCGAGCCATTTTCTCACCAAGCAAGCTTGATGCTGAAATAGGGAGCAACAAAGACATCCTGCAGGATAATGGCTACCCTGAGCAGATCATTTTGCGCTGTATATTGCGCGAGCTCATGAACCAGGCCCAAGCCTGTCACTTTTGGCCCTGAAAAGTGCCCAGTCTACCTCAGATGACTCTGGAAGGGAAAGGTGTCTCAAAATTTTGAGCAAGAGGTGAAGCTAGCTGTTTCACGCTGCTACTATGCAGTGGCAACATGAGTGGTATTCGTCAGTAATAGAATACTGGGGTCAGGCCAAAAAGATGTTCTACCTACCACACAAATGAGTAATGTGTTACAATGAATTTCAGTCCCAATGTGATGCTGGTATGTAGGCTGTTCGTCCCGAAGACTCTGGCTGACCATATCAAATAGCATGTCCCAGCTGCTGTTCACAATGGGAAAAGTGCAGGCCATACCCAACGAGCCCATGCTTTCAAAACTCAAAACACAGTGTCCAACATTAGATATGATTCTGCGATGGGACATCATTTGCTAAATAATCCTCAGTGTGCTAAAAGTTACACTGACGGCCAATTTAAGATTGTCAGTTGGGCTAGTAGTGTACTGGAAACTACACAGGGCCCTGTTCTTTGCAAACAGAAACAACACATACACACATTGTGCCTGTTTCAGCTAAGCAAAATAAGTGACAGCCACTCACTGGTTGATTCCGCAGGGCAATGTTTTGACCAATCAGAATCAAGCCCCCTGGTTTAAATTTCAAACAATGCTTGGCAGTTAACTGTCATTCACCATCAACAGGTGCATTCTCTATGGCAACGCCTCTACAAATCAGACTCCACTTGTCAACCAATCAACACTGTCTTCTCATATAGTATAAATTTGTTGTTTCCCCTGACATTGGCATTTTCTTGCAAATTGTCCTGATGAGTGCAAGACAAAAAGCTTTGACAAAAATGTATTTTGTTTTCAATAATATCATTTTACTGTTTAATCAAATTAAACAAATGGTTGTCAAGGCCAATGAGAGCACTTACACTTTGGATGATAATGTAAAATGAGCACCATCAATTTAGTCACTTAATATACCACTGCCCTGATTTTCATTCCCATTGCCTTCAATAGAAACTAAAATCAAGAAGGATTCCTGATGACCCAAAGTCAAAATCCCCAAAATGGCCCCAATTCTTATTTGTCGATGCCAGTGTGGTGTGAGTCCAATGGCATACTATTAGTGTGCATCAGCTGCTTGTGTACTACACTTGCATATATTTCTGGGATCATCCTAATTAGCATTTTGTGAGCACAGTTCCGGCATGAGTAATGTCACTTATCGGATATTTACCCGTTAGTGGGCAGGGATACACATAGGAACAGGGAGAGGCCATTTAGCCCCTAAGCCTGATATGCATTTAAACCATGGCTGATCTGTACCTTAACTCCATATCCTTACCGAACAAAATATTATCGATCTCTGTCCTGAACTTTTCAACTGATCCTGCATCCATAGCCGTTTGAGGTAGAGAGTTCCAGGTTTCCACTAACCTATTTGCAAAAAAGATCAGCTTGATTTATTTTCCCATTAGGGTCACCAGTTTGCAGTACGATGCTCCGAATGACTGGACAAGGCGTTGCTGCTGGCAGAAAACAGTGGTGCAAAATTCCCTTCTCACACAACTTCTCAGCCTCCCTTTTCAACAAACAGTAAGTCACTTCAATCCTCAGCATAGTACAGAGTACATTTAGGTTCTGCAGAATTCAAGTCACTAGTTGGTGAACTGTCTGTCTTACACCACGGCAACCGGAGGAGTGAAAAAAAAAATGGATTCTGCCATTCTTTTTTGGTCTTTTTTTTGTGCCCATTGGTAACCTTTGGTGTTTCATCAGTCTTTTGAACATAAACACTCCTAGCTTTAGTGTTCCATAAGACAACTCCAAAACCAGAAAGTGTTACCTTAATGTATGTTTATATTAAAGAGTTGATTTTCCTGGATACTCTACTTGCTAAAGGGATGGCCAAGATGGGATCTTAAGCAGCAATATTGGTTCAGCCACTTTTGGCTCAAGACATCTTATTGTTAAAGGAGTTTAAGGCAACGGCAGGAACAGCCGCCAAAGGGTTGTTAAGGAACTGATAGCCTCAAATTGCTTTTAAATTAAATTGCCTGCTTGAGCTCATTAAAGAGGCTACATGGCAATTTGGTGGCTAGTAATTGAATTAATGCCCTCTCCTGACAGTGACCAGCTACTTTGGAGTCCACGAGTAAGTCTTGCTGTGAGTCTGGAGAGGACTTTTGAAACACATTGCAAGATGTTCCAGCGTACTTTGTCACAACTTCACAAATTCATGATCAACATTTATTCTGAAAATTCTCTGAGAACTTGCAGCTTAAAAAAAAAGGTTAATGTTGTGCTAATCTTCCTTATTGGAACCTTAGAGGAGTCACCAGGAGAAAGGGAGTGATTGGTCATGAGCACCTTGTTAGTAGTGCCCCAAGGTATGGAAGAGGAATGGGAAGAGGACATGAGGTCAGGCAGAGCAGTGCAAGCTACTGCAGGGGACAGAGACAGGAGGGATGGGTGGACGAGGTGAACTTCCTCCTCCTGCGAGTACAGCATACCTCACCTGCGCTGGACTTCCTCCACCAGGACCTTCCCATGCCATTTCCGAGAACCTATGCACACTCTCTCTTGGTCCTTGTGTCAACCAGAAGACTCCACACCTTCAGTAAGTTGGGTGCATGGAGTCTACAAAAGTTACTTCTAATTAGTTAAGCTTGCAAGTGTTTGTTTCAGTGCATCCAGAGCATGTTTAAATCATGGCAATCAGCAATTAGGCACAAAATTGGATGCTAAAACTAAACTTTCACAGCACATACTTATTATCAGTTTTCACCCTTTAACTAAATAAACCCCCTGCACTTTAAATAAAGTCTCACAATTCTACAATTAGAAAATACATGAACAACTTGTGTGCCCTGCAAGTGAATTATTGGAATCAATAATTATGCTAATGTGTTATACACTTGCTCCTTGAGTGAAGTAGGAGTTGGATTTCTGCGCTGACTGCAATTTAATTAGTACAAAGTATAGTACTTTTAATTATTGCATAGTTTTATTGTGGTAAACATGCAAGATTTCCTGTCACGAGGTATATTTGTTTATGGACTACGTTTTATATTTTTTCAACTTTGGTTATTATTTAGGGTTGGGCTAATCTACCTTGATTGTTGAAAATGAACAATAACTATGAACTATATCATGAGCAACTACTTTTCTTTTCACATGTTTGGAAGTTAGTATGAGGTGCTAAGTGATATAAGGATAGGTTTTCCATTGGTTACACTGCACTGGCAGAAATAGTACACATGGGGCTTTGTGTCCAGTTGCACTGTCACCATATGCAACAACTCACATTTGTGCAGTCTTATGATGTGTGCCAGGCAGATCAAATTCATGAGGAAACTTGAACGCACTATCACAGCAGCTTTCCAATTTATATTTATTTTGAGGTGTGTGCACTGAATTCAGAAGCAGTAAGTCCACCAAGACTTCAGAGATTTTTTAAAAAACTAAAATTAAAATATTTATTAATAGAAGAGATTTCAAGCACATACATAGAACTACAAATTACTACTATAATAACTCCTAAAATCTCTAATTAACCTGATTCCCCAGTTACACCCCCTTTAAGGCAACAGTCCAAAAATAGATTTAAGATTTTAAACAGACCCAGCAAAATATCACAACACCCTGGACAGTTGAATTCAAAATGGCTCTCTCCAGCTTTGGTTTCTGTAGACAGCAGGTTTATGCACAAATACCAGAGGCTTCGTGAAGGCTATTTCACACACTTCTGTTAGATCTTACAATGCCTTCCCTTTCACATAGCCTCATCCTCCTTTATATATGTTTCTCCCTTTTTAATATGTAAATTCCATTGTTCCCATATGTTTTTGGAACTTTTCATGTTGCAACTATATACTGTTAGTAACCCTTGAGAAAAATAAACAAATTCCTTTAGCTTGATTGTCTAGCAATTTGTAAACAGACTGGAATCCCTTTGAAAACCAAATCCCCCTTCATATATCTAAAAATGCAAATTCCCTTCACACCTTATATGCTAAGACCATATTTACCTACTGACTATTTGAAAGACACCTCTACACCTTACTTCTTTTGATAACTTCAACTTTCAGTCTGCTTGGCTACAAAATGTAACTAAGGCCAGGTTTTTCCAGTCCCCGCTCCTCGACGCATCAGATGATGTGGGGATATGTCGGGCGTGCGACCCGACATTACCTCACATCATTTAGACTTTCAATTCAGCGGGAGCGTAGCCAAATCCTCTGCCTGAGTACTGCAATTTTATGTAAGAAGCCCTGGAGTCTGTAAAAATGCTGGGTTCTGAGCAGAACTAAATGAGAACCAATACTTTGCTGTGACAGATGACTTGACCTTAAACATGGATCACATCAATCTAAAGGTAAGCAGTAAAGCAATGGAATCATCATAGACTGATAGGGTGATTCGGTAACTAAGCACTGTAACTTCCCAGGTTACGATGCTGTGAGTACCACTTCTCACTGGGTCTGTGAAATCATAGAACCTCCCTGTAGTGAATGCTCAAAGATGGTCCAGCTCACACTACTTTGGATTAGGATGCCAACGTCCTTTTAAAATTAAAATTAAAACTACTTGAAACAGATGCAGAATAGCATTTCTTCCATCCTCTTTGTGCTGTGCAATCACAGTGCCCTGATAGAGTGTCCCTCTGTGCAAGCACACTGTCATCTCCCTTGATCCATCTTTAGCTTCTTGGCATTGTGACAAGCAATTTCTTGCATCTATGGTGCATTTCTAATTACATTGTATTTTAAATTCCAAACCTGTTGCTCAAGTTCATGACATTCAATTGGTGAGCAGCAATCCAATCTTTCTTTCAAAACAAAACTCAATTTTGCTACTTAAACAAGGATCTTGTTGATTTAATGGTTATGTCCCAACAGAGTCTGCCAGTTCAGCTGCACCCCTCCCTTTCTGGGTTGCTATGGGCATTAAGAGCATACTGAATTTAATTGGAACATTTATTCCAGACGTTGATTCAAAAGTGGCCAATCTCAGAAAAGCCAGTCTGATGTGCCAGCCTCATTAAAAATCAATGCAGTTACCCTCAATGCATCTCTCTGTACATGCTTTCAACAAAGCAGCAACTTAATATGGCATTAAAATTAGGTTATCTCATTAAAATTTAGAAGTCTTAGGAGGAGAGGACATTAGCGGAGAGAAATGTTCACACAAAGCTTTCCTTCTGCCTATCCCTGTGAAGTAAATAAGTGTTAGGATTGAATTATGTTACTTTAATCCTCTCTATAAGAATGAGTGCTATAAGAATGACCACTTCAGAATGCCCTTAACATAACCCTGAGCGATGATCATTAATAGAATAATCAATACTGATTTTGTTCTTGTCCTTCAAATAAACCATCTATACAATGTGTCCCTCATAAACCAGATTCATAGAAAGAATTTGGCTGACTAACACAATGGAAGAGCATGTAGGGAACTTTGAGTGAATGTAGATATCAATGCACCCTAAATCTCTAGATTATCTTTATCAATCTCTGATCTATTTTCAGAACCTATTTTAAAGGTAACATGCCCAAAATTGCATACAAATAGTGACACTGAATTGGAACATAAACACAAATTTTCCCCTCATTGGGGGGGAAGAGCGGGAGCAGGCGTGATCGGGCGGGTTCCCGATCGGCGCCCCCAATCGTGGGCGGGCCACCATTTAACATGGACGGGCCAATTAAGGCCTGCCCAGCGTGACGTTCGCCAGACTAATGTGCGGGCGGTGGGGGTGGTGGGGGGATTCCCTCAGCCGGGAGTATGCTCTTTCATGCATGCGTGTGAAATAGCACACTCATCTCCCTGAAGCCAAGTGCCGCCTCAGGGAGATCGGTTCAAACTTCCAACTTTTAATAAAGGAGTTTAAACATTTCCCCTGGCATGTCCCCTCATGTGACACTGTCACATAAGTTGGGACATGTCCATCACTTTTATTTAAACCCTTCATTAAAATTTAAATACCCTCATGAAACCTCATCCCGCCAGTGGATGAGGTTTCATGTTTTTTCACAAGCCTGCCTGGGGCTCCCAGCCTGCCCGCTAACCTGAAGGTTGGACGGGCAGGTCCATTAATGAGCTGAATTGGTTTTCTAATGGCCTTAACAGGCCGTTGACAGGTCGGCGGGCGCGCTTCCGACTCGGCTGCGCCCCAGCCAACCTGAAAACGGAAATGACGCGGGGTGACGTCGGGAATTCCACCTGACGTCATCCTGCGTCATTTTACACGTCGTCAGGCAGGCTCCGCCCCCGCTCGCCGACCGGAAGATCCTGTCCATACTTTCAGACTCCAAACATGCGGCAGATAGTCATCACGCTGGTCTCTTTATTTTAACATGATAATTAATTAAAATAACATGCATATTAGTATACATGCTAATTCCTGGTCTTCTTGCCAGGAATATGCCCTGTGTATTAATTTTGTCCATGTAAAATGGGTAATGAAAGACAGCATATTCTAGGTGGACAGAAAGTCACAATTTAGAAGAAAGAGAGAGTTTGCAATTATGCACTGCTTTATCATGTCTCTCAGAAGCTCTAAACGCACATCTTGTAAATTACTGTAAAACCTATCATTACATTTGCTTTTATCACAGCAGACATTGGCTTGATATCTAAAGAGGCTTATATATTTTGACTCCCTGCTCTCTTCCCTGTCAGTATTTTGTTAGTATTTTTCTATTAATCTTGTAATCCTTCTGCTTGTTTTATGGTTGTATTGTATGGTGTGCCATGTTGCTGTGATGCACAAATGCCTGTGTGTTACAGAGTGCTTGACGGATGAGTGTGAAGGGGAAGAAGAATTAGCTTTTAGGTATAAGCCTCCAGCTTCACCTTTTCCACAGCTCTGTGGGCATCAGGGCCAGCATGTTCTGGAAGAGTTGTTGTGTGGCTTAAAGATTTAAATTCAATTATAAATGCCACTGATACAATGCCATTCTCCCTTGTTTTATGCACTGTTTCCCTACAAGCAGATATAAATTATTGAGATACAAGTCAAGTATCCTTTATCCGAAACCCTTGCGGCCAATTGCATTTCGGTATTCGGATGTTTTCGGTTTTCGGATCTACCATATATACAGTAAGCCCAGGCCTACTTACACTATGTGGTAATCTGATGTGTAATATATCCTTAAGAAGAATGTTATAATAGAAGATCACATGATCTTATTATCCAATGACAGAATAGCACGGGCTACCTTAGTAGCCTGTAGTCAGTAGTCTAGAGTAAGAGTCTGTAATGTAGAGACAGGATTTCGGTTCTAAGTACACAAGTGCAGCTGCTGAGTTACTTTGTAAGTAAATAGAATGTATTCTACATATAAGAACCATCTGCTGATCTGCTATGTCTATGGTACCAATTTGATCATCCCAAAACAAGCATGCAACCCAAATCCATTAATCCAACTAAACTAGTGACAAGGATCCAACATATTACAATAGCCTAAGCCTAGGCTAGCTATAGTCTACAAATACTAGATTGTTTCTCCATTTGCCAACTCTCACACAACCTACTTCTTACCTGTTAATACTTATTACGCCTGTAATATAATATTACATTGTTTTATTGACAAACAAATTAGTTGCATAGCTGTTCGAAAAAAGTTTGGTTTTTGGATGTGTCTGGTTTTTGGATGCATGGATAAAGGATATTCAACCTGTATTTAAAATATTACAAACCCAGATATAGCTATCTAAGTGCCCATGCTGCATCCCAAACTGTGTATGAGCCAATGGCCATACAGAATGCAGCCAGTTTTTGTTGGAAGTGAGATTGTCGGGCATAACTCTCCAAGATTTGTGTGCAACACTAGTTGGATACTTCAATGTCAGGTAAAAAGTACACCCTGCAGCAATATGGACGGGTATGTAAATATGTGCAGAAGTAAATGTTTTCTGGTACTTTGCAGGCATCCTCAAGGTGCAGTGAGTAACGTTTTGTGTGGTTTGCTTTGTGTAGGCAGCTTTTACTTTAGCAATCATCTTCCCACTTGAAGGCATGCTCTCCATTTACTCTGCTGCCATATATATCTGAGAAGCAGAGTTTACTCTCTCTCTCTGTCACTTTCTGCCATGCAGTGCAGAGTGTTGCCCATAGAGAAGGGACCCTGTCTTTCCCAGAGAGAGTAACCACCCTTTGCTGTGCTACTTGCAGCATAAGCTTCTTGGCAGATTCGACAAGTTAAGGCCATATTTCCCCTCACTCTTGCATTTCCACTTTACTCAGACATCTCAATAAGTTCCAAAATAAATCCCAGATATCGGGTGAGCCAATTCGCTTTCTTGTTAGTGGCTGAACCTCAGACTGAGGTTTGTATCCAACTGCTAGAATTATTGTAACTATGCCTCAGGAATTACAGAAATCAAATACATCTTGCTAACAGCAAGAAAAAATGCAACATCTGTGAATATTAAGCAAAACAAAGATAACTTAAAATGCAAGGTATGATGCAGCCCCTACCTACACACACCAACCAACACTGATGAAGAGAAAGCTGGAAAAACTTAAAACTATTCTTGTCTCCAGGTCTGGCTATCAAAGAGAGCTGAAGCAAAGAACTGAAACCTGGAGATGTTGTTCAGATTTTATTGAAATGAATTAACTAATTTCCAGAAAGAGTTTTCTGCAAAAAACAAATCAGCCTGAGGAAAAAAAAAATCAGGCAGCCCACCTTTTAAATCACGGCAAATCTTTGAGAACAGCTGTTGAGACAGAAGCTTCTATGCCTCCCATGCCCCACCTCACCCCACCATTTACCCACTCTCCACCACTTCCCCTGTATCCCCGCCACACTCACTTCCCATTCCAAGAACGAGCTCCTTGTAGATTGAGCCCAATCTGTACAGGGAGCTTTGAGTATTAAAAGAAAATGGGCTGACCTCAGAAGGTCTTGCATGATCAGCTCAATACCTCTTTCCCAAATCTGGTCAGTATTGTTTTCTGGTCCTGGTTCCACTTTACCAGTATCAGAGAATGACGCCTTAGATTTCTTTAATGGGCAGAATGACCTGGGACCCCACCCAAAAAAGGCTGCACTTATAGAATAGAAGCATAGAATTGTTACAGCCAGAAGGAGGCCATTTGGCCCATCTTGTCCATGCCGGCCCTCTGTGAGAGCTACTTACCTCGACCCTCTCCCTCGCCTTTCCCCCTAGCCCTGTAAATTTCTTCTCTTCAGATAATTATCCAATTCCCTTTTGAAAGCCACAATTGAATCTACCTCTACTGCATTCTCAGGCAGTGCATTCCAGACCCTAACCACTCGCTATGTGGAAAAGTTTTTCCTCATATCGTCTTCCGTTCCCTTGCCATGAGACTTAAATTGGTGACCTCTCGTTCTCTATTCTTTCACCACCGGGAATCAGCACCCCACTGGCTACACTGGAAGATAGAAATGCTCCTCAGCTTTAATCATTTGTGCTTTTTAATCTGCCATGCAAAATCTGTGAAAATGAAGCAGAATAAGGATAATGTAAAATGCAAGGCATGATAACATTGCCTACCTACACACTAATCAACACATATGACGAGAAGGCTGGGCAAACTTAAAACAATTCCAATACTGAGCACTAATGGAGCAGTCCCTTTAAACATTGGCTGCCTTATTTGCGAGGCACACCTGTAAGCTATTCCATTTCAGTATAGCATGGTGTCGCCGCTTTAGGCCTTTATAACTTACAATCATCCCAATATTCCAAATGTGGCCTCCCCTTTGGCTTTGTTGGATGAGATTGCCACTTAGTGGCGTCTCTTGGTAAATTGCAGGCAGCTTTTGCACAATGGTTCCAAACACATTGGGAATCAGATTAAAATGGCTCAAACTCATTTCTTGTCCTAGCTTCACTCTCTGACCATGAGAATTTCCAATTCAGTCCATCTAAAACCTGTCAATAGTCTTACTGGCATTAACTATGCCAAAAGAAAAATAATCCAAAATATCCAGGCCTCTATACTTTGTAGAAACGGGGAAATGTTCTTATATGTGTGTGTATATGGATTTCTGTTGTGATCTGGGGGGATAGAAAAATATGTGCTGGTATGAATTATAGTTCAAATTGATAATCAGGACAACCCACTGAAAATTAAATTATTCTATACATCAAGTCACTGTTATTACAAAAAGAAACTATCAGCATTGATATAAGGGTATTGGGCTTCCACTGATGTACAAAACTCTTTCATAAAGAAATGCTGCCATTGACTGCATTAGTAATTTCCAACCAGGCATATGCCACTTACTGTAGCTCTGCTAATGAGAACCGTTCAGGTTAAAAGAATATTGGCTCAGGCACCAATTAATTCCTCATACATTCAATTGTGTTTACTGAAGAAGAACAATTGGCTAAAGGGAATATTTCCCTTATCATTAAGAGACTTCAACTTCAGTAAGAGGTAGTTATTTAAATAAAGACGTTCAGTGAAGCATCAAGGAATTGTCACAAGAGCTATAGGTTCAAATGTCAAGCCCTTGGGTGAAAGCAGCCCATGGAGACGATAACATTGAAGAGTACAGGCAATGACGCTATCGTAGATGAATAAAATGATGGGGAAAAGGTTAGATTTTATTATATCTGATGGGAAGTAAATTATTCATATAATAAAAATATCACAAGGTGTCAAAACATTTGCTAGCTGTGGTGAAGGAGATGTTGGTAAAGCTTTCTATGGGCTACTGAACTTTCAAAAATGTGTTTATACATAAATGATTGATGAGTGAAGGCATCACAATATATACGTGGAAAGGTCAAAGCAGTAACATATTACAGCATAAAAAAAGCCTCTGCACAATCTTGTACACTAATTGCTTGCCTCTCTCACCCGTCCTGACATTAACCCTACGACAGTCAGCGGCAAAGCTGACTGCGGTCTTTTATATTTGTGAATTATGTTCCCTTTAAGATAGTTCAGGCCACAGAATATGGGGAGAGGATGTGATCCACTGCTAGAACCACCATCTAACGAGATTGATTTGAACACATACAAATTGTCGTTATGTATTATTATGCATCATATGCAGCAGAGTAATTGTTGTTCAAAATGGAAAAAACATGAGTTGGATTTGAATGTGTACACTCATCTTCACAGTTTGTTTGGTAATATAAACTAGCAATGAACAGAAGCTGCTCTTAATATGTGTATCTGGGAATCCGTTCATCTTCCCTACACTTTATAATCAAGTACTCAAAATAAAATGATGGCCAGATCCTAATGGGCAACAGAAAATAAGAAAAAAATCAGGCCGGAGTAATGAGATTCTGAATGAAATCACTTTTTACTTTAATCACTAATTATAGCTTGTTTCTATTTTTCCCCATAGTTCTGTTTATGTTGTAAAATGGAAGTTTGCATTTAAAACCGGGTAGCAGAATTTTTTGAGCCTCAATATCATAAAGAATATAAAAGAAATATTTAGCACAAGTTCAAGTAAATTTTAAATATGAAAGAACCTCACAGAGCTTACTGATCAGTCCAGAAACTGAACTATTTATTCTTCAGTTGAAACCAGTTGAACCTGACACTAAGGAAGAATATATTTATCTCTATCATCGCTCTTGTCTGAGACAATGAGCTGAATTTTCCCAGGCTTGCAAAGGATCTGGGGCTGGGAGCAAAACCACTGTCAGGTCAGCTGAAGCATTCCCGCTTCTGAATTCTCTTGCTGGAGCTTGGCAGAAGCTACCCACCTGGCAGCAGCAGGCAGCCACTTAGCCCCATTATTGGGCCAACTGGGGAGGCAATGGCCAGGCTGGAGCCCGGCCTCCTGGTATCAGACTGGGGAACTCAATGCCATCTCCTATTCATCACCCCAGCACGGAGAAGCTGGGATGCAGCGGCCACAGCTGCCACACTGATGGGCTGACAGCTGTGGCCATGAGGGATTTTTAACTTTTTGCCATCTTCACCGAATGCCTCTATTTTGAAGCACTCCTGCCTGTTTCCAAAGCACCTACCTCTCCCAGTGGGCCTGGCAACCGGACATCGCTGTGGCACCCCCCATTGTGCCTCCTACTTCATTGATCCACCTGACATTCTTAATCGGATGGAGCTCCCAAAGGCAGCTAATGAATAGCTGCCTCTGAGAAGATCGCAGCCAATGTCCCAGCGCAGCAACTTCCAGGATTCCAACCCAGAATTGAGGCCAACATTGCGCTTGCAACCCAAATGGCAAGATTCCACCCAGAATGATAAAACAGGGCAACTGCAAGGTAACTTGAGGATTGCATATATATATATATACACAACCATAAGTAAATATTTTGCACCATACGCAAAAGTTATTCCTTTAGTCATTGTGAAGAATATTTCTATATGATGACAACGTGTAACTTCCTCAAAATTACTTGTCGCTTACTGACTTAAAGCTATTTCAGACTGGCTTTTGTTATTGGAGCTGTATAAAACACTAGTTAGGCCACAGCTGGAGTACTGTGTGCAATTCTGGTCATCACACTATAGAAGGGATCTGATTGCACTGGAGAAGGCGCAGAGGAGATTCACCAGGATGTTGCCTGGGCTGGAGCGTTTCAGCTATGAAGGGAGACTGGATAGGCTAGGGTTGTTTTCCTTAGAGCAAAGAAGGCTGAGGGGGGAACTGATAGAGGTATACAAAATTATGAATGACATAAATAGGGTAGATAGAAAGAAACTATTCCTTTTAACGGAGGTGTCAATAACCAAGGGGCATTGAGTTAAGGTAAGGAGCAGGACGTTTAGAGGGGATTTGAGGAAAAATCTTTTCACCCAAAGGGTGGTTGGAATCTGGAACACACTGCCTGAGAGGTAGAGGCAGGAACCCTCGCAACATTTAAGAAATATCTAGATAAGCACTTGGAACACCATAGCCAACAGGGCTACGGGCCAAGTGCTGGGAAATTGGATTAGAGTAGATAGGTGCTTGATGGATGGCATGGACACAATGGGCCGAAGGGCCTGTTCCTGTGCTGTATAACTCTATGAATCTATGGCTCTAAACTACACCTTAAGGCAGCAGGAAAATAGGTTCACACAGCGCAGGGAGGTTAAATTACCAGTTTTGGATTTGGAGAAAGAAAATAAACTCTGGTGAAGAATGATCCATTTGGGCTTGGACAATATGAGTAAGTAGTGGTACTATGTGGTAAAATTAATGGCAAAATTGGGCAGCAATGATCTATTAAGTATTTTATTAAATCAGCTCCACCCTCACCTTCTACCTGGCCTCTGCATAGCTCCACAACACAGAAAATGCTAAAACTCATAGGAAAAATGAATGCAACTATTAATGTCACATGTTAGTGTGACAGACGATGGTTGAATAAATCCCCCTGATATCGTCCACTTCTAACTATGCCAACAGGGTGAGATGAACATACTCTGTGCCAAGACCAGTCTAAGAACATGAGGAAGTATGAAACAAGAGGCAATTTACTTCATACCTGCAAATAAAATAAGATAGAAAATTACACATTTTAATATTTCTGGATGTACTATTTTAATCAGATTATTGTGCAAAGAGCTAGCATGTGTTGCTATTCTTGGTTGTAAATGTAAAATAAAATCCTTAAGCAAAAAATGCATGACAAAAAAGTGACTGTGAACCAGCAAGCACCATAAAGTCACAGACCTGTAACAATGGGGAGAATTTTAACCCCGTCGGGCGGGCTGGGCGGGAGCGGGCGTGCAGCCAATTGCCGCCCACGATCGGCTGCGCGTCGCCATTTTATGTGGGCGGGCCAATTAAGGCCCGTCCAGTGTGATGAGTACCTGGATGCGCTGAGCGCTCACTGAGCGAGCGGGGGTAGGAGGGAGAGTCAGGGCCTGCGCTCTTTCGCGTGCGCAGAAATCCCTCTAAGGCACAGAGCTGCCTCAGGGAGGTTACTCTGATTATGAAGAATTAAAATAAAGAAAAAAAAATATATTCACGCATGTCCCCTCATGTTACAGTGTCACATGATCTGGGACATGCCAATGAATTTTAATAAAAGTTTTTATTAAACTTATAAACCCTTCATGAAACCTCATCCCGCCCATGGATGAGGTCCCATGATAAAGGTGAAGGCAGCCTGGGCTCTTCACCTGCCTGTCCATCTTAAGGTTGGACAGGCAGCCCTGTTGATTGTTTCAATTGGCTTTTAAATGGCCTTAATAGGCCTTTGACAGTTCAGCGGGCGCGCAGCCAACTCCAGTGCGCACCCAACGAACTGAAGATCGGAATGACGGGCAGTGACGTTGGGACACACACCCGATGTCACCGCGCATCATTTTACATATCGGCGAGTGGGGCCCACCCTTGCACGCTGACCAGAAGATTCAGGCCATTAACTCTGGCCGGGATTTAGTCCGAGCGACGGGAGTCCTCCCCACTGGTTGGAAAGCCAATGGGAGCACAGCGTCGCTTCTATGGGGGAAGCCCGATACTATTTAAGTAACTGGCCAGCATTGGACCTTCCATGCAATGAAGCCCCCAGTGGGATGGAGATCCTGCTCTCAAGTGTTGCCAGCCAATCAAAGGCCAGTAGCTCTCCATTGCTGGCAGCACAATCGGCAACAGTGGCCGGTGCCAGTGATGCTTCGAGGCCCATCCCAAAAATCACCACTGGACCATTAGACACAGGTGAGTGGGGCGGGATAGGGATCACGGGGAAAGGGTCACCAGATAGGGGTCAGGGATGTCAGATGCAAGGACAGGTGGTGGATTTCAGTGGCCTGCCCTTCTTCCCGATGCCAGCTCCCTCAATCGGGCATTGAGTGCCTGACAATAAGTGGGGGGGGGCAGAATTTTCTGTCTGCCGGGCAATTAAGGCCCGCCCAGCGTGACCTCCGGCGGGAAGCGCTATGCGTTTCCTGTGCGGGCGGGGGGGGGATTCCCCAAATGTGAGAGTGCGCTCTTTCGCACATGCGCACGAAATAGTGCACATCTCCCTGAGGCTAAGTGCTGCCTCAGGGAGATCGCTTACACTTTAAAAATATGAAAAATAGAAAAAAACAAATTCGCTAACATGTCCCCCTCATGTGATAATGTCACATGAGATGGGACATGTTCATAATTTACAGTAAAGCTTTATTAAACTTTTAAATTACTTTTAAACTTTTTATTAAACTTTTTAAAACCCTACATGAAACCTCATCCCTCCGGTGGATGAGGTTTCATGTTTTTTCTATTTGCCGTTGGGGTTCCTGGCCTGCCCGCCAACCTTAAGGTTGGACGGGCAGGTCCTTTAATTGTTTAAATGATCCTGTCAATGGCCTCAATTGGCCATTGACAGGTCTGCGGGCACGCAGCTGATTTTGCTGCGCCCCCGCCTTCCTAAAGATTTAAATGGGGCGGGGTGACGTCGGGGGTTCCGCCCAATGACATCCCGCATCATTTTACGTGTCGGTGAGCGGGCCCCGCCCCCCACTCACCGACAGAAAGATTCTGCCCGTGGTTTTATTTCCATTATTTTCATTGACCCAGAACAATCAAATTCATTCTGCACTTTGTGCACCCCATTCAACTTCCTGAGGGATAGGTCTTCAGGTTTTTCACTGCCTCCAAAAATAAGGCACGAATATAACATTCCAAAGTAAGTGGTGGTGGCGGCAGGGGAAGGGATGGTGTAGTGGTTATATCGCCTGATTAGCTGGTAGCTGGTGAGATTTAAATTAATTTGATTTAATTGCTAAAAAATCCTGATTGTGCCCAGAATCACACTGACAACCAATTTGAGATTTTCATCCAGGCTCACAGTATGGCTCACTTACACATGCTAGAAGCTACATACGTTCACACACAGGACCCCGTCCTTTGTAAACAGAAAGAACATGTCCATACGTTGGCCCCACTAGAAGAACAGAGCAATATAAATGATACCCTATATAGATGGTGGCTGACAGAGTTTACCTAATTTACATTCCCATATTAAAAAGATGCTGCATAATTTGGGATGTTTCATTAATTGAAAAGTAACATAAATTTACTCCTTGTGCAGTGGGGGGAGTTGCAATGAGTCCTGACTTCGGACTTCGGTGCGGAGGTGGACACCGGAATCCGTTGTCTGTGAGGCATTCCCCACAGCTCCAGAGGCGTTCTGCTGGCCAGGCCTTCGACAGCAGGTGGAGATGGGGAGTGCAGCATCCTCGGGGATGGTGAAGACAGAAGCCCTGAATGTGGGCTGAAGAGCCAGAAGCCTTAAGCATGGGTGGGGCAGGGCCAGAAGCCATGAGGAAAGGGAGAAAGCAGCAGGATGGAAAAGCAGCAGGAGCCCTTGAATTGCACGCTACAGTATGGTAGGAGCAAGAGCAGCCTGAAACTTCTGCCAGCACCTGGTGAACCGGTGAGGGGAATTGGAGCTGCATATTGCTGCTAGACATCAAGGAGAACCAACTAGACAGCGCCCAACTCCCCCTAAGTCTCAGAAGCCCCAAGGTGAGGAAAATACCCTTTGTGGTCTGAAGGGCAAGATAACCTGGCGCACACGTTTGAGGGGAATTAGCAATTCGAGCGCCTTGAGCACCGTGGCTCCCAACCCTGTTTCTTTACTGCAATCACTAACCGTCACTCTGCTGGAGGCAAGGTGCTTATATAGCAGCATTTGTTTAGGGTTCCTTTTGTTCCTCATCCCCAGCTTGGGGAGAGCAGCACTTTACTTGTAAAGGTCTGCTGTGTCACCTCACAAGGTTATGAACTCCACATTTGCCTCGATCTGTGGAGAGTGACAATCACCCTGGGGCCTCCTGTGGGCAGGGTTATGACTGAAGACTGCCAAGAGCATCCTCTACTTGTCCCTGTCATCACTTCACCATTGCCACAAGTCTTGGTATGTCTGGTGTTTTGGCTGATGATGACTTGTTGAACAATCTGCACACTGAGTACCTTGAAGGAGCTGAGGTTTGGGCAGGGCCCCTCCCACTCCCTTGTCTAAGGCAGCTGATACTACACTGATGCAATGCGTGCCACAAGTGTAGCAGCTGAAAGGATGTGAGTTTGATCCTGGAGCTGCCCTTCTCCTGGATGAGCTATTCCCACTCTTCTATAAACAACTCTGCCACCTGGTTGATTCGAGAGCAGGAATTGCGCTCTTGATGTTTTTCTGATATGTCTGGGGCATGGGGCCACGGTTGTCAATCTAAAAAGTTCATTTTTTAAAGTTAAGCTTTTTCATGAATATATTTATATGTTTGATGCTGGTGGAATAAAGAATCGCTGTACTGGAACTTTTGTGCATTCTGTGTGCTTTAATGCTGCTTTACACTTGTGGAATAAAATTTTCAGCAGCTCTGGATGGGGGACTCCAATGTCCATCACCAAGAGTGACTCAGTAGCACCACTACTGACCGAGCTGACTGAGTCCTAACGGACATAACTGTTAGACTGGGTCTGTGGCAGGTGGTGAGGGAACCAACAAGAGGGAAAAACATGGTTGACCTCAGCCTCACCAACCTGCCTGCTACGGATGCATCTGTCCATGACAGTATCGGTAGGAGTGACCGCAACGCAGTCATGGTGGAAACGAAGTCCTGCCTTCACATTGAGGATACCCTCCATCGTGTTGTGTTACACTACCACCGTGCTAAATGGAATAGATTTCGAACAGATCTAGCAACTCAAGACTGGGCATCCACAAGGTGCTGTGGGCCATCAGCAGCAGCAGAATTGTACTCAAACACAATCTGTAACCTCATAGCCCAGCACATCCCCCACTCTACCATTACCATCAAGCCAGGGGATCAACCCTGGTTCAATGAAGAGTGCAGGAGTGCATGCCAGGAGCAGCACCAGACATACCTAAAAGTTAGGTATCAACCTGGTGAAGCCATAACACAGGGCTACTTGTGTGCCAAACAGCATAAGCAGCAAGTGAAAGACAGAGCTAAGTGATCCCATAACCAATGGAACAGATCTAAGCTCTGCAGTCCTGCCACATCCAGTCGTGAATGGTGTGAACAAACAAACAACTCACTAGAGGAGGAGGCTCCACAAATATCTCCATCCTCAATGATGGGGGAGCTCAGCACAACAGTGCAAAAGATAAGACTGAAGCATTCACAACAATCTTCAGCCAGAAGTGCCAAGTGGATGATCCATCTCAGCCTCCTCTGGAGGTCCCCAGCATCACAGATGCCAGTCTTCAGCCAATGCGATTCACTCCACGTGATATCAAGAAACGGCTGAAGGCACTGGATACTGCAAAGTCTATGGGCCCTGACAATATTCCGGCAATAGCACAGAAGACTTGTGCTCCAGAACTTGCCGCGCCCCTAGCCAATCTGTTCCTGGACAGTTACAACACTGGCGTCTACCTAGCTATGTGGAAAATTGCCCAGGTATGTCCTGTACACAAAAAGCATGACAAGTAGGAATCAAGGGGATAACTCCGCCGGTTGGAGTCATATCTAGCACAAAGGATGATGGTTGTGGTTGTTGGATGTCAGTCATCTCAGCTCCAGGACATCACTGCAGAAGTTCCTCAGAGTAGTGTCCTAGGCCCAACCAACTTCAGTTGTTTCATCAATGACCTTCCTTTCATTATAAGGTCAGAAGCGGGGATGTTTGCTGATGATTGCACAATGTTCAGCACCATTCGCGACTCCTCAGATACTGAAGCAGTCTATGTCCAAATGCAGCAAGACCTGGACAATATCCAGGCTTGGGCTGACAAGTGGCAAGTAACATTCGCGACACACAAGTGTCAGGCAATGAACATCTCCAACAAAAGAGAATCCAACCATCGTCCCTTCAATGGCATTACCATCACTGAATCCCTATCACTATCAACATCCTGGGGGTCACCCTTGACCAGAAACTGAACTGGGCTAGCCATATAAATACTGTGGCTACAAGAGCAGGTCAGAGGCTAGGAATTGTGTGACGAGTAACTCACCTCCTGACTCCTCAAAGCCTGTCCACCATCTACAACGCACAAGTCAGGAATGTGGTGGAATACTCCCCACTTGCCTAGATGAGTGCAGCTCCTACAACACTGAAGAAGCTTGACACCGTCCAGGACAAAGCAGTCCACTTGATTGGCACCACATCCACAAACATTCACTCCCTCCACCATCGACAGACAATTGTAGCAACGTGCACCATCTACAAGATGCACTGCAGGAACTCACCAAGGCGCCTTAGACAGCACCTTCCAAACCCACGACCACTACCACTTAGAAGGACAAGGGCAGCAGAGAAATGGAAACACGACCACCTGGAAGTTCCCCTCCAAGCCACTCACCATCCTGACTTGGAAATATATCGCTGTTCCTTCACTGTTGCTGGGTCAAAATCCTGGAACTTCCTTTCTGACAGCACTGCGGGTGTACCTACGCCACATGGACTGCAGCGGTTCAAGAAGGCAGCTCACCACCACCTTCTCAAGGGCAACTTGGAATGGGCAATAAATGCTGGTGCAGCCAGCAAAGCCCATATCCCGTGAATGAATTAAAAAAAACAAGCCCATTGTATTTTGTTTCCAAAATGTCATGTTAATTAGCAGTATCCAGTTGGTCAAAGTTTATAGAGCTTGTCAGACTTATTTGGCAGTCTACATAGGAGAAGTTAACTCTGATTTCAAAGCTATGGATTAACTGGCATGGTACACTTTGGCTGACAATGCAGAAGATCATAAATAGTGCCAACAGACTGGACGGCAAGGCCAAGAGTAGATGAGGCTCTTGAGTCTGCTCAGCATCTCATCCAGGAGAAGGACAACTCCAGGATCGAACCTGTATCACCTCAGCTGCTATGTTTGTGGCACGCATTGCATCAGGGTAGTATCAGCTGCCTTGGATGAGGGAGTGGGAGGGGCTCTGCACAAACCCCACCCACTTCAATATACTCAGCGTGCAGATTGTTCAGCAAGTCATCATCAGCCAAAACACCAGCCATACCAAGACCTCTAGCAATTGGTAAGTGACGACAGGGACAGGTAGAGGATGCTGTTGGCAGTCTTCAGTCATAATCCTGCACACAGGAGACCCCAGGGTTACTGTCGCTCTCCACAGATCAGGGCAGATGTGGAGCTCATGACCTCCTGAGGTGACACAGTAGACCTTTTCAGGTAAAGCACTGTCCTCCCAAACCTGAGCAATAGAAACAAAGGGAAGCCTAAACACATCCTGCGCTCCCTGCACCTGCTAGGGTACACTTCTGGCCGGTCATCCATTCACCACAATCGAAATGCAAAGAACAAGACTACTAGCCATCGTATGAATGTCAGAACGATTTTAAACAACAATACAAGACCAGAGAGCAGAACAGCCCTCATAACTAGAATGCTGGGCAGGTACAACATTGACACAGCCACCCTAAGCAAAACAAGACTCGCTGAGGATTCTCAACTTGAGGAAGTTGGTGCAGGCTACTGATTCTACATGCCACACATTCTAGATTGGCAAAGACCAGCATCAGCAGTCAGGCAAGGGTTCTGATGGTTGGACTCGTCCTTATCATTTACCCTCCACGGATATATTATTTCATTTTTAAAATCAAAATATATGTAATGGGCCCTTTAATTAGAAACCAGTATTGATTTATGGAAATTTTGCTTTTATTAATTAATTTAAATATAAGGAATTGTTTATTTCTGCATTTTATTTGTTGAAGAAATACTGAAGAACAGATTTTTCTGCTTCAGCTTTGAGGTTTTCAAGCACCACCTAGCAGCGTTTGAGTGAACTACAAGCTGCACGGAAGACTGGGTTTTCAGTTTGCTTTGGTTCAGAAAAATTAAGAAAAATTCCACTGGAGAAATGATGACACGACATTCAGGGTCACACCTGGCTCTTTCGGAGATCCAAATTCAAATGCTGTCCCGGGGTTGGTAATTAAGGTCAATGGCAGCAAAGTAGCATGTCTGGCACCACACTTCAAGAAGGGCGTGCAGGCTTTGGAGAGAGGAAGGAAGAGATTTACTAGAATGGTTCCAACGGCAAAGGATGACGGTTGGCTGCACAGATTGGAAAAGCTGGGGATGTTATCCTTACCGAAGAGAAGGCGAAGAGGAGATTTGATGGGGGTGTTTAAATCACGCAAGGTTAAGTTAGAGAAACTGTTTCCAATGACTTAAGGATGGACAGCCAAAGGGCACAGGTTTAAGGTGGTTAGCAAAAGAGCCAGAGGTAACATAAGGAAAAGCTTTGTTACGCAACCAGTGGTTAGGGCTTGGAATATTGTCTGACAGAGTGGTGGAAACAAATCCAATAACTGGCTTGGAAAAGGAGTTGAATACATACGCAACAGAGAAACAAAATGCAGGGATATGGAGAAAGAACTGGATTGCTCTTTAAAGGAGCTTGTGCAAACTCGATGAACCAAGTAAGCCCCTCTATTCTGTACTATCCAGTGATTACAAGGATTTGAACAAATAACTGAGTATAAAGCTAGCATTCAACCATTGATACAAGCTACTTATAAATCCCCTTTGATCCCTCCTGAAAGTTCAATAGCAAGATATGACTGAGCTGTATAGGTAAGTCTCAGGTTTGTTTCCTGTGATATGTTGAGCTAGCTGATGTGGCAAAGGATGTGGTATAATTAGCCTCAGCACCCTGGACGAGGGAGGAACCAACCAACACTGTTCTTGTTCCTGATTCCTATCCACTGGTCCTCATTGTGGGATTCAGGTAAGGCCAGGATTGGGTTCAATGGCGATCTCATGTCATAGTCGAATGCCTATCAGCAGACATAAATGAGTAGACTTTGTCAAAACAAAGAGAAGATGGAACAATGGTACTGTCACTGTACTAGAAATACAAAAGCACACGTTAATATTCTGCAAGATATGGGTTCAAAGCTCACCACAGCAGCTGGCGGAGCTTAAATTCAATTCATTTTTTAAATGAAAGCTAATTTCAGTCATGGTGACCATGGAACTATTATCGATTGTCGTAAAAATGCTCCTGGGGCGGAATTTTACTCCAGCAGGATTTTACGATCCACTGAAGTCAATGGACTTTTGAATGGCTCGCCGCATTTTATGGCCCCACCCCCCGCCATGACCGGGCAATAAAATTCCACCCCTGGTTCACGAACACCCTTTAGGAAAAGAAATATGCTGTTCCTAACTGGTCTGGCCTATGTGTGGCTCCAGGCCCACTGCTATGTGGTTGACTCTTAACCACCTTCTGAAATGGATTCCATTTCAAGCCACTCAGTTCAAGGGCAATTAGGGAAGAGTAACAAATGCTGGCCTTGCCAGTAATGCCCACATTCCATGAAAATGAAAAAGCAAAGGGTAATAAATGTAAGATAGTCACTAATAAATCCAGTGAAAAATTCAAGAGACATTACCCTACCCAGACAGTGATTAGATTGCTACCACATGAAATATTGAGGCAAATAGAATTGAACAGTTAGTACAGAAAGTAGAAAATAGTATATGATAGAAAGCTAGATAAGCATATGAGGGAGAAAGAAATAGATGGATATGTTGACAGGGTGAGACGAAGTCAGGTGCGAGGAGACTCATGTGGAGCATTAACACTGACATTGGCTAATTGGTCAAGTGCCCTATTTCAGCAGGGTAGCAGAACACAACCTGAGCTATCAGAAGTACAATCCAGCAGAAGTCAGTGCTCCCAGCAAAGGAGAGAGAGAACTTGCCAAGAAAATTAAGCTTCCATTATTTTTTTTTTGCATAGAATCTGTTCAATACATGCTTCAAGCATTTAGATAAATAAACATGTACAATGAAACACGAATATTTTCTGTAGCAGCTCTTTTCTTTACCCTTATTGGAACTGCAACAGTTTCTTATTGTTGACTCTTTCCACAACAGGTGCATAAGACCATAAGACCATAAGACATAGGAGCAGAAATTAGGCCATTCGGCCCATCGAGTCTGCTCCACCATTCAATCATGGCTGATAAGTTTCTCAACCCCATTCTCCTGCCTTCTCCCCGTAACCTTTGATTCCCCTTACCAATCAAGAACCTATCTATCTCGGTCTTAAATACACTCAATGACCTGGCCTCCACAGCCTTCTGTGGCAATGAATTCCATAGATTCACCACTCTCTGGCTAAAGAAGTTTCTCCTCATCTCTGTTCTAAAAGGTCTTCCCTTTACTCTGAGGCTGTGCCCTTGGGTCCTAGTCTCTCCTACTAATGGAAACATCTTCCCCACGTCCACTCTATTCAGGCCTTTCAGTATTCTGTAAGTTTCAATCAGATCCCCCCTCATCCTTCTAAACTCCATCGAGTATAGACCCAGAGTCCTCAAACATTCCTCATATGTTAAGCCTTTCATTCCTGGGAGCATTCTCGTGAACCTCCTCTGGACCCTCTCCAGGGCCAGCACATCCTTCCCGAGATATGGGGCCCAAAATTGCTCACAATATTCTAAATGTGGTCTGACCAGAGCCTTATAAAGCCTCAGCAGCACATCCCTGCTTTTATATTCTAGTCCTCTCAAAATAAATGCCAACATTGCATTTGCCTTCCTAACTACCGACTCAACCTGCAAATTAACCTTAAGAGAATCCCGGACTAAGACTCCCAAGTCCCTTTGCACTCCAGATTTCTGAATTCTCTCCCCATTTAGAAAATAGTCTATGCCTCTATTCCTCCTACCAAAGTGCATGACCTCACATTTCCCCACGTTGTATTCCATCTGCCACTTCATTGCCCATTCTCCTAACCTGTCCAAATCCTCCTGCAGCCTCCCCGCCTCCTCAATACTACCTGTCCCTCCACCTAACTTTGTATCATCTGCAAACTTAGGCAGGATGCCCTCAGTTCTTTCATCTAGATCATTAATGTATAAAGTGAAAAGTTGTGGTCCCAACACTGACCCCTGCGGAACTCCACTAGTCACCGGCTGCCATCCTGAGAAGGACCCCCTTATGCCCACTCTCTGCCTCCTGCCAGACAGCCAATCTTCTATCCATGCTAGTACCTTGCCTCTAACATCATGGGCTCCTATCTTACTGAGCAGCCTCCTGTGCGGCACCTTGTCAAAGGCCTTCTGGAAGTCCAAGTAGATAACATCCATTGGCTCTCCTTTGTCTAACCTACTCGTTATCTCCTCAAAGAATTCTAACAGATTTGTCAGGCATGACCTCCCCTTGATGAAACCATGCTGACTTTGCCCTATTTTAGCATGCACTTCCAAGTATTCTGAAATCTCATCCTTAATAATGGACTCTAAAATCTTACCAACGACCGAGGTCAGGCTAATCGGCCTGTAATTTCCCGTCTTTTGCCTCACTCCCTTCTTAAACGGGGGATTACATTAACGATTTTCCAGTCCTCTGGGACCCTCCCTGACTCCAGTGATTCCTGAAAGATCACCACCAACGCCTCCACTATTTCTTCAGCTATCTCCTTCAGAACTCTGAGGTGTAATCCATCTGGTCCAGGTGATTTATCCTTCAGACCTTTCAGTTTTCCTAGCACCTTCTCCTTGTTAATGGCCACCATACTCACCTCTGCCCCCCGACTCTCTTGAACTTTGGGGATGTTACTCATGTCTTCCACCATGAAGACTGATGCAAAGTACCTATTCAGTTCCTCCAGTTCTTTGTTCCCCACTACTACTTCTCCAGTGTCATTTTCCAGCAGCCCAATGTCCACTTTTGCCTCTCTCTTACCCTTTATATATTTAAAAAAAACTCTTGCAATCTTCTTTTATATTACTGGCTAGTTTACCCTCATATTTAATCTTCTCCCTCCTTATTTCTTTTTTAGTTGTCCTCTGTTGGTCTTTGTAGGCTTCCAAATCCCCTGGTTTCCCACTGCTCTTCGCCGCCATGTATGCTTTCTCTTTAGCTTTTATGCTTTCCCTGACTTCCCTTGTCAGCCATGGTTGCCTCGTCCTCCCTTTAGTATGCTTCTTCTTCCTAGGGATAAATTTTTGCTGTGTCTCCCAAATTACTCCCAGAAACTCCTGCCATTGCTGTTCCACTGTCTTTCCTGCAAGGCTCATCTCCCAGTCAATTCTGGCCAGCTCCTCCCTCATACCTCTGTAGTTGCCTTTATTCAACTGTAATACCGTTACATCTGATTCCAGCTTTTTCCTCTCAAATTGCAGGGTAAATTCTATCATATTATGGTCACTTCCTCCTAAGGGTTCCTTCACCTTAAGCTCCCTTATCAAATCTGCCTCATTACACATCACTAAATCTAGAATTGCCTGTTCCCTAGTGGGCTCCACCACAAGCTGCTCCAAAAAGCCATCTCGTAGACATTCCACAAATTCCTTTTGTTGGGATCCACTACCAACCTGATTTTCCCAGTCTACCTGCATATTGAAATCCCCCATGATCACTGTAATCAGTTCTGTTGAAGGGTCATGAGGACTCGAAACATCAACTCTTTTCTTCTCCGCCAATGCTGCCAGACCTGCTGAGTTTTTCCAGGTAATTCTGTTTTTATCACTGTAACCTTGTCTTTCTTACACGCCTTTTCTATCTCTTGGTGTATCTTGTGCCCCACATCCTGACTACTGTTCGGAGGCCTGTACATAACTCCCATTATGGTTTTTTTACCTTTGCGGTTCCTCAACTCTACCCAAACAGATTCTACATCATCTGACCCTACGTCATTTCTTGCTATCGATTTAATTTCTTTTCTTACTAACAAAGCAACCCCACCCCCTCTGCCAACCTACCTATCTTTTCGATAGGATGTATATCCTTGGATATTTAGCTCTCAGTCCTGATACCCTTGCAGCCATGTCTCCGTGATGCCCACCACATCATACCTGCCAATTTCAATCTGCGCCACAAGCTCATTTACCTTATTTCGTATACCGCATGCATTCAGATACAACACCTTCAGTCCTGTATTTCCTGTCCCCTTTCTCATTGTCGTCCCTTTATCCGATGTGCTTGAAGTTAGATTCCTAGCCCTTTCCAAACACTCTGTCCTATTTTGTGTTCTGGGGACTTTAATAGCCTCTCCTGGGCTCTCCTTTCTTTACAGTTTTTTCATAATTTTCCATGAAGTTGAATCCACCCCCCCACACGCTAACCTGCTGCTTTGTTTCCCATTAGTCATACTTCTTGGAGTTTTACCCTTCCCATCCAAAAAGGAGTATCTCAACGTATCAACAGTCTAACTTCATCAGTTGGCAAATGTCAGTGATCTAAACGTACCCTGGTAGCCAGTCCATGCTGTTTATCCAGGTCCAGATCCAGATAATCAGATTGATACACTATAAAAACAGAAAATGCTGGAAACACTCAGAAAGTTGGGCAGCATCGGTGAAGCGTGAAAGAGGATTAACGGCCCAAATTTTGTGGTCAGCGGGACGGTTTTATAGGCGTTTGAGCTCTAATCCAGTGTTTGTGATAGTGCTGCACCCTCTGCGGGGCACCTGTGGCGTTTGTGAGCAGGTCAAGAAATGTCAAGACTCTGCCACCAATCAGACTGCAGAATCCTCACTGAGACATGCAGGGCTGAATTTTGAGCCCCCAACCAGGAAAGTAGGTGGGTGAGGGCTAAAAATAACCACGCCGTGTTGATTCTCCATTGCTATCACACCCCTGGGCCATTGGTGGCAGGGCTGTCTGCCTGCATATGGTGAGTAGCCAACACAGCTTATTAAGAGGCAATTGAGGCCAATTAAAGGATCCAGGTTCCTGCACCAGCGGGGACCAGTTTAGGTGCTGGCAGACAGCCTCCCAGTGGCAGACAGGAGGGGCTAGAGCTCCGAATGGCCCTCCCTGCCTGCCAAGGTGCAGGAGCAACTACAGGCAGACCTGTAGTGGGGCTCCGCCAACAGTGATGGCCTGTGGCTGCTAGATCCAATTTAAATTTAAGATTTAAAAAAATTGGAGAGAGGGAACCTCCGTAGGACCTGTAACAAGTTTAGATTCTGTGAGGAAAATGTTTTCACCCAGAGGGTGTTTGGAGTCTGGAATGAACTTCCTGAGAGGTTGGTGGAAGCAGGTTCGATCAAGGTATTCAAAAGGGAATTGGATTGCTACCTGAAAAGAGAGAATGTGCAAGGTTACGGGAATAAGGCAGGGAAGTGGGATTAGGTAGAATGCTCTTTCAGAGTGCCAGTGCAGACTTGATCGGCCGAATGGCCTCCTCTGCATTGTAAAGATTCTATGATTCTGTGAATTGTACCCTTACTCTAGGCAACAATGAATCACATCAGACAAAAGCAAAATATTCTTGTTGAACACAGTAGCAACATTCTCATCAATCACCAGATGCATAACAATATTCTCACCCAAGACTTTAGAGTTTGCCTTTGCTTGGGTTTGGCCTCCGTCGGTTAGTCACTTTGCCATCATCCCATTTCTCTGCATCTGTTATCACCAGGTGCACACTTTTATACAGCTTGGCTGTAAATGTAATAACTGAGTTCATTATCTTAGCTTGAACATGTCTTCTTCAAGATGTCATCATTTTAGCTGACATAGTTAACACTGCCTTGCACCTCAAACCTAATCACAAATTACCTCTAACTCTCTCACTTCTATTGTGAAATCAATATTTTGGAAATTTGACATGAATTCCATGTGGGAAAAATCAGATGGTGTGCAAATACCTTTGTGGCAAGTACTGATGGATGTATGAAGGGAGTTTCACTTCCAGTTTTAGGGGTGGTGGGAAGAGACAGCCAAAACATTCCCAGAAGGTGCCCACACCTCCACTGACGCAGCAGTAGGCTCCCTATCTGCTCCTGCAGCTACTGTCCTCCAGAGTGATCCCCAATTAGGCCCGAGCAAAACTCATCTCTTCCCCACAACTCCTCACAGAATCTATCCCGGTCATTATTGGAGTCATAGGGCAGGATTTTGCCCTTGGCGTGCGGGCTTGGCAGGGGCAGGGGTGGGCAGGAAGCTGCCCGTGATCTCATCCGTGCAGCCAGGGTATGACAACCATCTCATCACTCTAAACTCACACACTCAGGCCCATCACACATTCAGTGGCGTCTCACTCACTGGCAGCTCAAGGGACATCACCGCCCATTCTCACACACATACCCTTACATCTCCATCTGGCCCAATCTCATCTGGAGAATGCCTCCTCAGCCCTCACTATCTTGAGGCCACTTGTACAGATCAACATGTGCGCCCACATACACCCTGGGCTACCCTCCTTCCCCAGTACAGCTCCCGCCCTGCAGCTTCTTCACTTGCCTGGGGCTACTTCTCCCTCTTCGCCAAGTAAGCCCTAGCCCTGCAGCCATTGAAAAGTCTGCCACAGTGACGAGAATTAAAGAGCATAGAGTTCTTGGAGGTTTGGGGAGCTGAAGGAGGTTACAGAGATGGGGAGGGATGAGGCCTTGAGGGATTTGAATAAAAACAAAGAATTTTAAAATCAAGGCATTTCTTCACCAGGAGTCAATGTGGATCAGCAATCAGATGTGTGTTAGGGTACTGGCAGCAGATAAAACACCAAAATGTTAACTGAGGTGTAGATAGAATAAAGCTAAAAAGAAATTTGTTTTATAAAAGGCAATTCCATTAAATAGCTAAAGTGCAGCTGGCACTTTCAGTACAAAGCATTTTCTTATCTATATAATTTGTGTCCCTCTAACCTCATTTGGATGACTTCGATGTAACCGTCCTTTTATACCTTATAGTTGGTATTTTACACGTGAAATTCTTGGGGCCATGAACTTAGCCCCAAGTTTGCAAATGAGGCCTGAACAATGCTCTGTATCATTAGAATTTCCAGACCTCTGGGCTGGATTTTAACACCTAAAAGCAGATGGGTTGGGATCGGGTGAAATGTTAAAATTATAAAAATCTGAAACTCAACCCCAACCTGCCCACTTCTGGGTTTAATGGAGGCAGGACAAGCGAGGCGGGCAGCCAGCCCTCTCCTAGGAAGCAGGTTGTCCATTTAAACATTTTTAATGAGGCTGTCAGCCCCAGATTTAATTTGTTTTACAAGGATAACTCTGGCCAACAAGTTTCCAGGGCTCAGGATACCTGGCAGGTCAAGGGAGGTGAGAGGGCTTCAGGGAGAATGTAGGTGCCTTTACACCACTGCGTATGGGCTTCCACCAGCCCCCCAAAGCTTGTCCTCTTCCATCGGATCGTATCCCCCATCAACTAGGCACCCCCACCCCATATAAAGAACATCAAGGATCGGACCCTCCCCCTGTCAGCTGCAGGCTTTCTACCTGGGGCTCTGGCTGCTCTGAAGTGTTCCCTACACAAGCCTATCAATCAGACTGATTTAGCAGAGATCAAGGCAAAAACAAAACTTGTGCACAAAGAATGGTTGTGAAGTTAAAATCCCACGACACATGGAGAAACCAGGGCTTTCAGGTTTCCAAAGGAGCTTGAGGCACACGACCTTAGGAAGTGCTTGAGGTTACCATGGTCTGAGTGGAGAGTGGAGCGGTTGACTCACCTGAATGATCACGTACCCCCAGGAGGTGATAAAGGGGAATCACATACCCTCTTCACCTATCTATTTTTATGTGATTGCACATAATATTGGTCTCTGTTTGTGAGACTGATGCAATTGTTAGTAAAACAATGTTTATCTCATTACTGCTCAAGAGATTTTAGATCGATAAAAGAAAAGAGTATTGATGTGCCGCAGTCAATAACAATTGTTCTTCATGTTGGATCAATTTGTCACATTTTATTGTGGAGAATGCAGCATGTTGGTTGGAGGGGTAGTATCAGCAATTGCAAATGCAAATAAAACACTTTGAAAGCATTCAATACCAGGAGTCCGTTTCTGCAGAAGGTGTCAACTTCATAATAGCTAATGGTTTTTGATAGTCATGAACAGTACATTTCCATACCACTTGAGGTTACCACACTATTTCCAATTTCCATAGAAAGTCCTATAACCATAAGAAAATTTTGTTTTATTGTTTCATTTTGAACTTGAAATTATTCCAGCCTTTTGATGTTAATTCTCATTTGCAACTCTTGTGGAAATCTTGAATGAACATTGGATTAGTGCTGCTGCTGCTGGGCTCCTCATATCAACCATAGACAGGGTGACACCAAATCAGTCTGTTGTGTTTTCAGTCAAGATTGCTGGACTGCTTATATGCTGCAATAAAGGCAAAAAAATATAAATCATGTAAGTGCTCAATGTTGAAAAACAAGCTTGGATCAAAATAAAACAACAATAAAAATTGAACAAAAATCCACTGAAGAGAATATTATCTTACTAGCTTTAATGTCAATTTGTCCTTTTTCTTTTATATACAGACATTTATTAAGGGGCTAGAGAGTAAGGAAAGTCATCCACATCTGTTGAAGACATTCTTTTTTTCCGCTACACTCATTATTATTTTTTATGATTTGAGTTGGCATTTTCTGCTTTTCAATATGATGGACTACATTATTAAAAAGGCACAGTACCTGATGAACAGAAATGATTGAACTATAAAAAGGTGCAACTCCCAGACATCTAATAGCATCTAAAAGGTTATGGTGTGAACAGTTAATAATTTAAATGGTCCATGCCTTCACTCTGCCCAGCAAAACATGTACATATATCTGCGCAATAGGCAGATCCATTGCAATTATTTAAGAGGCAGTCGGAAGTTAATTACACGATGAATAAGTTCAATAGTTACTGACAATCTCTGGGCGATATTTTACACTGAAAGAGTGAGAGAAATGCCTCTTTTTCTTCATAATCCAGATTCTTTTATATTTCTCTTTTTCAATATTTATCCCCATCTTTTTAAATGAAATTCTAGCCTTTATCTCAGGTCACTTGTGTTAAAACATCACAAGAACTAACAAGAACTAACAAGAACAGCATCCACAGTTTTTTGTTTTTATACAAGAACTAATTGCCCTTGGTTCAGAATCTTTGTTCAAGATTCCTATTCCACAGGTTTCAATCACTTTTTTCACTGTTTGCCATTCTCAGGGCACCACTCACCAAGTTGTTGGTGTTGATGCTGCTGCTCCCAACTCTGCTAGAATGCTGGGCCTCATGCTCAACCTATCCCTCCATCTCTGCCAGCCTCCTATCTCCATTCCCCTCTCGCCCTAACCCCATGCCTCCTCACTCCCCTGCCCTCACTCCTTCTTCCCATTCCTGTCTCCTCCACTTCCCAAACACTTGACTCTCTCTCTTACCCAATGCACCACCTCCCCATTCCCTCTCTCTCCCACTCCACCACGCACCCATAGCCCATTTCACTGTCTCCCTCTCTATTCATCCCTCCTGTAGATTCACAACACACCCTCATCTTCCCAGGCCATGCCTGACTCTTGATTGTTCCCAGTACACAAGCTGGTCCCGGTTCTCTGTGAAGGTGGCATGGGATGATGTAATGGAGAAGAGGGATCAGCGTTGTAGCAGGAAATGTGAGGTGTAAAGACATTCCTGGAGATTCCTGTTCAAACTGGGAGGACTGGAATCTAAGATGGACATGTGTATCTCCAGTCAGATGCAAGAGTTTGAGTAGAAAAAAATAGGACGAGGAAGGGTATTGTACAATTTTCCAGTTTGTGGACACCAAGACCCTGGCATTCAATGGCCACCAAACAATATGGGAGGCCACTCCATACCCTGTGGCCCACATGTAGCTCAGAAATGTCCAAACAAATTGCTTGACCATTAGCCAGCTGTGACTCCAGTGTACGCATAACCATGCCACCAAAAGTTCAATGTACTTGCTTGCAAGTAAGGTGGAACATTTCACTTTGATCACGCAAGTTATGGCAGTGGCTTTCTAGTGAATGGGTGTGAAATTAGTCTTGGGTGGTAGGACAAAACAGGCAGCAGGAATAAATTCATTTCAAGTAGCCGCTCAGTAAGCAAGGTTGGCTGTATAGGTATCAAAGTACTCTGTTGCAACTATCTACTGAGAATAATTCTGTTTGATTAAGTTTGCATTAACAATATTGCAATGATGTAGATATATCAATGTTGGTTCACTAATAAGGGGAAAACTCTAAAAACCATAATGCATCTAGGTTTGAGTTGACTGAGCTTCTTTAATGATAACTCTCTCACATTGACAAGCTATAATGCTCATCTATACAGCAGACTTTGCATCTGAGCAACACAGTTTTTTACACCATTCTAAGGCACATTAACTGAAGGTATAGCCTCTCCTGCTGTCTATCAGGGGTCATGTGATATTCTGGGAGGCTGCGACTAATGAGCCTAAGCGCTGGCAATCCAGTGGGTGGGACTTCCTGACGAGAGTCCTGATTGAGCATGTAGCACCTGAAAAGCTCTCTGTAATAAACTTTATCTGTTTCTTGTTGAAACCAGTCCACTCTGTCGAGTCATTACATAAGGCAAGATCTCTGTTCGACAAATTCCATTGATCTAGCATTCTAGTTTTGTATGTTGAAATAATTTGAGCCACTCATCGGATAGTTGGCCATCAAATATAGGGTTGACGTTTGTTAAAACAAAATATTCCTTCTTGAGGTCTGCAAAACTGAAACTCAGCCAAAGTACCTTTGCATCCTTTTGTTACCAGATGAATGGAGATGGAGCAAGCTCAGCGGGGTTTGAACAAGAACACTCAAGGTTATAAATTGTTAATTGAGTAAAAGGTACTGTGGGTTTTGCAACAAAAAGCTGAACAAGCAGGAAAAGATTTCGAACAGTTTGGGTCATCGTTCTAATAATGAATTGAGCATTGATAAGATATGTTGTGTTTTGCAACTGAGAGTCCAATAAACAAGAAAAGCCAAGGGGGCAATTATGGTCACAATCTCAGTGTCTTAGCCCTGAACTGGCACCGGCCGATTGAAATATAATATCAAACCATTGAGAAATCAATTGGCATTTGATAATTATCACTTTTGGCACATGTCTATCATTTAATTTACAGGATTAATATAGCAAAGCTAATCCCCTGACAGTGTCAATTAAGGTTTGGCTTCATAGGTCAGACTTTGCTTCAGCAAAATTTAAGGTCTGAAGCCATATTACCTTTCAGACCCCTAATTTAGAGTAGAGAGAGATTAAAGAGGGAGAGATTCCAAAAAGATTCCCAGGATGTGTCAGGAAGCTGTCTAGAAAGGACAGGGAGTTAAATAGAATTGCATAGGATTACACAGAATTTTGCGTTACAGAGACAGGACCACCAGGTCTATGCTGGCGTGTATGCTCCACACAAGATTACCCAGCAATACAGACCAGTCAGTTTAACTTCAGTGGTGGGGAATCTTCTAGAAACAATTATTCAGGATCGAATTAGTAGTCACATGGTGATTAGGAAGATCCAGCACGGATTTCTAAAGGAGAAATTATATTTAACTAACTTGCTGGAGTTTTTTCAAGAGGTAACAGAGAGGGTTGATAAGGGAAATGCTGTGGATGAGGTGTACATGGTCTTTCAAAAGGCATTTGATACAGTGCCACACAACAGACTTGTGAGAAAAGTTATAATTCATGGAATAAAAGGGACAGTAGCAACGTGGATACAAAATTGGCTGAGTAATAGGAAACAAAGGGTAATGGTCAATCGATATTTTTTGGGCTGGAGGAAGGTTTGTAGTGGATTTCCCCAGGGGTTGGTATTGGGACCCTTGCTTTTCCTGATAAATAATCTATATCTTGGTGTGCAGGGGAAAATGTCAAAGTTTGCGGACGATACAAAACGTGGAAGCGTTGTAAACTGTGAGATTGGCAGTATAGAACTTCAAAAAGACATAGACAAGTTGGTGGAGTGGGCAGATAGATGGCAGATGAAGTTCAATGTGGAGAAGTGTGGGATGATTAATTTTGATAGGAAGAACATGGAGAAATAGTATAAAATAAGGGGTACAATTCTTAAGGGGGTGCAGAAGCAAAGGGACCTGGGTTTATATGTGCATAGATCATTGAAAGTGCCAGCACAGGTGGAGAGAGCATTTAATAAAGTGTACAGTATCCTGGGATTTATTAATAGGGGCATAGAATATGAGGGCAGGGAGGTTATGCTGAGCTTATATAAAACACTAGTTAAACCTCAGCTGGAGTGTTGTGTACAGTTCTGAGCACCACAATAGAGGAAGGATGTGAACATATTGGAGAGAGTGCAGAAGAGGTTTACAAGAATGGTTCCAGGGATGAGAAACTTCAGTTATGAAGATAGATTGGAAAGGTTGGGACTGTTCTCCTTGGAGAGTAGAAAGCTAAGGGGAGATTTGATAGAGGTTTTAAAAATCATGAGAGGGCTCAATAGAGTAGATAAGGAGAAGCTGTTGCCACTCATTAAAGGATTAAGAATGAGAGGGCACAGATTTCAAGTGATTTGCATAAGAAGCAAATGAGACGTTAGAAAAACCTTTATGATTATTTAAATAGAAACAATGCACAGGCTTATGGGAAAAGGCAGGAGAATGGCACTAAGTCATAATGCTCAGTCGGAGAAATAGCGCAGACACGATGGCCCAAATGGCCTCCTTCTGCACCATAACAATTCTGTGATTCTTACATCATTTCACTGTAACAACATATTCTTCTGTTCCTTATACCCCACATATACTTACCTAGTCTGCACTTAAACTCCTCTATGATAATCACCTCAACCAATCTCATCACTCTGAGCAAGAAAGCTTCCTGCTTGGATTTAATAGTGACCCTCTTGTATTTTGAACTCCTCACAAGTGGAAATATTGGGCTGGATTGTCATTTTGGGCTTGTGAAATGTGAGTAGGGCCATTTCCCAACTTTAGAAACCCAAGCCATCATGTCTGCCCATTCCCACCATATTTTCAACTTTTCATCTTCTGGAGAGATGGGCAGGGAGGGATCAGGTTTCCCGACTCCCAAGGCAGCTTCGAGGAGTGCAGGTTCCAAAGCGGGTATAGCTAGAAGGCTTGCCTTGGTGTGCTGGGACATCGGCCCATTTTTATGCCCCCTAACACTTATCCCCGCAATCACCTACCCACCCCATACCCCTTCCACAGCCCCTCATATCCAGGCCCCCTCCATACCCTCTCATTTTCTTCATGCCCTTATATCACCGATTCACCTTTCAACATGCCCCCCAACTCCATGAATTCTCCATAGCCACTCATCCAGTATCAACTATGTACAGTTCTCAGGAGCCATGTAATAGTAATTGGAAATCTTTGAAATGGACAAGAAGAAACTACACCTCAATGATCTAATAGAGCTGTCACTCAAAATGCAACCATTCATACAAAAAAGTTCAGATCCAATGAAAAAAAGTGATTACTCAATTGTAAAAGCACACATACAACTATTCAGTAACCACATCAAATACAGATAACTTCTCTAAACTGTCAATTAAACTGTATACACAATCCCCTGCTAAGATAAGTGGTCCTTTAAATTTTGAAACTCAGCCAAACATTCATAATGGATGCAGCTATCAAAACAAACCCTCGCAAATGCAGACAATAGAGCCTATTGAAACTGGAAAATACAGATGGCTATTTTTTCTAAGTTACACCAGATGACCTGTTAATCAAAGCAATCCAGGAGTAGGTGACCCTTTTTCCTGTCAGGGAAAGAGGCAGAACATTTTCTTTTTCATATTTACAGCACTGTGGATATTTAAAACACTTCGGATCATTATACTAGAGTTCCCAAACACTGTATTTTTCATTTTTGAATAAATTATAGATCGGAAGAAGTGCTTTAAAGCATCTCAACATTTACACAATGTCGACCAATGTAATGGCCAATTTATCTTTGCAGGACAGAGTCCTATGATTAATCACTGCAGTAAAAACACATCTAACTTATAATGCAGTATCTAAAAATGACATTTGAAGTTGTTAAAATATTTAACACCTACCTATTGGAATGTTCCCAACTCCCTAAGCAGCACAGCCCACGGTATGATGTATGGAGCCACATGGCACTAGGTTGCAGGTGATACAAAGATAGGTGGAGGGACAGGTAGTATTGAGGAGGCGGGGAGGCTGCAGAAGGATTTGAACAGGTTAGGAGAATGGGCAAAGAAGTGGCAGATGGAATACAATGTGGGGAAGTGTGAGGTCATGCACTTTGGCAGGCTTCCCCCAAGTTTCCTGAACTCTCAAACAAGGCAAGTTTTCAGAAGCCTCTCAAAACCCAACTGACCTGATGAAAATACTGGAGGACAGGAAATACAAATTTCCCCTAGGGATGTCAATGACATCCCCAGAGTCAGAGGGTGCACGTGCTGGGTTGCAACCCAACCCCAACCCAAACCTCTTCCCTCCAATGGGAAAGTTAAGCGGATCCATTTTCCTGTGGTAAATTTAAATTTGCCATGAAAAAACAAAGTTTGGTGATTCTCAACTCCATTTTCAACATGGAGTGGACATGCAAATCTGGCCCATTTTCTCTACGTCTAGCTAATCTGCCAAAATTTAAATACATCCATCAGGCCTTCTCTCTTCAAGTGAAAATATGCCCAATCTGTTCAGTCTTCCCTGATGGTGCAAAAAATAGTTACAAAATATATTTACAAGGCTGATACCTGAGTGGAAAGGGAGCAACTTACTCCGGTATTCCTACACCCAGAGACCAGAGGCAGAAATAATTCAAAATGTTTAATAAAAATACATTCCTTTCAAAAACAAAAACTCAGCAAGAAAGACCTATCTGTGGTTTATGAGGGACGTTATGGGAAGGATTAGATTAAAAGAAGAGGCTTCTAATGTTGCAAAGAATAGTAGTAAGCCTGAGGATTGGAAGTGTTTTAGAAACCAACAAAGGACCACTTTCACCAAGGAAAACAATTTTGCTGCGGTGCTATTACCCCCACAGCTGTTTTTGAATATTTTCTGCCAACATTGGGTACAGCACTGCATTCCACAAGGGATGCAATTCCACTTTAACATTAACATAAAATGGACATGGTCAGTCTGCTTTAAACCTGGTCCAATTTTCTTTTCCATTGAAGTCAAGCAAGGAATTAAGCGGAGTTCCCAATTCGCTATCAACTGTTCTGCATCACCTGCAAAGATGATTTTCACCCACTACCTCTCCATCGCTTGCAACAGTACTTCAGTGCTCACCTCGTCATGAATACATGTCTTCTTCTTTCTAATGCTGCCATGTGAATCTGGCAGTGAAGCAGAAAAACACTATCACAGATGGAAGCTGATGAACAGCAAGAACACATGCGTTCCCAGGTAGCCTTTGGTCATGAGTGCATTGAAAGCATTTTATATTAAACCTTCAGGCAGCTTTAATGTTTTTACTCTTAAAGTATCAACAGCAGCCAAAGCAATCACTTACCTTCTTGCAAGAACCTGGGGGCCAGTAATTAGCCCTTGTTCTACAGAAGTTCTTTGCAGTTACCTTCATCCCCATTTAATCAGCCTGGATCCTTGAGGGGTGACAGGTTTTCCTGTCAGCTCAGTGAACTGCTCCAATTGTATTCCTCCACTACATCACATCAGTATGATCTTTTTCAAACAAGGGGCACCAGAAAATCCATAGGCTCCAGTCCTTCCTGGAATGGCAGAGGGTTCAGAGGGTGGTTTCTTTCTTTCTGGAGTATAATTTGGGTGGCGGGAGTGGAAATGAGAGAGATTCCCGCTCGAGGGCGGGACAGCTGGCCACACATGATCTCGCACTGCCCAGGTCATTACACATGCATGCGTGAGGAGCACGGTGAATTCTGCAGAGGGGTGGGTAGGAAGTCGTTGTCCCCACCCTTACCTCTAGGGGTTGAAGGTCATGGCGCCATAATTAAAGAGCATCCAGACAACTATTCACTCACTGCAAGCCAGGAGCACTAGTCTGGCTGTCGTTCAAGATTCTGCCAAGGCCAGAATGTCACAGAGAAGACAATGTGTGACCCCCCACAGTTTAGCGAAGCCTCCCTGAAGGTTCTCCTCCAGGCCATCCAGGAGAGGCAGGAGGTACTGTTGTCCCAGGGATGGCAGCAGGACACCCTCCTGTCTGACTACGGCGGCCTGGATGGAAGTCGCAGTGGAGGTTAGCGCCCGTGAGGCTCACAAGAGAACTGCCCAGCAGTGTGAGAAAAAGGATGAATGACATACTGCATTCCACGAAGGTAAGTGGCACTGGCTACTCACTACAAAGTGACACTCATAAGGGCATCAGGCAGTGTATGTGTGCAAGTACAGAGTGTGGGTTACAGGGCTCAGCAGCAGAAGGGACATGTGCACTGAATGTTTGCCAGCCACTTCATGCTCTCAATCTTCCATCAGTTGCAGGATTTGCTGCTTGTTCAGCACTTACTGGGGAAGTCTCAGGAACTGGCATAGGTGTGCATGCTGCTAAACTACTCATGCTCCCATTGGGTCAATCCTTCTGTCTGTCTGCAGGAGAAGAACGCACACAATAGGAGGAAGCGGGTCAAGACAGGGAGCAGCATTCCAAATATTCAAATCCTAAGCATATTTGAAGAGGAAGCTGCAGAAATAGATGGGGATGAGTGGGACTGTGCCTGTGCCAAAGGCGAGACAGGACTCCCCTAGCAAGCCAGTGAGACTGCCTCCAGTCTGCAGTTGTTAGATGTGCTGACAGAGTGAGGCATCGATAAAGAGGCCTGCTTAGACAGCCATTAAATCTTTCTCTTATCCATTCCAGGCACCAGCAAGAAAAGGGGGAGGCAAAAAAGAGAATATCCACAGCTCCAGCTCCAACCCCACCTATAAGGGCGATGCCTCAGAAGATGCACCATCATAGCATTTGCCTGTGCCCTCCACCAGTGCAGTCATTCACCTTGGTGGGTGCAGAGCACATCACAGACACGGGTCCACAGCTGGCGGAGGAGTGACAGCCCAGGTCTCTGACACTCAGAGGACTGTGGGAGAGCAGGCCCCTGCTGAGCCCCAAGCAGATGACAAGCCTCAGGACCTGGCCATAAGAGACAGGTTGGAGATGCAGAGATAGTCAAGAGAACATCACGCAGAGATGCCAGAGGCCATACACGGATTGGACCATAGGCTGGAAGGGTCCGCACATGTTCTGTCTGCTATCACAGCTCTGGCACGCGAGCACTTGGCTGACTCCATGGAAAAGGTGGCAGCCGCCTTGGAGACCCAGGTCCAGCAGAACACAAGGTGGCTGCTGGACATGCACTCGGACCTGCACTCTGTGGTTCTAGCCATGGGTGCAGCGCAGCAGTGATTAGGCAAGAGGAGGATGGGGCACCTCAATCTCCCTCCAGATGCCCCATCTCCTCAAGGAGTCAAGGAGGTGCCAACAAGCACTGACAGGGACGAGGAGCACCAGCAAGGCATCCTGGGGGCTTCATCCCAGGACCCGCCGAACACGGCCTGCTGCTCAACCTCCCCTCTGCCCGTGACTCATCCCCTCCAGCAGGTCCAGAGTGTGCACCTGTAAACCCTGAGCAGGGAGGGACACTCTAGGCCTCAGGCCACCAGGGAACGACTGCCAAAGCCATCGTAGTCAACAGGGCTTAGCTGTCAGCAGGCTGCCTTCACCTCAGCTGTGGATGTCAGGGTTGCACCTGGGTGTATTAATAGGGAAAGAAAGATGAACAAGTTTTGCAGGCACACAGGTGGCATGGGTGTAAAACTTGGACCCGGTGGGGGTGGGGGTGTAGTGGCATGGTCACTAGATTGGTAATCCAGTGACCTAGGGCAATGCTCTGGGGACCCGGGTTCAAATCCCACCATGGCAGATGGTAGAATTTGAATTCAATAAAATAAACCTGGAATTAAAAAATGTCAAGTAATGACCATGAAACCATTGTCGATTGTTGTAAAAACCTATCTGGTTCACTAATCTGCTGGAAATCTGGAGGAAATCCGCTGTCCTTACCTGGTCTGGCATACACATGACTCCAGACCCACACCAATGTGGTTGACTCTTAAATGCAATGGGCAATAAATGCTGGCCTAGCCCACATTCCAAGAGCGAATAAATAAGAAGTCCGACAATGTCCTCCGATAGATACACCTCTCTCACATTATCAACAATGTGATCACTGAACATCCTGACATGAGGATGGCCAAGATCGTGAGTGTGTGGCCTGGACATGCATCATGCAATCTATTACTTGCAGCTCACTGGGTTCTAAGGTCTGAGAATGATGTCTGTGCAGGGTGTGCTGTGAGGTCATTGCATCTCCTGCTGCTGTTATCTTGATGTGAAATGTGGGTAGATTCAAAGAGTCCTCAAGGGGAGTTAAACAGGCTATGTGAGTGGCAGGGAACACTGTAGATGCCGTTTGAGGGTTAAAAGAGTGAATCACTCCACTGTGGTCTGAACAATAGAAAACCAGAGGCCTCCCTAGGTGTTAGCAGAGTGGTGAGGCGTGCACACCAATCGTTTCTGGCTGCCCTTGTTCAATTGCCATACTGAGCTGACATACAGGTGAAGGCTGCAAATAAGGAGGCAACAGGAAAGTTGGCCTTGATTGTAAAAGGGATTGAGTGCAGGGTTAAAGATGTGTGTGTGCAATTGACTGCAGTCTTTTTGAGACCTCACATGGAGAATTGTTTGGCCTGCTTGTCTCCTTATCAAAGGTAGGAATAGACCTCACATACAGGAATTGCAACCAAAGTGCACTGGACATCATTAGAGGACTGAGGTATTATCCCATCAGGTCAGAGTGAGTAGAATATGCCTGTGTGCTGGACCATACGGGGGACTGTGAGGTTGTCTATGTGAAGCATCAAGAGTTCTTACAATGCTCTGCAAGGTCCATGCTGGAAAGATGTTTAACTTGGCCAGGGTGTTCAGAGTGACAGAGCACACTCACGCAGTAGTAGTAAGGGGATCTAGGATTGAGATTTATAGGAGTCTCTATGAGTGGTTGATACTTAATGTCCCACAGTGCAGGTGAGGGACTGCCATTGAGCGGAGTCCAAAATAACTTCAATACTTTTCAGGATGATAACAATGTCAAAGAATTACTGTAGACGAGTGGCAATCGGGGACCAGTAACAAGAAATTTGCCCTATCAAGATACATGGAGGAGCAATTTCAAGAGGCCAAATGGTCTACTCATGTTGTTCTTCCTTGTGCAGACACATTTCTGGTTCTGCCTGAAAGGGCTTCCTGCAGGTCTGCTCCCCATTGGGAGCAGGTGTGAGGGTGACATGAGTACATCCCTGCTGAGATAAGATGTCATGTTGCTTTCAATGTGCCAAGCATACGGGCTTTGTGAGAGCGTGTAAAAAACATCTCATTTCTTCTTACAGGTGCCTGAGGCCACAGGAGAACAGAGCGCTGTGCAGGTTCTGATGCGTGCATTTGGCACAAAGGCCCTGTATATCAGCACAGTTTGGCGCATGCAATTAATCACACCACCAACAGGGCAGATGTTAAGTAGTGCAATTTAATTCGGCTATCAACAATTAAGGTACATTAGATCAAAGTATAATGTGGGTTACAAAAAAGGAGCTGCGGCCTGCCAGCCAGCAGAGGATAGAAAACCAAACAGTAAAGGGTAAGTATCGGCAGCTTACTCTGCCTGGAATCTGTCAGATATTAGATTATCACTAGCCTGTCTGCTGCACTGTACCCTTGCAAGGGCATCTGCATGGTCCTCCATAACATCCTGGCCCTCATCATCACCATTCCCTTCCCCAGCCTTATTGTCAGAGGAGATATCTCAGTCCTCCATGTCTCCCTCAGCCAAGATATCCAGCCTTTGTCGCACGAGATTGTGCGGGGTGCAGCAGAGGACGATGGCCCAGGACACGCTCTATGGGGAGTTTTGGAGAGCCCGGCCTGAGCAGACCAAATATCTGAACCTCAGCTTGAAGAGGTGTAACATCTGCTCACTGGTGGCTCTTGTGGAGGCATGTGTGGCATTGTAGTTCACCTCTTCACCTCGGTGATGCCCTGCAGATGGCGAACTGGCATTATCAGCCAAGTCTTCTGGGGGTTTCCTTTGTGGCCAAACAGCCAGCCCAGCAATCACCGAGGTCCTTCAGAACCTTGTGGTTTCAGCTGACAATGGTTCAGGATGTGGGCATCATGAGGAATCCCTGGCAACCAAGCACAAATATGTTGGATTTGTCTTGTGTGACCACGTACAAGCTGCAAGTTCAAAGTGTGGAAATATTTCCTGTTGATGAATGTGACTGGTTGGTGCCATGGAGCTCTCAACGCCACATGTGTGTAGTCATTAGCCCTTTGCGGGAATCCTGCAATTGCTGCAAAACCCAACACTCTGGCTGCTTGGCTCCTGGGTTCCAAGTGGAATTTGACAAATTGGTGCACTCTCCTGAAGGAAATGCCGCTGGGAAATGCCGCACAGGTCCCCAGTGGAGCCTTGGTAGTTTGGGGCTGCTGTGACCTTTAATGTCACCAGCGTGGAATTGGCTCCAAGACCTTCACAGCAGATGTAAGCACCTACATCCTGGGACATCCTAAGGTGTCTCTGGCATGGCCTTTCACTCATCTGTAGGTAGTTGTACCACCTGTGATCTCCGCGTGGTTGGGTCAATGCTCACCATCGCATTTGCCCCTGGTCACCAGCATGCTGAACATCTTAAGGCCCCGCTGCCTCTTGCTGCTCAGACTATTGCTTCTCCTGACCGTGGCCTAACCTGCAATGGTGCCTCCTTATGTGGATGAGAGCCAGTAGAAAGGCAGGGTTGCCTGGAGCTTGCATCATCTAGGCCTCAGTGGACCCGTGAGTGAATTACAGTGATCCATCTAGTGAGCATTTTTTTGGTAGATTAGCCTACATATGAAAGACTTAATGCCAATGCTAATCCCTGTCCTGGCTTCTGTCTAGACATGGCAACCCCATTCCAACCGTTCCTGGTGAAGGACGTCCTGGAAGACCACAGATGAGTGTTCCTCATGTTCATATCTTGCTGTACATGGAGACATTACTCATTGACAGGGATGGTGGCAGCCATGTGCGAGAACCCTCCCTCAGACACTATTCAGCTTGTCTACATTACCCTCGAGAGCCTATGGCGAGACCATTACCTTAGCATCATAGAAAGAGTTACCACATAAGCCCTTGTAAGCCATGACCATTTACCCAGGAGGATGGAGGTTTGTAGTCTGGAGTTTGCTGTCATCCACCATCTGTGCCCCCTGGAGGCATCCACCTCCCTCCCTCCCTTCATCCCTACATCTGACAGCAGCAGATGCTAATTTGCACATAATGTGCAGCAGCTCCCTACCTTAATGGCTTTCTGCTGGAATGTGACCGATTAGCCATAGAGTAAGCTGGTCATCGGAACCTTGAGAGCAAAACTCAGCTGAGCCTGGTTCTCCATGGAGTTGACTAATAATTAATAGAGTGCCTCTTTGCCTATCCCAAAAAAAGGAGGCATTAAATCCCCCAACCTGAAAAGAGAGCCTTCGCATATCGAATGCTTGAGAGGTTTTACGAACTGCGCAACGACCTTGAGAGCTTCAGCATGGGGTGCATGTGAGGTTTGCCAGCACATTAAGTACCTTCTATCCACCCTGTTACCCACCAAGTAAGCCCAATGGTCTACACAATCACCGCCTTGTCATTCCTCTCCCTCCTGTAAACAGTCAGCCTTCCCCATTACCCTGTGCCCAATTATCATTTATGTGGACATTCCTGCTCTCCCCCTGTTTCCTAACTATCGACATGCTCCTCCTGACCCTAATCTGTCCCATTCTCAAAGCCAGCTGTACCCTGACTTTCTGCAACTCCCCCCATAAGACCATCCACTACCTGCCCATGAGCCTAGCACTTCCACCCTACCTGATCCAACTCTCTCCTCTGATTGGAACTGTACCCTCTGCTTCCCAGTACCCTCATTCATACCCTTAGGCCAAATTCTTGAACTCGTGGACCCCACCATTTAGACCCATCCCTCTATGATGCTCACTTCCCAGAAAGCCCATCCACTGCCTTGCAACGGGATCAAGGCACGCGTGACATGCTTACCATCCTAAACAAGCTCTGGTACAGTCTGGCTTTTTTCACCGGACATCTTCCCACTCTTCTCCACTTAGCCTGCTTCCCCTGTCCAGCCTTCACTCCACCCTTCCCCGCTGTAGCCTGCCTCACCTGTCCAGCCTCTGCTTCACCATTCCCCCCTTAGCCTGTCTCCCCTCTCCAGTCTTTGAGCAGTTTGACCTACCAGCACTTGATCTCAATCAAGAGGCTGGCATTTCTGAGTGGTCCCCAAGAAGGCCAAAGCAGAGGCTACTCAAGTCCAGGAAGACGTTTAGCTTGCCAGGTGGACGCTACTTACATGCAGTTGTAAACGCGAGCGTTCTCATTTCTCACTGGCGGAGAACTTAATTTGGAGGGGCCTCTTCATTCTGGTGAGCTGGCCTTTTGATGAGCACGCATGATTTCCTGACACTGTTCGTTGGGAAGTTTGACCCACCTTTAAGCAGAGTTAAAGTTCCGAGAACTTAATTGCAAAAGTTCACCCTGCTGCTGGGAAATTGATTTTTGGTCTCGCGGCAAACTAAGCTCCCCCAGCCACCAAGCAGTGGGCAGGCAGGCCCGGAAGGTTCTGGATCTGGACTTGAATGGTAAATCACAAAACCAATTCTCTTATGTAAAAGTGTAAAAATGGGGAAAGACTCATCCAATATCCTTTCATTAATATTCACAATATGAAAAACCTAGCTGTTAACATGTGCCTTTAATGTTGCTTGTGGAAGAGAAAGGAATCATCAGTGGTGAGACAGCAAATGAGAGGATCATCAATTGAATGATGAGGATGGATAAATTAATACTCTGGTGTTTTATTTAACTACCTTTAGAAACCAGACAAGTTTCCCTCCAAAGAGTAAATAGGTAGAATCATGATGCAGTAGATGACATGTGGAAGGCGTGGACTTGTTTGGAGAATGAGTTTTTTTCTATTTTATCCATACCACCTTGCGTCCTGTTGGGTAACACATCAGACTGATAAGCAGCCTGGGCTATGCTGAATGACAACCGTTCGTGTGTTTCAATGGAGTACTTTGTATTCAGCCGTGTGCAGAATTCGATTTGAACCCGATAACAAAAATGGGGTCAGATGAGGCAGTGGAAGATGGGTAAGCCCAGTTCCACGTGTCGTAGAATCTCTTTACAACAAAATATTTTTGCCACATGGTGGGTCATTGTATTAGGAAGGAGCTGATTGAGTTCGATGGCATCGAGGAAGCAGCTGGTTCAAGTTCATTAACAGCAAGCCATCAGTTTAAAGTGACATAGCTGTGCTGTGAACCTTGATGAAAGAGTGAACCAAATATTCTAATCCAAAGAGAGCTTGCTTCTTCAGGCAGTGAACCTGATCTGAAATTGGCCATTGTTCCCTGGCCCCAACCGCTTCCTCTTCACCATGGACGTCCAATCCCTCTACACCTCCATCCCCCACCAGGATGGCCTGAGGGCCCTTAGATTCTTCCTTGAACAGAGGCCCGAACAATCCCCAGCCACCACTACTCTCCTCCATCTGGCTGAACTTGTTCTCACACTGAACAATTTCTCCTTTAACTCCTCTCACCTCCTCCAAATAAAAGGTATGGCTATGGGTATGGCATGGGCCCCAGCTATGCATGTCTCTTTATGGGGTATGTGGAACATTCCTTGTTCGAGTCCTACTCCGGCCCCCTCCCACAACTCTTTCTCCGGTACATCGATGATTACTTTGGTGCTGCTTCATGCTCTCGTCGGGACCTGGAAAAATTTATTAATTTTGCTTCCAAACTCGACCCCTCCATCATTTTCACATGGTCCATCTCTGACACTTCCCTTCCCTTCCTTGACCTCTCTGTCTCAATTTCTGGTGATAGACTGTCCACCAATATCCATTACAAGCCTACCGACTCCCACAGCTACCTCGACTACAGCTCCTCACACCCCGCTTCCTGTAAGGACTCCATCCCATTCTCTCAGTTCCTTCGCCTCCGTTGCATCTGTTCTGATGATGCTACCTTCAAACACAGTTCCTCTGACATGTCCTCCTTCTTCCTTAACCGAGGTTTTCCACCCACAGTCGATGACAGGGCCCTCAACCGTGTCCGGCCCACCTCCCGCGCATCCGCCCTCACGCCTTCTCCTCCCTCCCAGAAACATGATAGGGTCCCCCTTGTCCTCACTTATCACCCCACCAGCCTCTGCATTCAAAGGATCATCCTCCGCCATTTCCGCCAACTCCAGCATGATGCCACCACCAAAAACATCTTCCCTTCACCCCCCCTGGCAGCATTCCGTAGGGATCGTTCCCTCCTGGACACCCTGGTCCACTCCTCCATCACCCCCTACTCCTCAACCCCCACCTATGGCACCTCCCCATGCCCACGCAGAAGATGCAACACCTGCCCTTTCACTTCCTCTCTCCTCACCGTCCAAGGGCCCAAACACTCCTTTCAAGTGAAGCAGCATTTCACTTGCATTTTCCCTAACTTAGTCCACTGCATTCGTTGCTCCCAATGCGGTCTCCTCTACGTTAGAGAGACCAAACGCAAACTGGGTGACTGCTTTGCAGAACACCTGCGGTCTGTCCGCAAGAAAGACCCAAACCTCCCTGTCGCTTGCCATTTTCACACTCCACCCTGCTCTCTTGCCCACATGTCTGTCCTTGGTTTGCTGCATTGTTCCAGTGAAGCCCAACGCAAACTGTAGGAACAGCACCTCATCTTCCGACTAGGCACTTTACAGCCTTCCGGACTAAATATTGAATTCAACAACTTTAGATCTTGAACTCCCTCCCCCATCCCTACCCCCTTTCCGTTTCTTCCCCCTCCCTTTTGTTTTTTCCAATAATTTATATAGATTTTTCTTTTCCCACCTATTTCCATTATTTTTAAATCTATAACTGTAATGCCCTGTCAGTCTTTCCACCCCACCCCCACTAGAGCTGTACCTTGAGTGTCCTGCCATCCATTCTTAATTAGCACATTCCCTTAAATAATATCACCACCTTTTACACTTTGTCTTTGTTCTTTTGTCTGTGACATCTTTTGATTATCTGCTCCTATCACTGCTTGCTTGTCCCTACAACCACCCCCCCACCAACTTCCACCCGCTCCCCCACCACCCCCACCTTAAACCAGCTTATATTTCACCCCTCTCCTAACTTTACTCAGTTCTGCTGAAGGGTCATGAGGACTCGAAACGTCAACTCTTTTCTTCTCCGCCGATGCTGCCAGACCTGCTGAGTTTTTCCAGGTAATTCTGTTTTTGTTCTGAAATTGACTACCTGCTTTGCGGGGAAAGAAACTGACTTGGCAAACACATTGCCATTCTGAGACAGACTGTTTGCTCTCGTTGAATTTGAATGAACACTTAAAAATAATTAAAATAGCTAATTACTGCTCACACACTGTTTTACGACAGTAGGAACTGCTTTTCATGATTCTATGTAGTGTACTCTGGACTAAACAATCAAGGATTAGCAGCATGACTTCATGATAAGCAGGTAATAATTTCACTGCTGCAGGAGGTGCCATTACATTCAAATATATAAGCACATGAATGAAGACATTAAAGCTTGGTCTGAGCTTTTATTATGTTTGCAAAACTGAAATGTGTGAGCCCATTATTGCTTAAATAGCCTACTTATTAAAAATAAACTGCAGCAGCATGTGCCAACTGCGGTAGATGAGATGCATTTATTATTAAGTAGTTAGCTATCAATGATTTTTATTTCAGTTTTTTTGTAAGAGAACTTACTAAGTGAACTTCGACTAATACTTTTCTTGTGTTGGCATTCTAATTGGTTTGAGCACACAAGTGGAAATTTGGGAAAAGTCAATTTATTGTGTTCACAGAAGGCATGAAGATATTACCTTCATTAATGCTGCATCTCAATATCATGTTTATGAAATGAGTTTCCTTGTGTTTGATTCTGTTCTTTGTGTTTCGCAACACTCCAGTTTTGTTCAGGTGATCTATTCAAAGATAACTGATGGGTAAAGAGACATGTCAAGGAAGCCGAATTAACCATGAAGCATTGAGGCAGTATCGAAAGGAAAGCTTTAGTATCTTAGATGCATAATACATTTATTTATAGTTATATTTTGAGCATAGTTGCTTAGTGACATGGATGAATCTGAACATTCATGAAAAATATCATGGCCCAGATATTGCATTGAGAATAACAGTGAGGCTAACCATTATTATGGAGTCAATTGGACAGCAATCTGATGAGTATACACATACGCAGTTCAATATGGAAATCTGGAAGCTGCGGTTTGGGTTATCCAGCTCCTCCTGAGGTTGTGCCCCACTGATGGAGTCTGCATTAAAAACCATGTAAATGCATGATGTTGTCGTACTTACCCATTAGTTACCCACTAAAAACTTCGGGAAAAGTTAGGGCTGGTACATTCAGGTGTAAGTGAGGTTTTTAACGGTGTGATAACTCATAATTTCTTCCAAACAACCTCTCTCGCACTGAAAATTTAATTTTGCATTCATGGAAACTCATTATTTCAAAATCTCATTATTGTTGGAGATTTATTTTTTCAAATTTTTTTCTGTCTCTCTTATCTCTCTATCTTAATACCATCTTCTTTTGCCTCTCTTTATTTCACTTTTGCCCATGATTTAAATCCAGTGCCTACTTCCTCATTTAAAATCAGCAGTCCTGCGTGAGGAATCTTCAATTTGATTGGCTGAAGAGCCATGTTTTTTTTTTTATCCTGCTGACAAATGTCACAGACCCACTGTAGAGGGTGCCATGCTAGATCAGGTGATGACAGCAATTTTTGACTCCCAAGTTGGATATACAGAGTCAGGAAATGTTGTGACTCCACAAGCCCAACTGAGGAGAAAATGCCCCGATCGTTTGGATTTTTATTCCGGGAGCAGGGGGGAATGGTGGGGAGCAGATACTAACTGGAGTTAGGCCTATCGGCACCAAAAACAGTGCAGAGATGGTCACAGGGCCTGCCAGGTGTCAAGACGTGCTGTTTACAAGGCTCACCTCTGTGCTCTGGAACTTCATCCCACTGTAATAAAAACAGTAAAACAAAAACAACCATCTAGCCTTCATCCCTCCCACCCTCAGCACCCCCAGACTCTCCATGCCAACTCATGTCACCTTATACCCCCATGCCAATCTATACCCACTCCCATATCCCTCATACCTTCCATGCCAATTTAATGCCAACTCATGCCAACTTAGTGCCAACTCATGCCAATCCATAACCCACCCACCACCCTTTGCCCTTACATGCTCCATGCCCATTCACCCACTATCCACCATGGGCAGATCTCAGGGACCATGGTGAGATGAAATAAAATAAAGTTCTAAGTAATTATTATAGACTTTAGTAGATTAAAAAAACACTCATTGACAAAAGCCCATCCAATGCATTTAACTACATTCAAGTACTTAATCCCTTATAAAAACAAATATTTTCTTCAAGTGCTTAATCTCTTATAAAACCAAACATTTGTGTTGATAGCCCCACATCAAAGACTGCTAATCTCTTCATAACCACTTGAAGCTGTCAATCAACCCATAAATTTAGAGCCCCCCTGCTCACCCTGTGATAATGATAGGTTGTTGAAGCAGCCAAACAGCACTAATCCTATAATGATAGTCCTCAGGCCTATATCAACAAACAGCAAGTGAAATTGCAAGCACTTTTTTTAACTGCAGGCTAGTTGATCCAAAAATTTAAAGAGCTGGGGACTTAAATGCCTTGACAGCTTGACTGTCCCAGAGACCTTATCCACTTTTTATTCATATTCATGTCTACTTTTAACAATCTTAAAGAGTACCTGACCTCTCCAAAGGGGCACCTTACCTTTCCACATTAATCCACCAGGTTTAGAGGCTTCCTCAAATGACTAAAGCTCATTAGTCATGTCTCAGTAACCAAAGGGACCAAAACCACTCCTTAGTGAAGGCAACTACACTTTTAAATGTGCAACTGCCTCTGTAAATTGCAGATCTGCAAAGTAAGACCCACCCCTGTTCCTCCCCTGCTCTCCCCTCTGAAGAAAATGGTGGTTGCCACGCTTGGGGGAAGGACTTCCGTATTTGGGCCTGCGGAGCCATTTTTGCTCAGTCACGGACCCCTTCTGTCCCTGCAAAAATTCAGGGTCAAATCTTCTCTCAAATGCCCATAATACTTGGTGGGCTTCTGTCAGCATAGTGATCAGCAAACACTGTCCGTTGACCACTGACCACAAAATCTGGACTCATGTATCTGAATTGAGGATGGTTTGGAAACTAAACTGAGCTCGCAAAATTCATATTCAGCCTTGTGGTAAAGTCTGTCAAACACACATCCATTTTTATTTGTTCTTTTAAAGCAAGAATACAAACATGTTGTGACTGGTAAACTGTGCTAAACCTGGGAATCCTTGAACAAAATAAGTTGTCGGTGTGTATTTTAAGTATGATGCTTATATTCTATGCGTGGTAAAGGGCAAATTTTAACTGGGCTGGCATTGAAAAAATTAATAGTGGCTTCACTGGCTCTAAAATAATCCATAGGTTATAAAGCACTTTTGGACATGCTGAGCTGAGAAGTTGCTAGCTTTGTACAAATTCTCCGTCTTTGATCTTTTAATAATTGTTTTCTTTTTGTGAGGTAGGTGACAGAAGGACAAAGAATCCAAATTAAGTTTACCTTCAGTTTCTCCCAAAATTTATCTCTTGCTGTGTACTTATTCTGAAAGATCTCTTTGGAAAAATATTCTCAGGCTCCCATGAATCCAGTTTTATCTACCCCTGTGATTAGGAACTTGTTAATTCATTTGCTTGGGAAAGAGTCACAAGACCAGAAGCATCTCATTGCTGCACAGATGCTCTCAGCCTGGAAGAACATTAGTGTATCCCTGCAATTTTTTTCCAGGTTCCACCAGCTTCCTCTCTGGTTTTGCTCACTAACAGAACTTGGGTGAGTGGATCACTCATTGGGGCCAGTTCCAGATTAACCTGTTAACCAATGTCCAATGGATGGGATGACCATAGCGGGCCAAACAGCAGGAGGCTAACCAGTGCTCTTTATTGGTAAGCTACTCCGCTATAGCTGCTTAAATTTCAGCAGTATTCCTCGACAACATACCGAGAGAGGCCTGTGCCTTAGCTTTGCCAATATATAGCAAAGCTCTCTGAATGTGGTTAAATGGGTAGTGTAACTGTAGAGAAGTGTGCATGTACTTCAAATGAAGCAAGTGCAGATTTCGCAATAGCCTGAATTGCAGGCTGCTGAACTTGGTAATAACTTTTGGTGCATGTTAGATAGCAGACTGACCAAAGAGGAAAACATGTTAAAAATGGTATCATAACCAAAATAGCATTGCAATTTGCATTTAGATCGCATCAACATGCAATAAATAATTGGTTTCATTTTGTTTAATCTTGCTTTTTTTAAGTTGTCTCTTGCTTCTTTTCTTGCATTTTATTAATAAATGTTGATATTTCCCCAAATTCACTTGGCTTTTTGGGGTCTCTTTTTTCCCTTTGGTTTTCTCTTGGTTGTTGATGTTAAAAATGGAATCTGAACAGCACCAAAATGTTAACAACTTAACTTTATAGCTATGGTTTTAAGAAAGATCTTGCATTTATATGATGTCTTTCATGTCCTCAGGATGGCCCAAAGCACTGCATAGTTACTGAATTGCATTAAAAATTCAGTCACTGCTATTTTAAAGACAAATGTAACAGCTAAAGTTGCATACAGCAAGGTCCTGCAAGGAGTAATGAGATGAATTACCAATTAATCAATTTTTGGTGTTGCTGATTGAGGGACGAATGCTGGCCAGGATATTGGCAGAACTCCATCTTCTTCCACCAAAAAGTAGCATGGGATCTTTTACATCCACCTCAACAGCCAGGTTCAGTTTATTATTTTAAGCCAAGAATGGCACCTTCAACAATGCAGCACACCCTCAATGCTACACTGAAGTAGATGCATTGGTTGTAATTTTCAAAAGTTCCCTAAATTCTGGAAAGGTCCCATCAGACTGGAAAATAGCAAATATAACTCTTCTTTCCAAGAAAGCAGGAAAGTACAGGGCAGTTAGCCTAACATCTGTCATAGGGAATACGTTAGAGTCTATTATTAAGGAGGTTACAGCAGGGCACTTAGAAAATCTTAATGCAATCAAGCAAAGTCAGCATGGCTTTATGAAAAGGAACTCATGTTTGACTAATTTAATAGAGTTCTTTGAGGAAGTAACAAGCAACGTGCAAAAAGGGGGACCGGTAGATGTGGTGTACTTGGATTTCCACAAAGCATTTGATAAGGTGCCGCATCAAAGGTTACTGCACAAAATAAGAGTCTGTTTGTGCAGAGGGTAACATAGTAGCATTGATAGAGGATTGGTTAGCTGAAAGGAAGCAGAGGGTAGAGATGAATGGGTCATTTTCAGATTGGCAAGCTGTAACTAGTCGAGTGCCACAGGGATCAGTGCTGGGGCCTCAATTACTTACAATCTATATCAATGACTTAGATGAAGGGATGGATGTATGGTTACTAAATTTGCTGATGACACAAAGATAGGAGAGTTGGTTGTGAAGAGGACATAAGGAGTCTGCAAAGGGATATAGATAGCTTAAGTGAGTGGGCAAAAATTTGGTAGATGGAGTAATAGTGGGAAAAATTAACTTGTCCACTTTGGCAGGAAGAATAGAAAAGCAATATATTATTTAAATAGAGAGAGGCTGTAGGACTCTGCAGTAAAGAGGAATCTGGGTGCCCTGATACATGAATCACAAAAAGTTGGTATGCAGGTACAGCAAGTGATTAGGAAAGCAAATGCAATGTTGTCATTTATTGAAAGGGGAATCGTGTATAAAAGTAGAGAAGTTTTGTTACAGTTCATCAGGGCATTGGTGAGACCATACCTGGATCCCTGTGTGCAGTTTTGCTCTCCTTTCTTAAGAAAGGATATAATTGCATTAGAAGCAGTTCAGAGAAGGTTCACTGGACTGATTCATGGACTGAAGGGGTTATCTTATGAGAAAAGATTGGACACATTGGGCCTGTATCCATTAGAGTTTAGAAGAATTAGAAGATCCTGAGGGGACTTGACAGGGTGGATGCTGAGAGAATATTTTCCCTTGTGAGAGAGACTAGAACTAGGGAACACAGATTAAAAATAAGGGGCCTCCCATTTTCAAAGGAGATGAGGAGAATTTTCTTCTCTGAGGGCTGTTTGAATGTGGAATTCTTTACCCCAGAAAGAAAGGAAGGCGGGGTCGTTGAATATTTTTAAGGCTGATTTAGATATATTCTTGAATAACAAGGGGGTCAAAGGTTACAGGGGTAGACAGGAAAGGGAGATACCTTGCTGGCCTGTCCCAAAGAAAATGATGTTGAAAGCCCCTATAGGGCCTCTCTAATTTATTTCAAAGGATGCTCTTGACTCATGCCTGCTGCAGGTGCAACCACTCTACCCTCAGGGGGTAACGCTGAAAAACATAAAAGGGGCAGGGAACACCGCAATATGATATTTCTGCCATTTTCTCCTCTACTTCACAACTTTCCTTCGGCACACAGGAGAGGTAAACCAGCCTTGTATTTTACCTTCTTTTAAGGCACTTCATAGTCCTCTGAGCTAAATACTGACTTCAACAATGCCCAGTCACAGCTGTCTGCACCAGTTTCTCACAATCTTAATTCAGTGTTCCCTTCCATTTTTGAGCTACCTTGCACACTTTTTCCTCACAGTCTGCCGTTATATCACCCAGCTTTTTTTCACATTTTTCCAGTATATTTTTCAAATCCATTGCTAGTCAAGAAACCCATTACCAGTTCTAATTTGTGCTCATGTTTCGTAGACTGACCTACGACTATTGCCTGTTATTCACCTTTTCCTTTCTTGTTTCAGTCATCCACCTTTCCTTTCCAGTGTTGGCAAAAGACCTTTACCAAAATATTGACCCATCGTTCCTGTTTCAGACATTGAAAATCCTGCTGTTTACTTCTACTATTATACGTAGATTTTTTTTAACATTTTTATTCTTTGTGATATTCGAATCATCGCAGGAGCTAATATACATACAGAGAGTAGCTTCACTGAATTGAGGATTTTAAAGGCTGATTTAGATATATTCTTGAATAACAAGGGGGTCAAAGGTTACAGGGGTAGACAGGAAAGGGAGATACCTTGCTGGCCTAACCCAAAGAAAATGATGTTGAAAGCCCCTATAGGGCCTCTCTAATTTATTTCAAAGGATGCTCTTGAATCATGCCTGCTGCAGGTGCAACCACTCTACCCTCAGGGGGTAACGCTGAAAAACATAAAAGGGGCAGGAGAAATGTAATAGTGCAACGGACGCCTATTGAAGAGGAGATTGGTAAATGTCTAGATGCATTCCCAGATGGGGGAAAAGGCTAGGTAAACAAAACCAGACCACCTTGGAGGATGAAGCAGTTAGAAAGTAGGGTGAAGCAGTAAAAGGGAGCACATGACCAATGTCAGCTTGAAAATAGAAGGGAGGATCAGGGTAAATATAATAAGTGTAGAGGAGAATGGAAAATTATTAAAGGTTGCAAAGAGACAATACAAGAATATATTGTTGGCTAATGTAACAGGGAATCCAAAGGTCTTCTATGGGCACATTAACAGTTAAAGGATTGCCAAAGAAGAGGTGGGGCCGATTAGGGACCAAATGGAGATTGTTTGGTGAAAGCTGAAGCCATGGCTGAGGTATTAAATGAGTACTTTGTATTAGTGTTTACTAAGGAAGAGAACTTTTCCAAAGCTACAATAAATGAGATTATCAGGACACTGGATGAGATAAAAGTAGATAAAGAGGAGGTACTAGAAAGGTGGACAGTAATCAAAGTTGATAAGTTATCCGGTCCGGGTGGGATACATCCTAGGTTGCTGTGGGAACTAAGGGCAAAAGTTATAGAGTTGCTGATCACAATCTCTTGATCCTTCTTAGAAACCTACAAGAATGTTGCCAGAGGAGTGGAGGATTGCAATTGTTACACCCTGTTCAAAATAAGGGAGGAGGATAAACCTGGCAATTTAATGTCTGTGGTGGGGAAGCTTTTGGAAACAATAATCTGGGAGCATATTAACAGCCACTTAGACAGGCATGGACTAATAAAGAAGAACCAGCACAGATTTGCTAAGACAAAATATGTTTGACTAACTTGATTGATTATTTTTGGTGAGGTAACAGAGAGGATGGATGAAGGCCATACACTTAATGTTGTGCGCATAGGCTTGCAAAAGACATTTGATAAAGTACCACGTTTAGGATTGTTAAGCAAAAGAGAAACCTGTGGAATAAAAGGGAAAGTAGCAGCATGGACACAAAATTGGTCAAGAAATGGCAAAGAAAGAGAATTGTGGTGAATGGTGTTTCTCAGACTGGAGGTGTACAATAGATTTCCCCACAAACCAAGCAGGATGATAAGCGTTAGACCTATAATCAATTTTAAATTGGTCTTTATGGGTAAGAAAGGTTATTCCTTCCGATAGTTGTTTTAGAAGTATCAACGTAAAGCAGTACTGAAATTCTAGATTATAGTCCTCTTCTCTGATATTTCTAGAGAGGCATTGATTTCTTTAAATAAATATGCAAAGGAAGTACTGTGTCGGAGAGTAGGATGACTTTGTACAAGATGAATAGTATCATTTCAGCTGGTCTAATTTAAACCTTTAGTGATTCGAATCCAGATACAGTAGACCTGCGGTGTAGAATCCAAATAACTATCCCAGGGATTATTTCACCAGCATTAAGAAAAAATTAAATTAAATGTGTCAAGGAAAACTTCAAAGAAATACTTGTAAAAAAATCTCCAGGATAAACCCTGGTTGTGAATTCAAAAAACATGCGGACATTAAATGCCTGACAATCAAGAAAAATTGGAAACTTGACCCCCTTGACCACACTTACACATCCGCAGGCCATTTATACAATGTCAATTTAAATTCATCCCTGTTTGGAATGACTGACAACATTGGATGTGAAGCAATCAATGAAGATCTCTCATGGTATTAATCTCAGGCACCTTGAAAATTCAAAATATTTTGAAATGGATGTTAGACATTTAATCACTGTCAGTATCTCATTGCTCCCTGACTCTGGTTTAAGCACCTATAAATATTTCATCATTCTCAACAGCTACTAATCTACAGCGCAGTCTAGAGTGATGCCTTGATATTTTGGGCACATTTCCTTCACTTGTGAGATGGGCTACTTGCTTAAACTGAATGTGTTCCTAGATAATAGCAAAACTTCAGATCCTAAAGGTAAACTGTAGGCTGACAAAAGTTTGCTTAACTAGAGTCCCATTTAATGATCAAAGGATTATCACAAGAATACCAATATCAGGGGAAGCAACTCTCTTCTCATACAGAATAACGTTGTTGCTTCATCTGACATTGGTATTCTTGCAATAGTCCTGATAAGTGCAAGATGAAAAGCTTCAACAAAATGCCTTTTTTCAGTGGCACTTAAGATCAAAGGAATTTTGGAAAGTTGTTAACTATGTTTGGGCAAATGTTTCCATCAAGTTATCACTAGCAGCAAAACTGATCCTTGTTTCAACAACAGAAAAATAAAGGAACTTATGATCAGTCTACGGGAAGGCAAGGGGATGGGGACGGGTTACTTTCTCACTTTACTGATGATATTTAAAGTGGCTGAATGGTTAATTATTCCTAAATGATTAGATTTAAGGAAGTAACAATAACAATCACATGAACTTCAGGCCTTTTAATAGCCTAATAGTAGAATAGGTGGATTCACTGTGGAGCATCCACGATGCTGAGCTTATCATGGACAGCACGTTCAGTGAGATGGTCACACCGCAGTTAAAGACTGAACAGGCAGAAAGGGGATGGGTGACCACCAGGCGGAGTAGAGGAAGGAGGTAGTACAGGAGTCCCCTGTGGCCGTCCCCCTCTCTAACAGATATATTGTTTTGGATACTGTTGGGGGAGACAACTTCTCAGGGGAAAGTAGCAGGAGCTAAGTCCATGGCACCACTGGCGACTCTGCTGCACAAGAGGGGATGAACAAGAGTGGCAGGGCTATAGTGATAGGGGACTCAATAGTAAGGGGAACAGACAGGTGTTTCTGCGGCCGCAAAAGAGACTCTAGGATGGTATGTTGCCTCCCTGGTGCCAGGGTCAAGGATGTCTCGGAGAGGCCGCAGGGCACTCTGAAGAGAGAGGTGAACAGCTAGTGGTCATGGTACATATTGGTACCAATGACATAGGTAAAAAAAAGGATGAGGTCCTACAAGCTGAATATAGGGAGTTAGGATGTAAATTAAAACGTTGGACCTCAAAGGTAGTAATCTCAGGATTATTACCAGTGCCACATGCGAACGAGAGTAGAAATTCCAGGATATATTAGATGAATACATGGCTGAGGAAATGGTGTAGCAGGGAAGGATTCAGATTCCTGGGACATTGGGACTGGTTCTGGGGAAGGTGGGACTAGTACAATCAGGATGGGTTGCCTCTGGGCAGGACCAGGACCAATGTCCTTGGGGGAGTGCTTGCTAGTGCTGTCGGGGAGGGTTTAAACTAGAATGGCAGGGGTTGGGAACCTGAGCAGGGGGACAGAGGAGGGGGAAACAAGGATAGAAACGAAAGACAGAAAAGTAAAAAGCAAAAGTGGAAGGCAGAAGAAACAAGGGCGAAAAACAAATGGGGTCATAGTGCAAAATGAAGCTAAGATGACTAACAAGTTTAAAAAGACAAGTCTAAAGGTATTGTATCTTAATGCAAGGAGCATTCACAATAAGGTAGATGAATTAACAGCGCAAATAGATAGAAACAGTTATGATACAGTTGCAATTATGGAGACATTGCTGCAGTGTGACCAAGGATGAGAACTGAACATCCAGGGGTATTCAATATTTAGGAAGGACAGATAAATAGGGAAAGGAGGTGGGGTAGTATTATTAGTAAAGGAGGAAATCAATGAAATAGTGAGGAATGATATTGGCTCGGAAAACCATGGGCTGCATCTTCCGGTCGGCGAGCGGGGCCCACTGGACGGCATGTAAAATGACGCAGGATGACGTTGGGCGTGTGTCCCGACATCAGCCCACATCATTTAGATTTTCAGTTCAATGGACGCGCAGTCGAGTTGGCTGCCCGCTCGCCAAACTGTCAACAGCCACTTAAGACCTTTGAAAAAGCAATTAAGCTAATTAAAGGACCCGCCTGTCCAACCTTAAGGTTGGCAGGCAGGCCAGGAGGCCAGGCGGACTTTATAAAAAACAGGAAACCTCATCCACGGGCGGGATGAGGTTTCATGAGGGCTTTAAAATGTTTATGAAATGTTGAAAGTAAAGAAATTGACATGTCCCAGCTCATGTAACAGTATCACATGAGGGGACATGTCAGGAATTTTTTTTCCACACCTCCACAAGTTTTTTAAACTTCCAGCGATCTCCCTGAGGCGGCACTTTGCCTTAGGGAGATCTGTGCGCTCTTTCCCGCGCATGCGTGAAAGAGCGCACTCCCAGCTCAGGGAATCCCCTTCACCCGCACAGGGAGCGCATAGCGCTTCCGAGTGTACGTCGCGCTGGGTGGGCCTTAATTGGCCCGTCCACGTAAAATGGTGGCGCGCCCCCGACCGGAGGCACCGATTGGGAACCCGCCTGCCCGCTCCCGCACATTCCCCCAACAGGAGGAAAATGTTGCCCCATTATGTGGAATCTGTTTGGTTGGAGGTAAGAAACACCAAGGGGCAGAAAACATTGATGGGGGTTGTCTATAGGCCCCCAAACAGTAATGGAGATGTAAGAGAAGGCATTAAACAGGAAATTAGAGATGCATGCAATAAGGGTGTATTTGTAATCATGGGTGACTTTAATCTACAAATAGATTGGACAAACCAATCTAGCAATAATGCTGTGGAGGAGGATTTCCTTGAGTGTGTATGTAATGGATTTTTTAGACCAATACATTGAGGGACCAACTAGAGAGCAGGCTATCCTAGGCTGGGTATTGTGCAATGAGAAAGGATTAATTAACAATTTTGTTGTGTGAGGTCCCTTGGGGAAGAGCGACCATAAAATGATAGAATTGATCATTAGGATGGAGAGTGAGGAAGTTGAATCCAAAACTAAGGTCTTGAATCTAAATAAAGGGAACTACAAGGGTATGAAGCGGGAGTTGGCAATGATGGATTGGCAATGACTAATACTTAAGGAATGTATGCATGAATTACAACAATTACTCATTCCTGTCTGATGCAAAAATAAAACAGGAAAGGTGGCTCAACCATGGCTTACAAAATAAATTATGGATAGTATTAGATCCAAAGAGGAGACATATGAAATTGCCAGATAAAGCAGCAAGTCTGAGGATGGGAGCAGTTTAGAATTCAGAAAAAGTGGACAAAAAGATTGATTAAGAAAGGGAAAATGGAGAATGAGATTAAGATTGCAGGGAACATAAAACCTGACTGTAAAGCTTCTATAAATATGTGAAGAGAAAAAGATTAGCAAAGATAAATGTAGGTCCCTTACAGTCAGAAACAGGGGAAACTATAATGGGGAACAAAGAAATGGCAGAAGAATTGAACACATATTTTGGTTCTGTCTTCACGAAAGAGGATATAAATAATTCCCCCCAAAATGTTAGGGAACCAAGGGTCTAGTGAGAGGGAGGAATTGAAGAAAATCAGTATTAGTAAAATAATGGTGCTAGAGAAATTAATGGGGTTAAAAGCTGAAAAATCCCCAGGACCTGATAATCTACATCCCAGAGTACTAAAGGAAATGGCCCTGGAAATATTGGATGCATTGGTAGTCATCTTCCAAAATTCTATAGACTCTGGAGCAGTACCTACAGATTGGAGATTGGCAAATGTAACCCCACTATTTAAAGAAAGGAGGGAGAGATAAAACAGAGAATTACAGACCAGTTAGCCTAACATCAGTAGTGGGGAAAATGCTAGAGTCTATTATAAAGGACATGGTAACAGAACACTTGGAAAGCATTAACTGGATTAGACAAAGTCAGCCTGGGTTTATGAAAGGGAAATCATGCTTAACTAATTTACTGGAATTTTTTGAGGATGTAACTAGTGGAACAGATAATGGAGAACCAGTGGATGTGGTGTATTTGAATTTCAAGAAGGCTTTTGATAAGGTCCCACATAAGAGGCTAGTGGACAAAACTAAAGCACATGGGACTGGGGGTAATATGCTAGCCTGGATTGAGAATTGGTTGACAGACCGGAAACAGAGAGTGGGAATAAATGGGTCTTTTTCCAGGTGGCAGGCAGTGACTAGTGGTGTACCACAGGGATCAGTGCTTGGGCCCCAGCTATTCATGATGCATATAAATGACTTGCATGAGGGAACCAAATGCAATATTTCCAAGTTTGCTGATGACACAAAACTGGGCAGGGTTGTAAGTTGTGAGGAGCATGCAAGGAGACTTCAGGGCAACTTAGACAAGTTGTGTGTGGAGGCAAACACATGGCAGATGCAGTATAAAATGGATAAGTCTGTAGTTATATGCTTTGGTGTGAAAAACAGAAAGGCAGAGTATTATTTAAATGGTGATATATTGGGAAATGTGGATGCACAAAGGGATCTGGGTGTCCTTGTACACCAGTCAATGAAAAGGAAATAGGCAGATGTAGCAAGGAATTAGGAAGGCAAATGGTATGTAGGCCTTCATTGCAAGAGGATTTGAGTTCAGAAGTAGGGATGTCTTACTGCGGTTATACAGGGCCTTGGTGAGACCACACCTGGAGTATTGTGTGCAGTTTTGGTCTCGCTGCCTAAGAAAGGATATACTTGCCAAAGAAGGAGTGCAATGAATGTTCAGTGGCTGATATCATATGAGGAGAGATTGATTCGACTAGAGTTTAGAAAAATGAGAGGGACCTGATTGAAACGTATAAAATTCTAACACGGCTAGACAGACAAGATGCAGGGAGGATGTTTCCCCTGGTTGGGGAGTCTAAAACCAGGGGTCACAGTCTCAGGATACGGGGCAGGCCATTTAGGACTGAGAAGAGGAAAGATTTCTTCACTCAGAGGGTGGTCAACCTGTGGAATTCTCTACCACAGAAGATTGTGAAGGCCGGGTCACTGAGAATATTTAAGAAAGAAATTGATAAATTTTTGTATATTTGGGGCATCAAAGGGTATGGAGAGAAAGCAAGAATATGGCGTTAAGATAGAAGATCAACCATGATCATATTGAATGGCGGAGCAGGCTCGAAGGGCTGAATGGCCTACTCTTGCTCCTATTTTCTATGTTTCTATTTTTTTTAATCCTTGAAATAATGCATAGTTCATTTGCACTGATAGAATTATATGTAAAAATAACCTAAAGGAAGAGCCAATACACATTTTGACCAAGACACATACGAAAGTACCAAGCTTGAAAATTGGAGAGAAGATGAGATAAATTATAAAATACTGATTCGGCGATGCCTCTGAATGTGAACTTTCTCCTTGGGAAGAGGCAGGAAATTGTATTCTGCTGAAGCATTTAAATGGCTGCTCTATCTTAAAGGAACAAACATTCTGCCATTTAAAACTGGAGAAACAAGTTACTTCATAAACAAAGGTACGAAAAGTGTTGCATTGGTCAAAGACTGGCTCACTTCTCTAATGGAATCAGTGAAGAGCCATAAAGTAAAGCAGAGAAAGGGCTGCAGACTTCCCACGTGAATGTCACTGGCAGTGGTGCAAGAGGCGAAAGAACTTGATATCTGGGTTGGTTGATGTGCTGTGGATTTAGATCTCTCATGTTTCTGTGGGGCGCCCATGAGGAAGGAGATGAACCACGTGGCTTGAGCAACAAAAGTTTCTATGATCTGTATCACACATCAGTGCACAGCTAATGGCCTGACATTTACAAAATAACCAGAAGTAGCCTGAAACCAGCCTAATACAAATATTTAATGCTGTTATCACTTTTACATCCACTAGCTGTTTCTGCAGTGGAATTTGGCTATATGACTGATTGCAGCATATGGTAGAACTAAACATGATGACTTCCAAGATAATTGAAGCCTCTGCAGGAATTATTCCCGAGGTGATCTCCATGTGATGCCAAGAAACGACTGAAGGCACTGGAAGCAGAACACAAGCAGAAAAACCTACTTGATCTCGTCTACGCTATTCTACCTGTCGCAGATGCATCTGTCCATTATGGAATTAGTAGGAGTGACCCTCACACAGTCCTTGTGGAGACGGAGACTATGCAAAGGCTATGGGTCCTGACAACATCCCGGCAATAGTACTGAAGACTTGTGCTCCAGGACTAGCCAACACCCTTAGCCAAACTATTCCAGTATAGCTACAACACTGGCATCTACCCAAAAATGTGGAGATTTTCCCAGGTATGCCATGTCCATAAAAAGCAGGACAAATCCAACCTGGCAAATTACCACCCCAGCACTCTACTTTCAATCATCAGGAAAGTGATGGAAGGTGTCATCAACAGTGCGATCAAATAGCCCTCACCCAGCAATAACCTGCTGACTGATGTCCAGGTTGGGTTCCACCAGGGCCACTTGGCTCCTGACCTCATTACAGCCTTGGTCCAAACTTGGACAAAAGAGCTGAACTCAAGAGGTGAGGTGAGAGTGACAGCCCGTGACATCAAGGCCGCATTTGACCGAGTGTGGCATCAAGGAGCCCTAGGAAAAAATGGAGTCAAGGGGAATCAGGGGGAAAACTCTCTGCTGGTTGGAGTCATACCTAGCACAAAGAAAGATGGTTGTGGTTGTTGGAGCGCAATCATCTCAGTTCCAGGACATCACTGCAGGAGTTTCTCAGGGTAGTGTGCCAGGCCCAACCTTTTTCAGCTGCTTCATCAATCACCTTCCTTCCATCATAAGGTCAGAAGTGGGGATGTTTGCTGATGATTGCACAATGGTCAGCACCATTCACAACTCCTCAGACTCCAAAGCAGTCCATGTCCAAATGCAGCAAGACCTGGACAACATTTGGACTTGGGCTGTTAAGTGGCAAGTGACATTCGTGTCACACAAGTGCCAGGCAATGAACATCTCTAACCAGAGAGAATCCAACCATTCTCCTTGACATTCAATGGCATTACCATCAATGAAACCCTCATTATTAACTTCCTGAGGGTTACTATTGACCAGAAACCGAACTGGATCAGACATATGGCTACAAGAGCAGCTCAGAGGCCATAGACTTTCCTGAGTTCCAAAAAAGAGTGATTTTGGATTCAAAGCATTAACTCTGTTTCTCTCTCCACCAGATGATGCCAGACCTGCTGAGTTTTTTCAGTACTTTCTGTTTTTATTTCAGATTTCCAGCATCCACAGTATTTTGCTTTTATTTTAATGTTCAATTACCTCATCTCACCCAGTCCTCATATCCCTTGATTCCCTCTCCATTATGTATGAATCAAGCTTCCTATTGAATGCATCAATGCTATTGGCTCCAATCATTCTATATGGCATAAGGTTCCACAGTCTCATCATTCTTTACATAAAGACATTTCTACAAAATTCTTTTTTTGATCTGTTAACCTTTTATTTATGCAGTTTTGTTCTGGACTCATTCACAACTGGAAACAACTTCTCCACATCCACCCTATCAAATTCGTTCATCATTCTAAAGATCTCCTGTGTATTTTTAATAAGCAATTGCTCTTTACTTAACATAGACTTCTAGTACCAGCAAAGCAGCAACATGGACATAGCAGAAAAAGGACATTAGGTGCACTTTTGCTATGGGACAGTTTCAGCAACAGGCGAAGTGATTCTCTGTGGTCTCACAACCAAGCCACCTGCGGTCTTAATTCTCCTGTGGAAGATTCTCCAGAGCTCTTCCTGTTATAACCTTTCTTGTTGCTGCTACATGTCAGCTCTGTTATATCTTGTTTTTATTTTGCAGCTTGAGCATGAATTTTATTACACCAGTCTGAGGAGTTGTTTCCCCTTTGCTGTTAATGTCCAAATACCTTTCACTCAGCATAATCTTTTCCTTTCTGAAAGCAATGGAAAGTTTAGGAATCATCCAAAGTATATGTCCCCAGACTTCTTTTTTATTCTTTCATGGGATGTGGGTGTCGCTGTATAGGCCAGCATTTATTGCCCATCCCTAATTGCCCTACTCAGGGGGCACTTGGGGGCAGATGGGTTTTTACGACAATTGACAATGGTTTCGTGGTCATCATCAGGTTTTTAATTCCAGATTTTTTTTTAACTGAATTCAAATTCCACCATCTGCCATAGTGGGGATTTGAACCCAGGGCCAGAATTTTCAGGTCGCCGACGCGTAAAATGACGCGCAATAATGTCGAGCGGGCATCCCGACATCACCGCGCGTCATTCAGGTCTTGAGTGCGGCAGGCGCACACCGGGCACCTGCCAAACTGTCAAAGGCCTGTTAAGGTCATTGAAACACCAATTAAGTTAATTAACTGAGCTGCCCGTCCAACCTTAAGATTGGCGGGCAGGCGAAGAGCCCACGTGGCCTTCACATTTATCATCCACGCCCGACGTCACCCCGTGTCATTTTACACCTCGGCGAGCAAGCCCCTCTCCCACTCGCTGAGCCGAAAATTCAGGCCAATATTTCAAGGCAATGACCTTTCATCAGAATATTTTCTTAATGGTGAGAATCCAGGAAATGTGGAGAGGGAAAAGGATTTGACCGTTCATGTACTCAGATCATTAAAACCTAAAGGTCTGTGCACACAGCCAGTAACATCATTTTCCTCCTCTACATTGTTGTTCTATATACCTTTTCTACATCAATAGTAGACAACCTCACATTTCCTCATGTTGAACTCCACCTGCCAGTTTTTCCCATTCATTTATTTAATCTGTCTATCTTCTTCTTAGTGTAATTTCCTGCTCCAATCTAAGTAAATTCCCTCTTGGACATGAGAAGTAGCTTAGACTCAGATCTTAGTAAACAGCTGCTGATTTAAATGCAATGCGGCCCATTAGGCTGCCAGGAAACTGATTCAACAGATATAAAAATCACCAGGGAATTCAGACAGATGGGCAGATAGACACAAGACCACCAGAGAAAATTGCTGGAGAACTAAATTAAATAAGGCAAGATAAAATAATTAGTAAGCACCTACCTGCTCTTAGAAACATATTTCTAAGTACTAAAACCAACTCACAAAATATGAGACTTTGGGTATGCATTCTAAAATGGTGGCTTGCAGGGAGGAACCAAATTTCCAATGCAAAACAGAATGGTGTCAATTTTTTTTCAATTAAGAATACCCCAAAAGTAACAGAATGTAGCTTAATTTATATTTGAAGGATACTTCACCTGGAAAAAAACCTTCTTTTAAATATTCTGCACATTAACTCAATGGGGAAAATTTCTGATTGGTGATGTAAATGCATCACATCATCTGCCCTTACGGTGCTGGTGCCATGATTAAGAATTGATGCAAATCTGGCTAGAATACAAACATTCAGCATAACTTTCCAGGTCAGCTCCTTCGCATGATTATTTACATTATTCAATTTTGATGTGTGCAGGGTCCAGGATTGGGATGAGAAAAATGTGTGTAGATGAAATTTAAATGTATGTGGGCAACTAAAGTGAATTGTCAGAACAGGGGACAAAAATGCTTTCACCTTTCGGAAATGCTCAAGACTTATCTTTGAATAAGCATTTTTATAAGTTTCTCAAGAATTTACATTCACAATTTTTAAAAATTTATTCACAGAATGTGGGCTTCACTGGCTGGGCCAGCATTTATTGACGATCCCTAGTTGCCCTTGAGAAGGTGGTGGTGAGCTGCCTTCTTGAACCACTGCAATCCATGTGGTGTGGGTACACCCACAGTGCTGTTTGGAAGGGAATTCCAGGATTTTGCCCCAGCGACAGTGAAGGAACGGCGATATATTTCCAAGTCAGGATGGTGACTGACTTGGAGGGAACTTCCAGGTGGCGGTGTTCCCATACTTCTGCTGTCCTTGTCCTTCTAAATGGCAGTGGCCGTGGGTTTGGAAGGTGCTGTTAAAGGAGCATTGGTGATCCCCTGCAGTGCATCTTGTATGAAACTCTGCCAGTCTTTGCCAAAGCCAAAGGGGAAGATGGATAAAAATTAGAAGACAAAAATGTGGAAGCAGGAGCCTGCAGACAAGTGATTCAATATTTCAGTACCTAATCCTCTGTTGGATGGTTGCTGATGTTGAGGTATTATTGCATGAGGCAGATGGAAAAACCCAAATGGGTCAACACAGAAACAGGTTTGAAAAGGTATGGAAGCAGGTTTGAGTCTACAGCTCACTCTTGTCATCACTCACTGTTGTGTATCTTAACCACTCAAATGGTTGCTGTAACTGGTTCTGTTCTGACTAGAACCCTATGAAGACAGTTTTCCATGGTAGTTGTGGTGTACCAGGGACTGTAGGTATGGTTGGTGGCATCCTGCTGGGTGTGGCAAATCAGGCTAGGCTAGTGTTAAGATGCTTGATGCATCTTCTTTCATGGAGTATTACTCGTAGCATTGCATACTGTGATTAGGTGTTTCTGAAGGACTTTCATATATTACAGTAAGTTGAACATTCACATCTCATTTTTGTGACATCAGATCATGGCTTCCTTCGAGAACTAGAGCTTTCCCAGACACTAATCCTCTGCAAAAACATAGTCTGTGCCTTTGTCTGTAGATGCAGGTATAAGGGTGCCAGTGGGTGAGCATATAACAACTCTGATGTAGCTTGACATTGTAGCATCTCTTCATTGCTCTTCTCTTTTTCCTGAAAAAATCTGTTTAAAAAGTTTCATAAATGGTAAATATAAATTCTTAAGAAACTAATTTAAAAAATGTTTATTGAAAAATAATTCAGCTTTATGGAAGTTCAGATCGGGAACCCATGTGTGGAAAAAATTGCATCGGAACAGTTCTCAGGCAGGTTCTCGGAAGCTTAAGGAGAGAAATCAAAAATCATGAAAAAAGCAGCAGAAGTGGCCTCAAAACTATTCATCAGACTTTTGCAAAGGGTCCTTTAAATGAACTCCCCTATACAGCTGGATCGTCTGCCAAGCTTGTCACCCATTAACATAGGTGTCAGTTGCACTTGGCATCCTGCACGCCCTAAATTTGGAAATTAGTGTGCAAAACCAAGAAATATCACACGCCCTTAATTAAAGGATTACTACAGAACTCCTACTTGTCTGCCCCTGTTTTCCTCAGATGCAGAAGTTGCACAGTTCCAAAGAGAAATGGGGATTGGAGACGAAAACCATGTCAAAAAGTCTAGCCTTCAAAACATTTACGAAGAGACATGGGTGAACGTAGTTCACTTTGGTAGAGGTTTTTGTAATTGGGTTAAATATATTAGTTACAGTTAATGGACAATCATCAACATTTTAAAAGTAACATCATTCTAAGTGTGGTGTTGTTCTCAAAGGAAAAAGCTTTTTGGTGTAAATACTTTGTAGTTTTCAATGGAGCTCTGCAATTTTGGTTGCACTACACAGACCTAGTCCACTGTTTCAAACCTGTTTTGAGACAGTACAGAGCTGGGCCAGACAGATTAAGAACATTGCAGTCATGCCATTTAAGTATGTTTCTTTTAACTGAATGTTTACAAATATATGAGGAATACCAATCAAAACTAATTTTTAAACCTGATTGGACTCCCCCCCATTTGCACAACGCACTCACTTTTTAAAAATTGATATGTATTCGATCTGAATACAGTATTATAATGTGCAGCACATTCACATCATCTTATATCTGTATCAAATGCTTTGACATTTACCTTTTTGTCCTAAAGCAATGATGCAAAACAATTAGAATTTTCAAGTGTCATCAAGCCTGTTAATTGGTGTCATTACAAATTTCAAAGTCATTGCTTATGCTCTGCAAGTGCCCACGTGTAATCCAATATGATGACTTTAAATCCCACTTAAGATAAAACTAATCTGTTTGTCCAGTCAGTGTGCAATGCACATAGACAATCTGCTCATCCAACATATAAAATGAACAATAAATCATGGACAGATTTGTTAGCGTGGCATCAACAAATGATATCAAGGTACAGTTCTGTGAGAACTATGTAATCAGCTGATAAAATAACTTTGAAGATACCATGAATATAAGTATAAAGTTTAATTGCAACTTTTAAAATTATGTCCAAATATTTTTACGCTATAATTGTACATAGAACAATTACTTTGGAAATTTGACCACACATCTTTAATATTGCCACTAATGCAACCTCAACAGAAGCAGAACACTTGTGAACAATTATTTTGCTGTTAACTAATTATAAGTGTACTTAAACCATGAACACTCTGGTAACCAATTATACGTTGTGATGTGGGAAGGAACACAAGGAAGTAACTCTGGAAAAATCATAGATTGAAATGAGTGTGGAAAATGTTAGCTTCTTGTGTGGTTGTTCTTATCTATGGGCCAGAATTTCCCCGTTGGTGTGCGGGGGTGTGCCCCACACGCCCGCGCGTAAAATGACGCACGGTGATGTTGGACGACGGTCCCGAAGTCACCGTGCGCCATCGCAATATTTGGGAAGGTGGGCGTGCTATAAGTTCAGAGGCATGCCCGCCATCAATTAACGGGCCAGTTAAGGCCCGTGAGGCAGCAATTGATCTCAATTTTTCACAGCCCGTGCAATCTTCAGGACGTCGCAACGGGCAGACGGGTAGGAGACATTTGTACAATCGTCATCCACGGGCGGGATAAGAGAGGTGAGAGGGGTCACAAATGTGATGTTTAAGGGATTTAAGTGTGAAAATAACTGATACTTGCCTGTGTGAGCAGGAATACTTCAAAAATCATACCCACTGCTAGGACAGGAATAAAAGTCTTGGCCAGGACTCTACAGTAGAAATCATTTCTGGGGCCTGCAGCTTTCAGGAAGGCTCCCCTTAGCCTGGAAATGGGAGTTGTGCTCCTCTGAGGGGGAAGGGAGAGCCAGAAGGGGGAGGAGGCGAGGAGTCCACATTCAGCCTCCAGGGGAGCCACCTTTGGAAGGAGAGGCACAGGCACAAGGGGTCCACGGCCAGCAGGAAGTGCAAGGCAGAAGGGGCCGAAGAAGACACCACTATCCTGCTGCCAGGGTTTACAGGCGGCAAAGCAGCTACCTCGATATGTCTGAGGTCCAGTGCCGAAGGAGGCTCGTCCTCTCAAGGGAGACAGTCACCTCCATCTGTCAAATGATAGATTTCTCTGAGATCTCTGCAAACTGTGTGCCATTAGCTCTAAAGGTCACAGCTGCCCTCAACTTCTATGCCTCCAGCTCTTTCCAGGGGTCGGTGGGTGATCTCTGCAGTGTCTCCCAATCAGTTGTCCACACTTGTGTCAAGCAGGTGACAGATGCTCTATTCAGGCATACATTGACTTTCATCCACCACCGCTGGGATGATGCCAGTTAGACAGAACAAGCCAGAGGCTTTGCAGTGATTGCTGGTTTCCCCCGCGTCCAGAGTGCAATCGACTGCACACATGTGGCCCTGGGCACTCTCTGTCCCTGCCTGCACCTCAAGCAAGTGTGAAGTGCCCTCACTGCCGTGCCCCAGGACAATAGCCGAAGATCTAACTCCCACCGAGGTGCTAGTATCTGCGCTGGTGTCTGCCTGGCTGAGATGGTGTGACATTGGAGAGTGCATTTGCTCTGAGGCTTCAGGGGTGAGAGGTGGCCCCTCTGTCTCCTCCTCCCGGCCCTGCTCCAGTGATGCTGAAAGAAAGAAAAAGTACATTTGATTAGTTACAGTGCAGACAATATCAACTTGCATGCCGCTCCCCCAGATCATTATGCGCTCATCCTTCCATAATCAATGGTAAATCCATGTTGCTAACTTCAATCACTGACCATCCAGCAGTGCCATGGCTTCTGTGACACACATGGTGACTTGAGTGCTCGCCAAACATACCTCCCCGTGGCACCCCAGCCTCACTGCCACCGGTGGACCTGGGGACATGGTGCCTCTTCAGATCCATGGCCTCCTGCTTGAAAGCCGTTAGGATGGCCAACTGGGCCTGCCCTCTGCCAGTCCACATTCGTTCCGACGCTTTGTGCACAGTCTTCTCCTGAAAAGGAGAGAAGAGCATTGATTAGTCCAGCCTGCACCTGAATTCCCATCGCATCCCTGCCACCCCAGCCAGAGTGGGACATTGCAGGATTCCAGTTCTTCATCACCCCACAGCTGCCGCACACTCACCCAAACAAGCCAGGGCTGACCCCCTCCCCGCCATTGGCCAAATGCTGCCCCCTTCACATGTGGCACCACAAGATGTCACTTTGCTAAGCAAGGAGGCACAAGCACGTGGAGCTCCAACACCAGCAGATGGATTGGTGCCCCGCCACCTGGAAGCTCCCCTCCCAGCATGTTAGCACCCTGACTTTGACATGCTTCCCAGTTCCAGCACTCTGCCTAGGTGCAGACCCTTGACTTTCAACCCCATGCTATACTTTGGGTGTCAGTGTCACACATGCTGTGGATGCAGAACACATCCAAGCTCAACCCTCTCAGGGTGAACAAGGTATGGGCAATATCTGCTGGCAAACCCAGCGAGCATTCCATGCCGTGAGGGATACAATGATGTTACTGTGCTCAGAGTTGGTGGGGATGTGGGGGGGGCGGGCGTTGGGGGGAAAGGGCGATGGCTATATTAAGTGACTTAAGGCAACATGGTACTCACCCTTCCCGAGTGCAGGAAATCATTGAACCTTTTGCAGCTCTGCAGCCCTGTGCGCCGCATCACACCATGGGAGCTAACACTCTCAGCCACCTCCTCCCACGCACGTTTGGTCAGGTGGGGAGGGGCCTCCACCTCCTGTCCCTTGGAAGGACCTCCCGCCATGCTGCCACCTCCTCCAGGAGGGCGGCTAGGCACTAGTCTGAAAAATGAGGGGCACACTGCCCCGCTGGCCTACCCTTGGGCCTGGTCTGCCCCGCTGGCCTACCCTCCGGCCTGGCCTGCCCCGAAGGCCTACCCTCCGGACTTGTGTCACCTCCATTGCCCCCCTGCAGAGCCCGTTGCCCAGCCATTGCGAGCAGCTTTTCCAAGGCTGCCAGGCCTTCCTTTATACAGGCCACCGGGTCGCCATTGGACCCGGTGGGCTGAGCATGCCCACCACCGGCCACCCGCTCCTGCTACGCACGGGAGTCATGAAGGACTCTGGGAGGGCCTTAATTGGCCAGCCCGTGTAAAACGGTGGTGCGGACCCAATCACCGTTCACAATCGAGTCCGCACCCGCTCCCGCTCGGCCCGCCCGACATGGAGAAAATTCTCCCCATGTAGTACACTCAACTCAATACACATGGAGAAGGATTTTCCTGTTGGAAAGCAGGGGCGGGGCCCGCTCGCCGACGCGTAAAGTGACGTAGGATGACGTCGGATGGAACTCCCCACATCACCCGGCTTCATTTCCATTTTCAGGTCGGTGGGGGCGCAGCCGAGTCAACTGTGTGCCCGCCGACCTGTCAATGGCCTATTGAGGCCATTGAGAAACTAATTAATATCATTAATGGACCTGCAGTTTGGAGAGCTTCAGAAAAATCATGAAGCCTCATCCACGGGTGGGATGAGGTTTCATGAGGGTATTTAAATTTTTAATAAAGGTTTCAAAAAAAGTTATGGACATGTCGCAACTCATGTGACAGTGTCACATGAGGGGACAAGTCAGGGAAATTTTTCTATCACTCGTATTACAATTTTTAATTCCAAGCCGATCTCCCTGATGCAGCGTTTAGCCTCAGGGAGATGAGTGCACTCTGACGCGCGCATGCACAAAAGAGTGCACTCCGGGCTGAGGGAATCCAGCCCCCTGCCCGCACAGGGAGCACATCACCTTAATTGGCCCACCCACGTAAAATGGTGGCACGCCTGCCCGTGCCCGTGCCTGCTCCCGCACTTCCCCCCCAAAGAGGGGAAAATCATTCCCATGATTATGTAAATGGACTTTTTCATTTTCAATAGGATTTGAACTGATCAGAATGAATGCCACACAGGCAGTTGTAAAATGTGAATGCATAATTTGGAAACTAAAAGCATATTTAAATTTTACTGGTTTTCCCCATTACAGATAGCCAGTGGGAATGGAACGGAAGAGTCATTGTTCATTATTCTTGCTCCTACATCGAGCTTTACAGAATGGGAGTGAGGATCTGATATCCAGGTGTGTGATTCAGCACGCTTGGTTTGCATCACATGATTTTCAGTGACTAATTTTAGACTGGCCTCAGTATCCAATTTTCCAAGGGACCATTGGCTTAGAAAATTTATCCTCTAATCTTACTCCTTTATCCCCTAAAGGCAATGTCCTTTGCGAATGGCAAGATCAATCTGATACTGAGCATTTAGAAAGACAGCTTTTGTTTCTTTCACATTCGCCTGGGGCAATCATTTAACTTGCTCCATGGTTGAATCCTGGTATCCAGCCCATGTTGATGGTGCATGGATTCCTGAGCTGGCAGGGTAAGGACTCAAGCACCTCCCTGTGTCAAATAAAGTTGAGCTTCAGTCATGCAAAGTTTTGCAGAGCTGGTTGTTGTAATTTTTATTGCTGGCCTTCAGTTACTTTGCGGGGTTGGGGGGGGTGATTTTATGGGGCCTGCAGGAATGGGAAGTGTGGCGGGCATGGTGACTTAATTAGGCAGGAGCCAAAATTTAGCTTTTTCAATGGCGGGTTCAAATTTAGTTCAAATGCAGTGTGTTTGTGGTGGGTCAGGCCCCACGCCATACTGTGGCAGTTTCCTACTTGTCATACATTTTCACACCACGAATACTCTTATATTAAAACTCATCATCACATCCTACCTCCATGATAAAATCAGCAGCATACGAGAATCTCATGGATCCAGTTCACAGTCGTTTAAGGGCAGTGTGCAACAGTCGGCTTTGTGCAGTTGTGTCTGAGGGCAGCGGTTTTCCTTGTTGAACTCTGCGGCACGAGGAGGGGAGCAAGAGAATGGCAGCTTGCGTGGAGGCTCGGGACCAGCAAGGGTGAGTCAGTGGTGGGAGGGAGGCGGTGTGGAGTGGGTTCAGGGGCATGGAGGAGTGGAAGAGGGATCCAAAGGAGGGCAGAGGGTGGGATTGAGAGCATGGAGAGGTGGATTGGGAAGGGCCTGGTGTCCTGGGTGTGGTGGAAACAGTCAGTCAAGGTCAGAAAATGAGAGCCTAGAGGGTGGTCTTCAGTACTGTCCAACATGTGGGTCCAACTAAGGGCTGGCAGAGTCCTTACAGGCCTTTGAGTTCACCTACAGCATTTCAATTATCCCCGCTGACAGTGATCTTGGACAGTGTCCTTTACAATGCATAGAAGGGAGGGCCATAGGAGCGTGCAAATTCAGCCATGTTCCACAGAGTGGTGAGGACAACACTGGATACTAACATGGATATTCAATAAAGATTGAATGCAAAACCGCAACACCATTTCTACCACAATAAAGAAATGTGCCTAACTCCCCTATAACCACCAATGCATGTCAACCATGAGGTGTGCCAGTACATTTTGCTCTCTGACTAAGCTAGCCTCAACAAATAACGATGATAACACTCATGAACAAAGCAAAACCAATGTAAGGTGAAATACTCACAATGAGATTTAAAATCGAGAAGCGCGCATGCCATCTTTGTGCTCTCAATACATCTTATGTTAATGGAAAAGGAGTTGGGCAGTAAAACTTTGGCCGCAATGAAGAGCCTCCCTGTTTGTTCAGGAGGCTCTATTATTGGCCACCTGTACCTGCTGATGGCAGGTTTCAGCACCGAAAAGTTTCCCCTGTCGTGTAAGCGCACGTGCCTCCCGCACATGCCAAAGCACTTTAAATTTTAATTGGAATCGCGTGGGAACCAACAAAAGCAAGAAGACGGAAGTGGCGGCCGCTTCCTGCTCCGCTGTCAGTTATGGCTTTTCACGTTTAAAATTCCGCCCAGGGCAGGGTTTTACGTTCACCGGGCGGGTGCACAGCCGACCTGATTGGGCATAAAATCACGTGCGATGACATCGGGAAGCGTCCCAACGTCATCGTGCACTCTCACAACCTTTCGGTCGGCAGACACGCGCGAGAGTCGGCAGCACGCCCACCAATGATTAAGAGGCCTATTAAGGCCCTTAAGCAATTAATTCATTTGTACTTTTCACTGCCCATCCAACCTTAAGGTTGAATAGGCTAGACAGCCTTTGCATTTTTAATGAAACCTCATCCATGGACGGGATGAGGTTTCCAATGGCAAACAAAAATCCATTAAATATTTCTGACCATCATTTTAAACATGTCTCTCTTCGTGTGACTGAGTCACATGTGAGGACATGTTTATATCATCTTTACTTTCTTTATTTCTATTTCCCCAATTCCTAGCTCCCTGAGGCGGCTCTGTGCCCTCAGGGAGTTTTCAGCATGCGCTCCCCCGCGCATGCACAGACTTCTGCGTTCGCCCTCCTCCCACCCCCATACCGGCAGCACTGAGGTTCTCGGCACGCGTTTCATGCTGGCTCACCGTTGATTGGCCAGCCAGCGTGAAATCACGGTCGGAGCTCGATCGCAGGCGGTGAACCATTTCACGGCATCTCCTGGGCCCGCCCGCTGCGCCTTCCCGACGGCTTCAAAATCCTGGCCATAATGCCCTCCTGGCGTATGTGAGTTTATAATATATCTTCCTTATCCAGGACTGATCACAAATTGCTATCAGTTCTCGTGCTAAAGTCTGGTTTTGAATGATAGGAAACATTTCTGCTCAAACGTCATATAATTTGTTGGGTAGCCCCCAAACTTAAGCTTCTGTTCAAAGTGAAATAACACAGCAGAATGCACAGCATAAACAGAATATAGTGACAGGCTCGTTTCCAGTGGGAATGGAGAGAACAAACATAAGAACAAGAGTCCATTTAGCCCCTTAAGCCTAGTTTGTCATTCATTGATGGCTGGCCTGTGACCTAACTCCATATATCCACCTTTGTGTCATGCTCCTTAATAATTGTTTAGCAAAAATCTATCAATCTCTAATTTAAAATTCACAATTGACCCATTATCAAGTGCCCTTTATGGGAGAGAGTTCCAAACTTCTATCATCCTTTGTGTGTAGAAGTGTTTAAAGGTCATTATATCCTTCCTCATGTGTGGTGCCTGTTGTAAGATTGTTTGGTGTCTCATTAAGAGGTCTGGAGGGGTGTATGGTTGAACATAAACCATTCATTGGTAACCCATAGCTATGCACATACCCAAGGAACAGCCCTGCATGGGTGCTGTCTACTTCCAGACAGCATGTTGGTTCCTTCCAGGTTCTATTACACACCTTTGACCATCATGTGATTCTTGACATCAGATTTGTCCAAAGGGCCATCTGCGTGCCACGAAGCCCCTCTATGTGGGCCCTGGAGCCACTGTTCAAAATGCTGCTGAGACAGGTCAGTGAAATTCAAGATTTTGCAAGGGGCTGCACCTCCAATCACAGGCCAGTCTTTTCCCACATTTGCTGCTGATAGGCTCACTAGTGAAACAGAAGCAGTCTCTGATTGGAGGAGCAGCAAACACCAGCGGCGCTGAGTATCTTCAGGGCTGCCGGGGCCCGGGGGAGTGAATGTGCGATAGGCCTGGGGGACCAAAGCTGCAGCAGGCCTGTGGGGTTGGGGGGTGGGGTGGGGAAGTGTGGCGGTCCCGGGGAGTGTAAGTGCAGCGGGCCCGAGAGCAGAGGTACGGCAGCCATGGGGGGTGGGGGGTGGTGGAGAAAGTGTAAAAGGCCCGGTGGGGGAGAGAGAAGGTGCTGCAGTGTGTGTGTGTGTGAGAGAGAGTGAGAGAGTGAGTGAGTGAGTACGTGTCTGGGAGAGAGTGAGTGAGTGATGTGAGAGTGAGTATGTATGTGTGCCTGGTTCACTCCCAGTCTCAGGGTTGTCTGTCACCCTCACCCCCACACACCAACACATACTCTCACTCGCTCTTACTGAGGGCGAGGGTGAGTGAGCAAACACCCTGAGACTGGGAGTGAGCTGGACAGACATACTCTCACCCTCTTACAGTATAATGGCAATTTTTATTAACTACTTTTAAAAATATATCAATTCTCTGCTTTGACATCGCTTTAGTTTTGTTCAGCAAGTTGTTTCTTTTCTTCACACTCAACATTTTCCTTGAAATTCGTGTATATTTCCAAAATCTGCTCATCGGCCCCTTGAGTGAGAAAAAATGGAAATATGCCCCACCACCGCCATCCCCCCAACCCCACACCCCCCCGCCCTCCCCACCCCCCCACAATCCCCACCTATGCAAAAAGACTAGGAAACCTTGCTCTACATCATACTGTGGGCAGTACTGTTCTCCAGTCCCAGATTAACCCAGCTCTGAAGAAGAGTCATACGGACTCAAAATGTTAACTCTGTTTCTCTCTCCATAGATGCTGCCAGACCTGCTGAGTTTATCCAGCATTTTCTGTTTTTATTCCACATTAACTCTTGCTCTGCCCAAGCACCCTTACATTGCAGTGCTCAGAATGGAACACAGTAGTCCAGATCCATCTAGGGCTTTGTATAGCTGTAGGATAACATCTGTTCCCTTATAAACCAGTGCGCTAGATTTAAAGGCCATTGACCTTTTTGATTATTTTCTGTATCTGTTCATGACATTTTAATGGCCTGGAAGCAATTGGTGCCAACATTTCCAATATCTGCCCACCAGAATTCCACAGTGGATGGGAAATTTTGCTATTAGAGTGTTTTAAAAAGATGAGCATTGTAAATGCCTACCATGATTAAGTCACAGAGTTATCCCAATTTTCTTGGATAGAGAAACTTCAAATGTGTGCTATATTCAATTTATACAAAATGTAATGGGAGCATTAAAAAAAACTTAACAAGGAAGCTATGTCAATGTGACTATGCTTACACAGGAGTTGAAGAACTATGTGAAATAATGCTGATGTCACTTCAGGGGCAGAATTTTGACCTCAGCAGGTGGGCTCGGCAGGGGCGTGTTGGGGTGGTCAGGAAGCCGACTGCCGCCCGCGATTGAGGCCGGAAGGCCCGCCCAGCGTGAAACGCGAGTGGCAGCGCCCAGCGCTGCCTGTGCAGAGGGGGGAGGGGGAGAGGGAGGAGGGCAAGCGGGGCGAGCATGAACTTCGCGCATGCGCACGAGTATGTGCTTGAGAATCTCCCTGAGGCTCAGAGCTGCCTCAGCGAGATGAAGAGTTTTGAAAAAAAGTTAATAAAACGCTGAATAATCTAATAAAACATGTCCCCTCATGTGACTTGGTCGCACAAGCAGGGCCATGTCATAAGTGAAATTTTTTAAAAATAATTTTACTTTTATTTGATGTTGGAAACCCCATCCCGCCCGCGCATGAGGTTTCCAAAAAAGCCTTTTCGTCTGCCCGCCAACTGCAAGGTTAGACAGGCAGCGAAAAATTTAAGTCAATTGATACTTTAATGGCCTTAACAGGCCTTTTAATTGTCGGCGGGTGTGCTGCCAATTTCTGTGCGTGCCCGCCGACTGAACTATCGCCCGACTGCGTGTTGATGTCTGGACGCTCGCCCGACGTCAACGCGCATCTTTTCACACTCGAGCGGGTCGGGCGCGCCTCTGCCTGCCGAGGTGAAAATTCTGCCCCAAATGTGCAGCAAAGCCATCACAGGTAGAGAAATCATAACCAAACTGGCCTTGTATGGCTCTGCTATAATATTTGCAAATAAGTTCCTACTTTAATCAGAAATGCAAATTCAAACATTTGTCTCAAATTCCTGTCTCTGCGACTTTAGAAGAGGGAATTGACCTGTTTAAAATAAATATGACTAACACCTCTGAAATAGTGAGAAGAAACATCTCAAACATGCTAAGCATTCATAGTCTAGCATCCAACAGCGTAACTACAATGCCTTCAATACTTGAAGCAACTGTGCAAAGTAATGTAGGTACTGTAAAGAAATTACATCTTCAGAAACTGCAGCTGCTTAAGCACCTGTGGAGATTCAATTTGAGACTGATGCAAACCAAATACTGCATTTTGTTGGGCCGTGAGTGTGACATGTGACAGGTGTTCTGATGTTGTCATATGCTATCACTGGGTCTCACACACCACAAGAATTTGCTGCCAACTAAGGTTTTATCTGACTACCCACTTAGTACACGTGTACCACGGGAAGCCTATTTGCATTGTTCTGTGCGGCTGTTAGCCTTTTTTATAGAACCATACCAAGCTTTAAACTGTAGGTAAATAATTGTTTGCAAACAAAACAGCAATTTTCCAAAAAATAATGCTGTAAAATGAAACACCTTTCCAAATGTCTAGTTTCACATATGAATGTTATATCTTACACTGTCATCTATACAGCATCTACTATCCAGTAGCATCTTGCCAACAAAACAGTGAATTCATACCACAATAGAATAACACAGGTTATACATCTTAATGGGCAGAATTTTCTGGGTGACGTGCAGGGGGGCGGGCCCCGCATGTCAGTGCGTAAAATGATGCGCGGTGACATCGGGTGAGCGTCCCAACATCACCGCGTGCCATCGCAATATTTCATTGGGCAGACGCGCGATAAAGTGTGGTACGTGCCCGCCATTAATTAACGGGCTAGTTAAGGCCCTTAAATCGACGGTGATTTTCAGGCGCCCGTGCGATCTTCAGCTCAGCGCACGGGCGCAACAGGCAGGCGGGTTTTGCAGAAAGTTTTTTAAACTTGCCTGTGTGATCTGCTGCAGTTCAGGACGAATTCCAGCAGCTTTCTGTGTATTTTGAACCTTCAGGTCAGCACTCTGCAGTCAGGAATCTTTATCAGGCCTGCAGCTTTCCGGAGGCCTCCCTTTAGCCTGGGTATGGGTTCTGACCTGTCCACTGGAGGCAGCTCCTATGAGGAGGAAAGGAGGGCTAGAATAAGGAGGAGGCTAGAATTGCACAATCAGCCTCCAGGGGAGCCACCTGTGGGAGGCCAGGCGCAGGCACTAAGGACGCTGGGCCAAGAGGTAGTCCAAGGTGGAAGGGGCTGCAGAAGACACCACTATCCTGCTGCCAGGGTATACAGGCGGCGAAGCAGCTACCTCAATATGATTGAGGTGCAGTGCCGAAGGAGGCTCCGACTGTCAAGGGAGACAGTCAACTATATCTGTCAGATGATTGGCCCTGAGATCTCCCCCAACTGTGTGGGTGGACACCCCATGCCAGCGGCTGTGAAGGTCACAGTTGCCCTCAACTTCTATGCCTCGGGCTCCTTCCAGGGCTCGGTGGGTGATCTTTGCGGTGTCTCCCAATCAGCTGTCCACACTTGTGTCAAGCAGGTCACAGCCGCTCTGTTCAGACGTGCATTGACCTTCATCCACTTCTGCTGGGACCAGGCAAGCCAGGCACAGTGAGCCAGAGGCTTCGCGGCCATTGCTGGCTTCCCCCGCGTCCAGGGTGCTATAGACTGTACACATGTGGCCATCAAGGCGCCAGCAGGTGAGCCCTTTATCAACAGGAAGGGCTTCCACTCCATGAACGTGCAGATAGTGTGTGAACACAGGATGCTGATTTTACAAGCCTGTGCAAGGTACCCAGGCAGCTCCCACGACACCTACATCCCCAGACACTCCCAGGTGCCGGGGCTCTTCAGTGCTCCAGCTCGGCTTGATGGTTGGCTGCTGGGTGACAAGGGCTATCCCCTGTGAAGGCGGCTCATGATGCCTCTCCGCCATCCAAGAACAGATGCTGAGGAGCGCTACAATAGGAACCACGCCTCCACAAGGGCTGTGGTGGAGAGAGCCATCGGTCTTCTCAAGATGCGCTTCCGATGCCTGGACTGCTCAGGGGGTGCACTCCAGTACCCCCCAGATCGTGTCTCAGTGATAGTGGTTGCATGCTGTGCTCTCCACAATCTGGCGCTGGAAAGGGGGGATGCAGTGGACGAGGAAGACCTTGACGCAGTGGATGCGGCTGCACACGATGAGTCCAGCAATGGTTCGGAGGATGAGGAAGCACAGGGCGATGATGAGGGGCTGAACGCTGGCACTACACCACGGAGGCAGGGACACCCGGGAGACTTTAATCCGATGAACCTTCAGCTAGCTCCACACAAATGGATCTGGAGGACCAGCCTTGCCTGGCGCTTCCATACTCGGCACCTAAGTGCTACATCTGTCAGGTCATCAGCTGCAACTAAGGGGTTTGCACATAAACCTCAATGTCCACTCAAACACTCATGACACGTCTGTGAAGTATACAAATGCAGCACAAAGGAGCCACCCTCAGCCATGGTAACACATGTGGATTTTACTCTGTTCCATCATATGGTCCAACAAAATGAATCCCAAACGTTTTTACAACTCCAAAAAATAAGAATTCCCTAATCTCGGGCCAACACAAAAGCACCAGTGAGAAACCCGTGGTGTACCTAAGGTGCCTTCTGCTTACGTTTACGGGTGCTACGTCTTGGTGCTGCCCCATCACTCGGAGTGGCATCTGAGACAGCCTGCTGACTCTGCTGTCCTGTTGGCCTCGATGACCTTGGCGGACGTCCTCTGGCCAGTGGAGTCTGTGCTGGCCCCGCCTGGGAGGGAGTGGCCAGTTCCATAGCTAGTATCTCCCCAGTTGTCGCAGCCTCAACGGATGCAACGGTCACTGGCAGAGGGGCGGAGGAGCTGCTGCCCTCATCCGGAGCATCCTGAGAGAAGCCTGCAGAGGATGACAGGCAGCTGCTGCGCCGACATGTGGTTGCTTCGGATCTCCCTGCTCACCGTAAATGGATGGGCACCGAGCTGGGACACTTGGTGCCCAGACCATCTCCCACATTGCCAATGACCAGCTGTGGCCACTAGCGCTGTGAGGGCTTGCAGGTCCGATTGTATCCCCAGGAGAAGCTGGTTGTTCTGCTGGAAGCCCCTCTCCAGGAGAGTCGCCTCTCTCTCCATGGAGGAAGTATGACGCTCTGCCATGAGGCTCATTGCAACACTGATGCCCCGCATGGACTCCTCCACCACAGACACCAAGCGAAGAATACTCTCATGCAACATTCCCAGATGCTCCCGCACACCCGGCCACATTTCCTGCAGCTGCTGCATCGCGGACAATTCCAGAGGCACATCATCAGGCACCGACTGAGCATGTGCCTGGACCCCTGCAGTCCTCTGGCTGCTGTTGCCATCTGCACTCTCTGTCTCTGCCAGCTCCTCCAGCGATTGTGAAGTGCCCTCTCCACTGTGCCCCGGGACACTAGCTGTCCACTGATGTGATGTTCTCTGCGCTGGTGCCTGCCTCACTGAAATGGTGTGATGCAGGTGACAGCTCAGGATCCTCAGGTGTGAGAGGGGGCATCTGTAATGGAGCCTGGTCAGCAGCCTCTGATGATGCTGAAAATAACAACAAGGACAGTGATTCAGTTAGCGTCCACACAGTGACACACTTCATCTCTTTCCCCCAGGCTCATAATGAGCTCACCTTCCAAAGCCTAAGGAGACGAGCATTGGTGGGTTGGCAAATAGTCAGGAGGAGGCCCAAACGTTACAGGCGGATACAGACGGGCTGGTCAGATGGCCTAAGGAATGCCAAATGGAATGTTTGTGGATAAGTGTGAGGTGATGCACTTGGACAGGACAAACAATACACGGGGAATGGTAGGACCGTGGAAAGTAAGGACGATTAGAGGGACCTTGCTGGGCATGTCGACAGGCCCGTTCAGATAGCGGGCCAGGTACATAAGGCGTTTAAGAAGGTAAATGCCATACTTGCCTTTATTAGCCGAGGAATAGAATGTAGAACAGGGAGGCTATGTTTCAAGTGCAGAAAACACTGCCGAGGCCACAGCTATAGTTCTGTGCGCAGTTGTGATCAGCACTTCACGGGAGGGATGTGATTGGAGTGGAGAGAGTGCAGAGGTTGCTGACCAGGATGCATGCTGGCTTGGAGAGTTGGAGTTATGAAGACACATAGCATCCACTGGCGATATTTGTTGTGGGGCACAGGAGATTGAGGGGTGACATTATTGAGCTTCATAACATTATGTAGGACATAGATTGGGTGGACAGAAAGCAACTTTTCCCCTTGGCGGAGGGATGACTAACCTGGTGGCATTTATTTAAGGTAAGGGACATGAGGTTGACAGATGAGGTGATGAGGAACTTTTGCACAGAGTAATGTGAGATGCACTGGCTGAAAGGGTGGTGGAGGCACAAACCCTCCTAAGATGTAATAAGTATTTGGATGTGCAGTAGCGATGCCATGGCATACAAGGCCATGGGGATAGTGGTCAGAAATGGGATAAGGTGACTTTGGAAGATGCTAGAGATGCACATCATCGAAGGGCCGAGGGATCTTTGTCTATGACCCACACCTCTGACTGTATCAGTCTGTGACCGAGCAATGTTGCAACAATAACGATTCAAACAATCATCAGCGCTATGGATGGTGGGAAGTCAGAGCGGATGGGACTGTGGACCTCAAATACCTGGCCACTCCACCCCAGCCACACTGACACCTGTGGATCTGGGCACATGGCGCCTCTCAAGCTCCAGGGCCTCCTGCTCAAAACAGCTCAATATCACGAGCTGGGCCTGGCCGCCTCCAGTGCGGGAGTGCTCATACGCATTATGCGCATTTTTCTCCTGCAAAACAGAGAAGACCATTCACTGGGGCTAATCGCTCATGTACTCTGCATGTGCACGCCACACCCCAACCACAGTGGCCCATCTGAGGCCTCCAGTGCCTTTTCTCCACGCTACTGCAGATCTGTCACAAAAATATAGTACGGCTGCTCCCAATCCCACCCCCCCCCTCCCCCCACAATGGCCACCCTGGACACATTCTGCATCCATCACTTTCAGAAACACACGGTCTTAGCTCCCATGGCAAGGAGGCACAACTAGGTGCAGCGCTGAGGGCACTAGATGGTTCTTGGCCACAAGACCTTGAGGCCCCCCTTCCACAATCTCATCACCATGAATAGGACATGTGTTGGAGTTCTGAGTATGTGCCTAGCTGCGTCTCCTGCAGGTTACCCCCAGACTAGTCATGTGTGACTAAGGCCAACACATGGTGCAGAGAGAACCCATCTTCTCATGAACCACTTAGGATGATGTATACATGGGCACTATCTGCTTGCCCACCCAGCGTGCAATAAATGCCCAACATGAGTCAATGCAGTCACGACAGTAAGACAAGGGGGGTGGGGGGTGGGGGGAGGGCCCTCAAAGGCTAGGGCTACCTGCTGCATTAAATGCCCAACACCAACATGGTATTCACCCTTCCAGAGAGCAACAAATCGTTGAAGCGCTTACAGCACTGGATCCAGGTGCACCGCACCATGTCGCGGGAGTTCACCACCTCCGCCACTTCCTCCCAGGCACACTTTGTCATGTGGGGGGCCCTCCTCCTCCCATCCTGGGGAAACAGCACCACCCGCTGCGCTGCCACCTCCTCCACAAGGGCAGCAAGGCAGTCATCGGAAAAGCAAGAGGCACATTGGCCCCCCGCTGGCCTACCCTGCAGCCTGCCCTCCTCCTCTGGCCTTCCCTCAACATTGGCCTGCTGTGCAGACCCCCTGCGGTGCCACCTGTAGCTGGCCATAGTGAACAGCCTAAAGGAGGCTGCCAGGCCTTTTTGTAAACAGACTGCCGGGTGGCCGCCCACGTCAGCACCAAATCCGCCCACCCGCCTAATGGAAAATTTTGGCCAATGAATACTTTATAGCTGGTATTTTAGGTTCAGTCCTGATTTGTGCAGGATCACAGCCAGGGCGGCAGTTAATTTGTATATTATTTGGGTGTTAATTGTATTTAAGAGGTGAGTATTAACTGAAGACTCAATGATCCTGTATTCTAACTTTCGCCACCTGGATATCCAAGTTTTGACTTGGCAGCAGAAGGTGGTTGCTTCAAGGTGGGAGGTTGGAAAGTACAAAATTGTTTTCTTCCCCTTTTGGACATAAAACTAAAAACTAAAATCCAGAGGTTGTTGTGGAAAAAGAAGAAGAAAAGCACATTTAAATCGCCAGATACAATTACCCTTCGATGTTCTCAGAGTTTGAAGCACATGACCAATGGAAAAAATTATGTTGCTACGGGGACACAACCAAAGAGAAAACAAGGCATGGCCCTAATGTTGTTGCTTCTTGCCTGAGGCGAAATCAGAAGTAAGGTATTTTCCAAGATGGTGACGAAGGTTTAGACTCCCCAATAGAATTCCTGAAAGAAACCTATAAGAAAGACGTCCTGTTAAATCCCTATGAGGCCTGGTCAGAATTTGGTAGGGCAGAATTTTTCCATTGGCGTGCGGGGGGGCGGGACCCGCACACCGACACGTAAAATGACGCAGGGTGACGTCGGGTGGAACTCCCGACATCACCCCGTGTCGTTTACATTTTCGGCTGTGCGCCCGCTGACCTGTCAACGGCCTATTGAGGCCATTGAGAAACCAATTCAGCTCATTAATGGACCTGCCAGTCCAACCTTCAGGTTGGCGGGCAGGCCGGTAGCCCCAGGCAGGCTTGTGAAGAAACATGAAACCTCATCCACTGGCAAGGTGAGGTTTCATGAGGGTTTTTAAATTTTAATGAAAGGTTTAAATAAAAGTTATGGACATGTCCCAACTCATGTGACAGTGTCACATGAGGCCACATGGCAGGGAACATTTTTAAACTCCTTTGTTAAAAGTTTCAAAACGGAGCTGATCTCCCTGAGGCAGCACTTGGACTCACGGAGATCTGTGGGCTATTTCGTGCGCATGCGTGAAAGAGCGCACTCCCGGCTGAGGGAATTCCACCCCCCCCACCGCCCGCACAGGGAGCGCATAGCGTTTCCTGGCGGATGTCATGCTGAGCGGGCCTTAATTGGCCCGACCACGGAAAATGGCGGTACGCCCCTGAACGGGGCCGCCGATCGGGAACCCGCCCACTCGCACCCGCTCTTCCCCCTCTAATGGGTGGTGGAGGGTGGGGGGGGGTGGATTTTTCCCATAGATTTCGGAAAATGGATGGTCATTCCATGGAAGAATATATCATGGCCTTGTACAGGATATTAACAAAGTTCAATTTGGGGATCCCTGGATTGGTATTGGTGTTTAAATTGCTAAATTCTGCTAAGGTGTCTCAAATGGACAGGCAACTGGTCCTAACTGGCATTCCATTCTCAGGTATCTACTGCCTTAAAACAAAATCCTGGGGAAACAGTCATTCCCTTCAGACTTCATGGAACAAATGAGGTATTCCACTAGGACACAAAAACAGCAGGCTCGATGGTGACCAAATTTTGAAGTATTTTGGATATCAAATGCAGTTGTCAGTGTAAGGGAAGAATTAAAGACAGGCAGAATGATGATAAAAGCGTGTACAGAAAATCCAGTTATATCAGCAGAAAACAAAATTGGAACGGTAATAATGGGTGAATGAGTTTCGGGAAGAGCCAAGGAAAAGTTAATAGATGCTTTGGATGTGACTCTACGGCCAGAATTTTACACTCCTCCATGCCCCCCGCCGCCCCTGCCCTCCCCGCGGTGGGTTCTGAGGCAGGGCGGGTGGAGCGTTAAATTGCATGGACGGGATTCCCTCCAGGATCCTGCCAGCCCTGACCTGGTCAAGATTTTATGCTGGGGCGGGCAGGATCTCAAACGGAAAGCCTGCCCTTGCCCTATTGAAGCCCTTAAGTAGCCTTTTCCTGACCAGCCTCAATTTTTAGGCTGGCAGGCAAATGATAGATCTCGGGCGGGGAGTGAGGAGGTCGGCGACGGGGGGAGGGGGCCACTCCATCAGAAACCCCTTCTGTCTGGGAGCGCCCTCCCCTTAGGGCCTGGTGATCTTCAGGCCTCCCACCCCACCACCCCCCAGTCTATCCCCTAACTCTCTACAACTCCCAAGTCTGTTTAAGTCTGGAATATTGCTCCCAAATTTGAGTAGCTTCTCGAACACCTCTAAGCTGGATACAAGAATATATTATGAGAAAGATAACCCTTCCAGTCTATAACCTCTCTCCCGCAACTTCTTTTTGTCACTTTCTGTTTTATTAATAGCACTGTTGTCAGTGCTGCTCTTGAATTCTCCTTTAGTTTTGTCCTACATGTTCTCTTTCCTTCTTAGCTGTATTGATATCAAGACTCATCACTCATTTTCCTGCTCTAAATAATTCTTTATCAGAACCTCAAAATCATGGAACTCCATTCTTCACAATCCCTTCCCCCGAAAATCTTCATTTACCTGAGCCACTCAATCATTTTTTTTAAAACTGCATTGAAATGCAGGAGAATATCATAAAGGGTTGCCCATCCAATTTTCCCAACACAGAGATGATTTTGTCCCAAATAAGAGTTTGCTCTTGTTGAATAAGTGTAAAGTGATAACAGAGGCTGGGGAGACACTTCTACCACCATTACCTCTGCCTTTGCTGCCTTGTTCTATTCACATTATTCCTTGTCTTATGCATTAGAACACCTGTCCTGCCATTTACGAAAGCCTATACTTTTATAGTTTTGAAGGTTATGTGCTTCCTACTACCATTAAACACTAGCATTAGCACAGAATATCGACAAAGGGGCGGCAAACGAGGAACGTCTAGGTATAATATAAGACACAGAGAGGGAATTGTTATAAATATACTAAATGCGACACCACAGTTGGAGTCCTCTCATGCAGAGAAGAAAGCTCTGCCATCGCTGGATTTGTAGGTAGTAAAACCATATTGATGGTAACAAGAAAAAGGGTGGCTCCTATGTCCTTGTCAGAACTGCTTCGAAAGCCTTAGAAGGTTAGGTACAGGATAGTTGCCAGACAAAATAACTCATCAGGTGGCTATTCAGTGGAAAATCTAACGCCAGATCTTTACATAAGGCAAAATGCTTCTGGCTGTGCTAAAATGATTAAAACACTTCATGTAATAGAAGCAATAAAATCAAGAAAGTATGACAGTTTTGAATGGGTTTCTGTAACATGATGAATCATCTACTCCGTCATAAAGCTTACACTGGACTGCTGTAAGCGGAATAATTATAGTGCTTTAAGCAGGGAACAGAAGAGTAAAATGTTTTTGAAAGCACAGTAAAAGTCTACCTGTGCAACAAGAGGAGGGTTTTTTGGAGATCATTTCCCCTAAGGAGTATTAGAAAGATGTGCTAGAGTTATATGTAAATGAGGTAACTGTACAATGTTGACTGTGAGCAGTGTATAAGTATACAGACTGTCTGCAACTGTCATTTTGCTCACTGCAATGACATTAATTCCCAGCAGTACATTTTTATTTCAAAGCTCTACCCCCCCAAGTGGTCTCAAGTGCAACACTGATTTGGACTTTTTGACAGGACAATCATTTAAAAGCTAATTTTGTGTGCAAATGATGGTATAATACAGCCATTAGCACCCTGCATTGCAGACAAATAGGAATATTGTACCAGTAAATAAGTACAGGCCTCACTTTCAAAACAAATGGTAACTTTGGGAACAATATATCGCAGAGTGTGCAAATTATTTAGGACTTTCTTAATGTAATGGGTAACATTCTGTATCACAAAGTCCTTGCATTTCAAATTCTCCTGAGCATTTGCAAACATTTATAGTGCTGTGTTTCTCTTCATTCACTTGAGAAGTTTGGATATTTATTGTATAAATTTGTTATCAATGCTTTCTCATCATTTCAGGGCTATTCATGCTGACAGTTCAGAGTTCCAGGCCCTTTGACAGGAATTATCCTCTATGACACAGAGTTCCAGGCGGGCAGAACCTCGGCCTGTTCTCCTGAATCCACCTCGAACTTTGCCTTGGGCTGGTGGTCACAACTAATGCCAAAGAGCTTCTGGCAGGATTCCTGTTGACATGAGAGACTTCAACAGTGGGAAGAGGAAAATCTCCCAATAGTGCCACAAATAGGGACACCACAACGACACCAGAAAAGTGCTTATTAAACAATAAGATCCGAGATCTTCAACAGGTAAGTGCAAGCCCTGAATTGGAGCGCGCAAAGCCTAGGCAAGGCCCTCTTCTTCCACCGAAGAACCATGTGAATTACCACAATTCTCTGGCGCCTACCATCAGCTTCCACATGGTGTCCTTAGAAAGCAGCACTAGGTAAAATGTGAGTTATCAGATCATGTGAACAAGCAGAAAAGTTTCAAGTTGCTTTTGAGCATATTAAGAGAAATTGAGTAAATAATTCACAGCTATTATTTCTAGAAGGAAGAATGACTAAAAGGCCTATGCGGTGTGCAATGGCCATGTAACACAAGAACGCATTGATTTATGAACGTCAGTGAAGGATCCCATCTAATGTAGTAATAAAATTGCTTCAGATGCTATGAATTCCCAGAATATTTTGGTTTTTGTTCAAATTTCCAGCATTTTCTTTATCAGCTTTACAATATAATTATTCCCTTTTGGAGAATTGGCAGTATGAGAAGTGATTTGATGTGATGCCTGTGCTTTTCTCTTGACAAATTTTGTCTTTATAGGTGAGGGATGTTAAAGTGATAAAGCAACACTCCCAGTGGCAGAAACAAGAACTCCCAAGTCAGGCAAGGCTGTGTCTGCACTGCCCACTAACTCGCACTCCATCTTTTGCTTATCTACCTTTGAATCTCATGACTTGGCCAGTCACTTGTTCTGGGTTTAGTGTGACATAAATGAAGTCTTTATCTAGTTTTAGCCTGGTACTATTATTGGTGCCATATGTGGCTTGGTGGTCACACTCTCACATAACTGAATCAGGGGCCAGGATTTTCTGTTCGGCATGTATGGGTGGGCCCTGCACGCCGATGCATAAAATGACATGCAGTGATGTCAGGCGTGTGTCCCGACGTCACCGCACCTCATTCCGGTCTTTCACTCGGCGGACCCGGACCAGAGTCGGCTGCGCACCTGCTGAACTGTCAAAAGCCTGTTAAGGCCATTAAGAAACTAATTAAGCAATTTGACAGGGCTGCCCGTCCGACCTTAAGGTTGGTGGGCAAGCAAAGAGCCCAAGCGGCCTTCGCATTTTTCATGAAACCTCATCCACGGGCGGGATGAGGTTTCATGATGGGTTTATTAAATTAATAAATATTTATTAAACGTTTGATGAACATGTCCCAGCTCATGTGACACTGTCACATGAGGGGACATGTGTAAATGATTTTTAACCTTTTTTATTGTGAATTTTCAGATTCAACTTAATCTCCCTGAGGCAGTTCCATGACTCAGGGAGATTTCTGAGCTCTTTCGCGCGCAGGCTCCGACTCTCCCTCTTCCCCCACCCGCACAGGTAGCGTTGAGTGCTACCGGGCACGCGTCACACTGGGCAGTCTTTAATTGGCCTGCTCACGTAAAATGGCGATGCACAGCCAATCGCGGACAGCGATCGGCTCCGCGCCCGCCTGCGCCCACTTCTGACCGGCCCCAGGAGGTTGTGGGGTGTAGTCCCAGGTCAGAGACTTGAGCATAAATTCCATCTTGTCGCTTCAGTGCAGCACTGAAGGAGATCTGCACTGTGAATGAAGCTGTCTTTCAAACAAGGCATTAAACTGAGGCCCTGTCTTCCCTTTCCGATGAGTGTAAAAGAGCCCATGATATTTATTTTGAAGAAGAGCAGAGGCGTTCTCCCCATTGTCCTACCCGATATTTATCCCTCAATCAATATCAATGAAACAGATTATCACATGGTTGTTTGTGGGCTCTTACTGTGCACAAATTAGCTACTGCATTTCCGACATTACAACAGTGACTACACTTCAAATCAAAAAGTACCATAAAACTTCTTGGAATGTCCTGAGTTTGTAACAGATGTTTTATAAATGCAAGCAGTTCTTTCATTTTATTGGCCCCCTCAATTCAGTAATGTCACATAAGTAATTAAAAGATTATTGTACCCATGGAAACCATGTCCCAACCAACATTAATGCTGTGGGACTACATTTTATTTTGTTTTTGCACTTGTTAAATGCAGAAAAATGAAGCCAATACATCGTATGTGGGTCACTATAAATGGGCTGAAAGAGATACCAAAGGCAGAGCTCAAGTCCCTGAGGACCATAAACTGACTGGGAAGTCCAAGACTCAAAATATCTTCCAGCCATTTCGCTAGATGTCCAGTGGGAGTACAACTTAAGGTTATAGATTTTCAACCCTAGACAATAAAATATTACAGTTACTTATTAACGTACCGTTCAAAGCGAGTCCTTTGGCCCCACACAGTCCAGTGTCATTCTGGTGGTTCTCAAAGACACAATTGGGAGAATCCTATGGAGGCAGAGAATAGGGAACTAAAACAAATCTCAAGAAGAGGCTTGTCATCCTGGGAGAACAGAATACTTGCCTAGACATCAGGGCAAGTGCGAATACTGCCAAGCACATAAGAAGTGATGTTTCACTAACAAGAGACACGAGCCAAAAATATATGCCGGAAAAAAAGGTTGGCAAAGATCCAAAAGCTTAACAGTCAGGACTGAATCCCAATATAAAAATGTTATAATGCGTAGGATTTTTAAAGTTTTTTTTTAAATTAATAGAATTTTTTTCTGGGTTACAATTTTATACTTTAGACACGTAAAGCAGACCTGTCATCTTCAAATAATGAAGGTGAGGTGTTCCATAAGGTTAAACGGACAATAAGAATTTGCTTCAGTTTGTTGGACAATGTTCACACAACCTCCAGAAAATCATGAAACCTGCTCACAGTCATATGAGTATTAACTGGCAAAAGCCACTAGGTGGAGGAGTTCATAACAAAAATCTTACACCAAAGAAGTGGCATGCTGCCAGGTTTCTTCTAATGACAGGTCCAAAGGCTTCACACATCGTTGATAACATTGCAAAGTTATTCTCTCTGCCAGTGGAAAACAAAGTAACAGGCACCCAATTTAACAGCTTACAGGATGAAGCAGAGCAGCTGACTGGCACTAGCAGAGGTTCCTGCCGATTGCACAAAACATTGCCGACAAACACGAGATAATGAGAAACGCTACCGTGAGCGGAACTGCACCATTGCTGCAGGAATACACAGAAAGGGCTTGTTTATCTCTGTCTGTATTAACTCCATCTCAGTCAGGGTGACTAAAACAATCCCAGCAGCAACACTGCTTTTCATTAATTCATTAATGTTCATGAATTTTACAATACAATTTTACACATGTGTGGGAAGAAGAAAAAGAAATGAGTGTTTCCTCTTTGAAATGTAGAGAAATGTAGAATTGTAAATATAATTTTGAGCCATTCTTACTTTTTTCTTCCAAAGTTAAAATTAAAGGATATTACAGCAATTACTTAAACACTACCTCTCTATGCCAAAACAGTTCCGTAACCCACTTTAACTTAAAGAATCTGCATCAATATTACAGATTATCTGGTCATTATCACATTGCTGTTCATGGGACATTTCTGTGTACAAAATTGGTTATCGTACTCACTATATTACAAGAGTGACTTTACAAGCTGCAATAAAATGCACTATCTCTGATTTGCCATACCCTTATTGGATGAGCAGATATGTCCTTCAATTAAATATTGGGAGATGGGAGCCATTGTCTTCAACACCCATCACAAACTTGGTTCCCAATATGCCAACCCTCTCTCTGGCCACTGCCTGAGGCTGAACCAGACTGTTCACACCCTGAGCTTCCTATCTGACCCTCAGCTGAGCTTCTGACCCCAGATCATCTCCAGTGCCAAGACAGCCTATTTCCACCTCTGTAACTGTGGTAACATGTAGGTCTTAATGAAGTCTTCGTGGTCTTCAGTGGGGTAACTTAATGTATTTATTAACTACAAGGACAGTAAAGTATTCAAGCTAGGAGCTGTCTCTATGCTTCCTTGTGCACAAGGCTCTGTCCAACACTAGGCTGACCCCTAGGTGTGGGTCATGTGTTCTCATACACCATTGTGTGGGCGATATTGTACTCAGTCCCACGTTAACCCTATATGTGCCAGACCCTTATACTACATTAACACCTAGTCCCCAATTTTTCTGAGCTGATCTGCCTTTGTCGCTACTAGGCTCAACTATTTTAATGCATTCCTGGACGGTCTCCTACCTTGCACCCTCATTAAATTTAAGCTTATCCATAACTTTGCTGCCCATATCCTTACTTACACCAAGTCCCATTTACCCATCAGCCTTTTGCTCATTAGGTTACATTGGCTTCCATCAGACAAGACACTGATTTGAAAACTCTCAACCCTGTTTATCCAATCTCTCCATGGCTTTGCCTCTACCTATCTCTTTAACCTCTTTCAACCATACAAGCCTCTGAGATCTCTACATCCTCCAATCTGGCCTTTTGTGCATCTCAATTTTCTACTCCCATCATTGGTGCTGTGCCTTCAGCTGCCTTAACCCTAAGCTCTGGAATTCCTTTCCTAAACTCTCTGCCTCACTACCTCTCTCTCCTCCTTTAAGGTGCCACTTAAAAACCTACTTCCACCTCTCCAAATGTCTCTTTATGCAGATCGGTGTCAAATTTTGTTTGACAATCACTTCTTTAAGGCCTGAGGTCATGAAAGGCACCGTAGTCCTTCTTTTCCTTCCTTTACTTTTGGCAAATTGTAAGGTATTTATTTGTATTTCTTGTTAACTCATCCCTAAGCCACCAATGCAATCCTACAAAAATGTCAACATCTCTCCTGCCCAATTTCCTTGGCAGTATTTTCTCAGTCTGAATCCTCTTCTTTCATCATTGCAAAGCTCCCTAACCTCCTTTCATAGCTCTTACAAATCTTTGTCTCTGACTCTCTCTTGGACCCTATTGTCTTTGAGAACTGAACTCCCTGCTTGCTCATGTATCATTTGATCTCTTTTTCTCATTTTCAGCTCTTCATATGAGCTCTTTCTTTTCATCTTGCCACCATAAGTCAACATGAACTGTCAATCTGAAATGCTTGAAACATGATCTGAAATTTTTGCCTGAAATGAATTCAATTTCTTCAAGGTATATAAGTTGCCGACTTAACTCTATTGTTTGAACATTATAACAATGGAATTGTTATAATAGGCCACTCAGACAACAGGCTTATGCCAGTTTTTCCTACACACAAGCCTCCTCCCACCTTACTTCATCTAACCCTAGCAGCATATCCTACTATTCCTTTCTCTCTAGTGTATATATCCAATTTCCTCTAAAGGCATCTCCTGTCAACTGCCCCATGTGGTGGTAAATTCCACATTCTAAATGTTCTCTGGATTAAAAAAAAAGTTTCTCCTGAATTTTTAATTGGATTTTTTTTATTTATTCTTTCACAGAGTGTGGGCATCACTGACTAGATGAGCATTTATCCTCCATCCCTAATTGCCCTTGTGGAGGTGATGGTGAGCTGCCTTCTTGAACCGCTGAAGTTCATGTGGTTGATTTATTTGTGTTTTTGTTCAACTTTGGCCCTTAGTTTTGGACTCATCCAAGGTCAAGATACCTTTTCTGCATCTGTCCAATCAAGTTCCTATATAATGTTAAAGTCTATTATATAACGTCTATTAGGTCATGCCCCAGATATCTCATTTCTTGACAGTTACAGTTCTGTTATCACCCTGAAAAATATCTTCTGCAAATTCATCCTTTATATCCTTTGCTATGATATAGAAACTAGAACTGTTCACTGTGTGGTCTAACCAAGTTTCTATACACATTTAACATAACTTCTCTGATGTCAATTCTATTTCTTTAAAAACCCAGTGCTTTTGAATATTTCTGTAGGGGAGTAACCAATATGATTTGTGCAAGGAACTGTTGGATAATTCAAGGTTTTATGAAGTTATTAATATTTCACTCGCTCACTTTTCCAGAACCGCTTCATCCAATTCAGGGTTGCAGGGAGTCGGAGCCTATCCTGACATACAATGGGCGCTAGGCAGGGTACACCCAGGACCACCACAGGGCACACACTCACACGCAATCACACAGGCGGACAATTTACCGTAGCCAATCCATCTGACTAGCACGTCTTTGGACGGGGGGGAGGAAAATGGTGCTCTCGGCAGAAACCCCACGCAGACATGGGGGTAACGTGCAAGCTCCACACAGAGGTCAGGATCAAACCCGAGTCCCTGGAGCTGTGAGGCAGCAGCACTAACCACTGCACCACCATGCCACCCGTTATTTATAACAAAAGACCAGAAAATGCTTCCTTTCTTTCTTCTCTGGAGCAGTGGCACTGCACTCCATTAACAGTCACACTGATCAGCTATATCACTGCATTATCTGATTGCTCCCTCGTCATTCACATGGATGGTAGATGCAGAGGAGGAACAAAAAAAATATTAGATATAAATCTAAATTTTTAACAATTGAAAACAAGAGTTTTAGTGAGGAATTAGTTGAGAATTTGAAACAATGGGACTTGGAAGGCAGCTAACCGGAAGATTGATTTTAAATGAACAGTACTTTTCTGCAGATATATAGAACAGTTTACCAGTTGACTGAGCTCGAGAATATTACAGAAGTGGCAAACTTTGTCATTCAGTCAATTAAAGCAGCAGAGACGCTAATTGTAGTAAATAAAGGACAAGAAGCAAAGAAGCCATCTGGAAATTGGCAGAATTAAGAAGAGATTGAAAGAAGTCACAAAGCGAAAATAATTCTTTAAAAGTGGGAGAAGTATACAGGGACTTTGGGCAGGAAAATCATACTTCATTTCTGACTTTAATGCTAATTCTATTCTTTGGATCAATTTAAAGGAAATTACATAGGAAAGTATATAAGATCAGAGGGCAATGCAGCCAGTTTGATCCCATTGACTGGTATTACCAATTTCCAATAACCTGGGATTATTTCATTTATGGCAAAAAGTATCATCATTTATATAATAATTTTAAAAGGGCAATAAATATCCCACCTCTCACCCTCAGGAATGGAAACTTTTCATTTTTTTAGAAAAAACTGTACTGATGGGAAGTTGATAAAACCGTTTTTTGTACATAACCCTAGAAAATGGAGAAAAGGAGCGCAAGCATTAACAAGCAGGGCTTTACAGATCATAAAGCCAAAAATGCAGCGCAAGCAAGAGAAAGGGGGAACCTCCAAGGCTATTTACAAGGTAACGACACATCTACCAAGCTGGGCAGGACAAAGGTCGCTCACTGTTACAATGGGATTAGACTTGACTATAGAAAAAGGCAAGGACAAAATTGTAGGATGGTTTCAAAACGGTTTTGAATAGATTTGAACCACTAGAAAACAGAAAAAATAGTTGTGTTTGTCCCTTGTAGTCAAAGGTGACTATGACATTAACTAGAATTAGTTAAGTTTCAGCTACAATGTGCTCAAAAAATCAGCCCAATTTGAGCACAAAAACATCTGTTGCAGGCTAGACACACATGTATTGTTGGTGCGGAACAGATGATTACAGCTCTGGACTTGTGAAACTCACATTTCAATGTGACTCAGCTCTGTTCATTTGAGGTGGCGCCTCAAGACTGAGCCATATAGAGCGATCCTGAATAAGTGGGAGATGTCATGACTTGCACATGAAAAAGATTACAGTGAGTCAGAAAGGATAGTAGACTTGGAGTGGAATCATGGAATGTTTACAGCACAGAAGGAGGCATTCAGCCCATTGTGTCTGTGCTGGCTCTCTGCAAGACCAATTTAGCAAGTCGCACTCACCTGCCCTTTTCCCATAGCAAATTCTCCCTCTTCAGGGACTTATCCAATTCTCTTTTGAAAGCCATGACTGAATCTGCCTCCACCACACTGTCAGGCAGTGCATTCCAGATCCTAACCACACGCTGTGTAAAAAAAAAGTTTTGCGTCATGTCAGCTCTAGTTCTTTTGCTATTCACGTTAAATTGGTGTCCCCGAGTTCTTGACCCTTCTGCCAAAGGGAACAGTTTCTATCTACTCTGTCTGGACTCTTCATGATTTTGAAGACCTCCATTATTAAATCCCCTCTCAATCTTCTCTTCTCTAAGGAGAACAATCTCAGCTTCTCCAATATATCTACGTAACTAAAGTTCCTTACCTCTGGAACCATTCTCGTAAATCTTTTCTAGACCCTCTCTAAAGCTGTCATATCCCTCCCAAAGTGTAATGCACAGAATTGGAGACAATACTCAGCTGAGACCAAACCAGTGTTTTATAAAGGTTCAGTATACTTTCCTTGCTTTCGTACCCTATGCCTCTATTTATGAAGCCCAGGATCCCATATGACTTTTTAACGGCTTCCTCAACCTTTCTTGCCACCTTCGACGATTTGCATACATATACCTCCAGGCTTCTCTGTTCCTGCACACCCTTTAAAATTATATACTTTATTTTATATTGCCTTTCATCCTTCTTCCTACCAAAACATATCACCTCACATTTCTTTGCGTTAAATTACATCTGCCACGTGCCCAACTATTCCACTAGCCATAAGACCATAAGATGTAGGAGCAAAAGTAGGCCATTCGGCCCATCCAGTCTGCTCCACCATTCAATGAGATCATGGCTGATCTGATAATCCTCAAACCCACTTTCCTGCCTTTTCCCCATAACCATAGATTCTCTTACTGATTAAAATCTGTCTATCTCAGCCTCGAATATAATTAACGACCCAGCCTCTACAGTCCTCTGCGGTAAAGAATTCCACGAGTTGGACTACTCTCTGAGAGAAGAAATTCCTCCTCATCTCTGTTTTATGTGGGCACCCGCTTACTCTGAGATTATGCCCTTTGGTCCTAGACTCTCCCACAAGGGGAAACAACCTCTCAGCATCTACCCTGTCAAGCCCCTTAAGAATCTTATATGTTTCAATAAGGTCGCCTCTCATTCTGCTAAACTCCAATGAGTACAGGCCCAACCTACTCAACCTCTCCTCATAAGAAAATCCCTCCATCCCCAGGATCAACCTAGTGAGCCTTCACTGGGCTACCTCCAATGCCAGTATATCTTTCCTTAGATACGGGGACCAAAACCGTTCACAATATTCTAGGTGTACTCTAACTACTGCCTTGTATAGTTTTAGCAAGACTTCCCTATTTTTACACTCCACTCCCTTTGAAATAAAAGCCAACATTCCATTTGCCTTCCCTGTTACCTGCTGAACTTGTAGCTTTTTGGGATTCATGCATGAGGACCCCCAAATCCCTCTCTGCTGCAGCTTTCTTCAGTCTTTTTTCATTTAAATAATATCCAGCTCCTCTATTCTTCCTGCCAAAGTGCATAACCTCACATTTTCCCACCTTCTATTCCATCAGCCACGTTTTTGCCCACTCACTTAACCTGCCTATATCCCTCTGTAGACCCTAAGGGCGGAATTTTCCGAACCCGCTGGTGGCGGGCATGAGAGGTGGCATTTGGGGAAAATATGGCACGACCCACTTCACGACGGCGTGAAGGCAGGTTGCGATCACCCGCTCAGCCTGCCGATAGCGGGCCGCATCTCCCACCATCGGTCGGCGGGGAGCTAATAGTAATATATTAGCATATAATTAAATGGCCATCCCATCAGGCTCTTGGAACCCTGCCATATCATCTGTCCATGTCGGCGGGAAAGCACGCTGACGTGTTTCACAACAGCACACAGCACTTGGCGGCCTTCACTTTAGGGGAACTGAGGTGAGGGAGCAGCAGCGTTCTCCACAGCTCGCCCGTTGTTTACAGGCCTCAGGGGCACCGGGGGGCTGGGGAAACTGATGCCTGGCCCCGAAGGTGACTGCTGAGGGGGGGAGATAGTGCCCGGGGGCAAGTGCTGGCCAACCTCGGATGTGAATGCTGAGAGGGGGTTGGAGGGGGAGGGTCAAGTAATGCACTGGCACTGCACCCCGCGCACTGGAAGTCGAGGTGGGGGGCAGGGTAAGTGAAGGAAGTGGCCATGCATTAGGGACACGTGTATAAACTGACCATGCCTCTGCAACTAAGACAGATCAGGCACAGCCACAGTTATATGGTTAGGTTCAGGATCCTAGCCTGTCCGCCCATGCAAGCAATGTGGAGGCACCAAAGGGCCATCAAGCGCATCATACCTTACCCCCACTCCCCTCTGGCACAGACTTCAAGTCCGCCACTACTTTATTGGACCGAGGAGCAGTTGGGCTGCACACATTGTACAATCTCCTCGCCAGCACTGGCCATGTAACAGTCACTGCTGGAGGTGCTCACAGCCCCTTGCAATCTCAACATCCTGGTTTGGACCAGTGTCCCCCATGTCGCAGGTTGACAGAGCAGCCATGCAGCGCACTCATCTCTGGCCATCCGAGGGGTGACCAGCACTCTCCGGGAAGTGATAAGGGGTGGTCACACAGGGCCAGGAAAGGTGCTAAGTACAGCCATGATAACCATATCTCTCTCTGTTTCATGCTGCAGGAGGACCACGTCAGGATCATGGATCCTGGTGACCTAGCTGTGTGCCTGATGGCCTACAGAGACCGTAGAAGACAGAGGAGAGAGTGACTGAGGCATCTGGCCGTGCACAGGCAGGAGCAGGAACCTCATGAAGAAGGGGCAGCAGGGGCTCCCGCACATGCTGCCCAGGAGCATCAGTGAGCTGTGGCTGGTCAGTGCCTAGTGACACCCAGGGTCTATAGACGCAGCCTGCCATTCTGCAGATGACCAAGAACCAGTGTCGCCGACGACTGCGCATGTCTAGGGACCTGGTGGCTCACATCTGCCACTTACTGGAGGACTTGGCGCCACGGGGACATGGAGGGCATCCACTGCCAGTGGCTGTGAAAGTGACCGTGGTGCTCAATTTCTATGCCAGTGGCTCCTTTCAAGGCTCCACAGGTGACCTCTGTGGGATTTCACAATCCGCCACCCACAAATGCATCCAGGAGGTCATGGATTCCATCTTCTCCATGCACACAACTTTGTGCATTTCACCCAGGACCAGGACAGCTAGGATGCGAAGGCCATTGGATTCGTCTTGATCCCGGGATTCCCAAGGGTGCAGCATGCAATTGACTGCACTCATGTGGCGCTCAGGTCTCCATCGCTACACTCAGTGACTTCATCAACCGCAAAGGCTTCCACTCACTGAACGCACAGGAGGATGATGACAACATGCATTGAGGACACTCCATAGATCTTCATATAGCCTCTAAGAATGTCTGACTCCTGTCTGGCCGAGGGCAGCTCGCTTGCGCTCCATGATCAAGGCCATCTCAGAGACACAGCCATGAAACTTTAGATGCATCTGATGCTGTGTCTGCTTTCAGCACCTCAGCCCTTCAGGAGCTGGTGCACAGCATCACTGGACACAGATGCTGGTATGATGGGGGCCAGCCCCACCTTAAAGGTGCTGGGAGCACACAGGGAGAATGAGAGGACTCTGTGGTGCCTGCTCTCTACATTCTGGCAGCAATGACCAGCACTGCCGAGGTGCAGGCATCAGTAATGTTTCCAGGGAGTGTGAGGCTGGACCATCACTGTGGTCTGAAGGCCGCAAAGAGCACAGGGAAGAGGCCCTGGACTGAGACACCTGCCTTTTATCTTTTGCAGGAAGGTCTCACATCTGAGTGACAAGAACACTGCTCATCAGAACAAGGAGCCACAGACAGGGAGACATTCTTAGGAGTTTATTGACAATAGTGAACAGTATATACAAGTGATCAACACCCGTGGGCAGGCTGTGCAACTAATTTTACCTAACTTTCCTAACCCTGCCGCTACGTCTTGGTGCTCCCTGGACATCCACAGCGGAGGTGGAGGCAGTCTGCTGACTGTGACGCCCTGTCTGTGATGACTTTGGCAGGCATCCTCTGGAGGGCCGAGACTTGGAGGGCCCCGGCCTGCCTTCGGGATCTTCCTGTGTGGCAGTGGCACCCACCTTGGCCTGCGAAGCTGGATCTGCGTAGGTCATAGGAAGATAGGATTCAGATGGGCCGGTCACTCCCAGAGTCACCTGGGTGGATGGCCCTGTAATGTCCATCTGCTAATCCTCCTCCCTATGGGTGCCCAAGGGCCCCTGGCTGACTCCGTGAGCGGAAGGGGTAGCTGGAGTGAGATTGAGCTGCCCAGCACCCCTCTCGTGTACACACTGTTGGAGGCCAATATGGCAACAGCGATGGTGTTGAGCTTGCACAGCAGTGCAGGGTGATGTCCTGGACCAAAGTCTCCATGATGGCTGCCATCCTGCTAGCGTTGACCTTGGTGCATTGGCATCCCAGTGCTATCACCTTAGACTGAAGACGGACGGACTCCTCCATCATGACTTGCAATCTGAGGAGTGCAGCGGACATCTCTTCCTGATATTCCCGAGCTTGCCTTGGCAGCTCCAGCAACTGTGACATGATCAAGTCCAGAGGCTTGTCATCTGACTTGGACTCAGTAACATTCTGGCGTCCAGAAGTCCTCCAAGTCCTGAGGACCCGGGAAGTCCCTGCCTCTGCCTGCTGTGGATCATAAAGTGCAATGTGCTCACAGATTGTGATCCTGAGGCTACTCTAAAGCTAGGTCCCACCAAGGTGTGTGTCTCTGCGCTGGTGGAAGGTGTGGGTAAATGCTGTGATGGGACTTCAGGGAGTGTGCCTTCAGATTCCTCCTATGAGGTTTCTTCAGGGCTTGATTGGAGGTCCTGGGTCATGGACTCTGTCGGCTGTTTCCCAGATGTGCCTGCACAAGCAAGGGAGATAATTAGTGCGTGGCAGTGGCCTGTGAAACAGGACACATCACTCACAGCATGGTTGTCTGATGTATGTTGCACTGCTGGATCCTCACTTGGTAGAGCAGCGCCAACCTCACCATCAGTACAGGGCCAGTCCCAGTCATCGCCAGCCAGCTGGATGGCTCTGTTTTCGAATTTTGTCAGAACTTTGATTCCGGCATCCCTCCATCTGTCTGTAACCTTTCCCTCCTGTTGTGAGAGAGTTTGTCCTGAATGGATAGAGATGGGGAGAGTGTATCAGGATGCCTGCCAGACCAGATGATAAGTATGCCTGGCCTGTGTGGGTGGTGAGTGGTCCCATGGATGGGATGAGGACAATGATGGTGTGTGTGAAAGACTGAATGGTGATGTCACTTGCACTGACAGTGAGTGAGGACCCTATGGATGTGTGCTGAGTTTATGAGTGTGTGAGTTGGGAGTAATGAAAAGAGTGACTTACCCTGGCAGAACGGAAGAGATCATTCATCCTTTTGGGGCACTGGGTGGCTCTCCTCCTCTGCAGGGCATTCGCACTGACCACCGCTGCCACCGCCTCCCAAGCCGGGTTGGTGATATTGCTACCCATCTTGCGGCCAGAGTGGGGGTACAGCACATCACGGCGGGCCTCCACGGCATTCAGCAGTTGCTTGAGGGACCCGTTGTTGAAGCAGGGGGCTACAGTCTTTTTGCCTTTGCTGGCCATGTCTCCCAGAAAGCGGTAGTGAGCTGGTCGTGATAAGTGCTTTGTTGGCGACCGGCGTGATGCAACAGTGGGGCGATGGCGGGTGGGCAAATGAGAGCCCGCCCATCATGGTAACAGCATGTTTCCTGGGAATGCATAAATAATAAGGCGGGCTCAGGAAGATAGGGCGTGAAAACCCGCCATATTCGTCAGTGGTTAGGACTCCATTTTACCAACCTACTACCGCACTTAATGCAACTCTGGGAAAAATCTACCCTTTGTGTCATCCTCACCACTCGCCTTCCCACCTACTTTTGTGTCATCTGAAAACTTGGCGATAGTATATTCATTTCCCTCATCCAAGTTATTCATATATATTGTAAATAATTGTGGCCCCAGCACTGATCCCTGTGGCACTCTACTAGTTACAGGTTGCCATCCTGAAAATGCCCCCCTTATCCCAACTCTCTGTCTTCTATTCCATGTCCTCTTGAAGCCTATCACTGTCCTCCTCACAGTTCATAATACTTCCAAGTTTTGTGTCATGCGTATTTTGAAATAGTGCCCAGTACATTGAAATCTCGGTTAATATCAAGAAAAGTAGCAATCCTACTGTTCTTCTTCTTAAAAATAGCATTTGAACTTGAAGTCAAGGCAGCCAAAAATTATTTGCATGCTAGAAAGGCATCCAGAGTTAAAAAAATGACAACAGAGGTAATCAATAGTGGAAATATAGTGGCAAAAGTGCCAATACATCAAGGGTTAGGCACAAGAATTCATGTACTAGAGAGATCATAACAAAGTTACCAAAAATGTCAGCTCTATCAGATGGCAGTAACTGCTGTTGTGTGATTTTACCATATCAGACTTAGCAAAGGTATTTATCTTGCTGTGAATTGGCTCAGTAACACAAAAGATAAAGAAACGTGAAAAGCAACAGTTAAATATAGAAGTGGAAAACTATTCAATTAAGAGAGCTATTGCCGAGAATAAAGAGGAATGCCATTCATTTCATCAAAGGCATTTGACACCCTAGGTGACTTTGCAAGTAAACTTTACACTATAATGATATTTCTTAGATATTCCTAAACAGCAATAAGGAGCTCCAGGATAGCGTAGAAAGTTGCAAAGTGGAGAATGAAGAACAGTGTAGTTTGAAGAAAAAACAGGTATGTCCCATTACTTTTTCCATTTGAATTGGCAGTAGACCTGATAATGCAAAGAAAAAATACAATGAATTCATGAAACAAAACAATAAACAATTGGAGGTTTAGGCACAAAACTTCCGACATCTGGGTCATCGGAGATTTGACATAAGGGAAATGCATGTCAGGGGCCCACGGAAGTCTTGACGCACACACCATACACGGAAATTGCCTGGAAATTGTCAACTTCTGATGGGCTGATTTCTGTTGCCCAGGATCCTCTATGAAAGTCTGCAACACTGAGCTCAGTGTCAAAGACATGGGCCAGATATGCGGGACTTACCCGGATACTTACCCAGGAAACGTCACACTGACTAATACCTGGTCTAACTCAGTAATTAGCCAGTGTAACTGAACTGACCCTCCCGCCAATCACCCTCCTGACCAACTACCACTAACCCAATTAACCCCAGACCTGAATTGACTATCCTCCCCAACCCGACTACCCCCCACCTAACTGACCCCCGCCGTCCCAAGTTGAATACCCTGCTCCCCGGATCCGATCCTACAATTCTCCCACTTGACTACCCCTCCCACCTGACTACCCCCTCAACTGACCTGACTACCACACCCCACCTACATCACCCAACAACACCCCAACTCGACTACTCCACCACCTGACTACTCACCCAGACCCAGCCCAACCACCCCCCCCCACCACCTAGCCCCCCACCACCGATCCAACCCAACTACCCCCTCACCACCTGAACTAAATACCCCCAACCCGACATACCACTCCCCCACCTGACTACCCCGACCCAACTCGACCACGCCACCGCCACTTAGCATCCCCCCAATCCAACCCAACTACCCCCCCACCTGACCTGATTATCCCACCACCTGACCACCCCCAACCTGAACCAACTGCTCACTCACTCACTCACTCACCCATTCACTCACCACTCATCCACTCACGTACTCATGCACTCACTAACCCATACTCATTCATTAAAAGACTCAAGACCTTTAAAAGCCTTGCTAAATACAGCAGCTACTGTCATAAAAAGGGGGCGCATCCTCTCCTTCCTCTGACTCCTACACTGGTCTTCCCTGGAAAAGGCTTCACTGGTCCATTTCTTCTTCCGCCAGGTTGACAAGTCCCAGTTGAAAATGGATAGTATCGTCGAGTCAGAGAAAACATAGGGTGGGCAGCGGGAAGGTCTGGGCCAAAGAGTCACAATTAGCATTAATGTAATTCGACATGTATAATGTAGCATCTTTATAACACAGGTATTCCTTCTCTCTAAGGAAAATCATAAACTTAGGAAAGTGCTATGATTTATAGAACTATTGTAATTCACTCTCTATAATTGTGAAACAATCACAGATGAGGCTGAGAGCTTGTAAAAAATGTATAAATTTTATAAACTAGGTTTAAATGATGAAAGTTGTACATTGTGCATTATTATTCAAGGGGCAGTGGCACAAATGAAAATTGTACTTTATCCAGCTACTTTAAAGAATTATCTGGCATACTCTACTGACATTAGGATTGCGAAAATATATACCTGGGATACATTGTGGTATACTCAAAGGAATAAAATGAGGGAAGCAGACTGTGGTAACTATGGTTTTTATCTAATGTGTAATATACCTTTAAGAAGGATGTTATTACGGGAGACCACATGACCTTGTGTAACCAATAGTGGAGTAGTGCGGGCTAACTTGTAGTTAGTTGGTAGTTAGTTGGAAGTCAGTAGTCTGATAAAGAGTTTGATGTGGAAACACCCTTGTACCGTGTAAGTAAACAGCACGTGTTCCACCTAAGAAGTGCCTGCAGAACTATTCTATCTATCTAAACTCGGTCACCCCGCAACAAGCAAGCATGACTCACAAGTCGCCACACAAACCTGTCTTGCAACACTGTCAATCGTTAGTTTCTGCATTAAGGTGTTTAAAATGAAAACAAAATGTTCTATTTTACAGCACAGATGCAATTCACCATAAAAGACCAATTAATCAAAAAATGTAAATTCAAAAATTCTTTTGCTACTCACACATTAGGATGACTGGCAACTCAATGGAAATACAGACTTAGTTTGAGGGCTCCAACAGATTTCATTCAAAAAAAATTAATTCCCAAAAGGACCTTGGATTTTGATTTTCAGTTGCAGTTAAGTCACTCATATGTCTTTGTAAACAGTTATTTCCTTTTACCCCAGGCTAGTTAGCTCAGTTGGCTGGATGACTAGTGTATAGTTCAGAATAAAGCCAACAGTGTGGGTTCAGTTCCTCTTCCAGATAAGGTAGACTTGGGGCCTATCCCTAGCTTAATGCAGAGTTGTGTCCCTCAAGCTTTACACTGGAGAGATTCCTACAGTCCCTTGTGGGCAATTGCTATTTACCTACCTATGTAATTCACTTACTGATAGAAATCACCTTAGATATGTATAACCAGGCATCAAAAACTGGGCAGAATTTTGGGAGCCCACAGGGGGTTGGGGTGGAGGTGGACGGGTCAGGAATTCCCTGCCGTTGGCTGTTGTGTCAGTTTGCCAGCAAGGTCCTGCCTCCTGGTTATTTTTAAGGAGACCAGGTCAGGGGCGAGATGGCTACCTGTCTGTGTTGAGTCTTTCAGTGCTGGAGGTCCTCCTCTTGGTCCTCCTTTCAACCTTAATTGGACAGTGAGTGTGGTCCCTGGCCATTAACTCGTCAATCCAGCAAAATCGTATTTGGTGTGTCAAGCTGATGGTGTGCAGGGTTTGGACCTGGAAATGATTCTGACATCAGGTTCCTGACCCCAAAACCAAAGTCCTGTTCAACATATCCAGACCAATACATCTGGACTTCTTTGATTGCCTGACAGTAGAACTTCCAAAGCCATCATCTGTGCTGAGTAGTAACCTAAATTTTGTAAAAGAGATGGACAGATGAAACATTATAAAGACACAATGAAGGCTACCTTAAAATATAGCAATACTAACCCTGACACCTGTGAAGACACAGTCACCGACGCATCATGGTGGCCCCAGCTCTGAATATGAAGTATCGAGATTGCACAATCTAGCTGTTGCTGTGAATACCTAGTCTGTGGTTTATATGTTTTAAAATAATACTTTTAGTTTTAGGAATTGAAGTTTCACTGTATAAAATGGGATAAATGCAATTAAAGCAAGCTTAGAGCCTATTACACTTAAAAGGTTGGAGCCATGTTGCCTTAAGAGGTTAACAGCTAGAAAAGAAAAGCTAATTAAAATGCTGGGTTTTAAAGATTACTAGAAGACCTCAAAAAATAGTCGCTCCAAAGGTAACTGATGCCTGTTTAATTAATTCAGAAAAGATATAGCTGTAAAACAGCAGGTGGGTTTACTTAGCTGAAGATCTGGAGACATGATGTCTGCAAAGCTTGCAGTAATGGCAGTCCAGAGGGATGTTTTTATTTTGGGAGGGCAAACTAAATTAGTTTAAAGGTGTTCAGTAAATCCTGAAAGGTTGTAAAACCGATTTACTTCATCAGATCAAAGAAAAAAATTACAAATGAGGGATAATTAACCTAAAGGTCAGTTTGAAAACAGCCCTGGGCAGGCTATGTCATTATGGTGATGGGTGGAATTTAGGGAGATTCTATGGTTTCAGTTTATCTCGGTGTTTGCTGAGAGAGTTGTTAGTTGCGGTTTGGACCTGATGCAGTTCACAGCTCACTGAGAGAAGTTAGCCAAAGTAAATGACAGTTAGATAGACCTGCACTGTAAGTGGAGTAAAACACTAACTTCATCTCGACCATGTGGAATGTGGATGAGACTTAATATGAGTTTGAATCTTGTAATGGAACAGAAGCTGGAAAATTGCCTTGACTGAAGCTAGTGAAAGCAGGTGTCTTATTGCAAAAGAAAGTAACCAGTAGATCAGCTTCGAAATATTGGAAAAGTAACCAGAACAAGAGACTGAGGTCTCTACAGTCAAGAGAGAGTGAATGAAAGTTTTACCTCTGAGAATGAGGAGAATTCTCCAAAGGACTGTGATATACCTGGGGGTGGTCCCTATAGTCGTAAATAACTTTAGGATTGATGTGTCTTACAAACGACTTCTTGGGAGAAGTAAAAGGTAAACCTGAGTGCATAATATAACTAGTTATAAACCATATTGTTAAGTCAATAGTGCTTGTTTTGGTTAAGTCCTTTACATACAATAAAGTTTGCGTTTTGTTTAAAAAAGTGAAATCTTGTGGTATAGTTCTATTGGTTAAAACAAGGTGCTTGGATTTCTATTGAAATGTTAATAGTCCCTAACTGAATCACAACACTGCTCAATACCTGGCACTCAAGTCAAATCATCTACCCACCTCATGTGGCTATCAATGCAATATGTGCAGCCATGCATAGGTGTCCAGGATTGGGCTTTACTCACATCTGTACACCCATAGCAGAGGCTTAGGGCTGTATTTTCATTGAAGAGATGGGAATTGGGAGGTGGCGTCTTTTCGGGGTTGTGAATCCACCCTGGATGGAAACAGGCGCTGCTTCTGATTTTGGTGGAGGTGAGGGGTTAGTTGGTGAGGGATTGGGAGTGGTGGTCAATGAATGATGGGGGGTGGGTGGGTGAGCGAGAATAGAGGCAGGGCACCAGGGAAGTGGGCCATGCTTTGGCCCTACTAGGCAGCAAAGAATCTGTGCCTCCATATTGGCCAGGGCAGACTGAGAGCTGAAACCTGGGATTGGGTCGGAAAATGCTGATCTCATTAAAATTTTAGTTCTCTGTAATAGGTTTTCTTCAAAGCTTCCACTTTTCTCAATCAATTAAAAAAATGTTCATGCTGGTCTCGACAGGCTGTCGCTGTTCAGCTTCACACAGTTCCCAATGGCTGCCCTACCCCATGAAAATCTTGTTAGCTGAGAAGGCAAGCTCTTAAGGAGCTGCTTAAGCACCTTGCTGAACCTAATTAAGGATGCGGGCAATTTTGCTTCCTTGCTGTCTGCCTGCCGTCGCGAAAATCGGCAGAGTTGGGAACGGAGGTGGGATGTCATGACACATGACATTGGCGCCTTTGTTCTTTAAACAGTTGTCTGCCTCTGTGCTGACCCAAATCAGCACATTAAAATCTGGCCCTTCAAGACTTATCCTTTGACCCAATGAGAGATTCCCCCGAGTATATATTAAAGAAAGGTAGACTCACATTTACCATTGTGTCTTTCATGCCTTTAGGCTATTTCAAAGCGCTTTACAGCCAATGAAGTACTTGTGAAGTGTAGTCACTATTGAAATGTAGAAAACACGGCAGCCAATTGGCGTACAGCAAGCTCCCACAAACAGCAATGTGACAATGACCGGATAATCTGTTTTAATGATATGACAAGTGCCCTGTCTCTGTATCAGTGGCAAAGTGATGATTGAAAGTTGAAACAAGCCAATAAAATATGGTAACCCCAGAAACAGTAGCAGAAACTGAATGAACTATACCAGGAAGCTGATAATGGGACAGCTGAAAAACTTATTTTACTGTCTCCTCTTTCAAGTGGAGTTGCCTTATCTTAAATAGACCAGATCAGGCAAGTCAGTTGCTGCCTATTAATAATTGAAGAAGGAGGGAGGGTTTGGAGAATAGCTTCAGTAAAACTATTCTCCGAACTGTATAATTAAAAATAAAATCAGGCCAGCATCATCTCCATTCATTTTAATTGAGTCTATCAATTTCTGCCGAAGAACAATTATTTTGTATCCCCAGTCACATTGCACTAACCTTATACATTATAGGGGCACGACAGAAAGATTCTAGTGACTAGGCCTGAATGCTGATTAAGTGATGCCTGGTGCAGGCAAAATTAAAACAGGCACTGAAGGAGATGAGTCAATCATTTTAAATATAATGTTGTTCTCAGTCGGAGTTAACTCCTTGTATAATGAGTTCCTCCAGATTAGCATCTCGGTGGACCTGTAATAATAGCTTCATGCAGATAAATAGGGCAGACACATCATGCCTGCAGTCTACACCAGCAAATTGGCTTGGGCTCATTAGGCCTGACTACATCAAGTGTAAGTATTAAAATTGGGCCCAACTATTGTATAATTCTCTTATCTTGTCCATGATGTATATTGCATTTGGATAGTGAACAGATAGAGAAATAAATGAAAGGTTGTGTTTTGGTTTACAAAGTATGAAATACAAGGAAAAGGAAGTCAGATTTAAAACATGGTGCAACGACGGCATTACATGATTGTTGGCCTAGAGCTCTCCATTGGTTAATGCCATTTTCCTTTTTTTCTCTATCTTGATAAGTATGTTATTGGGTTCCAGAAGAGCTGTAAATAGAACCACGGAAATATCAAAAGCATTAAGAATAGAATGCAAAAGCCTATAATCTTCAGGATATAGTTTTCCCACATCAGTCAGTTGACATTTTTGCATATTTTTCAGAGCATGGGCTTCTGGTTCATCTTCAGGCCTACGTTTTGCAGTTTTGCAAATTTTGGGGGGGGATCTTGTGTTTTGTAGGTCTGACTAGTTGGTGACTGCAGGTTACGACCCTGCCAACATAATTAAATGGGCAGGCATCTCACTCTGAATAATTTCTTATTTGATCACTTTAGAAAGGGAAAAGAGAGAGGATTGGAGGACATTTGGATGATGAACACATCTGGAAGTTATCCGGCTATATTGCTCCGCCAGTCAATCTGAGGTAGTAAAATTGCCTGGCACAAACCTTGGGCCTATTTTTGTAGAGTAAAGTGCTAATGGTTATGTGAATGAGACAATCATGTTAATAATGATGTAAACATGATATCAGAGTCAGTTGGGCAAAAGGCTCCAAGAGAGCAAGACACAGAATAGTCTGTGCCCAAAGAACCAGCTACTTACCACGAGGTATTTGTGAATAGTATAAATAAGTGGTTTCAAGAAAAGATATACACTGTCATATATAGAGTAAGTAAAACCTCATCAAAACATGGTGGCAATGCAGAAGGCTACAGTTTAAGAAGCTGAGACCACAAATTGATAATCCATGGGGGAAGACCTTGAAACAGGTCAACTTTGCAATGAAGAAGAACAAAACTAAAACACATCTTAGTGGGGGACAGTGAACCAGTCAGGATGTCGGCAGCCATTGAACAGCCGGTACGCACACCACAGCGCTGCCAACACATCAAGGTTCCATAGCATGGACAACGATGGGAGCTCCAGAAGTAACAGTTTGAAAGGTTCTGAACAGCTTTGGGCTTACAAGAAAAGGCACAAAACTGCCATGTCTGTACCCTTCCATATGCAATTGGGGCCATAGCTGATGATGTTCTAGTGAGACAGAGTCAAGGAGACCTCGCCATCCTACGAGGAGGTTATGAGGGCCTTCGATAATTACTTCAGCCCTAAGTAGAATCTAGTCATTGAACGGGCGAGATTCAACCAAAGGAGCCAAAGTCCCAATGAATCCATAAATTAATTTATTACCAACTTGTATCAACTGACCAATAGTTGCGGCTACAGAGCTTTAAAGCATGAGTTAACTCATGACCAAATCGTAGTCGGCGTGCTTGAAGATATGCTGTCCGAATTTTTGCAATCCAAAGAGGATTTAACATTAGAAAAGGTCGAACACTTTGCAAGGCAGGCGGAGTTGTGACAGCAGAATCGGGGTGTACTTCGGGGAAACATCGAGGCTCGGTAGTGGTTGATCCAGTATGTAGGCCCAAAATCAGGAGCCCAGCCCACCTAAAAACCTGGAAAAAAGCCCACCAAAACTGCCGAAGGGGTGGAGAGAACCTTTTCACCTATGTTGAAGTGTTCCAGGTACAGCACTAAAAAGGAGCATCACCGCGAAGACTGCCCAGCAGGGGGAGCCGAATGCTTTCTCTGTGGCAAGCCGAGACATTTTAACCAATTCTGGAGATCTAAAGTTCAATTTAAGGGAAGAAAGCTGGAACAAGCTTCCAACAATTCCAAAGTCCATGAAATACAGCATTCCAGCCTGATGATTTCCTGGGAGAAATCAATTTTTTAAAATTCATTCACGGGACATGGGTTTCACTGGCATCACTAGTTGCCCTTGAGAAGGTGGTGGTGAACTGCCTTCTTGAGCAACTGCAGTCCATCTGGTGTAGGTACACCCACAATGATGTTAGGAAGGGAGTTCCAGGATTTTGACCCAGCGACAGTGAAGCAAGGGCGATATATTTCAAAGTCAGGATGGTGAGTGATTTGGAGGAGAACATCCAGGTGGTGGTGTTCCCATCTATCTACTGCCCTTGTCCTTCTAGATGGTAGTGGTTGTGGGTTTGGAAGGTGCTGTCTAAGGAACCTTGGTGAATTCCTGCAGTGCATTTTGTAGATGGTACACACTGCTGCTACTATGCGTCGGTGGTGGAGGGAGTGAATGTTTGTGGATGTGGTGCCAATCAAGCGAGCTGCTTTGTCCTGAATGGTGTCAAGCTCCTTGAGTGTTGTGGGAGCTGCGCTCATCCAGGCAAGTGGGGAGTATTCCATCACACTCTTGACTTGTGCTTTGTAGATGGTGGAGAGGCTTTGGGGAGTCAGGAGGTGACTTACGCGTCACAGGATTCCTCGCCTCTGACCTGCTCTTGTAGTCACAGCATTTATATGGCTAGTCCAGTTCAGTTTCTGATCAATGGTAACCCCCAAGGATGTTGATAGTGGGGGATTTAGTGATGGTAATGCCATTGAACATCAAGGGGCGATGGTTGGATTCTCCCTTGTTCAATGATTCCGATAAGCAGTTCTGTGCTGTGGAGGTAGATGTCCAAGGATACAGAACAGAATTTAAACTGTGCACCAGGGCTGGGGTCACAGTCTTATCAGACAAATTGGACTGGCTTAAGGAAGTAGCAATCCAGCATCTAAAATAAAGGTACAGAGCCCAGAGGGCACAGACGTTGGAGTGAAAGATCAGTTCACCACAAAGCTCACTACATGAAGATAAAGAAATTAACAAAACTCTTTATATCTTACAGAACCAGCAAATTTCCCTACTCTGCACGTTTACAACTTGGTCTTCTACAAAAGATTGTTGAGGTAACAATTGAGGACGACAGAGCAATACTCAGGGATGAATTTCCAAAGTTGTTTCGAGTACTGGGAAACCTCAAAACTGTAGCAGGAATTGAAGTTGACTCATTACGCTGTGAGCTGGTCTTTATTGCAGATACACCATCCATTGGACCATAGGAGGAGATTGCAGATCTCTCACTTCCCTTTGAAAAGAGGCTAGAAGAGGCAGAAACAGGAAGCACTAAACAAGACAGGGACTAGAGCAGCTTCTAGACCTTGGTTGGCTCTTCCAGAACAGAGTTCAAGTGAATGAAAATGTCACAGATGCACTTGATCTGTTGGAAGAAGAGGTTCTAGATCTTACAGCATTCTTTGACTCTACTGCCAATGCCTCTGAAGCCTTTGTTGTCTCTTTTAAGCACAATCATCCTTTTGTTGAAGAAAGTAATAAAGAGGTGAATTTGTCTACTTATCCCACTGAGCCCACCAATGACATGCATCAACATTTGCTTGCAGCCAGCAGTAAGCTCCAGGGAAAAATGGGATGCTTAACTCCAAGGTGGATCACACCAATAGACAAAGTTTAGAGGTTATTCATTTGTACAAATGTAAGCTGCAGCTCACACTTGAATCACACCAGCAAGCCATGGATACACTCAAATCTTCTTTCAGTAAAGAAGCAGAGGCCCAAACTACAGAATCTCTACAGCTGACGAGTGCTACGCAGGAACTTCATACGGATCCAGATCTGGAGGCTTGTTCCATTGTTGGTGATGGTGCAATGCTACTTTCTCATGCTAAGCCCACGATTCCATTGTCTTCCACGGAGCGGCCTCGCGCTGATACAAGTGTGGATATGATGCCACTGCCTACAGAAAGTGAAAATCCCACCCTGGAGTAGTAGGGAAGTCTTCTTTTCCTCATATCCCTCATATCCTGCAGTGTCTTCAAGACATTCTTCATTTTCCTTCTCATCTACCCCATTCTTTCATGTCTCAGGTATTGAACATCTCTCTTTGTCACAGCAGCGGGAATGATACAACTGTGAAGTTCTTCACAGGAGGTGAAAATGTTTCATTTTCTCAAGCCGGTGCTTTCACCTTTTCCATGTGTGCAACACAGAAGAAGATTACACAGAGAATTTCAGTTTGTTGTCTTCCTTTTCAAGGGATTGTAATTGTTCGTTCGGGTCCTGAAAATTTCTCTCTTGAATCAGTTTTTCCTTGATTAGGTTGCACAGCCTTTACATTCAGGTCATCATAAGAGTCACAGCACCAGCTGTCATGAGAAGTTGCTATCCCACTCCACCAATGTGTTTGCCTTCCAAGGAGAAGATAACGGAACCCATACATTGGACACATCCTCCAAGAGAACTGAAAACACTGTTGGGGATTGGTGCCTTTGGCGACAGTGACCTGGAGGCGGGGGGAGCGGGGAAGGTAGGAGTTGAATGGAAGTTGTACTTCATACATGAGGTTAACAGATGGCAGGAATGTAATATAATTAGTTTAACAAAACAAGGTAACAATTTTGAGATTATACTGGGGGGAGATGTAGAGCAAAGGGTTAATGTTTATGTTAATAAGATAATGATGTTAATGATAATGTAAGCATGACATCGGAGTCAAATGGCAAAGAGGCTCCAAGAGAGCTAGACACAGGATGGTCTGTGTCCAGAGAACCATGTACTTACTATGAGGTCTTTGTAACTAGTGTAAATAAACAGTTTCAAGAAAAGCTGTACATTGACTATCTCCAAGTCACACATGGAGTAATTAATTCTTCATCAAAACAGTTTGCAATTCTGGAATAAGCAGCTGAAAACAAAGAGTCACATTTTCCCTTGTGCATCTACAAAAAGGTAGGCATATGAGGTTTAGGAGAACAACATTAGTAGAAAGTTATCCAAAGCCCATTTGTACTGCTATTTACCTAAAATGTGCTCTCAGAAATTTCCAGGGATCTAGGGGAAGAGCAGAGGAATGAGATTAATTGGGCAGTTCTCTCATAGAACTGGTAGGGGTATGCTGGACCAAATGACTTCACACTAAGCTGTTTGATTCTATTATAGATGAGAGGGAGGTGGGTTACACCCGAGGTAAACTCTCCACACCCATTGTTCTCCAACCTACAATCCTAGGCACTGCTATTTATACATGTCTGGTGAGACCTGTTGTTCCTGTTTCCACTTCATTGGAATTATGTAGTCTCTCTTTAAGCCTTGGCTTCATATCAGTTTCATGAGGACTTAAGAACATAAGTAATAGGAGCAGGAGTAGACCATATAACCTGTTCACCCTGGTCTCCCATTCAAAATTATCCTGGCTGATCTTTGGCTTCAACTCCACTTTCCTACCCTCTCCCTTATCCTTTGATTCCCAGAGAGACAAAAATGGGCAGGATTTTTCATGCCCACTGGCGCCGCGCGTGATTGGCAGTGTGAGCAGACAATGTGGCAAGAAGGCCAAAAATCAGTTTCATGATGTCAGAAAGCAGTTTGCAATCATCCACTCTGCCGGTCAATGGCAGGCCGCATTTCCCACATCGGGAACCTCATTTCAATATATTTGCATGCCATTATAAGCCCATCCCACCGGAAGCATCTCCCCATGCTGGATCATTCCCACATGGCAGGAAAACACACCAGTGCAGAACACATCTTGGCAAGTGTAACTTGCAAAAGTCAAGACCTGTGGCCAAGGCCTTGCTCACATCACAGACGTCAGGGAACAGAAGATGCTGGAGCCTGACAGCAACAGCACACTGGAGGAACATCCATCACATGCTGGGTGGATTCTCATGAACATGGTTCCACTGCGAAGCAGCTCACAGAAGGTAGAAAGTCACCATTGAGGGTCTGCTCACAACCAATGATGGTCGAGAGGGTGGAGAGGTCGGTCCAGCTGTGTTTGGGAGAGGAAGATGTACCAGAGGGTGGGAGAGGAAGGCTTAGGATCAACTGAGAGGAAGGGGTGTCATTGGGGAGTAAGGCTGGGAGTGGGGGAAGAAAGGTGTCGGGGGGGTGAAGTTGGGAGAGAGGAACAAAGGTGTCGGGACGTAAGATTGGGAGGAGGGAACAAAGGGGTCGGGGGCGTGAGGTTGGGAGGGGGAACAATGGGGTCGGGGAGTGAGGTTGGGGGGGCAGGGGGTGGGCAGGGACTATGAGGAGAGGAGGGGCTAATGGGGAGAAGACAGCAACTAGGGAGGTGTAAGGGGGGAGGAAGATGTAAGGGAAGGAGTTCAGGGCGGAAGGAGTACAGAGAGGGGAAGGAGTCCAGGAGGAGGAAGGAGTCCAGGGGAGGAAGGAATACGGAGAGGGGAAAGAATCCAGGGGGAGAAAGGAGTTTGGGGGGTAGGAAGGAGTAAGGTTGGAGGAAGAAGTAAAAGTGGAGGGAGGAGTCCAGAGAGGGGAAAGATGGTGGAAGAAGTAAGGGTATCTGAAGAAGTCAGGAAGGGAGAAGGATTAAGGGCAGGGGTGAGAATGACCGAGGGCAGAGTAAGGTGGTGGGGTGGGAGAGTGAGAGTGTGACAGTATCAGTAGAAGGGACGGCGAGGATGGTTGGTGAGGACTCGGAGGCGGACACGGACCCTGGGGGTGGGAAGGAGGAGGTTGGGGAGGTTAATGTGGATGGGGATGGGATTTTCAGAAAGGAAGGGAACATGCACGTTCACCTGGACATCCCCAAAGGATAAGGGTTGTGGCTGGTAGGTCATGGAGGGGAGGTGGAAGGTGATGCCGGGGGGTCGACAGCAATGGGGGAAAGGAAATGGGCGACTGGGGAAAGGGAAAGGGATGGGGGAGTGCAGGAAAAAATGTAGCACGACCATGCTTGCCAAATCGAAAGTGAAACCAGAGTCACGGTGAGCAAGATCAGGCGCTGCATGGGAGTGTGATCAGTGGGTGGACGGAGATGCAGATCAGCTCAGATAATCAACTGAAGATGAACCCCCGCAGGCAGCATTGAAAATGCTCAGGACGTTGAGATGAGTGTGAAACGAGAAGGATCCGCTTGCGTGGTAGAGTATTTGCATGAGGCTCTGAAAGGCCCTGCCGCACACATACTTCTCCCTCCAGAATCACTCATGGGTCGGCTGCGTGTAACCGAACTGCTAGTGGCGGGGGCGGGGGGTGGCGGGGCAGGAAATGCAGTGGGAGGACTTGTGAAGCCTGTCAATGAAGCTGAAAGACACCATTACACATTATTCAGTGAAAGTGAATATATTTCCAGATTGTAAAGTGACAAAATGTGTTCTCCCACGCAACCAACTGTGATCAGAATTTCTTAACTTTTGAATGCCTTAGACTTCTAGTTGCCACCGTGATATTTGCAGCAGGGATGGAGACAGCCTGTGTAACCGCTGGCTCTGTTGCCTCTGATGACTTTGGCATGGGTCCTCTGGAGAGCCGAGGCCTTGGGGGCCAGGCTGGCTTTGGCTGTCCCCCTGCGGACCAGCTGCTCCCTCTGCGGTGACTGAGGACGAGGTTGTGGGGGTCACAGGCAAAGGGGATTCAGAGGGAGTGGAAAACTTCTGAGATTCCTGAGTGGATAACCCAGGGGTATCCAGCTGCTACTCCTCCTCCATTTGAGTTCCCGGGGGCCTGGCTTGTCCCCTTGAGGGGAAGGAGCACCTGGAGGACATTGAGGTGCCCCAATTCCCTCTCGCGTTGCCACTGCAGGAACTCACCCATGGCTACCGCGATGGAGTACAGGTTTGTGTACATCTCTGCATTCTGCTGGACCAGGCTCTCCATGGCATCCACCATCCTCCCCATGGAGACCTGCATACACACACACACATGAGCACCACTTTATCAGAGAGCAGGTGGGAACACTCCTCCAACTCACATGCCTCTCTGGTGAGGGCTTCCAGCAGCTCTGCGTAATGTTCCCACGCTTTTTGCTGACTGTCCACGATGAGTTGGAAGGCCGAATCCAGAGACTCATCATCTGACTCAGACCTCACAGATGCCTCTTCCCCAGCAGTCCTCCAAGTGCCGGGGAGCTCGGCTGAACCTGCTTCTTCCGGCTGAGGACACGTGTTCATGTGGTGACCACCAGATTGTGACACTGAGCCTGCTCTAGACCTAGGTCCCACCAAGGTGTGTGTCCCTACACTGGTGGAGGGTGTGGGTAAGCGCTGTGTCGAGTCTTCCAGGCTGCTTATTTCCAGCTTTTCAATGGAGGAGGTGTCCTCTTGGCTGGAGGTGAGGATGTGGATGGAGCTGAGGGACTGGCTGGCTGAGGCAGAACTCCCTATGAACCAAAGTAGAGATAATTAGTGCATGACAGCAGAGTCAAAAGCAGGAGCGACAGCACTCACAGTTGCTTTGGGGGAGGGATGAGGTGGTGCACGATCCTCATGAGGGTGTTCACCACTGACCTCACCGTCAGCACGGTCCACATCCTCACCAGTCAGCACGATGGCATGCTCCTCAAAGTGAGTGAGGGGCCTAATGTGGGCCACTTCACCCCCGGGCTGGGACCTCTCCCTCTTGTTGTGAGTCAGCTTCTCCTGCATGAAAACAGATGGAGAGAGTGTGAGCAGGACACATGGCACTGCATGGAATATTTGTGTGGTGAGCGGAGCCATGGACAGGATGAAGATGTGAGCTCGAGATGATATGAGCCTGATGGAGATGTGAAGTATGAGAGTTAGTGACGTTATGCCTTGAAGTATGAGAACCTTATGGATGTGTGGTGAGTTTGTGAAGAGTGACTTATCCTGATGGAACGGATGAGGCCATTCATCCTGTTGCAGACTGGATGGCTGTCCTCTTTTGCAGGGCATTGGCACTGACCACCGCTGCCACCACCTCCCATGCTGGATTGGTGATGTTGCTGCCCCTCCTGCAGCCAGAGCCAGGGTAGGGGACATCACGGCGGGCCTCCACTGCATCCAAAAGGCACTCGAGGGACGCGTCATTAAACTGGGGCCTGCAGTCTTCTTGCATTTCGGGGCCATGTCTTCTTTGCAGCAGTCCTTGTCTGGAAGCACTGAGAGGTGTGCGCGCAGTTGCACTTTAAATATGGCGCCCGGCGTAAGGAAGTGGCAAGGTGATGGCATGGCAGTGAATGAGAGACTGCCCACCATCGAAGCACCATGTTTCCTGGGAATGTATGATTAACGAGGTGGGATTGGGATGATACAGCGTGAAAACCCACCATTGCGGCTGGTGGGAAAAACATTCTTTTTCTCTCCCGCTATCGCACTTAGCGCAAATCTGGAACAATTCCGCCCAGTCGCAGTCTTAAATATATTTAAAGATAGAGCATCCACAACCCCCTTGAAGTAGAGAACTCCAAAAATTCACAGCCCTTTGAGTGTCATAGAGTCAAAGAGTTATACAGCACAGAAACAGGCCCTTCAGCCCATCGTGTCCATCAAGCATCTATCTATCCCAATCCCATTTTCCAGCACTTGGCCTGTAACCCTGTATGCTGTGGCATTTCAAGTACTCATCTAAATGCTTCTTAAATGTTGTGAGGGTTCCTGCCTCTACCACGCCCTCAGGCAGATTCCAACCACCCTCTGGGTGAAAAAAATTTTCCTCAAATCCCCTCTGATCCTTCTGCCCCTTACCTTAAATCTGTGCCCCCTGGTTATTGACCCCTCCACTAAGAGGAAAAGTTTCTTCCTATCTACCCTATCTATGCCCCTCATAATTTTGTATACCTCTATCAGGTTCCCCCCTCAGCCTTCTCTGCTCTAAGGAAAACAACCCTAGCCTATCCAGTCTCTCTTGATAGCTGAAACGCTCCAACCCAGGCAACATCCTGGTGAATCTCCTCTGCACCCTCTCCAGTGCAATCACTTCCTTCCTATAATGTGGCGACCAGAACTGCACACAGTACTCCAGCTGTGGCCTAACTAGCATTTTATACAGCTCCAACATAACCTCCCTGCTTTTATATTCTATGCCTCGACTAATAAAGGCAAGTATCCTATATGCCTATCTCCTCAACTCAGTTCTAAATGATTATCCTGAAACTGTGCCCCCATGCTCTACATCCCCCAGCCAGGGGAAACAGCCTCTTTGTGTCTGAAATGTTTGCTTTAAATGCTTGTGCTTGGATATGTCGCTCCATTTATAGGCAGGTCTTGTGAGAATCCAAACCATGAGCTCTGCAGCTAAAGGAATACTCAAACTGGTTCTATAGGCAGGAGGTTTCTGATCCACCGATGCCACCTCCACTTCTGCTTTGCAACTCCTTCAGTGCTCCCTTGTGAAACGTGGTACACCAAGGTGGAAATACTTCTATTACTGTGGGAATGAGTGAGGTGAGAGAGTGCTTTAAGGATCTGAGCACAGGGCAGACATTGCATTCTGGATTTTCTCCTGCCAGAAAAACATGTGAGCAGAACAAAAAGCTATGCTAGAATGATGGCAATAGGTTAATCTCTTCCGACAAGGCAAGATATTGGCTGTAAGTTTCCTGGGAGCTGTTGCCACTAACTCCTCTGTAATTTCAATGTTATGCTGCTGCAGCGCAGTGCATAGTTGTTGTGTCCCTGAGTAAGTGAGCTAGGGAAAAATAATAATAATAAGTAAAAGATAACACTTACCTAACAGAAGGCCTCTGACCTCCTCCTTGTCTTTCATTCCCAGAATTTGTGGGCAGTTTCCTCATAGCAAGTTAGTAGGCAGTAGTTGGGAAGGCAGATGAATTGAGGCAACTACATTCACTCGCTTTTTTATCTTGACCCTCAAAGTCCATTTCGTCAAATGGGACAGACCTACTCCTTTGCATTCTGCCATTCATTATCTTCTGAATTCAATACCGTGCTCCATATTTTCACTGCATCCCCTTTTAATTGTGAGCTGGGTTAAAATCCTGGAACTCCCTTCCTAGGTGCACTGTGGCCTACATAGCATGAACTGCAGAGGCTCAAAGACGCAGCTCACCACTACCTTCTCAAGGGCAATTAGGAATGGACAATAAATGTTGGCCTAGCCAGCGACACCCACATTCTGTGAAAGAATTTTTAAAAGTCCTGCCCAATCATGAAGAGCTCTAACTGGGACAATATGTGAATATGTTAAAATAAAGATATTGGATGACAATACCTGCTGAAACTAGTCATAATGTGAATCTTTGCAGTGCTCAGAAGAAGGACATTCTTTTTGGTTCAAAGTAGATCTATGAATATAATTCATAATGACCAAGCTACTGGGCAGGTGCTAATGGATCTGACTGGGGGCTCACCTCTTCTCTTCATGCCTGGATCTTGGCTTATAATTGGAAGGAATCAAGGAAGAATGAGGAACCTTAACATATTTCTGGCTCTGGTAAAGTATTTTGTAGAGATTGCAGTGTTTTCACTGGTAATCTTCTTTGGTTCACAGTTATATCAGTAACTAAAGAGGATACTTATGATGGAGCCATTGGATAGACTATTGATATTCTCAGTAAATCTGAACAGCAGTGTCGGAGGAATGAAATAAGGCACATCTATGTAATGGTTAAATATCACCCAAACATATAAGTTGCTTATATGTTGAGTCCAAACATAAATAAACAAAACACCTTCAAAGAGTTGGGGGACGTTAAATATTAGATGCAATGGAGGCACAGATTTAAGAAATACGACATGTGAAGACACTGATGTCTTTCAAATGGAGTGAAAAAGAGCATTGAGTCTGGAATTGTTATTGCTGTGAGTGCAAGGGCATTGTAATTCATTTAGATTTCCTGTCTATTGATGACAGATTGGTTAATGGGAGAACCTTTGTTGTGTAGAATACAATTTTCTGAAGCATGATTGAAGGGGATATGAATATTATTGTTGCACGGTGAACAGTGTCTATTATGCCCAGAAAAGAAGAGAAGGTACTCGTGTTAAAATCATATCTCACAGATGTTGTTTCATGGGCTAGGCAATGCAGGCCATGATAGGAAAATCATGGGGCAGTGCAGTGTGTCACCAGTACTTAGAAGATCATGCAGAAGAAGGCTGTTTACTTTGCTATTAAAAGCTACTGACTAAATGTTCCAGTCAAAGGGAATAATCCCAGCTTCAGTGCTCCCAGTGGGGGAACCTCACTCACAAAGGCCAATAAATAGAAATAAGGGGACAGCACTGAAACTTGGATCCTCCAATGTGAGCTTGCACTGAATGCAGTGCAGGATTGCAGAATCACCAAATCATATGTTCAGCCTGCAGAATTTAGATATTCTGAGTGTTGTTAATAAAAACACTGATGGAGGAACCTAGGCTCCAGAAAGAAAGAGAAAACTGGTGTATATTTCAACATAATGGTGGATGTTTCACTCTATGTGCCATATAATATTCCAAACCTCTTTATAAAGAACAGCTTAATTTCATTATGCAAACTGCATAGAAGAAACCTTGACCCATCCTCCATCACAGAGAGACTGGGCATGCACTGCACACACTATTCATGTGATCCCGGACATCATGCTAAATTCGTTATGATGGTTCCAACGTGCAGCTAGAGCAACTATTCATTGGCTAAGTGCTTGATTGCAGGGGAGGGAGGGAGAGGTGGGCATCAGGTATCTCTAACATCACTTAAGGCGTCCAGCAGCTTTTAAAGGGGAGGTGCACTTTTGCTGCAGAAAACAGAATGCTTGTAAGGAGAGAAACACTTGCAAAACCAACAGATCAGGCCCTTAGGCAGAGGAGGGAGGTCTTGGTTCCCCCAAGAGGCAGAAATCCCCTAGAAAGCACTTGCAGAAGAAATGAATGTTAGAAGCTTAGGACTCAGGTCATGGCTGCAATGCTGGAAAAAGTTCAATAGCATCACCAGAGTTGTCAAGGTAAGACTACTATTCTCTTGCTCTCTGCTCACACCTCTAACCTCACTACTGACAAAACACTTCCCTGTACTTTTCTACAATGGGGGAAATTGTCCCATATTTGCACTAAGTGCTGTAGCAGGCAGGTAAAATGATGTTTTCATGCCGTATCAGCCCAAACACGCCACATTATTTACGCATTCCCAGGAAACATGCCGTTTCCATGGGGGTTTGGGCTCAGATTCACCTGCCTTCCATCACCTCGCCACTTCATCATGCCGGGGCCATATTTAAAGTCCAGCCACGCGCACAAATCTCAGTGCTTCCAGCTCACAGCTGCTGCAGGAAGATATCCACCGCCTCACTCTGCCCTCGGTCATTCTCACTGTTCCTCCATACCATGCCCACCCTCAGTTCACTCCGCAGGAGGCAAACATGGACACATCCAACCCTACCGTGCACGTTCACCTGCACATCTACCCCTCAGAACCCCTTCCTCCCACCCCGGACACCTTCCCCTCTGCACACTCCTTCCTCCCTCCAGACACCCTCCCCTTTCCGAACCCCTTCCTCCCACCCCGGACACCTTCTCCTCCCTGCATTCCTTCCCTTGTATCTTCCGCACCCCCTTACACCTACCTCCCCAGCTGCGGTCTTCTCCCCCCGTTACCCTCTCCTCCCCTGTTTTACCTCTCCACCTCAACCTCTCCCCTCGACACCCTCAATGCCCCCCTCCCAACCTCACCCCTCCCCAACATCTCGTCCTCTCCCAGTCGATCCTAGCCCTTCCTCTCCCATCCCCTCGGCCATCACCCGTTGTGAACATCAATGGTGACTTTCCGTGCGTTGCTTCGCAGCAGAGCCATGTCCATGAGAATCCACCCAGCATGCCATGGACATCCCTCCATTGTGCTGTGGGTGTTGGGCTCCAGCGCCTTCTGCTCCTTGGATGTCCGCGATGTGAGCAAAGTCCTGGTGGGTAAGTCCCAACTTCAACACGTTACACTTGCCAAGACGTGTGGTGGTTTCCCGCCGACGTTGTCGGACGATCCAGCTTGGGGAGGGGTGGGGCGCAATAATTCAGGTGGGCAGGACTAATAATGATACGCTGATGTATTACAATGAGGTTCTCAACGTCCGATGGCGGGAAGTGCAGCCCGCCATTGGCAGGCTGGGCGGCCAATCGCAAACTGGTTTCACGCTGTCATGAAACCGATCGCGCCAAATTGTCTGCTCACGCCACCGAACACGCCCGATGTGGGTGGGCATGGGAAATCCCTTCCAATGACTGAACATTTCACTACAAATCCTTCCCTTCTTAGTCACACAATGACTTCCCCACACCTCATATCATAAACATTGCATACTAACCAGGACACCATGAGAGGCATATTTTCAAAATATCTGACAAAATTCTCACCAACATGCTCCCTTCTTCATTGGAAGGGTCCACACAACTTCAGATGGGAAGCTGTCACCAGAAGGTGGGGGGTGGGGGGGTATCAAGTCTACTTTCATACCCTCTACTCAAATAGAAAATGCTAGCTATCACAGGCAGGAGCAGAGTCATGGCTGTGGCAATGCTGGAGGAGACTGCACAATATTACAGAGTGTGGAGTCATCCAGAGCTATGGGACTGTTGAGGTACAGTCCTAGGAGAATGCCCTAGGCTCTGTGAGAGTGCCACCTGGTGTCCTCTCTCAGGATAACAGGATACCTGCTCCCCTGCCACCCACACCATCTGTTACTGCCACGCAGCCAGCTGGGCCTGACTGCTCCAGCCCACAGCAAGATGCTTCAGTTTGCAGGCAGACCCACCAGATGCAGAGCTGCTCAAAGTTTCCCACCACAAACACATAAAGCATACTCAGTAGCCCATCAACCTTCTACCCACCACCCCCCCAAAAAAATCTGTACATGCTCTGCATGTGGACAGAGTGAAGGAGTGATGTGACACTCAGGAAGTAACTATGAACACTGACATCCAGAGCCAAGATGGCAGCTGCCTAACCTTCCATTGCCAGCAGCGTTAGCTGCTATGGAATCTGTCAGAGCTGTCAGCAGAGGATCATATTATAGTGGGTGCCACTGTTGTGTTCATGGAGCTCAGCACTCATCCACATTGGACAGAATGGTCTTCTCTATGCAAAGCTTTGACGCAAGTTCCAACAGAATGACTGGAAATACTTTGAATGAGCACTAAGCTAGGTAAAGATACTCAGAGACAGGCACCAAAGGGTCTGCACAAGGGTTATTCATAAATTATTTCTGTTAACTGTTAGATACAGGTGGAATTTTTGCTGAAAAAAGAGACATGTCTAAGCTTTTCGTCTTGCACTCATCAGGGCACTCGCAAAAGTACCAATGTAAGGGGAAAACAACAATTTATACTGTATGTGAAGAGAGTGCTGATTGGTCAGCAAGTGACGTTGCCATGGAGAATGCACCACGATGACTGATAGTTAACTGCAGTTAACAAGGTTAACTACCTTGCTGGGAGTCAGAGTGGACCTGTGGGAGACAGCCAGGAGCTGTGAAGCGCCTATAAATACAGACCAGGGATTGCAGGGCGGCCTACCTTGATGGGAGTTGGAGTGGAGCAGAGTGGACCTGCAGGATTCAGTCTAGAGCTGAGGAGTACCTATAAATACAAATCAGGGATTGCAGAGCGGCCTACCTTGCTGGGAGTGGGAGCAGACCTGTGGGAGACATTTAGGAGCTGAGGAGCGCCTATAAATACAGACCGGAGATTGCAGAGTGGCCTATGTTGCTGGAAGTCAGAGCAAAGCAGACCTGCGGGAGACAGTCAGGAGCTGAGGAGCGCCTATAAATACAGACCAAGGATTCGGGTGAGGTCTACCTTGCTGGAAGTGGGAGCGGACCTGCGGGAGACAGTCGGGAGCTGAGCAGCACCTATAAATACAGACCAGGGATTCGGGTGAGGCCTACCTTGCTGGAAGTGGGAGCGGACCTGCGGGAGACAGTCGGGAGCTGAGCAGCGCCTATAAATACAGACCAGGGATTCGGGTGAGGCCTACCTTGCTGGAAGTGGGAGCGGACCTGCGGGAGACAGTCGGGAGCTGAGCAGCATCTATAAATACAGACCAGGGATTCGGGTGAGGCCTACCTTGCTGGAAGTGGGAGCGGACCTGCGGGAGACAGTCGGGAGCTGAGCAGCGCCGATAAAATACAGACCAGGGATTCGGGTGAGGCCTACCTTGCTGGAAGTGGGAGCAGACCTGCGGGAGACAGTCGGGAGCTGAGCAGCACCTATAAAATACAGACCAGGGATTCGGGTGAGGCCTACCTTTCTGGAAGTGGGAGCGGACCTGCGGGAGACAGTCGGGAGCTGAGCAGCATCTATAAATACAGACCAGGGATTCGGGTGAGGCCTACCTTGCTGGAAATGGGAGCGGACCTGCGGGAGACAGTCGGGAGCTGAACAGCATCTATAAATACAGACCAGGGATTCGGGTGAGGCCTACCTTGCTGGAAGTGGGAGCGGACCTGCGGGAGACAGTCGGGAGCTGAGCAGCGCACTGTTTCACTGTTTCACTGTTTCAGCTGCTGTGGGGCTGCAGTCGGGGGGAAAAGAGAATAAAAAGCAACTGTAATGTCACAGGAAGCTAGTAAGTTGATTGGCCGGTAAGTACTCAGTCTAAGGGACAGTGCGTGAGAAACCAGCTTAGCACAGGTGAGGTCAGGTAGATCTATAAATAACAAGAACTAAAACTTTAAAATAATAAACCAAAATTTGAAAACTTCAAAATTAAATTCAAATAATAAAGATAAAAAAGCAATAAAATAAAGTTATTTAAACAAACATCTAAAATACATACCTTTGTAGTTAAGAAGCATATAACCTTTAGTTGCCAGTGATACTAGCATTCAATTAACACAGTAAATTGTAGCATGCATAAGAAAAAAGCAATTAAAGGAAATTAACTAAATAACATAAGTTAGAATGGCGGGACAGGTGCTATGTTGCAGCTGTGAGATGTGGGAGCTTTTGGACGCCAAGGCAATCCATGAGAAACACGCCTGCAGGAAGTGTAAGCAGCTTGAAGGATTCCAGATCAGGATTATTGATCTGGAAGCGGAAATGCAGACACTGCACAACATAAGGGAGGCGGAGAAATACCTGGATACTTTGTTCCAGTAAGGAGGATTGACACTGTTCTCTAAAGCAAAGACCAAGAGTCCAGGAGGCTGTGTTGCCTGCCCAATCCCAGGGCTCAGGACATCTGCTCAGGGCTGGAGATGAACTTGCAGTGGGAGGGGGAGGATCTAGTTGTAGTGGTCCATGTAGGTACCAATGACATAAGTAGAACAAGGAAAGAGGTTTTGCATAGTCTGTATGAGGAGCTAGGCACTAAATTAAAAAAGCAGAACCTCAAAGGTAATAATCTCTGAATTATTACCTGAGCCATGTGCAAATTGGCACAGAGCAATTAAGTTTACAGAGACAAATGTGTGGCTCAAAGATTGATGTGGGAGAAGTGAGTTCCGGTTTGTTGGGCACTGGCATCAGTGCTGGGGAAAATGGGGGCTGTACCATTGGAACAGTTTACACCTGAACAATGCTGGAATGAGTGTCTTCACAAATTGCATAACTGGAAGTAAAGAGAGCATTAAACTAAACAAGAGGGGTGAGGGATCAAACTTGAGTAGAGGCAGCAATTCAAGGTGTAGAGTCAAGACCCGGAGAGCAAAATAGTAACATGAGAAATGAAGGTCAGAGAATGGCAGGAAGGGACAGAGAGAAAAAGCCTAAGAATACATCAACAGTCAAGACTAGATGTTACAAAGGTAACAAAAAGACAAAGCTGAAGGCTCTCCATCTGAATGTGTGTAGCATTCATAACAAAGTAAATGAATTGATGGCCGACACTGAAATAAATAAATATGACCTGATAACAATTATAGAGATGTGGCTGCAGGATGACAAAGATTAGGTTCTTAATATTGAGGGGTACATGACATTCAAGGAGAATAGGAAGCTCGTTAAAGGTGAAGGGTTAACACTGTTAATCAAAGAGGGCATTGGTGCAATAGTTAGAGATGACCTTGGCTCAGGAGATCAAGGTGTAGAATCGGTTTGGGTGGAGATGAGGAATCATAGGGGAAAAAATCATTAGTAGGAGTGGTCTACAGGCCCCCTATAGTAGCCACAGTGCAGGACAAAGTATTCAAAAGAAAATATTGTGTGCTTGTGATAAAGGGACAGCAATAACCATGGGTGATTTAATCTACACATAAAATAGAAAAATCTGGTTGGCAGTAATAGCCTGGATGAGGAGTTCTTTGAATTCTTTCAAGATAGTTTCATAGAGCAGCATGTTCTGGAACCAACCAGAGAGCAGGTTATATTAGACTTGGTATTGTATAATGTGACAGGATTAATTAATGACCTCAGAGTAAAGGCACCCCTAGGTAGCAGCGACCACAATATGATTGAACTTTCCATCCAGTTTTAAAGGGAGAAGAGTGGGTCTAAGGCTAGCATCTTAAACTTAAATAAGGGCAACTATGTGAGGATGAAAGCTGAGCTAGCTGAAGTGAACTGGCAATAGAATGAAGAGAATAGTTCAATAGAGAAGCAGTGGCAGACATTTTAGTGGATATTTCAGAGTATTCAGAATAAGTACACTCCTATTATAAAGAAAAATTCTATGGAGAGGACCCACCATCCGTGGTCAACTAAAGAAGTTAAGGAAAGCATCAAACTTAAGGAAAAAGCATACAACTCTGCAAAGATGAGTGGTAGGACAGATTATTGGTCAGAATATAAAGAACGGCAGAAAATGACTCAAAGGGTAACATGGAGAAAGAAATTAGAGTATGAGAGGAAGCTAGCTAGAAATGTAAAAACGGATAGCAAAAGTTTCTTCAGGTATTTAAAAAAGGAAAAAGTAAAGTGAGTGTTGGTCCTCTAGAGAATGACAATGGGGAGTTAATGAACAAGAAATGAACAACTATTTTGCTTCTGTGCTCACTAGAAAGGATACAGAAAACATTCCAGCAATAGCTGCAAATCAGGAGGTGATAGGGTGAGAGGAACTTGGTGAAATTAAAATCATTAGGGAAACAGTACTGAGCAAATTGATGGAGCTGTGGGCTGGCAAGTATCTGGGTTCCGATGGACTACATCCTAGGGGCTTAAAAGAGGCGGCTAGTGAGGTAGTCGATTTGCTGCTGTTAATTTTCCAAAATTCATTAGGTTCTGGAAAGGTTCCATCAGACTGGAAAGTAGCAAATATAACCCTTCTATTCAAGAAGGGAGGGAGGCAGAAAACAGGAAACTATAGGCCAGTTAGCTTGACGTCTGTTGTGCGGAAGTTGTTAGAATCGATCATTAAGAAGGTTATAGCTGGGCACTTAGAAGAGTTCAAGGCAATCAGGGAGAGTCAGCACGGTTTTGAGAAAGGAAAATCATGTTTAACCAATTTATTAGAGTATTTTGAAGGAGTAACATGCACAGTGGATAAAGAGGAGCCTGTAGACATACTGCACTTGGATTTGATAAGGTGACACATCAAAGGTTATTATGGAAAATAAAAGCACATGGTGTATGGGATAGCATATTAGTATGGATAGAAGATTGGCTGGCTGGCAGAAAGCAGAGAGTATGCATAAATGGGCCTTTTTCGGATTAGTAGGATATGACGAGTGGAGTCCCACAGGGGTCTGTTCTGGGGCCTCAACCTTTTATGATTTAAATCAATGACTTAGATGAGGGGAGCGAAGGCATGGTAGCTAAATTTGCAGATGACACAAAGATAGGTAGGAAAATATGTTGTGAAGAGGACATGAGGAGGTTGCAGATGGACATAGATAAGTTGACTGAGTGGGAAAAGATCTGGCAAATGGAGTTTAATGTGGGAAAATGTGAAGTTGGTCACTTTGGCAAGAAGAACAAGAAAGCAGAGTATTACTTAAATGGAGAACGGCTGCATAATTCTGAGGTGCAGAGGGATCTAGGTGTTCTAGTACATGTGTCACAAAAATTTAGTATGCGGGTACAGCAATTAAATAAGAAGGCTAATGGAATGCTATCCTTTATTATGAGAGGGATTGAACATAAAATGAAGGATGTTATGCTTCATTTATACAGGGCATTGGTGAAACTGCACTTCGAATGCTGTGTGAAGTTTTGGTCTCCTTATTTAAGGAAGGATGTAAATGCATTGGAGGCAGCTCAGAGGAGATTTACTAGATTGATGCCTGGAATGAGTGGGTTGTCTTATGAGGAAAGGTTGGACAGACTGGGCTTGTTTCCACTGGAGTTGCTTCTGCATAGTAGCAGCGTGAAACAGCTAGCTTCACCTGTTGCTCAAATTTTTTGAGATACCTTGCCCTTCAAGGGTAATCTGAGGTCGACTGCACACTTTTCAGAGCCAAAGTGAAAGCCTTAGGCCCGTTCATGAGTTTGTGTGATTCAGGATAGGTGGCGGTAAGTGCTAGTCTCTCGTGTTGACAAAGGTTTGCAGAATTCAGCAGGCAGACACAAATCTGGACATATGTTCAGGGCTGTACTGAAATATTGTTTCTGGGTGTCCCTGGCAATGGAAGTGTTGCTTTAGTGCACCGGTTGTTTGTTGATGATATTGCTGGTGGCAGCAGCTCTCATTGTATGTTAGCTCTGTAGCTGTGCTCATGTTCCTGACAGGAATAATGAGCCAAGTCTAAAGAGTTAGCTCTTTGTTGCCCTATAGCCAGTTTGTAACTTGACAGTTTTTTGATTGGAACAAAGGCGACGGAGAGATCAGGCAAAGGATAAATGCATCACAGCTGCAGCCAGGACATTGGGCGTAGACTTGCATGATGCACTACCTATGATCACAAACCAACTGGACATTGAGGGAGCAGGTGTCCTTTCTATATAATAAGATGCTAACTGGCAATATGTGGGCAGTCAATGGCACCTTGCACAATGGAAACGTCTGCCATTCAAGGAGATGTCAACGTTTCTCTTGGAAAAATGGACCACGCTGACATTTCTGATGCCCTGCAAACTGTGAGATGTTGCTGTTGCAGTCTGAAAGGAACCTGAGGAATTAAGGTTAAGGACCACAGTAACCTTGACAGCCACCGGCACTGCTGTCCATGCCCTGGTGCGAGGCTCAAATTGTAGTTGCAGCAGTTGGCATAGCTCAGTGACACCCATCCTCAGAGAAGCAAAGATGCCTGAGACATTGGTCCTGAGTCAAGCTGAGGCAGGAGTGCTGCCTGAATAAATACTAGTATGTATGGCCCCCTCCATGGTTCAGTCCTTGCCCCAATGGTTCCTCCACTCTCCTGTCTTCCTTGCTGCTTCATCCTTATTCCCCAGCCACAAAAGCCACCCTTGAGACCACCCATGTCTGCAGTACAACTACGGTTAAGGCACTCAAAAAACTGTGCAGCACCCACAAAATCTTCTCAGCAGTCAAAATTATGCTTTCACTGTCATAAAGCAGGTGCAAAAAAATGTCCAGAAGGTAACCAGCAACTTCAAATCATCAACCAGCAACTCGCCTGTAACTAATGCTCTTTAACTAGTGCTGCATGAGTGAGCCGGGCCATACCAACATCAGAAACAGTCATAGAACAAGGGTAGAACCCTAATTTTTTGAACGAAATGTTAAACTGAGGCCCCACCTGCCCAGTTAGAAGGACTAAAAGATTCCGTGGCACTATTCAAAGAAGAACAGGGCAGTTATCCAAGGTGCCCTGGCCAATCCCACAAACAACATCACAAAAAGAAGAGTATCTGGTCATTATCAGACTGCTGTTAGCGGGAGCTTGCTCTGCACAAATTGACTGACATGTTTACTACAATTAAACAGTGACAACACTTCAAAAGTACTTCATTGGCTGTAAAGCATTTTGAGACATCCGGTGGTCGTGAAAGATTCTAGATGAATGCAAGGCTTTTATTTGTTTATTTATTTCTAATTTAAATATCTTGAATATTTGAATATTTTGGTCACCCTTTTCAATAGTTCTGATGTGTGCCAGGATACCTACAGAGCCTGGTCCAATATGACAGGAGGGACACATCCAGCTTATAATGAGCAGGCATACTCCATCTGTCATATCTAATGTTTAAGTACCTGCATTGTGCTTGAAAACTTTTGAGGCTTTTGACTTTCCTGCTCTATACCCCTGTTGAGAAGGTAGACCTGCTATCAACCTTCTGCCAAAGTGACATTTAATCTACACCTCCCTCAATAACCTTAGGAAGCTTCCCATGCAAAGGTATTACTACTACACTTCTGTGGCACAGAACCAGTTCTGTGTACACTGAAAAACCACCCTACCAAGCAATAATTGTTGTTGCACTTTTTTTTTAAAAAAGGAATGGGCTGCTCCATACCTAGTAGCTATTTGAGTTGTAAAAAATGTTTAAGTATTTACAAGTGAAATTAAAGTGGTCCAGTCTGGTGCCAGCAATTGTCTCTTGGTTTGCCATTTGTAATGTTTGTCGAGTTAAGAGTGCAGGCCTGGTAACCAAAACATGAGCAACACACACTAGAGAGTGAATAACACTGTAATAAGCACTTCGCTTTTGTAAACAATGATCTTGCATTTATTTAAAAAAGGCATTGTTCCCAAGTATGGGAACGCCACCCTGGGCATTTCTCGTCAAGAAAAGAGAACACTCTTAATGTCAAAGTTCAAGTTCCAGTGCACCAAACCCATACTTGCTTGAGTGTCCAGTACTAATCAATCACTTGGGATTATGACTTGCATTAATGCCGGAACAATGAAATACACAGAGACCATCTTTTTCAAATGACTGCACATTTAATTGAGATGCTGAAAGACATTGACACTGCTCTGAGCAGACTAACCCTTCGATTTATTTGATAAGAGAGCCAAACAGTGGTTATCTTTCACTAATTGCAACTGACCAATTTCAATCACTGCATTAAATGATAATTGTCAGGTCACAGTAACCAACAAAAGATTTTATAGTTGAAATAATGCACAAGAGAATGCAGGACTCTTTTTTTTTAAAAAAAAAAGGAATGACTTACTGGGTTTAGAATGATGGTTAAAATCTTTATCTAATGGATCACAAACTGTTTTTCACCTTAGGCTCTTACGACCATTCAAAGTTTATGTCCCTGGGAACTTTCAAATTGTTGGTGATTTTCAACAGCAGTTCTTCTGCAGGCAATTAAATATTTATGTCAAATGGAAATGCTTATTCACATGAATCAAATTCTCTTTTCATACCACGTGGAAGTAAGTTTTTCTTTATTTGAAAGGATTAAGGAGAAAGCTATTCCACTAAAGGTGCCCTTTTGGGGTAATGTTTGAGCAGGCTGGATTCCTGGAACAGTTTGCATTAAATATTCTAGATGTCAAAATGGCTGCTGAAAACATTGGTGCACTGGTTAACTGCAACAGAAATATAGCCTTCATGTGCCTTTCTTCATTCTTTTGACAAATGTATTTTTAAGAAATGATTCATTTGAACACAGCATAACTAGTAGTGTTTTTGCTCAGCTCTCACAGCAAACACAGATGGTATTTTTTTCTTTCATTCTGACCCTCCAAACTCAGTGCTCACTAAGCTATCCACCACCCTGTACAGAGCCCCAAGACATACCTTCCATATGCAAAGGGAACTGTAGAAATATAACTTGATGATGAGGATGATACATTTTTTAAAGAGAACAGCGTACACTTCCAATACAGTGCTCCTAATATTGTGAGTCTCACAGAATTTTTTGATGAGATTTCAAAGCCGAACAACTTCTGCTTGTGAAGAAGGATTTTCATTGACCAGAGCTCTGATGTTTGAGAAAAGCCAATGCACTCTGCTGACCTCATCTGCCGGTAGCGTCAGAGTGTGTGGATGGAAAATGATGGAGCTTGGCATTGGCTTACATGATAGATTTTAAGACTTCAAGGTCCAGATTTCAGTGCTGGGATTCAGAAATTGACATCTTTTGCTGACTACTTTACCACCATGCTTTCCACAGACAAATAGAGCTAGATTAAACCTAAAAAGAATTGTGAATGAAATAAGAGAGAACAAAATATATTGGAACTTGCAAACTCTCATCAGGATTCATTATTGAAGTGCTATTATCTGTGATTACCTGAAACAATAGGAACAGCAGAACTGGTAATAGGATGGTCACTGTTCACATTAAATATCTGGGCTGTGAGTGAAGCACTTCATATTCTTCTGAAACATCGAGAGGAAGCAAAGGTTAATTTGACCAAGCAGCCAAGTCAGGAAGTGAGTACACAATGCCCAATCAAGGAAAGTGCTAACCATGACAGTTTTAATGCTTCGGGGTCATATGACGGAAAGGGGTAAAAGAATAGAGATGAAGCAGCTCCTAGTTGTAAAGGTCAAGGTGCCTTACCAGCAGGGGCAGCTGAAGTACTCTGCCCAAAGGAGGAATGGGGCAATGCAGTTTTATTTTTCTGGAAATCACAAGTTAAGTACTGAACTGTATTAATACTTGGTTGTGCTTTAAATAAAGAACTATTGTGTCCAATTGGGTGTCATCTCAGAACCTATGACCCTGATCTTGGAGGTAGGGGAGGGAGAGGGGCAGTGAGGCCAATTTTGTGGTTGGCAAACCTGGAAGAACAGGGGCTGGATTTCACATGGGGAGAAAGGACCCCGCCACCCTCCCCCTCCCAGCCTAAATGTCAGGGCCGAGCCTGCCCCCACGCTGCCGCCTTGCCCTGTGGCCATTTTATGGCCATTAGGTCATAATATTGGTTTGAGGCAGGCCTTTTGGCCTTCCGATTGAGGAGGGAGCCCTGCCTCAGAGCTACTAGCCAATCAAATGGCCAGCATCTCTCTGATCCCAGCAGTGCCACCAGGTGGGACTGCATCCATTCCCAGAGGGAAGCAAGCTGTGATGGAACCAGGCTTTAAGGTAAGTCCAGGGTCTCACTGGGATCAAACTGGCAGGCACCAGTGAGGGGTTGGGATGGGTATGGCAGGGGCTTGAGGGGTTAGGAAGACCTCGAGGGAAATGGGGAGCTCTGATGTTGCAGGGAGCCTGTAAAGGAGGCACTCTCCCCTTGACGGGTCACCAGCCCACCCAGTGAAAATTGGCAGGCTGGGCAGTTGGTGCCAGCCTCCTGCTCCCAAATGTAAAATCCCAGCGGTGGTGGCAGGAGTCCCAAAAGGGTCCACTTTATGGCCACTTAAGGGCCTCAATTGGCGTAGGGTGAGCAGGTCTCTGGGCACCTTCATGTGTATCGGTGCTCATGGCATTGCCCTCAATTTTCCTTCCCCCTGGCACCACCCTGCCTGGCCACCTGGTGGGCATACAGCCTAGTCTCAGGTTTCCCCTGGGTCCTGTGTAATTTACCAGCAGGACCTTATTATCATTTTTGTCTCTGTTCCCCAGCCACAGCCAGCCAGGTTGGGAGACCGTCTGGCTGTCGGGTGCATAGGACTCTGGCACCAGGCTTCAAGTAGAGAGCAGAAAGGAGGAAGGGATGGTCTAGAAAGGCCTGGGCTGGGGGGAATATTGGAAGCCAGTGAGGAGATCAGAGGGCGAGGGCTGATGAAGCTTTTGATCCGGAGCGGGGTTGAGATCAGAGGACATGGTCAGGGAAATACAGGGATCAAAGAGAAGATCAGGTGAGTCGGGATGGAGGGGGCAGAGTGGAAGATGAAAAGGGTCAGAAAAGGATCCAACTGCAGGGGATGAGTGAAGCAGGTAAACTGGATCTAACTGGTAAGTGGAAAAACATTTCCATGTAGTAGTCCTCACCTCCCTTTAGCTGCCGGGTTTCCGGAGGCTCAGGAAACCCAGATAACCAGGGCTAAATTTGAATCGTGGTTAATTCTGAGGCTCATCAGACTGCTGGTCGCTCTCTTTTGCATCCTCCACAGCAGGCGTCATGGCTACCTCCCTGGTTTGCTGGTCTGGCCATTCAAGGTTTTCCAGCACCTGTAACGAGAATGGACAAACCTGCTCTGCAAAAAAAGAAGACAGTTCAGAGGTAAAGTCCCAGTCAGGATATCCTTTTTTCCATGTGTACTCAGGAACTTGCAGTTCTGTTTGGTTAACAGCAACGGTTGCCTTGACATCATCTGCTATCTTGAGGAGATCCAGGGCTACGCAAGCGTCCCTGCTCAGGAGAGAGAAAAGCTGGTTACGGAGGATGCACATCACCTCGAAGATCTGTTTGCCGCCATACCTCACTGGCTCCAGGATCATACCAATAACTGGATGTTGGGTTCCTCTGAGCCCATAAAGTGGTGTGTCCATTGAGCCAGAGGTCTTTCAGTCATGGTTCTTTGTCCAACAGGGCCGTCGCATTGGCTCCTGAGTCTCATTTAAAATCTGTTAGATGGCCGTTGACAGAAACGTCCACATTCCAAAATGAGAAGCCAAGATCTTTGACTTCACTCAAGAAGCAAGGCTGTGTGACTTCTGAGTTTTCAGCCCCAGCCTCATGGGTCAGCTTTGGGACTTCCATGCATTTCAGAGTTTTTGCCATTGTAACCAATCCTATTGCTTTGGAAGCATTGGCCTGCACTTGCAGGACATTGATGTCACCTGTGTGGGTGCTTCACGCCATAGCACCGGCATGGTCACTCTGCTGGCCTGTTCTGATATTGTTTCCCTGACTTGGAGTGCCCTGTGCCTTTGTTGCTTAACTAGGACTGAGGGTTGGCCTCTGCATCATGTTTTATTCTCTACCCTTAAGATTGTCCTGTGCTGCTCACAGAGCTATGATTGTCTAACTGGCTGGATTGCCTTTTTCCGGGGTTAGATCTTACAAACATAAGAAATAGGAGCAGAAGGAAGCCATTCGGTCCCTCGAGCTTGCTCCACCGTTCAGTAAGACCATGGCTGATCTGTTGTGTTTTGAATTCCACATTCCCATTTACTCCTGATAACCCTTGATTCCCTTGCGTAACAAGAATCTATCTACCTCTGCCTTAAAAGTATTCAATGACCCCACCTCCATCGCCTTTGGAGGCAGAGAGTTCCAAAGTCGCACAACCCTCTGAGAGAAAAAAATTCTCTTCATCTCTGTCCTAAAAGGGCAACCCCTAATTTTAAAACAGTGACCCCCTAGTTCTGGATTCACCCACTAGAGGAAACATCCTTTCAACATCCACCTTGTCAAGAACTTTCAGGATCTTATAATTTTCAATTAACTCACTCCTCACTCTTCTAAACTCTAGTGGAAACAAGCACAGTCAGTCTAACCGTTCCTCATAAGGCAACCTGTTCATTGCAATTATCAATCTAGTAAAGCTCCTCTGAACCGCCTCCAATGCATTTATGTCCTCCCTTAAATAAGGAGACCAAAACTACACACAATATTCGAGATGCGGTCTCACCAATACCCTGTATAACTGAAGCATAACATCCTTACTTTTATGTTCAATCCCTCTCGTAATAAAGAATAGTATTCCATTAGCCTTCTAATTACTTGCTGTACCTGCATACCAACGTTTCGTGGCCCCTGCACTACAACACCTAGATCCCTCTGCACCTCAGAATTCTGCAGCCTTTCTTGGTTTAAGTAATACTCTGCTTTTTTATTCTTCCTGCCAAAGTGAACAACTTCACATTTTCCTACGTTATACTCCCTCTGCCAAATTTTTGCCCACTAACTCAACCCATCTGTATCCACCTGCAACCTCCTTATGTCCTCTTTGCTTGTGGGTCTTTCTTTGATTGTAGGTCTTCTGACTTTTTTACTTAAACCTGAAGTGTTACTGTATCTTAAGAATCTTTATCCAAAGCCCCTAATTTTGTGATTGGTCCGGTCCGTGGATTAGACAAATTGACTTGGAAGTGTGGAATTGTGATCCATGGACATTTAATATTTTTTGCAGTTACAGCTTTAAATGTTGTTGCCCCTTTTAAGAATAGCTGTGCAGTTACTGTGTTTTTTTTCTCTCTGCTCTTCTTCCCATGATTGTTGGTTTCAGCAGGCTCCAGTTGTGCTGAAGGGGCTGTTTCTGTTTAAATGTATGATCCCTGCATGACCTTCAAAATGAATAGTTTTGGACAGCGATTTGTTCTCCTGAGATTTTGAATTTGATTTGAAGGTGATTTTTTTTGCTTTGCCTTCAGTTTTTTTTTTAAACTTTCTCTGTAGCCTTTTCTGGATTTCAAGATGGTGTCACCATTCACTCGGAGACAGAGGGGATTTCCCATGCTTGCCGGTTATAGCGGACTCCGCAAAATGGCGACGGCGATTTTCTTGAAAAAGAAATGAATAATGATTGTCTGGATCAGCTGCCTGCAGACTTCTTTTATTTAGCATTTTACTTTTTAGGCTCTCCAGTCAGTCGAATTGGCGATGCTGTTTGCTTTTCACTGAAATGAACGTTGCTGAAATATCTAATGAATTCATTTTTTCATCTCGGTCAGACACCACCTTTACAGACCCAGGCTCAGGCATTGGGTTTTAGCGATGGGTTTCTTTCTAACTGCACTTCTGACATTGACACTTAAAGGAGTGCTCAGGACTTGCTGCGGCCTGGAGATTCACTGGTCTTCTGCTGCAGTAAGGAATTTTACACCTCTGCCTTCAGCTTCCAAACCTTTCTTTGGAACTTTGCCTGGCAATTTTCCCTCTGCGTCTCTGCTTCATCTGGAGCTTCTTTCAGGTCAGAATGCTTTGTTGAATTTTTCTCAGTCTTCCAGCATTTTGGTTTGTCTCTGCATTTTAGCAAGTTTGTGGGTTTTTATCTCCTGCTGCTGTCATGTTAGGAAGGTGTTGGTTACAGATTGACATGTCTTAAAGAAGTCTCCATAGTCTTCTGTAGGTTAATTGTGACTCTTCATTAACTACTAGAACTATTTACATGTGTACAGTAAAGGGTACAAGCTTGGAGCTGTCCCCATGCTTAGATCTACCCACATCTCTGCTCAACACCATGCTGACCCTGGGTCTGGATCCTTTGCCTTCTTACATCATTGTGTGGGTGATACTATACTCAGTCCCACATTAACACAACATGTGCCAGACATCATTGTACAAAATCCAATGACAAATGAGCATAAAACTAATGTCTTTCACCACTATGAACATCACACACTATGGGCCAGATTTTTGTGTCCGCTGGGAGTTGGGAATGAGGTCAGGAATCACCAAATCTTTGCTTTTTTCTTAGAAAAGTTAAATTTCCTGTCTAAAAATTGCTCCACGCAATTTTCCCATAGGCAGAAAGAGATTTGGGTAAGCATTGGATTGTGAGCCCACACCCATGTGTGATGACTTCGGGTCATCTTTAACAGCTCTAGGGGAAATTTGTTTTTCCTGTATCCCTGTACTTTCATTGGGTCGGGTGAGCTTTGGAAGGCTTCTGAAAACGCACCTTGTTTGTGAGCTTGGGATCTTGGGAGAAGTCTGCTCAGGAGTAAGGAACCATCTGACAGCTAAGTGTTAAATCTTTTGAAAATTTCAAATGCCATTATTAGCTAATGTATTGTAAGTTAAATGTGTTTTTAGTGTGGTGATTGATCATAGGGATCTGTTCTGGAAAGGTAATAAGACTATTACATTTGTCAGCATTGTGTAAGTGTTGAGATGCTTTAGAATACTTTTCCCATTTGGAAAAGTGCTTTAATCTATTCAAAGCTAAAAATACAGTGCTTGGAAACTCTAGTGTCTTAATCTGAATTTAATTGAATATCTACAGTGCGCTAAATTAAAAAGGGGGGGTGGGGTCTGCAGCCCTTAGAGAAAAAGTAGCCACATGCTCCTGTACTTCTTTGATTGACAGGCCATCTAGTGTGGCTTAGAAAAAGTCTTGCCAGCTTTATGTCTCATTTCTATCAGCTCCTTTGTCTGCCATTGCAAAGGTTTGTATTGACATCTATTCCCATTATGAATGTCTGAGTTTGAAAAGCTGAAGAACCACTTATCTCAGCAGGAGTTGTGTCGATAGTTTGATTGACAGTTTGAAGAGGTTACTAAAATATTAGCTGCCTTTGATGTGCTTAATTGATAGATGTTTGTTTTTATATCAGATTGAGCATTTGAAGGAATTTAAATTTCTTTCAATGATCTGGAGTTTTTCTTTCCATATGGAGGAAAACGGTTGTGTTTAGTGGCAGCTCCAATAGATTGTAAGTGGTGCACTTTTTTCATGTCCACTTCAAATATTTCCAATTGTTTTTATTTGGCTCCTGAGGACTGTACATAGTGGATACTGGGTGAGAGACTTTGGAAGATACATGTTGAGGGGCATGGGAATGAGAGGGCATGGAGGGGTCATGGGGATATTAGGGGCATAGAGGGAGCATGAGATTAGGAGGGGGCATGGGGGTAAGGGACATGGAGTAAGCATGCAGGGTGGGTAGGGTGAGGGTTAGGGCCATAAGAATGATGTTGAAGAGCTGGGCCAATGTCCCCGCAAACAAAGATTCTAACCAGCCCACCTCAGTACCCGCACTGCTCCAACACCACCTCAAGGGTTGGGAAACCCAAATCCTGCCTGCCCACATCTCCAGGAGACAAAATAATGCAGGTATGGGCAGAGTTGATGGACATAAGTTTCCAAAGTCAGGAAATGCCCCAACTCACATTTCCCGGGCTGAAATCCATGCCCATGTGTTCACACCATGTCCTGCTTCATGGACAGAGTTTAAGTTTAATCCCATCCATCACTCTCACCTCTTCATCTTCAGATGTCCAGGCCATGACCCTAGCCTGGACCATGAGGTGGGTCTCATTTCCCAGGATGATGCAGGTATGCAGGTTGGGACCCAGGTTCCTGCCTGAATCATACAACAGGTCCCAAGTTAAGGCAGGGAAGTAAAAATCCACAAATGAGGGAAGCCAGCCCTGCCCTCATGACGTGATTGACGTTGTCAGGGGAAGTTGGAGGTTCTACTCTTTATAAAGCTCAATGGGATCACCGTTTTTTTTTGACTGTTCAATATTCTGTCACATTCCATACTTGTTGGGATAGGACTCTAGCCACATCTTATACAGTGGTTGGTGAAACATTAAAACTTTCCTTGCTGAAACTCAATCTCCCACTTTCTGGGCACAGCATCTTCAGCAGGCAATAATTTATAGATGTTAACCTACCTTTTACCATCAATGGTGCTAAATAGAACAGACAGGGGAAGGCAAAATTATTAACACCACTAAATGTTCACTGCTCATCTGTGAGGAGGATTTGTTCTATTTGCCACTCAGCAGGTAAAGTTAAGTTTCAGTTGGTTTATTTTTGGCTCAATATTGCACACATGACATTTTCAGCTCATGCATTGTTAGAATTGATTAATCATTAAGTAGCACAAAGTAAATAGCTGCCAATGGCAGGAATCCAGGATTGTCTGAATTTTGGCTTATTTCCATTTTGCTTACTTTATATTCATGACTCTAATTTTGAATATAGTTAAAAGGGCTCTCTCACCTTTTTGATTCTATTGCATTTTGAATATTGTTCAAGCATTGAAAATGTTATGCATAATAAGAATTGGTCCATTATTACTCCACCACCTACACCTCACTCGAGTTATTATTTTTATCATGTCTACAATGTCCGTGGCTGTAGCTGATGTTCTTAATTTTGCTGACAGTTGCCGTTGTCATTTTGAAAAGAAAGGCTATAGATATATTATGAAGGTAAATCATATGGCTTTATCTTTGCTGATAGGATCTTGCTGTCACAGCTGAAACTTAGACTACGGCCTTGATCTTGTCTTTGATCTGTACTGGGAGAGGGATGGTACAGTATCACGTGGGAAACCCAGAAGTTCAGTGCATTTGCCAGTGATTTTATAATACATTCACCTCATTATTATTTTACTTACTGGTTTCCCTGTCCAGTCAATGGCAATGGGTATGATGAGGACCTGCATGACATGGTCTCAACTCCAGTATTTAAAGGGACAATCCAAAGATGCAACTTGAAGGTGTTGGGGTTCAGAAGAAGAAAGCAGGAAAATTAGGAATTGAAACGAGATGTGCAAAAGCTGCACCCTATTTCCAGGATACCTTCATGGGTGTGCTGCGGAGAGAAGCAGGAGGGAGAAACTATTCCCCAGCAATGGATGGAAGAGACCTACAGCTGGGATCAAGAAGCATTGGCCATTGCTGAGGACATCAGTGGCTGGAGCTTAGTGCCATGATCCTGCATACAGTGGAGGAAGTGCTTTAACCATCCAATTGGCTGAGGAAATGTGAATACAGTAACATAATCACCTATCCTGCTGTGTGCATCACACATCCTGACTGTACTTTCTTGACTAGAAGCACATAAATATTTTTTTGCACCACTTTCCTGTGTTACCCACTCTTGGTTGCTGGTTGGCAATTAAATGGCCTTTTAAATTGTTTGTTGGTGAATAAGAAGGCATGAATTAATGGTAATCAATGAAGGGATGCAAAAGAGAAGGTTGGTTGTTTGCAGGACTGCTTTGTGTCAGTGGCATTGGTGGCAGGGAACTAGAGCTGGGCAGAAAAATGGTTGTTGCGTGTGCTTTTGGGATAGCCCCACAGATGGAACCTAAGTGAACTTTGCAATAATGAAAGTACCCAACCCTCCCAAGCAGTAATGTACATAACTGGAGGAGTATTGTCCTCATCACTTTCTTCCGTGCCTTCTTCCTCCTACTCTGAAGAAGAAGATCTTCCCTCTGCTCTTTGGTCTTCCGCAGATGCAAACCTCACTGTTATGCAACATCGTGTTGAGTGCAGCACACCACAAACGTTCTGGACACTCTGACTGGTGCATACTGAAAGACGCCTCCAGATTTGATCTAATTGAGCAATCAACATATGCTAATTGCCAAACCACCTCTCTTGAGAGGGTTGTTTTCCTAGGCAGTCCCTCAGAATTGAGGATGCCTTGTTTTCACTCCAGTTTAATGGATTCTGAGATTGCTGATCAATCCAATGCATGATCTGCAGACTCTGCCAAGTGAGAGGCAGCTGGTGTTTGAAGGGTCGAGTAGATGAGTTGTTTGTGCACTCTCCCTGATGCCTTGACTTTGCCTCTGCATGATCCCAGTGAAGTCTCTCAATGTGCTTGGTGCCTTCCCAATTGAACCTTCTCCATTTTGGTTGGTTAAAAGCCAGGGACTCCCATGAGTTGGCAGGCATGTTTGGCATCTTCAGGGAAGTTTTGAGAACATCCCTAAAGCATTCCCACTGTCATCCTGGGAGTCTCCTGCCATGACTAAGTTCTGAGTAGAGCAGTTGCTCCCAGAGTATGGTGCCAGGTGTACGGACAACATGTCCTGCCCGATGGAGTTGGTTTTGAGTGATCAGCGCCTCAATGCTGGGCAAGTTAGCTTGGGAGAAGGCGCTGCTGTTGGGCCCCCTTGCTTGCCATCGGATTTGGAGAAACTTGCAAAAGCACTGCTGGTGCTATTTCTCCATTACTTCTCCAGTGGGTTGTGCACCTGCAGTCTATCACACTAGAATGAAGCCAGGAAGTCAGCGGATTTGAGCTAGCTGCCTGATACTCTCAATTTCACTGGCTTTAAACACCTCCACCCCAGTGCCTAGTTCAACGCCTGTATGTTCCTCCTGTATTAAAACTCCTCCTATAAATTTTCCAAAATACATTATCAGTTATTTAATAAAATTGTTTTCAATAATGCGCAGTAGAATTAATTCTTGAAGCATTTGTTTGCTTGTCAATGAATCATCACTCTTTCCCATTTCATCTGGATGCCTATTTCACATAGCTCATTCTGACTGAGGAAGCTGTATATATTACCAAGTGGCACAGTAATGACCTCACAAATGAATGGTGCCTGATTCATGAAGTTAGTTTTCCCATTCCACAAGACGCTGAAGATGGAAAACTCACTTCCCCATCATTAATTTCTTATTAAATGCGTAAATCTACCAGTAATTTACATAGCTACAGTGATGTAGTCTCTCCTTTGGGATAATCTAACAATGATCTGTACCAAAGATTCCGAAAGATGTCAGTCTTGGCTCAGTGGTACAACTCTCACTTCTGAGTCATGAACTGTGAATTCAAGCCTTGCTCCAAAGATTTGAGTATGTTTCTAGTCTGACACTTCAGTGTAATACTGAAGGAGTGCTACCATAGATGGAAGTGCTTGCTTTCAGTTAAGTTGTTAAACCAAAGCATCCTTTATCCTCTCAGGCGGATGGAAAGGGTCCTGTGGAGAAGGAAATCTTCCATTCTTACTCGGTCTGGCCTACACATGACTCCAGGCCCACAGCAGCAGTTGATCCTTAACTGTCCTCTGAAATGGCCTAGCAAGCCACTCAGTTCTAGGGCAATTAGGGATGGGCAACAAATGCTGGCTTTGCCAGCGATGCCTACATTGCATGAAAGAATAAAGAAAAAAAATAAGAGCAGGGAAGCGCTCCCCGATGTTCTGATAAATATTTATTTCTCAGCCAACATCACCAAAACAATCCCAGATATCTCGTCATTTATCTCATTTCTGTTTGTTAGACGACTCTGTGTGCAACTTGGTTACCTTTACCTGGAGTTTCCACTAATTTGTGCCTTTTTTCTGAGAATTTGCCTGAAAATTGCCAAACCAGCACAAACGATCAAGGAATTTCCAGCACAAATTACATTGAGCACAGATCAGGCTTCTGTGATCTTTTACATTCATTTAAGGAACATTACACTGGAAGCTAGCTCCACTTACAAAACCAGCCACACCCCAGATTGAATTAATGACCATGACAAGTTTCCACCCATTGTCTCCATTTGTGGCCTTTGAGGGCACACATAGAATTAAGTATTTTTAGATGCAATGCTTGTAAGGGGCACCTTCGAAAAGCTCTTAAATATATTTTTTAAATAATTTACTCAGAAATTGACTAGTGTACGTACACCAATGAAACTGGTATATCGCTCTTTGTACAGTTTTAAAGTCATTTCCAATTATTTGAAATTGGGTTAATGGACTAGACACTCTTATTAAAAATGCTTATTTTTTGTGAAAATCTGATTTTCAGCTGTGTTATTACAACTACTGCAGGTTGACACTCTAAATATATCTCAGAATATTTTATAATGCAATTAAAACAAAAAAATACGTTTTCAAAAGCTGCTAGATTGCAGTTGTTCATGGAAGATTTTAGATTCAGCGACATGCAAATGTGTTGAGTAACAACTTGAGCAAAAACAAAAATCACTTTTGAAAACTTGTATAATGTTGAGAATTCAAATTGCAAGCTCTTGTGTTTATTAAATAACAAAGTTAAATCAGTTCAAAAATACTTCATTGACTGCACAATAGTTTATTACATCCTGAGGCATGAAAGGTCATATATAAATGCATGGCTTTCATCAATTTCGAATCATGCCTTGAACATGACTCAGTCAATGTGGCCTATAGCCCTGAAGAGGAATGGCATGTAAACAGTCACCCCTCTCCTAACTATACTCAGTTCTGTTGAAGGGTCGTGAGGACTCGAAACGTCGAGTCTTTTCTTCTCCACCGATGCTGCCAGACCTGCTGAGTTTTTCCAGGTAATTCTGTTTTTGTTATGTAAACAGGCTGTCCATTTGGACTGATATTCTGATTTTTGGGAGAGTTTTAAAAATATTCAACATGTAAAAATGTTACAATTGGAAACATGATACATGCTTATAAAAATATTCTGAACTTCTGAACAATGTTCTGGCTTCAACGCTTTATACAACATCTGTGATCCTTATTGATTACTGGGGTGGCATGGTGGTGCAGCGGTTAACACTGCTGCCTCATAGCTCTAGGGAACCAGTTCAATTCTGATGTCTGTCCATGAGGAGTTTGCATATTCTCCCTGTTTCTGCCGGGTGCTCTGGTTTCCTTCTACCATCCAAAGGTGGGTTGGCTACAATTAAATTGTCCCTTAGTGTGTGTGCCCTGTGATGGACTGGCATCCTATCCTGAGTGTACCCTGTCTATTGCCTGTCAGGATAGGCTCTGACTCCCTATGACCCTGAATTAGATAAAGTGGTTCTGGAAAAGTGAGTTATTGATTACTATGTAAGGCACATAGAATGAGATAAAAATCCAATTGGATTGATATCCTTTTACGCTACTGCATTCTTTAAAAATAACAAAACTGCTATATACTAGCATACCTATAACAACTCACAATCAATCCCTACCACTGAAGTTTCTGTGGTATCAACAGTGTAAACAAATCATTTCCCTGCTACTGAATACAACAGCCAATCACCAACAGGTCCTCAGCATCAGCAGGCATTGAACCTGTAAACATGACAACAGGTATTTTTTTTAAATGGATATACTTGCCAATTTCTTGAGTACTTAGCTGTTTATGGACTATGACCATAAAATACATGATCAGACAGGTTATCTTGAGTTTTTAAAAAGAAAAGAGGATATATCTTATTGTACTTAACCCAGTCTAAGTAAAGTAATTTTCGAAAAACGCTCCAACTTTCAAGCACACACACTTGAAGTTCACACAAACACAACTAGATTACAGAGTGGAGTGAATGAATGAAGTAATTTAGAGTTCAGTAAAATTAAATGGGTATGTGGCTCTTGAAGGCTGGTGACTTGGCTTGCTTCAGGCTGAGCACGTGGTCCTGCTGCTTTCACACGGTGGTCCTGCGTTTTTGGTGTTGATGTGCCTTAAAGCTGTAACCACACAATTCATCTGTTCTTCTTGAGACAGCAACACTGGGTTGAGTTCTTTTTAAAACCTCTTTCTGTAGCACCTGGATAGTTAAAATCTGCACACAGGGTTCAAGACTTGCAAGTTGAATGGAGAGAGAGGGCAAGGAAAGGGACCTACTCACCATCCTTTTCCTTCAGCGCCTCAGTTATTATTCCCAGTTCGGCAGAGAAGGCAGATGCTTAAACACACAAACGATTGCCTTGTCACATAAATTTCTCTCTCCAACTGCCCAGTGACACAAATATGGTCATGGCTAAGTGTATTCCATTTACCTTGATTAGATCATGGCTGGGATTTCCTCTCTCAGCTAGGGTCCCACTGTTCAAGTGATTATGTCTAATAGTTTATCTCCACCCATTTGAATACCCAGATGAATGTCTACACGCTTTGCCAATGGGATAGGAGATGGCCCCCATTCATCTCTTCCAAGGCAATTGTTCCTGGTGTGGCTTTGAAGTCTCCATTTCAATAGTTTTGGAATGCAGAAGGTACAGTGAAGCACGATTGCAGCTATCTTTGACTGTGATCCCAAATCACTGGAATATGGCTTTAGTCTTTTTTAAAATCAATTATATATGTTTACAGCCAGTAAATTCAAAAATCATTTTTTGAGATAAAGCATGGCTTCACAACAATGTTCATATGAAAATACTCAATTGTGAACTCCAGTTTTATTTTCACCTAGTTCACCTGTGTACCTTGACCATATAATTACAACAAAATCTTGTATTTATATAGCACCTTTAACATAGTAAAATAGCCCAAGACATTGTAGGAGTATTATCAAATAAAATTTGTCACCAAGTCACATAAGCAGACATTAAGACAGATTAACAAAAGCTTAATCAAAAATGTTGGTTTTAAGGAGTTTTTCAAAGGAGGAGAGAAAGGTGGAGAGATGAAGAGTTTCAGGGAGAAAGTTCCAAAGCTTAGGGCCTAGTCAGCAGCAGGAAATGATAGAGAGGTTAAAATTGGGGTTGCGAGGGAGGTCAAAATTTGAAATTTTGAGAAATCGCAGAGAATTGCAGGGCTGGATGAGGCTACAGAGATCCTGCTTAAAGTCAGCATAAGTGGACCCATCTTGATGTGATCGACAAAACCTTAAAGGTGTAGAAAGTAACATCTAAATCGTACAAAGGAACTTCATAGCAAAAATACAGGGAACAAAGCCTTTTCCACTAGCAGGTACAAAAGCAGTTGTGAGTACTGAGTATTCAATGGCATCTTTACCTGAGATTGCTTCAGCCTCCTGAACTGCTGTTGTGCACACACCTTGGCTTCACTGGTGAACTTCAGGAAGCCCAAGAAACTCGAGGACCTGATGTTAAACTGGGAAACAGTGTGCCAATATTGCCCTAATATTTTTCAAGGGATGTGGACATTTCTGGCTAGGCCAGCATTCATTGCCCTTCCCTAATTGCACTTGAGAAGGTGGTGGTGAGTCACCTTCTTGAACTGCTGCAGCCCATGTGGTGTAGGTACACCCACAGTGCTGTTAAGGAGGGAGTTCCAGGATTTTGACTCAGTGAAAATGGAGGAACGGCGATATATTTCCAAGTCAGGATGTTGTGTGACTTGGAAAGGAAATTGCACCTGGTGGTGCTCCTATGCTGCCTTTGTCCTTCTAGGTGGTAGAGGTCAAGGGTTTGGTGAGTTTGAGCAATTAGCATATAAAAATGGACAACCTGCTTCTCCCGAAGGGGTAGCATGCAGGCAGACTAAGGCACTGAAGTTAGTTGTGCAAATTGATGGTTTGGACAGCTTTCCTAAGGTTTCACTAGTTTTAACCCACCTCCCCGCCCACCCTCCTTCCAAACCCACGTGCTCTTCCACATTAAAATTCAGCGCAGTGATTGCATTTCAAAGTGATCCACAGCATGTGGCGGTGCCTTGTGATATAGTGGAGAGATGTGATAATGTGCTCTGTAAATGGAAGTCTTTCTTTCTCACTCATGCATGCTCCAGATGGCACTGCACCAAGTGAAAAAGCATTAAAGTTAAAAGCCTAGAATAAAAAAAAAGACATAATCAGCTCTACACAATTTGACACAACGAAAACATCGATGAATGGTCTTTCTCCACATCCTATAATTAGGACGCACTGATGCTTTAATCCATTTTTTCAGCAACAAGATAACTATTTGAACATCATGTGCCATTACTGTAATTGGAAAAGCTCACCACAAGAAGCCCATGAGAAAGATAATAAGAGAGAGAAAAAAAACTATGTAAGTGCTTTGAAAGACAGATGACTCATTAACAATGCCTTTGACTGGGGATACATGTAAAATGATTAATGGCTGAATTACCCATTTTAAAGTGAATTTATCAGATTGGCATATCTCACAGGTGAAACACCTGGATCAAAACAAAAAGCTACTGCGGATGCTGGAAATCCAAAACAAAAACAGAATTACCTGGAAAAACTCAGCAGGTCTGGCAGCATCGGCGGAGAAGAAAAGAGTTGACGTTTCGAGTCCTCATGACCCTTCAGCAGAACTGAGTAAAGTTAGGAGAGGGGTGAAATATAAGCTGGTTTAAGGTGGGGGGTGGGGTAGGGGGAGAGAAGTTGGGGGGGGTAGTGGTAGTAGGGACAAGCAAGCAGTGTTAGGAGCAGATAATCAAAAGATGTCACAGGCAAAGGAACAAAGACGTGTTAAAGGTGGTGATATTATCTAAGAGAATGTGCTAATTAAGAATGGATGGCAGGACACTCAAGGTACAGCTCTAGTGGGGGTGGGGTGGAAAGACTGACAGGGCATTACTGGTATAGATTTAAAACTAATGGAAATAGGTGAGAAAAGAAAAATCTATATAAATTATTGGAAAAAACAAAAGGGAGGGGGAAGACCTGGATCAAAAACCTTTCTTTACAGCCAAAACCGAAAACATCCTGTCCCAATCAAAAATTGGCCGCGTCTAATTTCCGCACATGTCTCTTGAGCTACAGGCCCAATTTTCAGGAGTTCCAAGTTTTCCCTTAAATGTGTGCATACCTCACTGATAGAATTTCACAGAACAGTTCTTTTCTTACATTAACCTGTGAGTTGATGCGTCTAAGAAAACATCAGTTGCCAATATGAATAAAGCCATAACTGTGCGCTGTCACGTTTTCCATGTTGTCTTTTTTTGATCCGGAAACCATGATACAAAAGATGAACTGCGACCTTTTAAATTAAACGTTAGAGAAAAGGCATTCGGTGCAACAATATCTTGCACTTATAACAACAACAATTGGTATTTATATAGCACTTTTAACATAATGAAGTGCCCCAAGGTGCTTCACAGAAATGTTATCAAACAGAATTTGGCACTGTACCACATAAGGAGATATTATGGCAGGAGGTATATTTTAAGGGCTGGAAGAGGTTATAAAGATAGGGAGGAGTTAGGCAGGGATTTTAACACAAGAATGGCGATTTTAATATAAAGGGGTTGCTGGACTGAAAGCTAATTAATTTAATTAGCTTAAACACGAGAATAGTGGAAGATGGGATCCAGCCAGGACAACATTTGAATAATAGGCCTGGATTTTATGGGGCGATGATGGCTTTGTCTACTGGCGGGAAAGCCGGGGGCAATCTTGCCCTGGTCAGCTGAGCACCACGACCCGATTTTAAATCCAGCAGGCAGTTAACTGCCTGGCATTGGGGTTCCCGTTTCTTTAAGGGACAAGATCCTGACTCCAAGAGTTGCTGACTAATCAGAGGGCTAGCAACTCTTCAATTCCAGCAGCGACACCATTGACCACCATGGGAGTGCAACCTGGCAGGAACAGCAATGATGAAGGAAGCACTGGACCCCAGGTAATTGGTGTTGGGCTCAGCCGGAACCACTCAGGCAGGCACCGGTTAAATTGGGGAGGGATTGTTGCTGAGAGTTGTGTTTCCAAAGGGGTGGCCCTTGCTGCCGGGGTGCCCTCCATGGAACACAAGGTGCCCAAGTAGGAGTACCATCCCACCAAGTTCCTAAGGAGGCCACCAGAGTATATCTGGCGGTCTCCTCACATGGCAAAGTGCCCACCCCCTGCTGATGGGAGACCAGCAGTTCCAGAAAGATGCCCATAAGTTGCCCTTAACTGACCGCATAAGGGCTGCCTGCCATCTTCCCGTCACTGGTAAAGTGGCAGCAATGACAGGAAGGCAACAGGCATGCACCTACCTTCCCACCCAATTTTTCATTCCTCCGCCTCATTGCCTCCAAGCGCACCCCCTGAGACCCTGTAAAATCCCAGCCTTTGTGCCTGGAGCTAACAAATGCACGGATGAGGATTCATCAGCAGATGGACTGAGGCAGTGGCAGAGATGATCAGTGTTGTAGAGGTGGAAATAGGCAGTCATTGTGATAGAGAGGATATGGGGCTGGAAGCTCAGCTTAGGCTCAAATAGAATGCCAAGGCTTTGAGAATAGTCTTATTCATGCAATGTCCCCATCTTGTAAGAGGATGGCATTTGACAAATAATTGTTCAGCAATGAATCCAAACAAAATTAGTCTGCACAATGTTTTCAGAAGTTCCAAGTTTTCCTTATTGAAGTTCTATTGTGGAGAGTGCAATTTCCAAAAGAATAGATTATTTACTCTGCATCTAGTTGTGCAAATTGGAGCATATACAGGTTTGTGAATATACACAGTGACAAATTGACATTTGGGTTGAAAAATTCTGGTATGTAAATACGATGTCTTCTGAAGATTTCCTTCCGATTCCTGGTCCCTTCAGGGGCAGCACTACAATACCCTCAGAGCGGGTGTCAATGATCATGGTCACATGCTGTGCTCTCCACAATCTGGCACTGGCAAGGGGGGGGACCCACTGGAGGAAGAGGATCTTGACGCAGCTCCACAGGCCACAGATGATGAATCCAATAGTGAGTCCAAAGAGGAGCACGGTGAGGAGAATGCTGAGGGCGTGGAGGTAGACCTCTGTAACCTCCTAGGTGGCAGGGACGCCTGATCCAGCGCTGGTCAGCTAGGTTGCCAAATAAGCACTGCCTGATCATGAACTGTTCTATTGGAAAAATAAACATCCACCAACCCAACATTACCTTTATGAAGGAGTCCAAACAGGCATGTAAACTGCTGAGGTGCTGGAAAAGGATCAGGGAGGAAGATGGTGTTCCCTTGTCTCTGACAACAGGAGGAAGCTGAAGCAATTCATCCTCCGCTGCAATCTCAAACTTCAAGTGTTGAAAACAGTTCATTATTAGACAGGGCACCTAGCATCGGAAAAGATAACTGAGTTGACAAGAAAGCGGTGTTTCTGACTGGGAATGGCTGCTGGTATTGCCAACTGGTGTCAGACTTGTGATAGGTATACTTTGGTCAAAGCAGGGAAGTGGCTTCACCCCAGCATTGGATCCCTGATAGCTACTAGGCCATTGGGAGTGCTCGCTATAGATTTCATGGTCCTTGGCCACAGCAGCAATGGACCCAAACCCGTTCTCATACGAACAGATGTCTTCACCAAGTTTACTCAGGCAATTCCTACCCACGAGCAAAAAGGTTTCTAGTGTGTTTTTCTAGTGTGCAATTTCTAGTGTGTGATTGCTTTGTTCATTTCTGTGTTCCATGCAGAACACACAGTGACCAAAGAGGCAGCATTGAGCAGCAGTTTTGCAAGCTGTTCGGTATTGTCAAAAGTCATACTACCCCCATCATCCAGAGGGTAGTGGACAGTCTGAACGATTTAGCCGTACCCTTTAAGACAGATTGCACACCCTACCTCCCAAGAGCAAACAAAAGTGGACTGATTACCTTACAGAATTGGTTTATCTGTATAACCTCACATTTCTCAACTGGCTATTCTTAACACTATCCCTTCTTTTGGCGAGACCCGTTTTTTTCCAGTAGACCTTCTACTTGGGCTCGACACACGTTCTGAAGTTGTTGGCCAAGTTGACGATTGGATAGCTGAGCATTATACAAGGTTAAACCATGCATTTGAGATGGCATCCGAGATGACAGAGAAAGAAATGCTGAGAAGAATAGAACTACATGACCACAAGACTAACAGTGTTGATCTCCCAATCAGCGCAAGACTATTCCTTAGGAATCGGAATATAAAGGATTGAAATGAGAAAAGAGATGTCTGGGATCCCGAAGCCTACAAAGTCATCAAGTGTCTGAATACTGTCACACTAATATCGTCGAACCGGTAACTGAAGGGCAACATCAGAAGACGGTTCACAGAGGGAAGCTTCTTGATACCAAGAGCCTTGTAGATGTGAGCACTAGCAGCACACTCTTTTGTTACAACACAAATAAACTAAATTAACAAAATCAGGGACAAAGTAAAAGCAGCCCCTTAAAGGGAAACTGCAAAAACAAAAGACAAAATTTAAAGGAAACTTACAAAGATTAAACCAAAATGTGATTTAAGGGGTCAATAAAGCACCCCAGTCCCCGAGGTGCCCACTGAGCACAGACGGCCTCAACGATGCCAGCAGACACTGCGTGCTCCCTCTCCAGGGATACCCGGTCGCTACACTCAATGATGTAGCTGCACCTGAAGTGCTGTCTGGCATTGGCTCAAGTGATGAAGAATCGGATAGTGATGTTAAATCCTGGAATGACCTGTGTGTCATGTTTTCCGAGGGTGTGCCTAATGCAAGGAGGTTTATTCTAGTATCTGAAGAAAATGCAGAAATGTCATATAGTGAGACTACAGCTGAAGCAACAAGTGTTCCTGCTCCTGAACTCCCTGAAAACAACATATCCAACATGGCTGACCAACTACCAAGCCCAGGTCCTATTGAAAAACAAGAGGTTAATGATGTCTCTAATGCTTCAGATAAAAATACCTGCACAGATGATTGGCAAAAAAAGTCCTCTACAGCAAACACTGGGTATCATCCTAACCTTGCCCAGATCTGTGATTAATGAAGGAAATGTTGTTATTAATCCAGATTTGAATGTTTTAACTATCATAGCTCAGTTAGACTCATTAATTATGCAGTAACTCCTAAGCAGGGAAGTGTGTAGAGAGGAAGTCATGCTATCTTCCCAACTTTTGCATGGCATTGCTGCATGGGTGAGATTGTGGAGGTTGGCCTGAATGCTGGGCCTCGCGGTTACCATGTTGACTGTCGGGCTGGTGCCGCCCCGTTGGCTGGTGGCAGTCGTGGTGAAGGGTTCTGGATTGGTAGATTTTTCTGTGCTTGAAGTTCCCTCAGGTTTGCTGAGTGGTTTTGAGGGGCTCATGGGAGTGATGGGAGTGGGGGGATGGTGGGGCCAGTACTGTGAGCAGGCCAGCTCTCAATGGTTTGGTTTCGAAGTTGGACACTCAACAGTTAGTTTTTTTTATCTTCTTAGGATAACTTTTTATTTATATATGTTGATGTCAATGGGCTAAAGAGTCTCTGAACTGGAATCTTCATGCATTTTTCCTGACCTGAACTTGATGTTATGTCTTTGGATAATGTCGCAGAGGAACATAATGCAATGAGAAACAGAAGAGTACCAAGAATAGGGGCCCTAGAGTTGTTAAGTGTGCGAATGGAAATAGGACCCATTGCAGGAGATGCTCTAGCTGCTGGATAGATAAGAATGGGGCCAGATGAAGCCATCCAGATGGACGGTGAAGGGAAGGTATTGAAGGAGACTGATTTAATCAACAATGTGAAAGTTGGCAGATAGGTTGAGAAGAATAAGGACGGATCATATACCCCGGACACAGTTACATAGGATGTCACTGACACTTTGATTAGGGCAATTTCAGTGCTGTGGCACTGGTGAAAATCTGATTGCAGAGGTTCTGACATTGAGTTTGGGAGGCAACAACATGAATTCCTCACACTTTGTTGGAGGTGAGGATAGAGAGACAAGGCATTTAGGAAGGCGATTTATCGTGGAGAAAAGAAGACAGATGTTATCTTTGTGTTCCAGGATGAGTCTGTGAGTTGTAAGCAGTTTTGGGAGAGGAATGCAATGCCAGATAGTGTCTGATATGGTGCGGCCAGATCTGGCAGTGAATCTCTATGCCAGTTGTGTGCCATATATATTCAAACCAGCACCCCTTGAACTTATGGAGCAAGGATGGAACTGAGGAGATGACCAGTGTGGGAGAGAGTAAGAGTTTAACTGTGGACCAGGGCTCAGAGATGGAGGTGAGAGAGTGATTGAGCAGATGAACAGCTACAGAAATGAGGCATTAGAAAAGTTCTGATCTATCATAATGGATGAATGTTTGGAACACATCGGACATTATGTTGTCTAGGGCAGTTGCATAGTCTTGGTAACGTTATAAAAGAAGGTAATGTCCTTTAAGGTAACATGGTGGATTTGCTAAAAGACACAAATAATCCATGGTTCCTAATTCTCTGCCCTATTGGTCCACAATTCAAGCTTCATAATTCAGTCAGATCAGACTTTATCCTCTTGCACAATCAAAGATGTCGGCCTGGATTTTCTTACACCAAATCCAGTCAGCATAGAAGTGGGCGGCAATAATAAAAAATGGTGCTGATGGCCTGCGTGCTATTCTGCTACCTCCATTCCCGACACTACCGACTCTTTCATGAGGATGGTGGGGAGAACGAGAAAGTGAAGGTGCCTTCATTGTTAATTGGGTGCATTTATGTAATTAAGGAGCTCATTAAGAGATACACCTCCTAATGTCCTGAGATTGGGAGCTGTGCAAAGCTGAACAGCTCCAGCTGTAGGGAACAGTGTCAACATTGAAAACGTTTTGTGTGATTTAACAAAGTGAAAGTTTTAACAAAAATCTATGGCACAGCAGTGAAATTTTAATAGCACTAACCTTTACCTAACCTATCCTGAGTTCCAATTCTCCCTCTATCTCTTGGCCAATTTTAAGGTCTTTCCTGTCTTAAAATCCTGTGCAGAAGGCAGCAACATCAATGTTGGGCCGAGTTGGGCCAGAACATGGTCCGCTTCCCTGGTGTCCTGCCTCCATTCCCACCCCCCTGGCCACTAACTGGCCACCTCTCAAAATCCCTCCCCAATTAGGCTTCTGCTTAATGAAAGTGCTGAGCATTTCCTGGTTCGCGTTGGGGGTGGATTTGTGACCCGGAAATGAACCTGCCTTCCGATTTGCATCCTCTCCATGGAAATTTGGCCCTTGATCAATGGCATCAACAGTGCAACTGCTACCAGAAGACAGCCCCCTCCTCCTCCACTTATAAATAGAAGGTATGCATAGCTGCATATACATAAATATTATATACACACTCACCACACAACCACACATGTGCACATACACACACACACATACATACACCAGTCCCCCAGAACACAAAGATTGATTCATATCTGTCCACACACCGGTGGAATTTAATGGGTCACGGTGGTGGAGAGCTGGTGGCAATCCCACTGTGGGCATGTCCGGGAGCCCACAGGGATTTCATTCCAATCAGGCAGCCTGCTGGCTGCTGTCAGCATTCCCATATCCTGCAGGGAGAATTTCCCGCCTCAAAGAGCTACCGGCCGATCAGTTGCCGGCAGCTCTCCAGTATTGACAGTGCGATGGCCTGAGCAATGGCCACTGCCAACACTGCAGTAGACCCCAGGATTGTCACTGGAGTCCTGCAACATAGGTAAATGGGGCAGGATTTTTGGGGCCAGTCAGTGATGTTCTGGTGAGGCGGGGGGGCAAGAGAGAATCACCGTCAAGGCATGGGTGTGCCTTCCTTCCGGTAAAACCCTTATCACCGGCAATTCCCTTCATTGGGCCCAGGGTGCATCTTGTAGGTGGTACACACTGCTGCCACTGTGCGTGTGAACGTTGAAGGGGGTGGATGGGTGCCAATCAAGCAGGCTGCTTTGTCCTGGATGGTGTCAAGCTTCTTGCGTGTTGTTGGAGCTGCACTCATCCAGTCAAGTGGAGAGTATTCCATCACACTCCTTACTAGAGCCTTGTAGGTGGTGGACAGGCTTTGGGAGTCAGGAGATGAGTTACTCTCTGCAGAATTCCCAGTATATAACCAGCTATTGTAGCCACGGTATTTATGTGGCTAGTCCAGTTCAGTTTCTGGTCAGTGGTAGCCCCCAGGATGCTGATAGTGGGGGATTCAGTGTGATAATGCCACTGAATGTCAGGGGTAGGTTGGAGATGGCCAATGCCTGGCGCCTTTGTGACGCTAATATTACTTGCCACTTATCAACCCAAGCCTGAATATTGTTCAGGTCTTGCTGCATATGGACACAGGCTGTTCCAGTATCTGAGGAGTCATGAATGATGCTGAACATTGTGCAATCATCAGCGAATATCCACATATACCTATATAAGAAAAAGGCAGACAGGGAAACAGATTATCTTGTTAAAGGTGTGCTCATTAACAGGTTTTAAGCTTTTGCTTTTTTAAATCTCATCAGCATGCAAATATGTGAATTTTAAATGGATTCCAAGCAAATAACTACTCCTGTTTGGATCTGATTCTCGACAGCATTTCACCTGCTTTAATGGATACAAACTTGCAGCTGTATTTTAAATGATCGAGATCATTGAGGTACAACACAGCTGAGAAACAAAAACAAACATTAGATCATCAGGGAGTGGACTCATGCCTGAATCAACTGTTGACTAATGCCTTGTTTATCGTGACAGAGAATATTAAGGACAAAGTCCACCTTTCCAAATGTTGTAAGTTGTGTGCACTGGTATGCTTCACACCAGTTTATGGCATTCAATCATTTTAGACAATGCATGCCTTCCACCCTGTATACTGGCTATAATTGAACTCGTTTCAGTGCATGATACTTACCATCTGTTTCTTTCTGGTATAGTTCTGGTGAGGAAATATAAAAGTAAAAGGATTTGCTGTGAATTGTCTAGGTTCTACTGTTCAAAGCAGCAAACGAGTTAAAGTCATTTGATTTTTATTTGATTGACCTGGTTCTCATTGTCGTCATAAGCAAGATATTAATAGGTGGAGTTTGAGCTTGGCTATTGCTGGATTGCACAACTTGTTTTTCAGGGTCTTATTCAAGTTAAGCCAGAAGGAGTTAGATGCAAAGTAAGCCGTGTTGAAATGGCCTTAACTACAACCGAAAAAAAAAAAGTGGGATGGTAGATTGATAACAGTGACGATCACTGCTAAAGGTCACCATTCAGATTTTGGGGAAAAGTAATGATGGCTGTCATCTGACATTGAAACCTGGCCACTGATGTGCCATGTGAAAATATTTTTTTAAAACTCATCCCTCACAGCTGGAGGGATCTGAAGAAGAGAGAAACAAGCAGGTCTTGTCCAAAGTCTGGCTTATATGACTTTATCATAACTTCCTGTGCTGTCAAAAGAGCTCAAGAGCCTGTACAGTTGTTTGGGTGTAATATGCATATTGCTCTGAGCACCAAAGGCAATTAATGTAATTTAATGTTCCTCTTTTAACTTTAAGAAACTCCAAGCGATGTTCCAAAATAGATGCTTGAGAATATGGCAGTGAGAACTCATCAAAAGACCAATAGTGAAAGCCAAAATAGTGACCACCTAAAAGAATTAGGACCATAGAAACAAACACAGAAAATGCTGGAAAAACTCAGTAGGCCTAGCAGCATCTGTGGAGAGAGAAACAGAGCTAATGTTTCAAATCCGTATGACCCTTCTTCAGAACTGGACCATAGAAAGCCTTGCAAACTGAGGGAAAATGCTTCTCAATTTCCTAAGTTGTCCTCTATCCAGGAGAGTCTTATGATATTCAGCCTGTTCTGTAACTATTTTCTTGTTTAACTTATTAAATGCCTGTTCTTAACTTTTGTAATCAGTATTTTTGCATATTAAAAAGAAACCCTTGCTTCTGTATAGCATCTTTCAAGACATCAGGATGCCGCAAAGCACTTTACGACCAATGAACTATTTTTGATGTGTAGTCACTGTGGAATGTAGGAAAAGTGGCAGCCAATTTGCTCACAGCAAGCTCCCATATTCAGAAATGTGCTAATGACCAGATAACCTTTTCCAGTGGTGTGGGCTGGGGAAGTCTTGTTGAGTAGTGGTCGTGTCCCTATCTCTGGGACCAGGAGCTCTGGGTTCAAGCCCCACTTCAGGACTTGATGGCCATGGAAGGTGTGTTTACAATGTGGTTAAACAGGTTAATTATCAGCCTGTAAATCCTTCCAATGCATCTGAAGCCAGGTGGCATGTGTGTGAGAGTTTCCTGGTCAGCCATTCTGCAGAAGGCAATGACAAACCGCTGCAGTACTTTGCCAAGCATAATCATGGACCAATCCAATGGAAGTCAATGGTTGCCAGCACCTTCTTAGAGCGCTTAGTAGTAACCATCTTCCTCACACATCAATTGTACTCAGGAGGTTTGCAATTGTGCTTTGAAGTCACACAGCATAAACCCATAGGTGGACTGCAATTAAAGTGCGCCATTCCAACCACAATTATAGTTGAAGCAGGTCAGGTCTAATCCATTTTAATGCCTGGTGATAGTCTTGGTGCTGTTATGTTTTTCTTTTTTCTTACAATATAAATGGCTTGGCCCTGAAAATTCTCAAGCCATTGGCGTAGAGGGGAAGGAAAGCAAGGCTTGATGGGGGTGGAGATTCAGGTTGGACCCAGAAATGATAGATCACTGCTCAGAAATGGCAGCATCAGAAATTTCCAATAAGACCCTGGTTTTCTCTACCATGCCAATAACCCACAATAGGTGAGGATAGGGCATTGTCATGTCAGAATTCCCTTGGCTCCCATTTCAATCCTGCAATGACTCTGACGGAAGGTACTGAAGGGTGTTTTGGCCTACTTCCTCAGAATGCTCATTGTCGTATTCCAATACAACACAGCATTGCGACTAATTAAATGATCATTTAAGTTCAGTCCAGACGTGAGCACACGATCAAGTTTGTCACTTTAATGCAGTGCTGAGGTTGCAATGCTGCAGTGCTGGTTTGTTGGTGTTGCCTTATTTTGATTGAGATATTAATTTGAGGCCCTATCTACCCATTTAGCTATACAGAGAATATTTCATTGCACCACTTGAGCAGGGAATCCTCCCAGTCTTCCCCAGGAAATACCACCAAAACTGTTAAGCGGTCATTCATCTCATTGACTACGATTTTGTCCATGAGACAACAATGACCATCTTCAAAAGTACTTGACTGCCTGTAAAGCACTTCAGGATGTCCTGGGGATACAAACAATTTGCTTTATTTTTACTACGTTCACAGCTAGAACACAGATACTAGGGCAGATCTTCCTCTCGGCCTGGTCAACTGCAAGGCCCTGGTAAATTCCAGGCATAGGCCTGCCCTCTGGCTATGCACCAAAAAATAATGAGCAAACATTGCTGAGGCAATGTAAGCAGAGCTTCAAGCTTGACAGACTGTGCTCCAGGCCACCACCACCAGGGCCTCTGGCCACTTCTGGAGGGTATTTCAGGATGTCCAAGGTGGAGGAGTGTTGACAGGGTTGAAATGGGTGGCTGTGTTTTACAGATACAATCCACTTGCCTCCAAAGCCTATGGCCTTCCCCAGAGCTCCAGTAAACTCTTGACTTTTCAGGGTCCTTGTGCCAGCTTTTCTCAGGCACCTCTACACTGGGGTGTCCAGCATCTGCTTCCTTAGGAAGATGAGGTGCAAATCCCTTTGCATATTGTTGAAAAAAACCCCTAGGAAAGTGGAGGAGACTGGATTTGGCTGTTTGTAATTTTCCCCTGTTCACGGGAGCTGGGGAATGGACGATTTCCCAGTCACAGTGAAGAGGGAAGCCCACTGAGCCATCTTTGTGGTGAAAGCTAATACCACAAAATGTTTTTCTTCCTTAATTTCACGTATCCTGGCTGCAGCAAAATCCTCGAGCTGGCCCTTGCTGGATGGAGCCTCAGAGATTTATGCAAGGAGCTGTGGGTCACATGTGAGGGGAACAAATTGAGTGCAATTAGTTTTCAGTTGCATTCTGAATACTTCTGAGTTTCTTTGGGTTCAGCAAGGTTCTTTGGGGGAATTAGCGAATGGGATGGGAGAGAGGAAGGAGGAGGTGTCTTCTAGCACTATTCATGTAGTTGTTTCCTAACAGGTCACCAAGGTCAGCTTCTGAGCAAGATAGCTTACTTTACAGGAATTAAATATGCTAGGTTGCGAATGGAAAGAAATCTGTATCTCATAATGGAATTTGCTTTGAAACAGAATAACTAGAACTGTGTAGGAATTGAAATAAAGGGGTTAGATTCAGGTAAGTTGCAGGAAGCTAGCAGCTCAAGACTGAGTGCAATGTGAGCAAATGCTTTGCTCTGGGAATTTGGTAAACGATGGAGGGGGTGCTGTTCTTTTGCAAAAAAGGAGTGGTCCAAGCGGGAGAGCCAGAGGTAGCAAGACCTGACAGCTGGAGCCCAGAAGCATAGGTTAGGTGAGCAGTCAGTGAGCTTTAAGTTTTTTTTTTCCTCCTTTGAACTAGGACAGTAGTTTAAACTCGCCCTGGCATTGTATTAAAGTTATAGCTTAACCAGTTAAACTCCATAATAATATAACAGTAGATAATCATTGGGTGACATTTCTAAATTTGGAACCTAATTAGTTAAATATAACACAATAAAGATGACAGGGTAGGTGATGTGTTGCAGCTGTAGCATGTGGGATCCACGGCAACCACGTCTGCAGTAAGTGTCTGAAGCTCGGCTCAGAGTTGATGAGCTGGAGTCTGAGCTTCAAACACTATGACACATCAGGGAGGGGAAAGTCACCTGGACTTTGTCCCAGGAAGCAGTCACATCCCTTAGGCTAGGTTCTTCACATTTGGTCTGTGGTCAGGGACAGGAGAGTATGACCGTGAGAGAGGAAGGCATGGGGATCCAGAAGGTAGCAATGGAGGAACCTCAGCCCTTGCAATTCTCCAACAGGTTGAATGTTCTCAGAAAATGCTGGGAAAACTCAGCAGGTCTAACGGCATCTGAGGAGAGAAAAACAGAGTTAATGTTTTGAGTCCGTATGACTCTTCTTCAGAGCCTTGTCATCCAGTCATACGGACTCAAAATAATAACTATGTTTTTCACTCCACAAATGCTGTTAGACCTGTTGAGTTTTTTCCAGCATTTTCTGTTTTTGTTTCAGATTTCCAGCATCCGCGGTATTTTACTTTTATCTTAGGTTCAATGTTCTTGCAGCTTGTGTGGATGAGAGCAGGGAATGCAGGGAGGAACATTGGGACAGCCTTCAAGTGAACCCCACAGGGACCAGTGTAGTGGCAAATCATCTAACACAGGCTGTAGATAAGGCTTTCAACTAAATAGTGGGTGACATGTTCACATGAGGGATAATTTGGAAATTTAAAGATAAAGCACAAGGCAATACTGCAGGGTAGCGGGACGGGAAATGATAACAAAAGCATGATAGGAAGGGTTGTGGTTTATAAACAGAAGTGTGCATGAAGCAAATAAGGTCAGAGCAGGGAAAAATGGTCGACAGACACTATTAAAAGTTCTTCTCTGAAGCAGAAGTAAATGAGTATGATATGATAGCCATTAGAAAGACATAGTTGCAAAATGACTTGGGACATGAATGTTCCAGGGCATTTGACCTTTCATAAGGAAAGAAAGAAAGGAAAAGAAGGCAGGGTAGCTCTGATTTTAATGGTTGAGATCAGTACAGTAGTGAGCAATGATCTTGGTTCAGATGATCAGTTTGGGTAGAGATAGGAGATAGCAAAGGAAAGACTTCACTTGTGCAAGTGACTTATAGGCTCCTGGCAGTAGCTACACTGTAGGACTGTAAATTTTAAATCAAGAAGTAGTGGGGGCTTGTAAGCGAGGTAATGCAATACTTGTGGGTGACTTTGATTTTCATATGGATTGGGAGAATCAAATTTGCCTAGGTATCCTGCAGAATAAGTCCATAAAGTATAGTTAGAACAGCTCCTGTTGCATTTTTTTGGTTATTGTAAATGTAACAAGGATTAGAAAAACAAAAATGTGGGTTCTTTATTTGAAGATAGGACTATATACAGACAATGCAAACTGGAAGGCTATGTACTCACATTTGAGCTGTAGGAATGTTGCTGTTTTCTATCTACAGAGTAATGGGATTATGCATCACATCCTGTCTCCTAATGGGTGATGATGGACAGCAGTTTAAGATGTGCCCACTTAAAGGTACATGTAAATCACAACAGTTTCTTAGAACAATATATTCTGAAACCAACCAGGGAACAGGCTATTTTCGACATGGTAATGTGTAATGTGACAGGGTTAATTAATGATCTCATAGTAAAGGATCCTCTAGGTAAGAATGATCATGGCATGATAGAATTTAGCAGTCAGTTTGAGGGTGAGAAATGTGGATCTGAAACTAGTGTCTTAAACTTAAATAAAGACAATTACAAGGGTATGAAGACAGAGTTGGCTAAAGTGGAATGGGCAAACAAATTTTCCTGCTATGATCCTGTTTGGGACTGTTAACATTTAAAGAAGAAATATGAACACCCAACCATTAATCAACAGAATGACACCACAATATTTCACATTTTTAAACAAAAAGAAATCAAATAAAGCAAGTGCCACTAACTTAACACTATAGTTTATAAAGACTTATGCTATAAACTTGGTTCTACATTTTACTTTGCAACCCCCGACTACCGCCCCCACCCCCACCCCCCCAACCCCCACCCCCCCCCAAATCCCGCACCCCCCACCAAGAGTTCCCATTTGTAATCTTGATGGTTCATTCATTTTTCCGAGGATCAAGCCAAAAGAATGCCACAGCCTTCTGGAATTTACCTTAGTTCTCCTTAGTATTCTAGCTATTCCTCTGAGGTAAGATTCTTTGGGGGTCCTTCCGCAAGCTTTCTGGCTATGCAAACTTCCACGTTTTCTTTACTGACATCATGACTGTGGATGCCTTAGCTCCTTGTTCTGGTTGCTTGTAGATATCCAACTGCCTGCCCGCAGCTTTCCAATCTAACTCTGTTAACTGCTTTCTGCTACAAGACACGGTAGGACCGCAGTAGGTTTCTTCCAATAAATGCCAGCTCAAGCAAATCTTCCAGCTGCCTTTCCCTCACAAAATTCTCACAAACTGCACTGCCTCTGTTTTCTTTTCCCAAACTGAACTGTTTGCTTCTGTCAGCAAACACACACAAATAAATTAAACAAAAAAACCTTCTATCTAAGGCTCTACCCTGGATCACTATCTCTATGGCAACATACATGTTTTGGAATGATTCAACCAGAAATGCAAATAAATTATTTTACCTTCAAACCTTCTCTTCGATTCTGCAGCCCATATGAATTATTTTAAATCTCTAATGGAGTTTTACAACCCTTTTCCCATAATTGCTTGGTTTTAGCTTCTTTTATGAAGATAACGATAGACATTCTGTCTCTACCAAGAGGCCAGGAAATGGGTCACCCATTGTTTAAATATTTTTTTCATTATCAAATCTGACCTTGTAAGATAAACGCAGGTTAATTAAAACTGGGCTTGTTTGAGTTGCACTCACTTGAGATGCCTACAAATTTCTTAACCAGCTGCCCCATTTTCTGCACTAACAACTTTAAATCCTAAAACTAAAAGTTATATTCTAAAACATATCAATTATAGGACTAGATATTCACAACAAAGGTGAGATGATAGAGAAGCAGTGTCAGACATTTAAGAATATCTTTTATAACTCTCAACAAAGATATATTCCACTGACAAAGAAAGACTCTAGGAGAAGGATGCACCATCTGTCACTAACTAAGAAAGGATGGTATCAAATTGAAAGAAAATATATATAATGCTACAAAGATTAGTGGTAGCCAGAAGAATGGGAAAATTTTAGAAACCAGGTAAGGATGGCTGAAAAAAAAGCCCAAATCTTCCAATTAGGGTTAGAACCTCTATTTCCAAACCTGATTAGACAAAAAAAAAACAATTTACTTACTTTCTTCTGATTTTTCTGGCCAATCTTCCAATAGAGGGTCCTGCAGAACTCAGTCAGTGCAGGAAACCTCAGAACCATCAGCGAAGGGAATCTGCACAGAAGCCATGTCCTCTCTCTTTGTGTAAGTAAGTGTTCTAACACACCGGAAAGCATTGGGACATTTAGACAGCTTTTCAGTGTGTTAATGAATGAGTGTTGTAGGGTGGATCAGGTAAGGGGGTAAGGGGATAAGGTCGGTGAGGTAAGTGGGTAAGGGGGTAGAGTGGCAGCTGGGTATGGTGGCATCTGGGTAAGATGCTGAGGTCAGGTCAGGGAGAGTCTGGGGGTCAGAGGGGAGGCAGGGGGGGTCAAGGGGGGAGTCTGATGGTGGGGGCTGATCAGGTTGGGTCGGAGGAGTCCAGGGGTAGTGTGGAGGTCAAGGGGAGAGTTGGCAGGGTGGAGTCAGTGTGAGTGATTGGGGGATCAGTTGTATTGTTACCCAGGAGTTACGCTAGGATTTTTCTAACATTTCTTGGGTGACTATCCAGACAAGTGAGTCAGAGCCGTCCAAAGTCTCCAACTCTAACTCAGAATTGGAGACTTTTCCTGAGGGGTCAGGGGAGCAGGGGAATTGCCCATCGGAAGTTCAAACCTCCTAGGCAATTCTCACAGAGTCAGTATGTTGGGACTTCCAAGGGGTCCTATAGCACATCCTTGGGGATACGTCTGGTCTCTGACAATCCGGAGTCAGGAAGATCTGGGCCAATAAAAGGGGACAAATTGGAGCATGAGAAAATACAAGCGAGAAATATAAAAGCAGACAGTAAAACAGCTTTTACAAATATATAAAAAGGAAAAGTGTAGCTAAAGTGAGTGTTGGATCCTTAGAGGGTGAGACTGGGGCTGAATTAATAATGGGGGACAAGAAAATGGCAGAGACTTTGAAAAGTATTTTGTATCTGTCTTCACAGCAGAAGACACAAAGAAGCTCCCCAAACATAGTGGAAAAGCTGGGAGCAAAAAGGAGGGAGGAAATTAAAACAATCACAATCACTAGAGAAAAAATACTAGGAAAACTAATGGAGCTAAAGTTTGGTCAGTCCCTTGGGCCTGATGGCATGCATCCTAGGGTTTTAAAAGAAGTGGCTGCAGAAATAGTGGATGCATTGGTTGTAATCTGTCAAAAATCACTAAGCTCTGGAAAGGTCCCAGCAGACTGGAAAACTGTAAATGTTATACCATTGTTCAAGAAAGGAGGAAGGCAGAAAGCAGGAAACTATAGGCCAGTTAGTCTAACATCTGCCATTCGGAAAATGCTAGAATCTATTATTAAGGAGGTTAGAGCAGGGCACTTAGAAAATCTTAATGCAATCAGGCAAAGTCAACATGGGGGTGATATATTAGCATGGATAGAGAATTGATTATTGAACAGAAAACTGAGAGTAGGATAAATGGATCAATTTCAGGCTGGCAACCTGTAACATGTGGCATACCACAGAGACCAGTACTGGGGCCTCAACTATTTATGATCTACATTAATGACTATATTAATGATTTGTAGCCAAATTTGCTGGTGATACAGGCAGGTAGGAAAGCAACTTGTGGAGGATACAGAGTCTGCAAAGGGATATAGAGAGGTTAAATGAGTGGGCAACAATCTGGCAAATGGAGTATAATGTGGGAAAATGTGAGGTTGCCCACTTTGGCAGGAAGAATAGAAGAGCAGAGTATTATTTAAATGGAGAGAGACTGCAGCACATTGCAGTACAGAGGGTTCTGGGTGTCCTTGGACATGAATTACAAAGAGTTAGCTTGCAAGTACAACAAGTGATTCGGAAAGCAAACGGAATATTGCAAAGGGAATGGAATATAAAATTAGGGAAGTCTTGCTAAAACTGTACAGGACATTAGTGAGACCACACCTAGAGTACAGTACCCAGTTTTAGTCTTTTTACTTAAGGAGGGATATACTTGCACTGGAAGCAGTTCAGAGAAGGGCCACTGGGCTGATTCTTGAGATGGTGGGTTTGTCTTATGAGGAAAGGTTAAGCAGGTTGGGCCTGTATTTATGAAAGTTTAGAAGAATGAGAAGTGATCTTATTGAAATATATAAGATTCTGAGGGGGTTTGACAGGGTAGATGCTGAGAGGATGTTTCACCTTGTGAGGAAATCTAGAACTAGGGGGCACAGTTTGAAAATAAGGGAACCTCCTAACTAAGGTGGAGATGAGGAGGAATTTCTTATCTCAGAAGGTAGTTAGTTTTTGGAAATCTCTTACCCAGAAAGCAGTGGAGGCTGAGTTAGACAGGTTTTTGATCCACAAGGGAATCAAGGGTTATGGGCAACAGGCAGTAGAGTTGAGGCCACAACCAGATCAGCCAATATCTTATTGAATGGCAGAGCAGGCTCGATGGGCTGAATGGCCTAATCTTACTCCTAATTCTTATGACCTTAGGTGAAAACAGATAATTGTAAGCTTTTTAATTCATAATTTCTAATATTGGAGTAAGAAAATAGAGAGTAGATTGCTTTGGGATTAACATTGTATTATTTTAATGCACTTCATACCTCACTCTTCTTCTCCCAGAGATAATGACCAATGGTGAAATATGGATTCTCAGATTCTGACAGGCTAGTAGCACTTCAATCTCATTGCCATTCTTTATGCCTGAGTAGTGATTCCCGGTGAGCTATCCATTCATAAACGGGAAGGAAACCATAGTGAAACCTGACCCAGTCCTCCCTTGATACCCGCACATCCATGGACATCCAGCAGATGTTACTGAACAAGAATCAGGAGCAGGATTTTTAGATCAGTGGGCACTCGTGATCTGCGGGCCCGGGAGCTGCCGGGGAATGGACCACCGACCCAAATCAGCCCCCAACCGCGATTTTACGCTGGCTGGCCAATTAACAGTCAGTCAGCGTGAAAGGTGCACTGAAATGCTCAGCACTGCCAGGGTAGGGGCAGGAGGAGGGCAGGTGCTGACGTAAGTGCGGGCACTGGGGAGCATGGAATGTAAGCTCCCTGAAGGCAGGGCACTGCCTCACGGAGCTGAAGCATTTAAAAACAATACAAAAAGATTTTAAAATCCAGAAGAAAATGTCCACGCATCAGAATCAGTCACCTGAACATATAGACGATGAAAATTCCGTCCAAATATTTTTTTTTAAATTAGTAACAGAAAACTCATCCCACCCTTGGATGAGATTTCATCAAAAATGCAAAGTCTGCCTGGCAGATTCGCCCATCTGCCAAACATAAGGTTGGACAGACCACAAAAAATCGGAGTCAATTGGAACCTTAATGGGTTTAACTGCCCTCTTAATTGTCATTGGGCACGCTTCCAACTTTCACGCGCGTCCGCCGACCGAAATATCATGCGAGCAACTGGATGACGTCGGGGCGCTCGCCTGATGTCATCACGCGTTATTTTACACTCGAGCAGGTCGGGCAAGTGCCTGCACGCTGGGTTAAACATTCTGCCCCAGGAGTAAGTTTACGAGCAATTTTCTCCCTCTCTAGCCTCGGGACACACAGCTTAACTGGAGCATCCTGACTCCAGCTAGCTGAGTTTAACTAATTCAGCACAGGCCAAAGAACTGAACTTGAAATCCTTCTGCTCTATTTGAATTGGTATCACACTTCAAAATGTACTGAATTTTTAATGCCTTCAGTCAATCAATGTGTGAATATTTATTGGGCAATTATTAGTGCTCAGAAAGAAGTACAAAAAAAGTGCATAAAGAATATAAGCAAGTTAATGGAGTACAAGCAAAACAATTCTGATAAAATTTCAAGTGAAATTTATTAATTTCGATGTTATTTTGTCTTATGCCAGGACATAATGTATGAAAATGGTTTACATTTTACTATAACATAAAATAAACAAAGTGAACAATTATGTTTTCCAATGGTATTTATTAGTAACAAAAAAGAGTGCCCTCAAGCAATTTCTGCTGACAAGACAATACTGTTATAATTGTTTTCCTAGTGTATGTAGGAGGGTCATGGGCTCCATCATAATGTCTGCACTTCCTCTCTCAGTTAAACCATTCCAAAAATAACATGACTAATGAACAATATAATATTTGCAGAGGTCACACAAGGGAAAATATTATTCAAAGAAAGCATATGGCTCCCCGCAAGAGCATATTGAAGTTACAGCTATCTCGAGAGGACACCATGAGGTCACTGATGCCCCGAGCCTAGTTCCAGATTAAATAAGCACTGGTATAGACCAATCCTAGCCCTTCTACCTTTATGAATAATTGAAGTATTCTTGTATGTCTGTAGTGCTTGGAACACTGCGCGAAGTCTTGGTAAGCCTGTGTTTCAGATAACCTCTTTAAAAATGTAACTAATTATCCACTGCACTTTTAACCTTTACTCTGCGCTTCAACGATCTTTAAGACTCTAATGTATAGTACTTATTCTAATATAAGCAAAAGTTATAAAACAGTGCACTGAGCTATTCAATCCACTGTGCTTTTGATTTGCCTCCTTCCATTCTTCTGTCATCTTCTCTTTAATATTTTATATTTTCAGCTCAGAATCTGTCACCTTTTCTGTACAGCCAAGCATTAATATCAGCAAATTAAAAATATGTTACCTCCAACTTGTGAAATATATTCCCTGAATGATAGAACAGTGTGTTTCAAAAGGGATGGGCAAGATATACATACAATGATCAGCATGCTATCATTAATATCTGAGGGGGAACCGATTACCTGTGGTCAGTTTGAGACAGTGACCATAAATTTTGTCCTTTAAGTCAGTCTTCCTATTTCGTAAAAAGGTAAATGAATATTTCCAAGAGCCTGTGTTTCTTACTCACGGAGCAGGACTCAAATTCTGCTCAATGTAGGAGAATTGGAGAGGGAGAAAATGGGTTTTATCTGGGAACCAGTGCAAAATTGGCGATGCCTTGAAAATGCACAGCAGAAGACAAGCAAGTTGGAACTCACCTCCATAATACTAGTGACCTGTGGATGCCAATGGGGTCTTCCAGTGAAGGTCACTGATCAGGGATTTATGAAAAGTGGCCAGACTTGTTGCCGAGCTGGTCTCCAGGTATGTCCTCAGGTGGCTGCTCATCCTGGCTCTGCATCAAGGTTAAGTCAGAATGCCTCTCTCTTCATTGGCCATTTTTAGCAGTCGGGCCCTTAAAGGACCATTAGTTAGGCCATTGTATCCAGGGGAAAACATAGCAGATCATGCGCGGTGCATGGCATGGGGTGCTGAAACAGGGTTACACTCTGGGCTACTATATTTAAAGGGTCCATTGTCTGCTTCAGGCAGGTGCCCAACATCCAAAGGTTGGCACATCTAAAGTGGTAGCCACTGAACTTTGGGTGGAAATTGGGAAGGGGAGATTCCCGCCTGATTTTGGTGATTTTTTTGACTCATTTTATGTCTGACAAAATGAGACTGAATTTCTCACCCAGAGTTTCTAATTGTTCCACTTTCTTCCCATTTCAGATCGCTCATTTCTAGACTTTTCAGCTCACTTTAAATAGATTTGTTTCTGCTCAATGTCTATATGCAGTCAAAAAAATATTAAGCTCCCTCTCATTCGTTTTAAAGTTTGCGCGTTGTCTTTTAATTTGTGGTCCTAAGCAGGACATAAGGGTGTGTCAAAGAGTGGTTAGTTGGATTTTGATCGTTGGCACAATCACAGAGGGCAGAATCGTCTGGTCCCGTGGGTGGCGAATGGCATGGTGGACGTGATCAGACAATATGGTGAGAAGGCCATAAGTGAGTTTCACGCCGTTGTGAAGCCAGTTTGCGATCGTCTGCTCTGCCTGTCCATGGAGTGCTGCATTTCCCGCCGCTGCATGTCGGAAACCTAATTTCAATTCTCTAGCATCTCTTTATAAGCCCTTCTCGCCAGAATCATCAAATTTACCACCCACGTTGGCGTGACCAGAATGGTGTGCTTCACAACTGCCTTTAAAAGACATGCACCTGGTGAGCAGAACTTTGAAGGGAACTTGGAGTGAGTGCGCACAACCTTGCACAGCACTCACAATCACCGTCCATAGGACGTCATGGAAGAGGTGCTGCGCATTCACGGGGGTGGAGGGGGCACAGGCAAATCGCCTTTTTCCCGGCTGGCTTTCAGTGTGGTGGTGGAGAAGGGCTCCAGTGAGGGTGAGACCAGGACTGTGTTGGGGCTGTGGCGGGGATTGGAGGGGGAAAGATAGCAAAGACTGAAGGAAATAGAAAAACACATGCCAGGGGGATGGTGGGGGGATGGAGGGTGAGGGAAGCAGCCACGCACTTGGAAAAGCTTATCAAAAGTGAGCATTCTTCCACAGCTGAGACCAGTCAGCAGCAGTTCCATTGACATGCTTGGAGTTGGGCCACCGAAGCTTTTCTGCCCACTCAAGCATGAAAGTGCCATTAAATGCTCCAGAACTTTTCATCCCTCAGGGCAGCAGAACAATAGGCCGACTGGTCAAGTTGTAGAATCTGCGAAAGGTGGTGCAATCACTGGTGGAGGCGCTCAGAGCCCCTTGCAATGTCTTTATGAAGGTTTGGACCAGTATCCCTCATGGTTCAAGCTAACAGTGCAGCCTTGCAGTGTGTGTTAGGAGAATGCCTGTACCTGAGCTGAGAACACAGCATGCAATCCAGTGGGCAAAGCTGCCGCCAATCGGTCAGGTGGAGTAGGGTGGAGGTGGGCTAGGCTTCGGACAGCCATGAAGTGCACTAAACACTGGCCATCCAGGTAGTGGCCAGCACTCTCCTGAATGCGTGAAGAGGCCTTCAGACTTAACCAAGAGATGTTCTTAGGACACAGATGCTAACCCATGAATCTCTCTCTTTGCTCCTGCAGGAGGAGAACATCAGGATCATGGAGCCTGGTGATTTAGTGGTATGCTTCATGGCTTACAGGGAGCAGAGAAGAAGAAGAAGAGGGCAGCGGAGGCACCTGGCTCGGCAAAGAGGGGAGCACCTCCCTCAAGACGAAGGGGCAGCAGGAGCTGCTGCCTGCAGCTGAAGATCCATACCGGGCCATCGCTCGTAGGTGCTTCGCTAGACCCAGGGTCTATAGACAGCGCTTGTCATTCCTGCAGATGACAGAGAACCAGTGTCGCTGAAAACTCCGCATCACCAGGAAACTGGTCAGTCACATATGCCACCCGCTGCGGGATTTGGCACCACGGGGACATGGAGGGCATCCACTGCCGGTGGCCGTGAAAGTGACCATGATTCTCAATCGCTACACAGTGGCTCCTTCCAGGACTCCACAGGTGACTTGTGCAGGATCTGTCAAGCCTCCATGCACAAGTGTATCCAGGAGGTCACGGACGTCATCTTTGCAAAGACACAGAACTTTGTGCATTTCAACTGGGATCAAGCAAGCCAGGAAGCAAGAGCGCATGGGTTTGCACAGGTCACTGGTTTCCCACAGGTGCAGGGTGCCATCGACTGCACTCACATGGCACTTAGATCTCCGTGGCAACAAGCAGTCAACAACATCAATCGCAAGGGCTTCCACTCGCTGAATGTACAACGACACAATGAGGCTCATGCCGCGACCCGGACTTTGGTAGAGCAAATGATGGGCATATTGAAAATGAGGTTCCAGTACCTCGACAGATTGAAGAGCTGCACATATCCTTTGATGAGGAGGATCTTAAAAGAGGTGATGGTGATGTGGTCCTCAAAGGCGAGGATGCTGGCGATGAGGCTATCACACTGGCCAGATGAGGCAGGCACGTTCGGGAGGCCCACATAGCCACAGGATTTGTCGAGGATGATGACGAGATGCAGTGGAGACAGTCCTGAGATCTTCACATAGCCTCTGAGAATGTCTGACTCCTATCTGGCTGAGGGCAGTTCGCTTGTGCTCTGTGATCAGGGTCATATCATGGAGATGCAGCCGTGAAACTTTAAATGCACCCGATCCTTTGTCCGCCTTCAGTACCTGACGCCTTCAGGAGCACAGCGTCATCAGTCACAGATGCTGACAAGATGGGGGCCAGCCCCACCTTAAAGGTGCTGAGAGCACACAGAGAGAATGACGGAACCCTGTGATCCCAGCCCACTACAATCTGGCAGCAATGACCAGCACCATCGAGGTGCAGGCATCACTAGCGTGTCCAGTGAGTGTGAGGCCAGACCGTCACTTTGGTCTGAAGGTTACACACTGCCCAGGGAAGAGGCCCTGGACTGAGATACCTGCCTTTATCTTGTGCAGGAATCAAGGTTTCACATCTGAGTGACATGAACAGTGCTCATCATAACAAGGAGCCATAGGCAAGGAGACATTCTTGGGAGTTTATTTACAATAGTGAAAATTATGTATAAGTGATTAATACCCATGCCCAGGCTGCGCAACTACATCTTCTTAACCTTCCTAACCCTGCCGCTACGTCTTGGTGCTCCCCTGTCATCCACAGCGGAGGTGGAGGCAGCCTGCTGACTGCGATGCCTTATCTGTGATGACCTTCCTCTGGAGGGCCGAAATCTGGACGGCCCCAGCCTGCTTTAGGCCAGCTGCACCCTCTTTAGCCTGTGGAGCTGGAGCTGTAGGGTCACAGGAAGAGGAGATTTGGATCAGCCAGCTATTCCTGGCATCAATTGTGTGGATGGCCCTGATGTGTCGAGCTGCTTATTCTCCTCCCTATGGGTGCCCGATGGCCCATAGCTGAATCCTTGAGGAGAAGGGGAAGGTGGAATGAGATTGAGCTGGCACACACCCCTCTCACATTCACACTGTTGGAGGCCAACTATGGCGTCAGCGATAGAGTTCAACCCACGCAGAGTGCAGGACCAATGTCCTGGACCAAGTTCTCCATGGCAGCCGCCATCCTACCAGTGTTGACTTCAATGTGTCGGCATGCCAGCACTATCACCTCGGACTTAAGGTGGACAGGCTCCTCCATCGTCCCTTGCAATCTGAGGAGTGCACCAGACATCCCTTCCTGACGTTCCCGTGATTGTCTTTGCAGATCCGCCAACTGAATGAGGACCGAGTCCAGAGGCTCATCATCTGACTCGGACTCAGCAGATTCCTGCATCCTGCAGTCCTCCGAGTGCCGGCAACCAAAGTTGTCCCTGCCTCCATCTGCTGTGGAACAGATGGTGTGGTGTGCTCACCAGATTGTGATCCTGAGACTACTCTACATCCATGTCCCACCAAGGTGAGTGTCACTGTGCTGGTGGTGGATGTGGGTGAGGGCCTTCACAGAGGGGTCATCAATGGTGTTGCTCTCAGGGTCCTCATCTGAGATGCTCTCGGCACTGGGGCTGGGCTCAAGGTTGCCTGACGGTGAACTGTCAGATGTGCCTAGGAGATAAAGTGGACATTATTAGTGCTTAGCAGCTGCGTTACACATAAAACAGTGGGCTCAGAGTAGAGTTGAGAGAGGGGTGATGCGCTGCAGGATCGTCATGTGGGTGTTTGCCTCCAACCTCACCATCGCCACAAGAATGTCGACGTCCTCTCTGGCCAGCTCCAATGCATGTCTCTTGAACTTAGTGAGGACCTTGATGTCCAGCACTCTACCAATGGTGTGGGACCTCTCCCGATGATATTGTGCAATCTTGTCCTGCATGAAGACAAATGGAGAGAGTGTGAGCAAGGCACATGCCAGGCCAAATGAGAAGAATGCCAAGAGTGGGCATGTGCTGAGTGGAGCCATAGACAGGATGAGGAAGTAGTCTCCAGGGAAGATGAGGCCAGTTGGAGATATAGGGGTGTGTGTGAGAGAGTGAGTGGTGATGTCCTTTGAGCTGGCAGAGTGAGATGCCAGTGAATGTGTGTTGGGCTTGTGAGTGGGTGAGTTGAGATTGATGAGATAGTTGAATTGCTCTGGCAGCATGGATGAGATCATTCACCTGCTTTCTATACAGGATGGCTGACCTCTTGTGTGCAGCGTTGGCACTGACCATCTCTGCCACTGCCTCCCAAGCCAGAGTGGTGAGACTGATGGGCCTCCTACAGTCAGAGAGAGGGTGGAGGACTTTGCAGCAGGGCTCCACGATGTCCAGAAGGCACCCCAGGGATGCACCACTGAATCTGGGGGCTACAATCTTCCTGGCTTTTAGGGCCATGTCTTCACAGGAGCAGTCCTGGGCCACAAGCATTGAGGAGTGTGTGCGAGGCTGCATTTTAAATATGGCGCCCGGCGTAAGGAAGCAGCAAGTTAACCGTGTGGAGGGCCAGTTGGAGGCCATCTGCCAGCAGTCAGGCATGTTTCTCATGACTACATAATTTATGAGGCAGGAAGGGGATGATAAGGCGCGAAAACCCACCATTGCGGCCAGCGAGTAAAACGTCTTTTTTTATGCTCACTACCACAATTAGTGCAAACCTGGGACGATTCCACCCTTAATTTCAAAACTGCATTCAGGTTTGTATAAAAGCTGAAGCAAGTCAGTGATAAGCCCCCTGTTTTTGGATGACTGTGTGCAAACCCAGCCTGTACACAATCAAAGCCACGGACAGTTTTACTTTCAACTTTCATCTGCGCTCATAAAGATATGATGAATTTCAAGCTTTCTTTCAAGCGCTAATTTACAAAAGTACAAATATCAAGCTGTTAAAATTCGTACATAATTAACTTGCGGAGCATAAGTTCAGTTCAAAAGTTTTGCAGGACACAAGCAGCTTTTTCATGACTTTTATCCAAATACAAAAGTCCTTTGTGTTTTCCATTATATATTTTTCCCTGAGGGGCTGCCACATTTCTAATGATGAATAACAAAGTACACTTCTACTCCCCCTGTTTCCAAAGTTCTCACGGACCTGTCACGTTTTAGTGTCATGGTTTAGCTTGCTGTGAAAATGGTACAAGTGTTCTCCCTTTTAAATATAATATGGCATGTTCCCCAGATAGCAGTCATAAAATGTGTGCAATACAGAGGAAGGGCTGAACATTACCGGCCTGAAAGAGCGTGATAGAAGTCGGGTGGGGCGACTGAAAAATCAGGGGGGAGCAAGTTCACACAGAATCCTGATGTCTTGACAGAGGTTCCGAATTTTTCAAGTGGCAGGAAAGCGCGCGGAGGGTGAAGTTGCTGCTACCGTGCAGCGCAACCTCAACTTAGCTTGTTTAGGAGGTAATTAAGCTGAATTTACGTGCAACTAAATATAATTTTATGGGGCGTTTTGTAGTTAACGAATGGCACACAGGGATTGTGGGCCTTCAGGCCCCCAACTGGTTAAAGGCGGCGGCAATGAGACGAGACTTCAGTGCCGCCACCAGCCGTTTTGAAAGTTTTAATTGGCTCGAAGGGGGAAGAGTGAGGAGTGGAGCCAATGCCAATGTCAGCCGGCAAAGAGAGGCCTCTAAGGGTGAGAGCTGCATTGGCTGGTGGTCCTGTGGAAGTGGGAGCTGCATCAGGTGGTTTGCCTGAAAGGGTGGCATCAAGAGCGGGGGAAGGGGAGCAGGGTGATGGGAGTGGGTATCTGCAAGTGATGCAGAGCAGCAGTGGCATGTGTTAAAAAAGGGATAGGAAAGAGAAGGTTCCTGGGGAGGTTGACTGCAAGCACACAGCACTGGAGGGGAGAGACCAACTGGCATGGGTCTGACCCACTCAGTCCATGTGGCTCCCCATGTGGAGGAGGAGCGACGCAGAGGGAGGGAGGACCAGATGCCAATAGCTCCAAAGCAGCAAGAGCAAGAGCAGCCAGAGGACCAGCCTCATTTGGGTCTGTCAGAGAAGGACACATATGGAAGAGCCAACTGCCTGCCACCTACAGCAAGGCATATTCATGGGACACTGTGTTCCAAACTTGCCTAGACTATCTGCAGATGTCCCAGTACCATTGTCAGTGGAATCTATAGCCATCTCCAACTAATGCACCAAGCTGCAGAATGAGTTGAGACCCATGAGGTTTGGTGGACGCTCCAATGCCAGTGGGCCTGAAGACCCCATGGCACTCAACTTTTATGCACCAGGATCTTTTCAGTGCTCCACTGGGGACATGTGCAGGGTGTCCCAGGTTTCGGCCCATTGGTACATCAAGAAGATGACCAATGCCCCTTTCAAAAGAGCCAGCGACTATGTGCGTTACTGAACTAATCCTGACAGTCAGACAGAGAGGTCCATTGGCATTGAGGCCATCGCTAGATTCCCCAAGGTGGAAGGTGTCATCAATTGCATGCATGTGGCCATTAAGGCTCCCATGGACCAGCCAGTGGCCCACAACAACGGGAAGAGCTTCCATTCCATCAATGACAAACTGGTCTGCAACCATCGAAAGTGGATCCTTCAGGTTGTGCACAGTTCCTGGGAAGCAGCCACAATACCTTCATACTCCAACAGTCCCAGGAGCCACAGTTTTTTCTGCACCCCATGCACCTTCAAGGTTGGATTCTGGGAGCTACCCATTAAAGAGGATCCTCATGTGTCATCGCGGAGACTGGAGATGATGTGGTCACTGGCAAAGGGACTGATGTCCACACTCAGAGTTCCCTGAAAGGAGACCCGAGGAACAAAAGGCTGCCAATTTTTCAAAAGAAGGAACCATGCATGCACACACCTGAGACACTGCAGCATTCATGGCCTGGATGGACTCTTCCATTGTCAGCTGGGTGTTCCCCTACCAGTCGCTGCCTCCCCAATGGGGGACACATGAGCACTATGCCTCCTCATACTTGGGTTTACACTCCTGGCTCCCCATCAGCAATCGCATGGCTTCCCATTGAAAATTGGCAGCTTTTTGCTTCTCGGGCTCCTTTCAGGGTGTTCCGAGTGTGGATAGCAGCTCCTCAGCCCCTTTGACAGTGACTACAGTGAGCCAGCGAGTTCCAGGGCCTTATCCTCTGCTGGTGTCAGAGTACAAATTTCTGGAATGCCTCCACCAGTCTCAGCCTATTGTTATTGTGTGTCTGTTTCCCCTGAAAGCTGAAGTTAGTTTTCCTGCAAAGACTGGCACAACACTTATGCAGGTGGCAACCCTTTCACCCTTGATGGGGGCTCTTGAATGCCTCTTCCATACCTCTTCTCTAATGCGACGTGTTGGGGATGAGCAAAGGCAGACTGCTGGCTGTCACTGAGATCTCACTTTGCATCCAAGGGGACCTGTTGCTATTGCACCCTCGTGCCACCACCAAGGTACTCACTCCCTCCCCAGCCATCCCACATTGCCACATGAAAGACCCAAAGTGGCAAACAGTTGGAGGACTCACCCTGGCAGAGCAAAGGAGGCCATTGAGCCATTTGTGGCACTGCACCCTGGGCAGGATGGCGACCCCACAGCTGCTGACCTCCTCTGCAATCTCTGACCAGGCTGGCTTAATTGGGTTAGAGGATCTCCTCTTGCTGTCCCTTGGTAAAAGGGCCTCTTGCCTTTTCTTTGTAGCCTCAAGCTGAACCTGCAGGGAGGCATTGCCAAACTGTGGGACCACCTACTGTCTTCCATCTGGCATGTTGGCTGTAGTCTCCTGTCTGCTCCTTGGGTCCTCAGCTGAGCTTCTGGGGTTTGGGGCCTTCACTGCAGTCACAGAGGTGGAAGGTTGCAGACTGGAGATAAAGGAGCCTTCAGCTTTGCTGTTGAGGCGATCCTGAGGAACAAGGCAGACTGCTTGCAAGGCTGGCAGCCCTTTAAAGATGGCACCATCACCCGGCACCTCATTGCCTGCCCCTGCTAGTGCATAGAAACTGCGCAGCACCTCCCAGCCGCTGCATGATCACAGATTTCATTCATGTGGCAATGGCGCTCACTTCTAGTGCTGCCACTGAGAGCAGTGCCACAAAATTCTGCCCAAACAATACATGCTAATTTTTTCTTCTTCAAGTTTGTTTCTGAATAGCAATGCACACAAACTTCTCCCATGGCTTTGCTGATGCCTGCACCTGAAGAGGTTGCAGCAGTGTAAATTACGTGCAAATAAATTTGAGCATATTTTGCACCCAAATTTCCTCTAATATTAGCAGGTGCAGTTGGTTCCCATCAAAAGCTGGAGCTACTGCCTCTCATACTGGCCATTTGGGTGTTTGTTCTGTTAAAGGAACAGATTGCTAGATTCTAGGGCCAGGATATTTAGGACGGCGAGCGGGGGATGGGTCGGGCGGAACTCCTGAAGTCACCCCACGCGTCATTTCAATTTTCAGGTCGGCGGGGCCACAGCTGAATCAGCTGTGCGCCCACTGACCTGCCAACGGCCTTTTGAGGCCATTTAAAAAGTAATTAAGCTCATTAATGGACCTGCCCGTCCAACCTTAAGGTTGTCAGGCAGGCCGGGAGCCCTGGAAATCCACGGGCAGGATGCAGTTTCATGAGGGTTTTAAAAAATTTAATAAATGTTTGATTAAAAGTGATGGACATGTCCCAGCTCATGTGGCAGTGTCACATGAGGGGACACGTCCTCATGACCCTTCCGCAGAACTGACTCGAAACGTCAACTCTTTTCTTCTCCGCCGATGCTGCCAGACCTGCTGAGTTTTTCCAGGTAATTCTGTTTAAGTTTTATTTTTGCCCTTTCACCATTTTTAAATTTGGCGCCGATCTCCCTGAGGTAGTACTTAGCCTCAGGGAGATGAATGCACTTTTTTGCGCGCATGTGCATAAGAGCGCACTCCCGGCTGAGGGAATCCCACCCCCCCCGGCCCACACAGGGAGCACATAGCGCTTCCTGGCAGACATCATGCTGGACGGGCCTTAGCTGGCCCACCCATGTAAAATGGTGGCGCGCCCCCGATTGGGGGTGCCAATCGGAGGCACACGCCCACACGCACCCGCTCCTGCACTCACCCCCCCCACCCCACAAACGGGGAAAAGTTCTTCCCTAGGAATTACTAAAGTTTTAGAAAATTTCTTTCCAGTTTATTTTGTTGCATTTAAAAGTGTATGTAAACACTATACAGTGCTCCTAGTACTGAGGAGGGGGAGAGGGTACCTAAGTTATTCTGTACCAATTTGGAATATACTTAGCATACCTAAAAGAGGAGGAAGAGGCAGAGAAAGAAGGTAACACAGAAAGAGGAAAGCTCCAATTTACCCATTCCCTACCCCTGGATAGACGTTTATGTCACAGAGAAGTTTTGAAGGTCTAAACCAGGCACTTGCAACTTCCCAAAGGTGTAGAAAGGCAAATATATAACCAGTGTGATTAAAGTATAATAATTTTCATAATGTTTTTCTGGTTTATTGTGAAGTAGGTTTATGGGGGTAAGTATAGTTAGGTCTGTGTGTGATTTAATTACATTTGGAGTCAAGTAGACTGCAAGTTTGAAATCATCAAAAGAAGCCAGGTGTTTGATATGCTAATGAGTAAACATGGATGCTGGCTTAGCATGTAAGGTGTGAAGAGAATTTGCATTTTTAAATAAATGAATGGATATTTGGATTTCAAAGGGATCTTAGTCTGTTTACAACTAGCCAGATAAGCAAGGCTAAGGAATGTGTTTATTTTTCCCAAAGGTTACTGGCAATATGGGCAACATGAAAGTTTTTATATTATGAGGAAGGCACAGTTTCAAAGACATATGGAACAATAGAATTTACATATTAAAAAGAGAGAAACATATATAAAGGAAAATGAAAGGCTATTTGTCAGAAGGCCATGTAAGATCTAACAGAAATGTGTGAAATAGCCCTAATGAAGCTTCCAGCATTTGTGCATAAGGCTTTTTTTTTAATATTCGTTCACAGGATGTGGATGTCACTGGCAAGGCCAACATTTATTGCCCATCCCTAATTGTCCTTTTTCAGGGGGCATTTAAGAGCCAGCCACATTATTGTGGATCTGGAGTCACATGTAGGCCAGGCTAGGTAAGGGCAGCATATTTCCTTCCCTAAAGCACATTAGTGAACTAGATGGGTTTTTACAACAATTGACAATAGTTTCATGGTCATCATTAGACTTTTTATTTTTTTTAATTAAATTCAAACTCAAGTCTGCTATATAATGAAACTGAAGTTGGGGAAAAGCCAATTTGAATTCCACTGTCATATGGCTATTGTGTTGGCTTGCTGATTCTGTTTTAAATCTGAAATCTATTTTGGACTGTTGCCTTAAAGGGAGTGTAACTGGGGGTCTAGTTAATTAGGAATTTTAGGAGTTATTACTGTAGTTTTATGCATGTGCATGGAATCCTTTAAATTTTGTTAATAAATATTTTAATTTAATTTTTTTAAACCTCTAAAGTCTTAGTAGACTTATTATTTCTGAATTCAGTGCACACATGCCATAATAAATACTAATTGTAAAACTGTTGTGATAGTGCGACCAAGTTTCCCTTGTGGATTTGGTCTGCCTGGCACACATCATTTGCCACGTCATAACACTAGGCTATGTGAAGACCATGTTCCCAGATAGTCATTGCTATATCGGTCAAAGTCAAGGTTACAATGGTCCTTTCTTTCTTTGCATGTAGCTGATTGCAGGCTGCACTGGGTGATCTGAGCAACATAAGCCAGTTTGTTGAATCACTCAGGATAAAGGTGCCGTTGAGCATTACATCAAACTTTTCCCTATGTCAGCAATTGCTGCAGATTATAGCCTTTGGCTTTTCTGTATGTTAGATTTCCCTAGAGTGGTGGATGGAACCCATGTGGCCTTCAGAGCTCCTCATACACAATGATCTTTCCCAATTAGGTGCTGCCCTTCCATCAACACCCTTCAAGACAGACTGCTGGAAAGTCTGGACTTCAGTCTACATTGCTCCGGCTAACCATTCCATGCCTCTTTGGTTCATGGTTGTGGGAATTGAAAGGAGGCCCAAAATGTGTTAGCCCCTTGGTTATATGGTGTGCAGTTCTGGTGCACACTACAATAATAGCTCTCAAACAGCACTGGGGAGTGAAACTTGGCCTTAATATTTCAATTCCTGATGTGGTTGGCTTGGTTAAAACTGGTAAGATGTTGCTGACTTGTTTGTTTTCACGCAGCATCATCGTCTACATTCAATTAGAATTTTTAACTTCACAGTTTCAGCTTCAATTATTTACTACAGCAGAGGAACAGGCCATTCAGCAAACAGATCTATGTTGGCGTGTACACACCACACAAGCATAAATTAAAATTGAACCTACACACACAAAGATATCCACTACCTTTCCTCAACCTGGATTCAAGTTGCAATTGGTATGTCTTTTCCTATTCATGAAGACTCAGGTATTAAAGTTGAGAGAAAATCACTTAGTAAGAGGAAACCCCTTTAACCATTGTCCGATTAACCAGTGTCTCCTTTTGCAAATAGAAGTTCAATGATAACTTGCAATTTTCATTTGTCTCATCACTGCTCTCAGAAATGTCTCAAACTGCTTAACATAGAATGAACTCTATTGTGCACAAGCTGCTACACGGATTGCCTTATCTTATAAAATGTAATAAACTTAAGTCAAAATAGTGGGTGCATGTGATCTTGCAACACAAAGTTGATAGCAGAAACAAAAATCTGACTATATATGTTCTTTTCATACTTCTAAAACATTTAAATCACCTTAGATAATATTCTGTTCATCCAGCTGAGGAGAACTTTTAAAGTTGGAGGAATGAAAGTTTCTTAAAGCCATTTTATTAACTGGGACCTGAAAGATCCTGCAGGACAACATTTAAGAAAAATGTGATAGGTTTGAGTTGAGACACTGGCCCACACATGACAAATAAGTGACATTTACTTGCTTTTGCACAGAGTAGCACCTGCAAATGTGAATGATGAAGTATGGTGAAGCCAGTCAGCATCACCTGGATGATAATACTGTATAAATTCCAAGCTAAAATAACTTCTTTTAAGCAGTGTTAACCAGTCTGTCAGCATTTTAGATGTTCCTCCTAGCCCATTATGGCATTTTTGGATGTGTTCTATGGTAGCCAATATTTGTGTCTTCAGGAACAGATGAGCTGATCTGTAGACAACCAGTGTGGTAAGGGTAAGCCACGTCTGACTAAGTTCAGCGGGACAGTAAGCAATGCAGATGGAAGCAGGAAGTTGCAAAGGGATGTAGACAACTTAAGTGAGTGGGCAAAAATTATGGTAAATGGAGTTCAAACTCTTTCGAGTTATCAACAGTCACAGATTGCAACTCTTTCGAGTACAATCACAGTTCTTGGTTTCCGGGAGCGGGACATGAACCCACAACCCTCTGATTCAAAGGCGAGGGTGGAGTTCAATGTGAGCCAGCATGAGACCATCCACTTTAGGCCCAAGGAAGACAAATTGAAGTATTTTCTAAATGGTGAGAAGCTAGGCACTGTACCAGAGCAGAGCAATTTGGGAGTCCAAGAACACAAATTATTTAAGTTAGGTAGGAAAGCAATCGAAAAGGCTGATGGAATGTTGGCCTTTATCTTAAAGCATTGGAATAAAAAGTGGGGGTGGGGGGAGGAAGTTGTATACAGCCTTGAACAAACCCCATCTGGAATACTGTGTTGAATTTTGGGCACTGCACCACAAGAAGGATATATTAGCCTTGGAGATGGTGTGACACAGATTCACCAGCATGATACCAGGGCTTAGAGGGTTATATTAAGAGAATAAATTGCATAAATCTGGTTTGTACAGTATTCTCTTGAGTCTAGGAGACCAAGGTGTGATCTGATCATGATGTTCACAATGTTAAAAGGATTTTACACCTTAGATGGAGAATTTTTTTTGTTTGTTTTTTGATTGGGTATCAAGAACTTGGGGACACAATCTTAAAATTAGGACCAGACTATTCAGGGGTGAAATCAAGAAGAATTTTTTCAGACAAAGGGTAACATAAATTTGGAAGTTCCCCCACAAAAGATTGTGAATGCTGGGCCAATAGACACTTTCAGGACTAAGAATATATAGCTTTTTGTTAAGTAAGAGATATGGAGCAAAGGTAAAATGGAGTTCAGGTATAGAGCATACGTTTTCTAACTGAATGGCAGAGCAGGCCCAGGGGGCTAAATAACCTATTCTGATTTCTCATGTTCCTATGTTCCTGCACCCACATCAGCCCATTTCAGATGCCGCTGGCTAACAAAAAGGAAATTCTGTTAAATTGTCCATTCTTTGTTTGTGAAAACACCCATCCTCAGCTTTCCATTTCTCGGACAATAGGAGCAAGTCGAGCATTATGTTGGCCATCCATTGGCATCAAGCAATTTTACAATTTCTACAGGCTTCCTGAAGAAATACAATGTCAGGGTTTGTTTCATGCAATTTCTTTTTAATTTATTTCCATTCTGCAACAATTTCTATATGGCAGTTTCATACCACAGGGCACTTCTCACTTTGAACAAAGCCAATGTTTTTGCACCACATTTTAATCTAGCACAGACTGTGCCATAACTAGAGCTCTCAAAAATATTTCACGAACATGAAGGAGTAGCCAGTATGTTATATAGGCCATCTTGAAATACTTGGGGTGGAATTTTACGGCCTCGTCGTGGCAGGGGGGCACGGCCATAAAATGAGGCGAGCCAATCAAAACTCCATTGACTTCGGCAAGACCGTAAATCCCTGCCGGCGTAAAATTCCATTGGAGTGAGACAGGTTTCTGCTCTCCAAAAGCCAATTCCTTCTCTCAAGTTTTCAAAGGCTAATGAGCGTGATTTTTCGTCGGTCAGGTGTCCCCGACCCGATCAGGCGTACAATCACACACGATGACATTGGGTGAGCATCCCAATGTCATCGCGCACTCTCGCGATCTTTCAGTCAACGGGCGTACACAAGATTCGGCAGCGTGTCCGTTGACAATTAAGAAGCCTATTGAGGCCCTTAAGCAATTTAATTAATTTGTATTTTTTGCTGGCCGTCTAACCATACAGTGGCGGGGGGCAGGCGAATAGGCTAGGCGGCCTTTGCATTTTTAATGAAACCTCATCCACGCGCAAGATGAGGTTCCCAAAGATAAATAAAAATCCATTAAGCATTTGTCACCATCATTTTAAACATGTCCCTCTTCATGTGACTGCATCATACTTGGAAACATGTTTATATCGTCTTTAAAACCTTTATGTTAATTTCCCCAATTTGCCAGCTCCCTGAGGCAGCTCTGTGCCCTCAGGGAGCTTTCAGCGCACGCTCCCCCGCGCATGCGCAGACTTCAGCACTCGCCCTCCTCCCACCTCCATCCCGGCAGCGCTGAGCTCCTCAGCGCGCCTTTCACTCTGGTTGGCCATTAATTGGCCAGCCAGCGTGAAATCGCATTTGGGGGTCCGATCACGGGCAGTTTCCCGACCGCTCCCGGGCCCGCCCGACAAACGGAAAATCCTGGCCAATAAAATGGAAAGGAACAAAATATCCAAGTAACACAGAAAAGAGCTATACCCAACCAGTATATTTTATTACTGCCAGAGTGATTAAGAAAAAAATGATGAGGCTATGGAATGGTACAAACCGTGCTTGCATTGAATTTTCAAAGCTCAAGTTCTATGAACTAAGGATGTCTCTTCACAGCTGTCCATTAAATTGCTCTGTTGTCAAACATGATTTGTACTCCCGTGGAGCAGAGTGTATAATCAAACTGCTGGATTAAATAGTAAACTTGATTACTTCAAGCTACGATCTCAGGCACCAGGGTTGCCAAGATACAAGAGCAAAATTCAAATGTTGGAGGCAGTGCAGAGAAGACCCACAAGGCAATTCTCTAATGCCCAAACAGCTCTCTGATTACGATCCCTTACTGCAGAACAAAATGAGAAAAAGGACAAAAAAGGCATGACAAGTTAAATCAAAAATGAAGTAGAGAAAGAAAGTGAGATGAATAGAAAGAAAAAACCAAATAAAAGACAAAAAGGACACAAGGAAAAAGAAACGAATAGAAATGATTACACATATAAGATAATTAATGGATGGGGAAGGCCATTCATCCATCCAGGAAGACCCTAAAGGTTCCCCCATTGTAGCATCTAATTGTGTTTCCATAGATTTCTGTGTTTTTGTTTTGTACTTCTATTCTACTCTCCCAATTTAGCTTTTGGTCATTTGTTCTGAATTTCTTTTGAAATACTGTTTACTATTTTATGCATCTCTACAAGATTACCTCTCAGACCCTTGTTTGCCTTGCTGAAGAGTTTCCGTTTCCCTACCATCTCAGACATTTATTTTCTATTTGTTCATGGGATGTCACTGACAAGGCCAGCATTTGTTGCCCAATCTCAATTGCCCTTGAACTGAGTGACTTGCTAGGCCATTTCAGAGGGCAGTTAAGAGTCAACCACATTGCTGTGGTTCTAGCATAACATGTAGGCCAGACCAGGTAGGGACGGCAGATTCCTTCCTTAAAGCACATTAGTGAACTGGGTGGGTTTTTATGCCAGTTGATGATGGTTTCATGGTCACCATTACCGAGACTAGCTTTTTATTCCAGATTTTATTAATTGAATTTAAATTTCACCAGTTGCCATGGTGGCATTTGAACCTGTGCCTCCAGAGAATTAGCCTGGTGTGGTAATCTGAGGTGCATACACCTTTAAGAGAACATGAGCAGATTGACCACGTGACTGTAAGATCCAATGCTGTATAGCTCAGACTACCATGTTAATGTCAATGTTAGTCTAGAGTAGGGTCTGGTTGGAGAAGCACACATCGTGTTAGTGCTCCATTGTCTGTGTAAATAAATATCATGTGCTTCATCTCACATTGGTCTCTGCATCTGCAGTATATTGTAATCGACTCACCTGCCGACAAATAAGCGTTCAACTAGTTCACGAACAAAGCGACCCCATAGTATGAGATAACACCTGGACCTCTGGATTATTAATCCAGTGACATTACCACTAAGCCACCACTTCCCCCAACATCCAACATTAGAGATCAGCCTGGTGGCTCTCTTCTGCATTGCCTCCAATTTTGACTCTCCCTCTTGTACCTAGGTAACCAGAGCAAGGACGCAATATTCAAAGTGACCTCTGACTAGAGCTCGATGCAGTTTTGAGCTCGACTTTTTATGACTTGAATTCTATTGTTTTGGTTATCTAGTTCGCCATTCTATTGGCTTCTTTGACTGCTTCCCTGAATTGTTTGCAATGCTGAGAGTCAATTTTACCAAGGTTCTTGAACCAAGAATTTCTTTCGGCAAGCAATTGGAACCATGGATCGAGGTGTGAAGAGGTTAATTAAGAAAACTGCTCAAGAAAATCCCCAGTGATTGTCTCTTTCAACTTACATAAGTGTTATATATAATCTACAGCACAAAATCAAGCCATTCAGCCGAACTGGTCTATGCTTGTGTTTATACTCTACTTAAGCACATCCCACTCTAATTGCCTCACCCAATCCTGTCCCAGTATCCTTCTATTTCCTTCAGCTTTAGTTATTTCAGTAACATTTATTGTTCAATAGTGTCAAACATCGCTTCTTCCTGAAATTCATCTAGTGTTCATCTAGAAATTCATCTCCTACTCTAGGAAGCTGCTTTCCTCATGATTTGATCCAAGATCCCATTTTCTGTGCTCTGCACTTTGTACTTATCCGATATTGATAAAATTGTATACTGTGCATTTTAACAGTATCATTTGCTGAAGATGATTGATCTGATCAATGCAGAAATATGATTCATTAGAGACGATGTTAGTGATTGAAATGGTCTAATGCTAAGTCAGAATTTATCTACTTGGGTAAACTGGTGCTGGTCTAGGCTTTGGGTCCTGGAGTTTTGAAATATCAGAAGTAAGGAGGTTTTCCTAATTGTTCCCAGAGAGCAGTTGCTTTTAGGCAGCAAAATCAATTTGTTCCATTCAATGGGTAGGGAGAATGCTTACATATTGGGGCAGTTAAAATGCAATTACAGTGTTGAATTTTTATGCTGTCCCAATTGTTCATCTACCCCTTCAAATATGACAGAGTTACTGTAGCTTATATGTTTACAATGATCGCCTTCATACCCATTCTAACTACAAAATATCAGCTGATCTTTATCAGGATTTCATTGTTTTGAAGGACTACGTTACATTGTATGAGAGAGAGAGAGAGTAGCAGCCTATATAATACACAGAACAACCATTAACTGTTAGATATATCACTGTTTAAAAACTAAGTGGTTACTAATACTCTACAAGAATCATTGTGAACCATGCATCTTATTACAGTTCAGAAAGATGTCTACAAAATTGCTGATCCGCAAACTCCTTATGTTTACTTTTCTTAATTTTTCGCACATTTGCTTTCACGAAACAAATTTCTATATCACTGCCAGTGAAGTAAGTGCACACAATCCAGTAGAGGGAAAGGGTAATGTCTTTCCTGAGGATGAAAATTGCTTGCTTGCCATAAGTGGCTAAGGCCAATTGAACTGCGGCAAATATCTCAAAGGGTCTCTCATCACCACAGACATGAGATTACCTGGCATCTGAAATGCAAAAATGCCCATAATTATTTGAAGGATTTCTCTCAAGATTTTACAGTGAGGGCAGTGGATAAATATCTCTGTTCATGAGGTAACTATAACTCATTTTGTCAGTTACCAGTTATTTAGTAACCATTGCCTATAAAAGGTATTTATCATGTGTCATGACTGGCAACTGCTCAACAAGGATTCTCAGAAAAGTTCTATAAAAGTTATTAGTCCATTCACTGACAGAGAAATCCATCATGGTAATCGCTTTACTGGCTGATAGCATCAGCCCATCTCTCACATATATCAGCTTGAATAAAATATTTAGCATCAATCAAACTGCTGAGAAAAAGTTTCACATTTCAGTCAATAGTTCCTTCAGAGTAAAACGATCTACTGCTTTGAGATTGTGAGAAGCACTGTTTACAGAGTGAGCATCTCCCTCTCCAGAGAAACCTCTTTCTATCTCGAACCCTGACCTGCTCAATGGCAGGACACGCTAGTGTCAGAGATGTGCTTAAGTGCCCTATTCCCCCATAGCAAGCAGACACCACAGGGGGGATTTTATGGGGCCTGCAAGAGTGGGAAACATGGCAGGCAGAGTGACCAAACTGGGGGGAGCTGAAATTTAACAATCCTAGCGCTGGGTTCAAATCTAGAGATTAACTGAACAACGTGTTTGTGGTGATTTCCTACTTGTAACATTTGCATGCCATGAACACTCATTATGTTAAAATGTTTTAATTACATCCTCCTTTTATGATTAAGTCAGTGACATACAAGAATCTTGTGGCACCTGGTCCACGTTTGTTTAAAGGTGGTGTGCACCAGTTGACTTTGTGCAGTTGTGTCTGAGGTCAGCGGTTTTCCTTGTTGAACTCTGCAGCACAAGGGGGTGAGGTGGGAGAATGGCAGCTTGCATGGAGACTTGGGATTGGCAAGGGTGAATCATTCTTAAGGGGAATAGTGTGTGGAGTGGGCTCAGGGGCTTGGAGGAGAGGAAGAAGGATCCAAGGGAGGACAGATGGTTGGTCAAGGGCATGGAGGGGTGAAGTGGGAAGGGCTTGGTGTTCTGGGGGTGGCAAAAGCATTCGGTCAAGGTAAGAAGATGAGAAACCTAAAGGGCAGTTTGAGTACTGTCCAACATGTGGATCCATCTTAGGATGTTGGCTGACAGGGTCCTTACAGGGCTTTGAGCTCACCTACAACATTTCAATTATCCCTTGTGAGAGTGATCTTAGACAATGTCCTTTACAATGGATAGAAGGAAGGGCCAGCTGAGCCTGCAAGTTCAACCATGTCCCACAGAGTGGCCTGTACAACACTGGACAGTAACGTGAACATTCAATAAAGAGTAAATGCAAAAACACAACATTGTTTCTTCCACAATAAAGAAACATCCCTAACTCCCCTGTAGCCATCAATGCATGCCAACCATGAGGCATGCCAGTATATTTAACTGTCTGACCAAGCTCGTCTCATCAAATGACTGGGATGCACAGGAATAATGTGAAATTAATGTAATGTGAAATATTAACAAGTTAAATTTAAATTTGAAAGCACCAGTGCCACCTTTGTGCTCCCAATAATTCTTCTGAAATGGAAATGGAGTTGGGCAGGAAAGCTTTGGGTGTGATGGAGCCTCCCTGTTTGTCCAGGGGGCTTCTTAATAGCCCACCCATGGCTGCAGCATTGTCAGCTGATGATGCGTTTCACCAATGAAAAGCATCCCCCACCATGTGATCACAAGTGTTTCCTGTGCATGCCGCCCACACTTTAAATTCTAATTGGAATGGCGTGGGAACCGGCAAAAAGCAAGACAGCGGAAATGGCGCCCACTGCTATCCCATCGGGAATGGCACGCCAGGGTTAAAATTCTGCCCCGCATAAAGCAATGGGGGAGGAGTTGGTACAAACTAATGGGCCAAATTTTGCGCAGCAGTTCATCTAATAGTATCAGCTGTTAGATTTGCTCCAACACCCTTCGGCTGAAAAATATTTTGAAGCACTAAATTGCTGAAAGTGCGCACTGATAATGGAACGGCAGGCAAATCAGGGCAACTGGGACCAGATTTAAGGATTGGGAAAGAAATACGGGATGGATTGAGAAGTGGTTTAATTAGAGGGAGTCATATCAGGTACAGTAAGAGAAATGTAGAGAGGGAAATAAAGATTGAATTAAGTGCGAGATAAGAAAGAGACATTAGGAAAAGTTTAAAAAAGTAAATTTGATGTTTATAAAATCTTCCTACAACATTAAAACCCAATCTCAGTTACCACTGATCAACACGACGGTAAATCTGATGGTATCAATTAGATATTTTAGGCCATGAGAGGTGATACTCTGGAACTCTCAGAAATCACTTTCCATTGTTCTGCCCAGGGGATCCAAGGAATGAATCCACTGGTCAAAACATCCAAGGTGGATGCAGTGAGTGGTTTGGAGACTATTGTGCTAGAGAAACAGATTCAGATATTCAGTGTTAGCCATTAGTCCAGGTGACACAGCACAGTGTTGAATCCATTTCAGAACTTGGCAACAAAGAGACCATTAGACTTCACTGTAACACCTGCCACCTGTCACAAATTGTTGGAGATATTCTTCAGTGTATTCTCCCATGTGTATAATGTTCATCCAGCATATTTCTATTTAGAGCAAAACCTCAGTGATTTGAGCAAGCTTCAGGACTGGGGCTAACTCTGTAGACTCTCTCTGTTGTCCAGTGATAGATCCCACTTTCACCATTCACTCCTCTGGTATTCTGAGGGTAATGAATAAAAGGAATGCCACACATGTTAAAGGGCTGAATGGGAGGTATTTCATGCTCTCCCCTGTGGCACGTTTGGTGGTGCTGGGTCATTTAATTGGGAGGGAAGGTGGCGGATGGTGACCCCTCCATCTTCCTGACTCAACCCCAATTAAATCCGTGGTGGGAAGGCCCGTGGATGGCCTTCCTGTCCCACTGCCAATAGAGGGCTTTAAGTGGGCAATTAATTCAGAGGCAGTCTGGGTCTGTTACTGAATAAAACAAATACTAGCAGCACAAAACACTCGTAAAACATGGGATCCACAGAGATGGAATCAATAATGAGGTAATGATACTGTTGGGTGGGCAAGGTTATGTTACTAGTAACTGGGTTATTGTTTTTATTGCTTTTAGTTTGTTCCCTGGAGTGTGATTTAGAGTGAAAATGTTGTCTTGTGCTTCAGTGGACTGCTTTTATTGCCTTACTTAGTCTTAGATGAGCTAAAAGCATATTTGTTTTGAAATAAGTACCTACAGTAGATCATGTGGGAAATCTGACACAATTTTGCCATCATACATTATTGTGCTCACTTAATTTAGCCGTTCCAATTGGGTTTATTTTTTCAGCGAATTTTTTGCAAACGTCTACAAGATGAAATGAACACCAAGAATGCAAAACAAAAGCCCCAAACTTCCTTTTTATTTCTGTGTCTCATAGTGTGGATGGTATTCATTGTTTGGCTAACGTCTGGCATGAGGAGGGGGAGGAGGAGAATTAGAGACCACATATGCTGGCTCAACCAAGCTCATTCTGTTTAAAACACGTTTGAATTAATCAAGTCAATCTTTCCTTGTGGCTGGAAACCCTTTGTAGTTTTGCGTGAAAATGGACGGTGGCAGGTAGAAGAAAGATGATTTCAAGGTTAGAAAAAAAATGGCTCAGTTGTGTGTTTCCTCAGTGCCATTTTCCCAAAATCAGCCAAAACAGTGCAAAATCTTATGGAATTTCAAACACCAGCTCCATCCAGTGCAAATCAGGTTTCCATGATCGTTTGCACTGGTTTAAAAATATGGCACTATAAGCTGGCACCTCCCACAAAACTGGCCACTCCCTCAGATCAAATTAATCAGGATGGCGAGTTCCTGTTAATTTTGCCAATTTGCAGCACTTCACAGAGACTCGTACTTGTTGGTGTCGTACTTGACACTGAGCTGAGCTTCCAACAACATAGCCAGGCCACTGCTTAGACCAGCTATTTCCACTTCCATAAAAAAAAGGTCAGACTTTCATTTATAGAGTGCCTTTCATGATCACCGGCCATCCCAAAGCAATTTCCCAATGAAGTACTTTCTTAATTTGGCAAGCATAGCAACCAAATTGCACTCGTAAATGCCGTGCCATTATCAGAACCGACGACTCCAGGTAGTCCGGGAATGGCAAAACTCTGCTGTAGTTTCTCCACTGCAGCGGCCGATGTTGGTGACTTCACCTCATATACGTTCAACCATTTCGAATGGGCATCGATAATGAGCAAAAACATTGTTCCCAGAAAAAGTCCAACATAGTCAATGTGTAACCAAAACCATGGTCTCCCTGGCCACTCCCATGGGTGTAATGAAGCTATCACTGGCAACTTTTGCAGTTGCTGACATTGCACACAATGCTTTACTAAACTCTCTATTTCACCATCCATCCCTGGCCACCATAGATAGCTGTGTGCTATGGTCTTCATTCAGGAAATTCCTGGATGGGCACTGTATAGCTCAATTAAAAGTGGCTCCCTTCCCTTTGGAGGAACTATCACTCGTGCTCCCCACAATAAGATGCCAGGTTGTATAATGCCCATTTTTCTAGTCTGTTCAGTTCACTGTCAGCTTTTTCTTGCAGGCATATGGCACCAGTCTCGCCTTCATGAAGCGAGGGGTCACTTCCAGATCCACATGAATCTTGGCCTGCAGGCCCTGAATTTTCCCCAGCTGGTCCTTGAAGACTGTGACATACTTTTCAAGTAGCTCTGGTAGCCCACTTGCTCTCAAATGGAACATTTAATCACATTCCAACTTCATCTCCTTTAACCAATTTCGCCCAAGGAAGCTTGGCCCTTCACCTGCTACCACCATCAAGGGTAGCTTTGCCAATTGGCTTCCATAATGGACAGTTACTCTGCTTATGCCTTTGACTTGAATGTCTTCACCTGTATATGTGTTTAGCTTGGCGGCTGTTTCTTCTAAGTTTAATTGATGTTCACCATTATTCAAGTATCCGAAGGTATGTTCCCCAATTACTGTAGTGGAAGCTCCCATGTCAACTTCCATTCTAACAGGTTTGCCATTTACTTTCACTGTGACAAAAATTTGGCTCTGTCTTTCCAACTTCTAGATTAAATGAGTAAATGTTTGAATTTGTTGTTTCAGGCTCTTCTACATTGTAGATTTCATTGGGCTTCTTCTTTTGTTTACAAGCCTGCTTGAATCTTTCCTTGCATTGCCTCATCATATGTCCATTTCTATGACAATCGTAGCATTCAATTTTTTTAACCTGCCAATCGCTAAAAGACCGATTGTTTCCACTTCTATTAAAATTATTCTTCAATTTCGCTGCTAAGTTACTTTTCTTTATTCTTTGGCTAGCAGGGGCTGTTTCCCACTTCTCAGTGGAGCCTCGCTTTCTCGTGCCTCTTTTGGCTGGGGTTTCCCACCCAATGTGGAGGACAGCGCCATTTTGCACATCCCGTATTGCTTTTGAACCTCTTACAGTGTTTTCCATGGCCGGCGCTATCTCTAGCACCAGATTCACTTTGGATAATAATCTTTTCCGAATAGTGTCCTCTTTCACACCACACACTAAATGATCTCTGAGCATGTCGTTCAGAGTCGTACCAAACTCACAATATTCCATTAGCTGCTTCAAATTTGCCACGTAGCATGCAATTGTCTTACCCGGGGCTCTATTTCATGAATTAAACCTGGACCTCTGCATTGTGACTGAGGGCTTTGGTTGGAAGTGACCCTTCACGAGGTCCACTAATTCATCGAAATTCTTTGAATCTGGGGCACTGGGTGCCGTCAAACTTCGAATAAGATTGTAGGTTTTGCTCCCACAAGTACTCAAGAAGATCGCTTACCTCTTCTCTTCCCCCGAAATCTCGTTCCCTTGAAAAAAGAATATGAGGCATTCTATGCATTGAGACCAATCGACTGTGGATGGTTCAAAAGGTTCAATTCTCCCAAATTGTGGCATTTTGAGAGCTCTCTTCAGTTCTAACAGAGCTTGCTACTTACAATCACTGGGTAAAGTATAGTGCTGAATTCTTTCTAACTTGATTTCTTCTTTCCAATCCTGTTTTATCCTCTTCGCCTGTTTGTTGTATGGTGACCTAGCTGTGCTATTAATGACTGAGTTGATCAGCAGACACTTCTTGGGTGGAAACTTTAAGTTTATTTACAATATACTCAGCAACAACTACAAATGTGCTTTCAACTCCAATTCTAACTCTACACTGGCTGCGGAGGTAGCCTGCGCTCCTATTGATTACTGCAGATCATATGATCTTGCCTAACAAGTATTATTCTTAAAGGTGCATTGCACACTAAATAAAACCATAATTACTACACTGGGCATTTATAAATAAGGTTAGTTTCAATTTAAAATGAGAAAATATTTATCACTCAATTCAAAATGTAATGTTTCTGTTAACATTGTGCTAATTTACTGGAAGGTTTTGCCATTTTTAAACTTGTAATTGAAATCAGGGGCAGAATTTCTTGCTCAGTGGGCAGGCACATACCGGCCAAGTGTCTTGATGTCAACGCGCACTCTCGTGATATTTCACTTGACAGGCGCTCGTGGGAGGTGGAGGCGCGTGCCAGCCGTTAATTAAGAGGCCAGTTAAGGCCCTTGACACACCAACTGTCGGCGATTTTGTGTAGCCCATTTGATTTTTCAGCCATTGCACTGGCAAAATGGGCAGGCGGGCAGGCCACAATTTGCAAAAGCTCATCCATGAGCAGGATAAGAAGGGTCAGGGGCATTGTCAATGTGAAGAATTTGGAGTTTTAGAGATTGTGTGCTGCTGGTTGCTTATGTGAACTGGACAGCTTCATCTCGCTTCAGAGCTTCATTCTGAGCATTTCTAGGCTTTGTTTCAAGACTCATTGTTGTCTTCCAGGCACCCTGAGGATTCAGACTGTGCAGGCCCTTCCAGGTATCAGACAGCCTTCCATAGCCCTGGTGATGGGGATTGTGGTCTCCGCTGGAGGCACCGCCTCTGAGGAGGAAGAGAGCGGCAGAAGGGAGAGCGGGCCAGGTGTCCCAGTGCAGATTCCAGGGGAGCGACCTGTGGGAGGAGAGGCGCAGGCACAGGAGCGGCAAGGCCAGCAGGAAATTCAAGGTGGAAGGGGCTGCAGAAGATGGCATTATCCTGCTGCCAGGGTTTACAGGTGGCGATGCAGCTACCTCAATATGTTTGAGGTGCAATGCCAAAGGAGGCTCCGTCTCTCAAGGGAGACCGTGACCTCCATTTGCCAGATGATTGGGCCTGAGATCAGCTCCGACTGTATAGGTGGACACCCCATGCCAGTGGCACTGAAGGTCACAGTGGCCCTCAACTTCTATACCTCCGGCTCTTTCCAGGGCTCTGTGAGGGATCTTTGTGGAGTCTCCCAATCAACTGTCCACAGTTGAGTCAAACAGGTGACAGAAGCTCTGTTCAGGCGGGTACTGACATTTAATCATTTCCACTCGGATGAGGCCAGCCAAGCTGAGCGAGCCAGAGGCTTTGCAGTGATTGCTGGATTCCCCCGCGACCAGGGTGTAATAGATTGCATACATGTGGCCATCAAGGTGCCAGCGGGTGAACCAGGTGCCTTCATCAACAGGAAGGGCTTCCACTCCATAATCACAAGATGCAGATTCAGTTAGTCTGTGCAAAATACCCTGGCAGCTCCCATGATGCTTACATCCTGAGACACTCCCAGGTGCCGAGGCTCTTCAGTGCTCCAGCCCGACTGGATGGATGGCTGCTGGGTGACAAGGGCTATCCCCTGAAAAGGTGGCTCATGACATCTCTCTGCCACTCAAGAACAGAGGCCGAGCAGCGGTACAACAGGAGCCATGCCTCCACAAGGGCAGTGATAGAGAGGGCCATTGGTCTTCTCAAGATGGGCTTCCGATGCCTGGGCCGTTCAGGGGCCGGACTGCAGTACCCACCAGAGTGGGTGTCACTAATAGTGGTAGCATGCTGCACTCTCCACAATCTAGCATTGGCAAAGGGGTACCTAGTGGAGCATGAAGATGTTGACACAGCTGCACGGGCAACAGATGATGAATCCAGTAATGAGTCGGAGGATGAGCACAGTGAGGAGAAAGCTGAGGGCGTGGACGCAGACCTGGGTAACCTCCAGGGAGGCAGGAACACCCGGGATGCTTTGATCCAACACTCCATCAGCTAGGCTACCAAATGAGACCACCACCACATGCCAGGGCTGCAGCCTCCATGCTCAATTGCAGAGAGGAACATTTCCTTGGCCACCAACATATACTCGGTATGTCTGTGCAATAAAGTTTCAGGAGACACACGTCCATCATTACATAATGGCCTACCCTGCACCTACAGAGCAAATGAAGCATACTCAGGCCAACAGCACAAAATAAAATCTAATTCAATGTTGCATGTGACACACTGCTGATCTAAACATTAACTGGTGTTGCTTATCACACTATTAAAAAACTCAAAGCAAAATGGGGGAACAAAATATCACCCGTGATAAGCCCATCTTGTGCTTAAATTGCTTTAAATTTGTGGGTGCTACATCTAGGTTCTGCCCCTCACTGGCATCGGCATTGGAGGCAGTCTGCTAACTCTGCTGTCTTGTTGGCCTTGATGACCTTGGCGGTCGTCCTCTGGCCAGTGGAGCCTGTGCTGGCCCTGTATGGGCCAGTGCCAGTCGGTGCAGCTTCATCAGATGCCACGGTCACTGGCAGAGGAAGGGAGGGTCTGCTGTCGTCATCTGAAGCACCCTGAGAGGAGCCCACAGAGACAACAGATAGCTCATGTGCTAATGTGAGGTCGCTCTGGACCTCCCTGCTCACCATTGACGGACAGGCATCGAGCTGGGGTACTGGGTACCCCATTCATCTCTCATATAGACACTGATCACCTGAGGTCATTGCCAGTGCATGGGCTTGCAGGTCCAAGTGCATCCTCCGGGACCTCTGGTTCTGTCCCTGGTTCAGCCTCTCCATGAGAGTTGCCACCCTCTCCATGGAGAATGCATCGCTCTCGGCCATGAGGGTCGACACAGTGGTCATGCTCCGCAGGGACTGCTCCCAAACGGACACCATGGTATGCATTCCCTCATGTATCTCTGCCAGATCCTCCCGCACAATCCACTGGACTTCCAGCATCTGCTGCCTAATGGACGATTCCAGAGGCCCATTATCATCGTTGTCCTGGTCTCCAGCAGTCCTCCGACTGCCAGCGCCCTGGGCACTCTGCCTCTGCCTGCACCTCAAGCAAGTGTGAAGTGCCCTCACCGCTGTGCACTGAGATACTAGACGGTGATCTAATGCCCTTCTGTGCATCAGGGTGATCTCCTCAGAGCATTCTGCAACTTGGAAGAGTGGAGCCTTTCGATCCAACCTCGGATGACTGGTCTCACTATGTTGAACGCCTCACATTCTTCTTCCAGGTGGACGACATTACAGGGGAGGAAAAGAAGCGTGCGATCCTTCTGTCCATGTGTGGGAGTAAGACACACAAACTAATTCGGAAACTGTTGGCACCCAATACCCCAGACTTGAAAAGTTTTGATAATTTAGTGAACCTTGTAAAGAATCATTACCAGCCCAAGCTGTCAGTGACAATGCAATGGTTTAAATTTAACTCAAGAAACAGAGCTGCAGGGGAGACAGTTGCTTGTTATGTTCCAAGTCTGAAGCAATTAACTGAATATTGTGAGTTTGGTACATCCGTCAATGATATGCTTAGAGATCATTTGGTGTACGGTATAAACGAAAATGCAATTCAGAAGAGATTACTTGCTGAAACAAAACTAGATTTTCAGAAGGCATTGGAAATCACTCTGGCAATGGAAGGTGCAGTGCGAGACTCAGCAGCAATTTGAGGAGCGTGAAATGGCGCCGTCCCCCCATGTTGGGCGTGGAGCCTCAGCCAAAAAAAGCGTGAAAGTGCAAGGCTTCATTCCGGAGTGGGAAGCAGCCGCTGTTAGCAGACAAATTAAAAGGTATAACATAGCAGCAAAAACATGGCAGAACAGTAATAGAGGTGGAAGCAGACAACGCTGGACTAAATCCCAGTTTAAGAAGATCGAATATTTCTTCTGCCATTGTAATGGGCACCTCATGAGACATTGTAAAGACAGGGTCAGGCAGACTTCCAGACAAAAGCAAAAACTCCATGAGATAAACAATGTTGAAAAGTTTGACATAATAGATGCTGATATCTATTTGCTATATAATTTATAGGTAGAAAGAACGGAGCCTATCTATGTAACCATGAATGAGAAGCCTTTCAGAATGGAGATGGATACTGGTGCTGCCACTACGGTGATTGGTGAGCATACTTTCAAATACCTGAATCATGGAGAACATAAGCTAAATTTATAAGAAACTGATGAAAAATTAAAAACCTACACAGGAGAAGATATACAAGTCAAGGGTATATGTAAAGTCACAGTACATTATGGTGGTCAAACAGAGAAATTACCCTTGATGGTACTAGCAGAGGAGGAACCTAGTCTCCTTGGATGAAACTGGTTGAAAGAAATTAAATTGGAGAGGACTGAAATCTTCCAACTGAGAACTAATGGGTTATCACAAAACTACTATAAAAATATGCCTCGGCTTTCAAAGAAGAACGTGGAAAAATTGAGGGGCTACAAGCAAAAATTCATGTAGATCCAGAGGCAACACTAAGATTCATGAAGGCCAGACCAGTGCCTCATGCAATGCAGGAAAAGGTAGACACTGAACTGGGCAGATTAGAAAAATTGGGAGCAATACAACCAGTACAATTTTCAGAGTGGGCAGCTCCAATTGTCCCTGTTCTAAAACCTGACCGAAGCATTAGAATATATGGGGACTATGAATTAACAGTTAACAAGGTGGCAAAATTGGATGGACACCCCATACCTAAAATAGAAGATTTATACGCTAGATTGGCAGGTGGAAAGGCCTACACAAAGTTTGATATGAGTCATGCCTACCAGCAGTTGGAATTAGAGAAGGCATCCATAAATACACACAAGAGATTGTTTCAATGCAACTGTTTACCATTTGGCGTAACTCCTGCTTGTGCCATATTCCAAAGAACCATGAAAAATTTATGACAAGGATTGCCCCATGTTGTAGTTTATTTGGATGATGTTCTCATGACTGGACTCACCAAAAAGGAACATTTGAAGAACTTGGAAGACTTTTGAAAATTTTTTTCGCAGATTGGAATGAGATTGAAGAAAGAATGGTGCACATTCCAGGCAAAAGAGATAACTTCCCTAGGTCACAAGGTCGATTCACAAGGCCTACATCCAGTTGAACAAAAAGTGAAAGTCATTAAAAAAGCCTCAGCAACAAAGAATACATCCGAACTGAAATCATTTTTGGGGATGATCAATTACTATGGACGTTTTCTGCCTAATTTATCGACAGAACTGGCACCACTGTATTACTTGCTCAAGAAAAACCAGAGGTGGTCATGACAAACACCACAAGAAGAAGCTTCCACAAAAGTGAAAAAGTTGCTACAATCTTCTACACTGCTAGCACACTTTGACCCAAAAGAAGAGTTGATATTAACATGTGATGCATCACCTTATGGAGTGGGAGCAGTGCTTTCCCATCGAATGGATGATGGATCAGAATGACCCATAGGATATGTGTCGAGAACACTCAGTACTGCAGAGAAAAAGTACTCACAAATTGAAAAAGAAGCCTGGCAATCATTTTTGGTGTTAAAAAGTTTCATCAATATTTACATGGTCGTTATTTTACTATCATAACAGACCACAAACCATTATTAGGACTACTCGGTGAAGATATGGTTAAACCCCCTATAGCCTCGGCAAAAGTACAAAGATGGGCGTTGATCTTGGCAGCGTATGAGTATACTTTTATTCATAGGCCCGGAAGTCAAATTGTAAATGCAGATGCATTCAGTCATTTACCCTTGCAAGTAAAAGATGAGGATGTTCCAATGCCTCAGGAATTCATTTTGTTGTTGAACTTCCTTGACTCACCACCGATATGTGCTAAACAAATTAAAGATTGGATGAACCGAGACCCAATCTTATCCAAAGTGAGAAATTAAGTTCTTTCTGATTGGTCAAAAACACAAGAGTCAGGTGAAATGAAACCGTATTTCCAAAGAAGATATGAGATAACCAGCCAAGAAGGTATATTATTGTGGGGAGCTGGGGTGATTGTTCCTCCAAAGGGACGAAAGCCATTGTTATCTGAACTTCACAGTGCACATCCCGGAATTTCCAAAATGAAGGCAATGGTACGCAGCTGTATGTGGTGGCCAGGAATGGATGGACAAATAGAAAACTTAGTGAGAAGTTGTAAACAGTGTCAACAAGTGCAAAAATTACCTGCAACAGCTCCATTACACCCCTGGGAGTGACCAGGAAGGCCATGGGTACGAGTACACATCAACTATGTGGGATCATAGAACCATAGAACCATAGAAAAGTTACAGCACAGAAGGAGGCCATTCGGCCCATCTTGTCCATGCCAGCCCGAGGACACCCAGGTGCCCTATCTAATCCCACCTTCTTGCACCCGGCCCATAGCCCTGCAGCTTACAGTACTTAAGGTGCAGATCCAGGTACTTTTTAAAAGAGTTTAGAGTTTCTGCCTCTACTACCAACTTGGGCAGTGAATTCCAGACACCCACTACCCTCTACGTAAAAAAGTTCTTCCTCATGTCCCCCCTACACCTTCTGCCACTTATCTTGAATCTATGTCCCCTGGTTCTAGAATTCTTCACCAAGGGAAACAATTTTATCCTGTCCACTCTATCTATTCCCCTCATAATTTTGTACACCTCAATCAAGTCACCTCTCAGCCTTCTTTGTTCTAAGGAAAATAACCCCAACCTATCCAATCTCTCCTCGTAGCTACACTTTTCTAACCCTGGCAACATTCTTGTAAACTTCCTCTGCACTCTCTCCAGAGCTATTACGTTCTTCCTGTAATGTGGTGACCAGAACTGCACACAATACTCCAGTTGTGGCCTCACCAGTGTTTTATACAATTCCAACATTATATTCTTACTTTTATATTCTATACCTCTGCCAATGAAGGAGAGCATTCCATATGCCTTCTTTACAAACTTGCTACTTGAACTGCTGCCTTCAGGGACCTGTATACTTGTACACCAAGATCTCTCACTTCATCTACCCCTCTTAGCATATTCTTATTTATTGTGTAATCCCTGTAACTGTTTGACCTCCCTAAATCTATGACCTCACACTTCTCTATGTTAAAATCCATCTGCCATTTTACCGCCCATTCCACCAGCCCATCTATATCGTTTTGGAGATTATGGCTATCCTCTACACCATCCACTACTCGGCCAATCTTTGTGTCGTCTGCAAATTTCCCAATTGTGCCCCCCACGTTCACGTCCAAATCGTTAATATATAACACAAACAGCAAGGGTCCCAACACCGAGCCCTGTGGAATACCACTTGAGACAACTTTCCATTCACAAGGGCATCCATCGACCATTATCCTTTGTTTCCAGTTACAAAGCCAACCTTTTATCCAGTTTGCCACATTACCCTGAATCCCATGGGCTTTTACTTTCCTGACCAATCTGCCATGTGGGACCTTGTCAAATGCCTTGCTAAAATCCATGTACACAACATCCACTGCACTACCTTTATCAACCCTTCTTGTCACTTCCTCAAAGAAGGAACAATGTTATGGGAACAATGTTTCTACTTACCATAGACGCTCATTCAAAATGGATGGACATATACGAGGTGAGGTCACCCAAATCTTCAGCAACATTAGACAAGCTACGACAAAGTTCCGCTATAAATGGATCACCTGAAGTACTAGTGTCAGATAATGGAACAGTATTCACAAGTGCTGAATTTAACTGTTTCACAAGCCTCAAAGGTATTGTTCACATGAAGACATCTCCATACCACCCTTCTTCAAACGGACTCGCCGAGAGAGCAGTTCAGACGTTCAAATCTAGTATAAAGGAATTATCTGGCAATTCGATAGCGACTATATTGGCACATTTTCTTTTCTACCGTGGAACAACCTCTCATACAACAACAGGTGCCACACCTGCAGAATTGTTGATAAAACCCCAATTCCAATTGAGACTAGGCCTAATCATGCCAAACTTGGTGGGGGGAGGTAGAAGGAAGGCAGGGAAATCAGAAAATAGGGCATGATCATCACAGTAGGGACAGAACATTTAATGTAGGAGAGAAGGTATTTGTGAAAAATTTTAGAAAAGGACCAGCATGATTGTTCGGTGAAATAAGTGTTGTAACAGGATTGCTTTCCCACCACGTGAAAGTCGAGAATTGAACAATAAGGAGACACATACAAAAAGTAGAAGCCAAATATCCAGAAGTGATTCCACCAGTGTCTGAGACTGAATCAACATTTCCTGTTGAAAGAACTCAGCCATGTACAAATGTATTTGAAGGGCTGACTATACCTGAAAGGGTCAAAGGAACAATTTACAGGTACCTGCTGTAGAACCTGAAACTCAGACGACTTCAGTAAGGGAAACTCCAAAGCAAACTTCAGAAGCTGTAGAACTGAGACGTTCTGCATGCATAAGGAAACCCCCAGAGAGACTGACTTTGTAAATAATTGATCTGTGTAAATAACTTGAAATACTGAAAAATTGTAAAATGTATTTTTAAGTAAAGGGGGGGATGTGATAATCTGATGTGTTATATACTTCTCAGAACTGCCTGTCCAATCAGAGGGTCAACAGCTCGGCAGCCTTGGCAGTGCCACTGATAGAGGTTCAGTTGATCAGGGCTGCAGGGAGAAGAAAAGGTGTCGTAATCTGATATGTAATATACCTTTAAGACAAGTATTGTGACGTAAGGTCACATGATCTTAATACCCAATAGCAGAGTAGCACAGGCTAACTCTCCATGAGAGAGTCTTGAGTTAGTCACTGATGAGTGAAGACAGAGTTTTATGCTGTGAGCACATAAGTGTAGCTGCTGAGTTTAGTTTGTAAATAATCAGCATGTGTTTATTCTAACAATGATCTCCTGATGTTCTCTTTCTCATTACCAACTTGGCCACTGCAATTTAAGCGTGCAGCTTAGATCCTATAGCCCAACAAACCTAAGGGCACTGGATCCAACAACAGGGCATTTCCATGTTGAGGCACCCTCGAAGGGTAGGCCATCAGATCTGCAGGAATAGGCCATTCAGCCTATCGAGCCTGCTCTGCTGTTCAATAAGACCATAGCTGGTCTGATTGTGGCCTTGAATCCACTTTCCTGTTTATCCCCCATAACCCTTAACTCCCTTGTCAATCAAAGGCTATTTTTTTTAATGTGCTGGGCAGGCCCAAGCGACCGGAAGGGTAAATCCTCCAACAGGAGCATCAGAGCCGTGGGTGCAACCATTGCTGCTGGGGGACCCCTCGGTGGACTATGGAGTGGTCATAAAGGAAGGATCACCCTCCCCCCACCACCCCACCCGACCCCACCCCCACTCTCCATTACCCCCCTAAGCCGGAGACCAACTGCGAGGTCTCCTCAGTATACCTGGTGGTCTTCCCAGACAGCGGGAGCCATCCTGACGCCAACCAAATGCTGGCAGTGCAGGAAGTGGCCCTTAATTGGTCACTTAATTGAATTAATTAGCTACCCACCTCAGGTCATCAGGTGTCTCCGTAGCTGCTTTCCCATTTTTGGATATTTGTCGTGGAGGCAGGAAGATGTAGGGCTTCCTTCTCAACACTATTTGGTTACATTTTACCAACCCTTCCAACTCCTAGCCCATCTCCAGAGGGCTGCTAAAACTCCGATTCTTGTTTTTAAGCATCTTAGTCTCTGCTAGTTTTTTTTTCCACAAGTATTATACTTAACTTATACATAACAGATGTCGGCAAAAGATGGTCGGGCAGATGCAGCTGATGTTATGTCTAGATGTGATTAATTGAGGTTGCTTCCTAAATTTGCTGACTGTGTCATCTGTCATGTGTGTACAGCAGTGTGAAGTCCTATTATACTGAGGGAGAATGTTCCATTGTATTCTGTGGGCCATCATTCAAACATTCTACTTGGAGCTGGTCTCAGTTATTACAGGGATAAAAACAGAAAATGCTGGAAAAGCTCAGCAGGTCTGGCAGCATCTGTGGAGAGAGAAACAGAGTTAACGTTTCGAGTCCAGTATGACTCTTCTTCAGATGCTGTTATTACAGTATCTGATTTACATGCCAAAGTTCCTTCATTTTTTTTTAAGTTACAATAGCTGGAGTTTAGTGCGACCGGGCAGGGTTATGGGGATGGAAGCAGAAGGGGGTGACAGAGGCCCTCCCACCTCTTGCCATGATCATGTATTATCTGGCCAATTAGCAGCTGGCTGATGGTGTTGCCAATGAATTGGTGTGCAGGGCGGGAGAGTCGTTGTTAGTGGGGGTGGACCATCACCTGGAAGAGGGTTCTGGCGGCCTGTTTAAAGGGAAGCCAACAACCGACATAGCTCTTAGGCTTGGAATATCATGACTGTTCAATGCCCTGCATCTCCAAGAAGGAACTTTGAGCTCAAATTAGCATTGCAATCCAACCTCCAGCCGACTGGGACCACTGCAACTTGGGAATAACTGCACCCCCTCTTCATCCTGGGAACACCCTTCAGCATCCTTAGACCACCTCCCCACCTGAAGCGCTTCACTCTAACTTCACTGAAGCGCCCCCTAACCCCATCACCCCCAACTAGGCACATGGTAGCCCATTGGAAAGACCTTAAAGTCTGTGGAATCTGCTTGTGGGAATGGTGGAAATAAGAGCCCAGGGGGCCCCCACAGATCAGTGATTACTTGCTGTATGTCCCCCTCCAGGCTACTCGGGCCAGGTACTTCTCTTGAGATTGAAGGAGATCTCTCCAACGAACCAAGCAAGCCTGGATGGAGAGAGTCTGGATGGAGGGAGTCAGCAGCTGTAGGGACGTCCGGAGAACCTGGATCCAGTGCTGCAAGTGCTGTAAATGACCTTCTCGATTCCGCAAGGGCGCATGACAAAGTTCAGTCTCCTTCAGTTGACAGCAAATAGGAGGGTGTGCGAGTGTGGATGCTGAGGAGTGGGAGTCCACCAGACGGCTAAGCTGACCTACACAAGAATGCAGCCAAGTGCCAGACTGATACCTGCATGCCCCAGAGGCTGCAGCAAGCATGCAGGGTGATTACGTGTCGTGGCCTTTATAGTCTAGCCTATGAAACTTATGTGTCTCCACAGAAGAAGTTGGTGCAGAATGCCAGAGAGAGAGAGAGCACGGCCTAACACGTATGGAGGAAGAGCCGCTGCAGCTGGCTGGCCACAAGAGAGGCTACCCCATCACAGACGGTGGAGCTCTTATTGAAGAGGGGATTTTCTCAGGAAATGGGTGCGGAAGGAGCAACAGATAAGCATGAAGCATGGCTGCGCCTTCCAAGTAGCAGAGATGTGGCCAAGCTGCAGCCAAATCTGTGGGCCTCCATCTGGAGGATCACATAAGTCTGATCTTTCTGTTTCCTCCCGCAGGCGAATCACCACTAAAGCTGCACAGCTACAAGGAAACACGAATTCTTCCCTTGTCCCCAACCCCGTCTACGCAACCAGTTCCTGTCAAGATTCACAAGTGATCCCATGCGCACTACTGCAAATTTTCCAAAGTCAAACTGAGAAACAGAATCGCCGGCATTGGACATGTTCTGTGGTGTGATCGGGCAATATGGCGAGAAGGCCAAAAATCGCAATCACGACATCGTGCAACCAGTTCGCGATTGTCCGCTCAGCCCGTCGATGGCGGGCCGCGTTTCCCACCATCGGACGTCGGCAATCTCAATGTAAAACATCAGCATATCATTATAAGGTTAGCCCGGCAGACACATCCAGCCCTGCGGGATCGTCCTGCCCACGTCGGCATGATTGCACACCAACATGTTTCACAACCATATATAAAAGACATGCACGTGGCAGGCTGCACTTTGAGGGGAACTCGGAGGTGAGTGCACAGTAACGCTGTGGAGCACTTGCGAGGGAAGCCTTTTGGACATCAAGGCTGAGGTGTGTTGGGGTGGGGGGGGCAGGCAAAGGCTTCCTTGCAGTTGAGATGACTTTGAGGGGGTGGGGGAACAAAGGCTGGCTTGCGGTTAAAGGTAGCGCATAAGCACATGCGGGGTGGAGGGGCGGTGGGCAAGGGAATTAGCCACACATTAGGGAAACCTTGTATAAAGTGACCATTCCTCTACAGCTGAGACAGTTCAGGTGCAGCCACATTGATATGATTGGAGTCAGGCTCCTAGCTTCTCTGCCCACTCAAGCAACACAGAGGCATGAAAGTGCCACCAAGTGCTCCAAAGCTTTTCAGCCCTTGGGCACAGGCTGCAAACTAATGAGCATTTTAGTGGACTGCAGAACAGTTGGACACCTGGGCATGTTGTACAATCTCCTTGCTAAAGTTGGCCATGGAGCAGTCACTGGTGGTGGCGCTCACAGCCCCTTGTAATGTCATCATCCCGGTTTGGACCAGTCTCCCCCATGGTTCAAGCTAACAGTGCAGCCTTGCAGTGCGGGTTAGCCGAGAGCAGAGCATGCAGTCTAATGCACAATGCTGCTGTCAATCGGTCAGGTGGAGTGGGGCGGAGGAGGGTGGGGTCTCGGGTAGCCATGCAGCGCACTAATCTCTCACCATCCGAGTGGTGGCCAGCACTCTCTGGGATGCATTAAGGGGCCTTCAGACTTAACCAAGGGAGAGATTCTTAGTACACCCTTCCAACGCATGTGTCTCTCTTTTTCATCCTGCAGGAGGAGTACATCAGGTGCTAGGAGCCTGGTGAACTAGCCCATTGCATACAGAGAGCGAATACAATGGAGAAGAGAGGGACTAAGGCTCCCTGGCTGCACAGAGCAGCATCTTCTGGATGAAGCGGTGGCTGGGGCTCCTACCTACGCCACCGAAGAGCCACAGCGAGCCGACGCTGGTCAGCGTCTAGCTAGCCGCAGGGTCTATAGACGCCACCTTTCCTTCCCACAAATGGCCGAGAACTGGTTGATCATATCTGCCAGCTACTGCAGGACATGGAGGGCATCCACTGCCAGTGGCTGTGAAAGTGACAGTGGTGCTCAATTTCTTCACCAGTGGCTCCTTTCAGGGCTCCACGAGTGACCTCTGTGGGATATCACAAGCCTCCATCCACAAATGAATCCATGAGGTCACAGATGCCATCCAATGAGGAGGCCGTTGACGGTGATGTGGGTGAGGTGGTCCTCAAAGGCGATGATGACGCTGATGAGGCCCTCACACTGGCCAGACGAGGCAGGCACACTCGGGAGGCCCTCATAGCTACTAGATTTGTGGAGGATGATGAGAACTTACATTGAGGAGACACCATAAGATTCTTACATTGCAGCTATGAACGTTTGATTCCAGTTTGGCTTATGGCAGCGCACATACGCTCTATGATAATGCTCCTGTCATGGAGAGAAAGTGGAGGCCCTAACAGTCAATTCATTGCAGGAGGACACTCCATACATCTTCACATTGCCTCTGTGAATGTCTGACTTCTGTCTGGCCGAGGGCAGCATGCTTGCGCTCTGTGATCAGGTTCATAACATGGAGAAGCAGCTGTGAAATGTTAAAGGCATCTGATCCTTTGTCCACCTTCAGCACTTGATCCCGTCAGGAGCACAGCGTCACTGGTCACAGATGCTGATGAGATGGGGAGTCAGCTCCACCTTAAAGGTGCTGAGAGCAGATAGAGAAAATGATGGAACTCTATGACGCCTGCCCACTGTACTCTGGCAGCAATGACAAGCACCATCAAGGTGCAGACATCACTGATGTGTCCAGGGAGTGTGAGGCCGGACCATCACTTTGGTCTAAAGGCTACACAAAGCACAGGGAAGAGGCCCTGGACTGAGACACCTGCCTTTATCTTGTGCAGAAAGGTTTCACATCTGAGTGACATGCACACTGCTCATCAGAATCAGGAGTCATAGGCAGGGAGACATTCTTGGGAGTCTATTGACAATAGTGAACATTATATACAAGTGATTAACATCCTTGCCCAGGCTGTGAAACTACATCTTCTTAGCCTTCCTAACCCTGCCGATATGTCTTTGTTGTCCCTGGGCATCCACAGTGGAGGAGGAGGCAGCCTACTGACTGCTACTCCCTTGTCTGTGATGACTTTGACAGGCGTCCTCTGGAGGGCCGAGACATGGAGGGCCCCAGCCTGCTTTTGGAGACCTGCTGTGTGGCAGTGGCACCCTCCTCGACCTGTGGAGCTGGAGCTGTTGGGTCACAGGAAGAAGGGATTCGGATGGGATGGACATTCCTGGAGTCACCTGGGTGGAGGTCCCAGGGTTGCACCTGCTGATCCTCCTCTTTATGGGCGCCCAAGGGTCCCTGGCTGACTCCTTGAGGAGCACAGGGAAGAGGCCCTGTGAGATCAAGCGGCCCCACATCTCTTTCACATACACACTGTTGGAGGCCAACTATGGCATCAGCAAAGAAGTTAAGCCCATGGAGCAGTGCAGGAGTGACATCCTGGACCAAGGTCTCCATGGCGGCCGTCATCCTACCAGTGTTGACCTCGGTGCGTTGGCATGTTGGCGCCATCACCTCAGCCTGAAGGCGGACGGATTCCTCCATTGTGCCTTGCAATCTGAGGAGTACAGCGGACATGCTTTCCTGATGTTCTGGAGCTTGCCTTTGCAGCTCCAGCAACTGTGACATGACCAAGTCCAGAGGCTCATCATCTGACTTGGACTCAGCATTTTTCAGGCCTCCAGCAGTCCTCTGAGTGCCAGACAACAGGGAATTCCCTACTGTCACCTGCTGTGGATCAGAAAGTATGATGTGCTCACCAGATTGTGATCCTGAGGCTAATCTAAAGCTAGCTCCCACCAAAGTTGTGTCTCTGCTCTAGTGGAGGGTGTGGGTGAGCGCTGCAATGGGACTTCAAGGAGGGGGCCTTCAGATTCCTCTTCAGAGGTTTTTTTGGTGCTTCATTGGCGGCCCTGGGTCGTGCACTCCGTCGGCTGTTTGGTACATGTGACTGCAAAAGCAAAGGGAGATAATGTAACCTGTGAAACAGGACACATCATTCACAGCGTGGTTGTCTGATAAATATTGCACTGCTGGATCCTCACTTGGTAGAGCACCACCGACCTCACCATCAGTACAGGAACAGTCCAGATCTTCACAGCCAGCTGGATGGCTCTGTTTTCAAAGTCCATGAGGACCTTGATTTCAGGTATCCATCTATCGGTCTGCGCCCTCTCCCTCTTGTGTGCCAGCTTGTCCTGCATAAATAGAGATGAAGAGATTGTAAGCAGGATGCCTGCCAGGCCAGATGATAAGTATGCCTGGCACGTGTGGGTGGTGAGTGGTCCCATGGACAGGATGAGGACAATGAAGGTGTGGGTGAGAAAGTGAATGGTGATGTCCCTTGAACCAGCAGTGAGTGAGGGCCCTGTGGATATGTGATGGGTTTGTGAGTGTGTGAGTTGAGAGTGATGAACAGAGGAGATCATTCATCCTCTTGCGGCATTGGGTGGCTGTCCTCTTTTGCAGGGCATTGGTGCTGACCACCACTGCCACCGCCTCCCAAGCCAGATTTGTGAGGTTGCTGCCCATCCTGCGGCCAGAGCAGAGATAGAGGGCATTAAGGCGGGCCTCTACTGCATCCAAAAGGCGCTCAAGGGATGCGGCATTGAACCTGGAGGCTGCAGTCTTTTTGCCTTTTGGGGCCATGTCTTCTTTGCAGCAGTGGTGGGCTAGAAGCACTGAGAGGTGTGCGCAGATCTGCTCTTTAAGTATGGCGCCCGGCGTGATGAAGCAGCAAGGCGATGGCGTGGCGGGTGAATGAGACCCCGCCCGCCCGCCTGGAAATGGTATGTTTCTCGGTAATGCATAATTAATGCAGCGGGTTTGGGATGATATGGCATGAAAAGTTGCTATTGCAGCCAACAGGTAAAACGTTGTTTTACCCGCCCGCTACCACACTTAGTGCCAATCTGGGACGATTCCACCCATTGAGTGAGATGAACCAAAGTGCAAAGAAGAGGGAGGAACTAAATTCATATCACAACTTCTCAACATCAGGATGTCCCAAAATGCTTCATAGGCAATAGAATGTCATCAATGTTGCAGCTGCTGCTTTTGTGGTATTTGGTAAAGGCTAAATGGTTACCACGACACCAGAAGGATCCCTTGCTCTTCAATGCCGTGTACCTGAGGGGGCAGACATTGCCTTGGTTTAATGTCTCAGCCAAAGACAGCACCTCCAATACAGATTGGCCAGTTCCAATTGGATACATTCCAGGTGACTTGGTAACATGATCTCCAGTATCCAAACTAATCAAGCCCACATCATAATCTAACAGCCTTTTCTTCTATCTCCAATATTTTTAAAGTTAATAGAAATAATGGTCCAAGGCTAATATATCCATATGGCGTACAATGCCCAGAACTGAACAACATACTCCACTTGGTGTTAACTGGAGCTTTATATAAATATAACATAACGGCCATCCCTTCTTATATCAGCCCTCCTGAGGTAAAGATGAACACATCATTAGCCTTTTCAGATTATTTTTTGGCCTTGTCCAATAAAATTTAAGGATATCGGTACTTGTGATCAATGTTTAAAAATAAGGCGACGCCCATTTAAGACAGAGATAAGGAGAATTTCTTTCTCTCAGAGGGTCATGAGTCTTTGGAACTCTCTTCCTCAAAAGGCAGTGCAAGCGGAGTCTTTGAATATTTTTAAGGCAGTGATAGATAAGCAAAGGGCTGGAGCGTTATCGGGGGTAGGCGGGAATTGGAGTTGAGGTTACAGTCAGATCAGCCATGATCTTATTGAATGGCATAGCAGACTTGAGGGACAGAGTGGCCTATTCCTGCTCCTAATTCATATGTTCGTATAATCCTTAAATCTCTCAGCTGCACTATGTTTTCCAGCTTCTTGCCATGTATGGGCGGAATCGTGCAGTCCCATTGGCGGCAGGTGACAAGGCGGGCATGAGTAGCCACTGTGGCGAGAAGGCCGAAAATCAGTTTTACGGCCATCGTGAAACCAGTTTACAATCGTCTACTTCGTCCGTCAATGGCGGGCCGCGTTTCCCACTGCCACACATCGGGAACCTAATTTCAATACTTTGGCATCTCATTATAAGCCCTGCTCAGAATCATCCCCCCCAACCCTGGATTGTCCAGGCACATCGGTGTCACAACTGTACATAAGCGATGTACACCTGGTGAGCTGCACTTCGCTCGGGACTTTGAGGTTTGTTTGCCTCCCTTGCTTCAGGCAGCATTCATGCTCTTCAGCACCAGGCTTCATAGGCAGCACCACTTTTAGGAGGGCTCAAGGGCAGGTCTCTACCTACCAGACCAGCCATAAGGTGGGGGTGGCTTTTCAAGGGCTGCAGGGCTAGTGCTTGCTTAGGAATGGGAGAGAAGTGACCTCAGGCTAGAGGGCGAGGGCTATATTGGGGAAGGAAGATATCCCAGGTTGTGTGAGGGGGCACAAGGTGATCTGCACAAGTAGCCTCAAGGTGGTGAGGGCTGAGGAGGCAGTCTCCAGAGGAGGTGAGGCAGATGGAGATGTAAGGGTGTGTATTGAGAGAGTGAGTGGTGATGTCTCTTGAGCTGGCAGTGAGTGAGATGCTATTGAATGTGTGATGGTCTTGTGAGTGTGCGAGTTTTGACTGATGAGATGGTTGACTTACCCTGGCAGAACAGATGAGATCATTCAGCCTCCCAGGCTGGAAGAGTGAAACTGATGGGCCTCCTGCGGCCAGAGCAGTGTTAGAAGACATCACGGCGGGCCTCCATGGTGTCCAGAAGGCATCCCAGGGGATACATCACTGAATCAGGGGGCTGCACTTTTCTTGGCTTTTGGGGCCTGGTCTCCACTGGAGCAGACCTGGCTGCAAGCATTGAGAACTGTGCGTGCAGCAGCAATCTAAATATGGCGCCCAGTGTGAGGAAGAAGTGAGGTAATGGCGTGTGGGCAAATTGGAGGCCGCCCACCAGAGATCTCGCGTGTTTCCCGTGACTGCATAATTTATGAGGCCAGAAGGGGACGATACAGCAGTAAAATCTGCCATTGCGGCCAGCGGGTAAAAAGTCTTTTTTCAAGCCCACTACTGCACTTACCGCCAATCTGGGACAATTCCGCCCAATGTTTCTTAGATCGAAGGTGGATGACCTCATGTTTCCCCACATTGAACTCTATATGCCACAGTTTTTTCCACTCAATCTATTAATGCCCCTTTGTCCGATCCCATCTGCACTATTTACAATGCCATCTAACATGGCATCTTCAGCAAACTTAGGTATGAGTCTCTCTAACCCTTCATCCAACTTATTTATAAGTATATTGAAAAGTATATTGAGGCCTCAGTATAGATTTCTGGGGGAAACCATAAGTCACATCCAGCCAATCTGAGCACATATCATCATCCTGCCTCTCTACTTCCTAACACTTAACCAATTTCCTAACTAAACCAACATTGCCACCAATTCAACATGTTATCATTTTTGTTAGCAGTCTCTTTTGTGGAATCTTGGGTTGAATGCCTTCTGAAAATCCATATAGATAACATCCATAGACATGCTGTTAACTATCATGTGACCGCCTCAAAAAATTAAACTAGATTCATTAAAATTAACCTTGATGAATTCATAAATTTATAAATACTGGCTCTCTCTGATCAGCTCATATTTATATAGATGGTCAATCACTATATTCCTTATAACAGATTCTGGTAACTTCCCAAAACTGATATTAGGCTAATAAGCCCATAAGTTCCTCGTTTATCTGCTCTATCCTTCTGAGGAAGCAAATTCACATTGGCAGTTTTCCAATCCAAGGGAACAATTCCTGAATCGAGTTTTGGAAAATCATGACTAACATCGTTAATTTCCTAACCTATTTCTTCTAATAAACTGGTAGAAACCATCAGGTTCTCGAGATTTGTCTGCCTTTAATCTCATTAGTTTCTCCATTACCATTTCTCTTTTACTTACATTAAATATAGTCAGTTCCTCCTCTTGATTTATTTTTAGCTTCTCTTGTATCTCTGGTACTTTATTCTCACCCCCTCTGAGGACACTGATTAAAAAGTAATGATTTCCAATTATAATATCATCAGCGCCTATCATTAAGAGGCCACATTACTCTTGGTCACCCTCTTTTTCGTAATACATTTGTAAAAATATTTAGTAGTTACCCTTGACATCGCATACAAACTTTTCTCAAATTCCCTTTCTGCGGTTCTCACCACTTTCATTATATCCTTATGCTGTTCTTTATATTTTTCCCACACTGCAGAACTTTTACTGTTCTTTCCATCTGCATAAGCACTTATGTGGTTAATATGGAAATCCAGAACTTGCTGTCAGTGATTCTACCTTCTCCACAGAACATGCTGTTGAAATCCTCTGTGTCTGCAATCAATTAGGAATCACTGAACTGATGAGAACTTATTGTTTTACTCTGTTTTTTCATCAAGCTTCTCTGATTTCTGCATTAATGTATTTCATTACTTTATCACTGTCATCTGGAAGTTTATAAATAACTTCCCCAAATTCACTTCTAATTCACTTTTTTTAGTTTTAATGCTATGTGCATCAGTGTAGTATATAAAACATTCAGTTGGAGATTAGACCCTGTTCTGCCTTTATGCCATGATGTTGTTTATAAAATACCTTGTTACTTATCACACTCCCATTTTTAATCACTTCTGCTGTGTGTTAATCGCTAATTCTGTTGTTACTTCCTATTTTTATTCTGAACCTGAAGTGTTTATATTACCTTTAATACTATTGATAACCTGAACTTTGCTCTTATCCCACAGCGGATGGTAAATGCTGAGCTGCTCAAATCCCAGAGAGAAACTTGAAACAGTTGCCACAACCATTTTGCAATTTGTATTTTTATTTCGAGAAGCGTGCCTTAAATTCAGTAGTAATAAGTCCAGCAAGTCTTAGAGGTTTTTTTACAAAACTAAATTAAACATTTATCAATAGTAGGAAAGATTTTAAGCACACACATAGATCTACAAATTACTACTATAATTACTCCTAATTCCCCTAATTAATCTGACTCCCAGTTACCCTTCCGTTAAAGCAACAGTAAAACAAATTAGATTTCAACAGACCCAGGGAAAGCACACAATACCCTGGACAGTGATATTCACAGTGAGTTTTCTTAGCTTCAGTTCCTGTAGACAACAACTTGATACATACAGGCTGGAGGCTTTTCACACTTACTAGATCTTAGAATGCCTTCCTCCTTACATATAGCCTCACCTCCTTTATACTTGTTTCTCCCTTTTTAATGTAAATTTCATTGTTACAATATGTCTTTGCAACTTTACTTTTTCCATAATATAAATCTTCCATAGTACTCACATTATCAGTAATCTTTGGGACAAATAAACACATTGTTTGGCTTAGCCTCTGTTGGCTTGGTGTAACGCCTTACCATCTCTTTGAAATTCACGACTCTGGTTTATCTAAAGATGAAAATGTTCTTACATTCTAAAACTTCAGCCATGTTCACATATTTAGCATTCAAACCTAGCTTCTCTTTTGATAACTCAAAAGCTCCAGACTACCTCTGAAGAAGAGTTATACGGACTCAAAACATTAACTCTGTTTTTCTCTCCACAGATGCTGTTAGACCTGCTGAGTTTTTCCAGCATTTTCTGTTTTATTATTTCAGATTTCCAGCATCCGCAGCATTTTGCTTTTAGCTCCAGACTAGCTGTCTGCGATTCAATTAAACCACCCCCGCCCCAACACACATCCACACAGAGAAACTAATCCAAACCCCACTATTAACCTACCTTTACAATAAATCACAATAATATTATGAAAATTATTATATTTTCATGACATCCCTTTTACTAATATTTGGGCTATTTTTATTACTGCCTGAGCTCTCCCACCCCCTACCTCCGCCTAGCTCCAATTTCATTGTTATTAGAATCTTTCTACAGTCACATTTATCCTTTCAATTCAGATCTTGGTCCCAGCCCAGAAGCCAGTACCAGTGTACAGTTCCTGCCTGTCCAAGTACTGGTACCAATATTCGAATGAAATGAAATTCCTGTTCACCATACCAATCCTTTAGCCACATCTTAACTTTCCTAATCTGTTTATCCCTGTGCTAATTTGCACATAGCTCAGGTAGTAGTCTCAAGATTATCTTATAATTATGGTCCCACTTTTTTTCACCACAAGTGTAAACATATTCTCCATATCCATCCTATCATACCCTTTCATAACCTGCAAGGCCTCAATCAGGTCACACCCCAGCCAGCAAGAGAAAGAATCTTCCTGATATGTATAACCTCTCAGTCTGGTATGATGCTTGTAAACCTTTTTCTGTTAATCCTAGGAAGCAGAATGGAAATGCCTCTGATAACCTTCCCCATGTAAAAAAAACTGAGTAGGCTAACCAAACTAATTATCACCTCTTCCAAGACTATATTCCCAGCAAATATCCCATGCTGCACTCATATCAATAGGATAGTCCTCACCACAATGAGTGTGATCGTTTTATTGGCCATCTAAGCTGAGATAATTAACTTCCCTGGCCCTTTACTGCCCTGTATCCCAGTGCTGTGGCTTGTGACCCTTTAAACTGTATGATTTATTTTTGTTCATTTTTTAAAACAGTTAAGTATAACTTGATTCCAAAACTCTTCAGTGAAAAGTAAGGGATGAAAAATCTCAAAATGCAGCAACAGTAAGTTTATTCTCATTGGTGTTGTCCCAGGAGAGAAGGTTTAACAGCAGTTGACTCCTCAAAAGATGAGTATAAAACTATTAAAACCATTCTTTTGAGAAAAGTTTTGGGAAAGACAAGAAAGAAATAATTATAATTACTTGGGGAATGGTGGGTGGAGGGGGTTGGTGGTAGTTACAGAGGATGGGAACTCAGAAATAGTTTCTCTGAACAGATGTTTCTCAACAAGCTAGGAGGTGCACTATTTCCTCAGTCCTGTCAAGTACTTTCACTTTTAATCTCTTGTTCTTGGAAATAATTTGGGAATGAATTAGTTTCAAGATTGTGCGCTGGGAATCATAGATACGATTCACATGATGCATCTGAGCTAAACTTCAGAGTTTCTAATGAATGCTCATGCCTCTTTAATTGAATAGGTGACCAGTTTGTTTGAGCTCTAGTCAGTTTTGTTGAGGGTCTTTTGGTGAATCATGAATAGGGAGGAGTGAGAGGAGCAGCACTTCTGTTTGGTGGGACCACAAAGAGAAGAGCAAAGAACAAGGAGATGAAGACAGTCAATTTACAAACAGAGGTGCAGGCCTGTGCTTTGCCCTGGAGCAGCAAAGTAAGATGCAGGTTATTTTTTGCACTTGGAAATTGTCTAGAAAGAAAGGTAAAGCCAAAAACAAGTCAGCCAGCCCATGAAAGGAACATGGTTCCTTAATGAGGAGAGTTGGGAAAATTGAGTTAAGGAAATGAAGTCTGTTTACAATTGATACATTGTACATTCATCTGCTCTTTGTAAAATTATGGTAGAATATGCACAAATTACCTCAAGTTGAAATGGATATTGGGTGTAAAACATCAATTATGAATTGGCAGCCCACTTTACAACCTGCTTTACTTTACTTCGCCCATGTAATTAAATACTATGCAGTCTTAAATACAGGGATCTTAATCCGCTTGCAGGAGAGACCAGCACTGTTGCACCCAAGAGAACGTGTTAAAGCACAAGGTTGTGTATTCACATCTCACTCCAGAGACTTGAGCCCAAAAATCTTGGGTGATACTCCAAGGCAGCATTGAGGGAGTGCTGCACTGTTGGAGGTGCTGTCTTGTCGATAAGACATTAAACCGAAGTCCAGTCTGACCTCTCAGGTGGACATAAAACATCATGGCCTACTTTGATAAGCAGGAAAGTTAACCCCATGTCTTGGCCAATACTTATCCCGCAATCAACGTCACAAAAGATAGGTTATTTGGTCATTATCATATATCTTGCTGAGTGAAAATGTTCTGCCATGTTTCCTACATCACAACAGTTAGTACACTTCAAAAGTATTGTATTGGCTGTAAAGTGCTTTGGAACATGTTCATAAGTGGAACATGTTTCTCCCCCCCATTCAGAATTTCAGATACAAGGTATGAGTGGTGCTATAGAGAGCCTCAAAAGGAGCCCTCAAAGATCATCCCAATTTGTCTTTCTGGAAAAAGCTGGCAAATACTCCATGCACTCTTTCACACTGCAATCAAGGATAAAGAAAAATAGGATCCAATGTGAATGTCATGTAACCAGGAAAGAACGCCTCCATTTAAATTCATGAATAAAATTAATCAGGGCAAGTGAATGGATCTCATTAACTTTTAGGTATTGGAAAATGCTGCCTCAAAATGGGAAAGAAGTGTTAAGTGCTATTTTATGTTTATACATGTCAATAATTACCTGTTTCTTCTCAACATAGCTGATGCATCTTGATATCAATTGGGTTGCAAGGAACCACAGGGAAATTTCAATGTAATACAGACATGTTACATCGGGAGACTTTATATTTAGACCCAAGGACATGTATAATGGGCAGGTAGAATTATCAATCAAGTCAGAATATATGATTTTGTTTCCTGTGGAAACAAAATATCAATTATTGTTTTTCAGTCTTATCAATCAGACTAAGCATGTAATTTTTTAATGAGTGAAATATTAATTGCAGCACTTCCTTAGTCCTAGCTCCTTCCTGCAGGGCTAAATTGTAAACACATATCCCCGGATAGCATCCTTTCCCAAGCAAGCCTCAGATAGGTCCTCTACAGTATTCACAATTGAGTCATTTCTACTGCTGGCCACAGATGGCTCGAGCACATAAAATAATATCGAGGTTTGGTCAAATTATGTCATATCCACTCTGAACAATTTTAACAGAGCTTTAAATGGGAAAATTAGAACGCGCTGATTACTTAATTTCTAACTGCTCTTGTTCATTCACCCGTGCGTTACAGAAAGCCATATGTGAAACAAGTATCTCTTTCTGCAGTCACAACATTACCAATGAACAATGATCCATCCCCAAGCCTTTCCCACAAGTACTGGAAAGCAAAAACTGTGTTAGCTTTTAAATTCCTATAAAAACAAATTATTGATATGAATCAAATGTCCTCATTACTACAGGAAAGGGCATTATGGATAATAGACAATTTTAACGTAATGGAATATTCTCAGAAAAGGCTTCAAATGACCTAATGCTTGTATTTGTGAAAAGATTTCTTCCTTTCTTTATTCACTTGAAAAGAAACAATAAAACTCCTCTGGAACTTTACCATAAAACCAAGGCCAGGATTTTATGGCCCTGTCGCAGCATGTCTCCCCTGGCGGATGTGCCCAGCCATTTAAATCTCCATTCAGTTCGGCGGGACCATAATATCCCACAGGGCAGGAGGGGCCGTAAAATCCTGGCCTATGCTGCTAACCTGGGCCCCCATCTGTTTGCCTTTCCAAGCCATAACGTTTCACTGCCCAACATTGGGCAAAATTTTGCCGTCGGCGAGCAGGGGGCAGGACCCGCTCGCCGACGCGTAAAATGACACGGGATGACGTTGGGCGGAACCCCCGATGTCATCCCGCCTCATTTAAATTTTCAGATCAAAATCAGCTGCGGGCCCGCCGACCTGTCAATGGCCAATTGAGGCCATTGACAGGATCATTTAAACAATTAAAGGACCTGCCCGTCCAACCTTAAGGTTGGCGGGGCAGGCTAGGAGACCCGGCGGCAAATAGAGAAAACATGAGACCTCATCCAGCGATGGTATGAGGTTTCATGTAGGGTTTTTTAAATTTTAATAAAGTTTTTCTGTAAATTATGAACATTGTCACATGAGGGGGACATGTTAGGGGATTTTTTTTTCTATTTTTAATATTTTTCAAAGTGTAAGCGATCTCCCTGAGGCAACGCTTAGCCTCAGGGAGATGTGCGCTATTCCGTGCCTGTGCGAAAGAGCGCACTCTCGCTTTTAGGGAATCCCCCCTGCCCGCACAGGAAGCACATAGCGCTTCCTGCCGGATGTCACGCTGGGCGGGCCTTAATTGACCCACCCACGTAAAATGGCGGCGCGGCCCGCTTCTCTGGTGGGGATCGGCTCCCCACCCGCCGGAGATTGGCTTGGGCCTGCCCACCCGACAGGCAGAAAATTCTGCCCATTGAGTCTGTCATTTCCTCCTGTTCACTGGAACCAAAGATTGCAGCAAGACTACAGCAGCACAAAATAGATGTATTCTTACTTTTAACCACTGCCTTACAAAGCTGATCACTGACAAGTGTTGTCCTGCAGAGGCTGTAAATACAAGTTTAACCCATTCAAAACTCATCCATTGCCATTAAGGTTGTATGTAAGTGGTTGTGAATACTTGTCTGCTGGCACTGAAATTAGTGGGAATGATTTTTTTTTAGTTGTGATGCTCATCCAACACTGCATACAACATTCAATATTAGGTGTAAGTGTTGGTAGTCATTCATATTCTCATTTTGCAACAAGCAGCAGTCATTCTTTTGTGTGTGAAAGCATCTAAAACAACAACAAAGCATATCCAATTGTATGTATCTATGCTGGCTTTCTGTGCAGTTAAGGGTGGCACAAATATCAAGGTTTAAATTACATTCAAGAGCAGAACTAAATGGTACAGATAAGGGATCAAATCAAGTAAAAACATTGTAACATGGTGTGTTCTCCTATCATTGTGGTCATTGTCCTTTTTGGTGGAGCACTAACTTAAATATGAAGCTATGGACAACATGCCATTCTTCAGGCAGGGTGGGGAGGTGAACATAAATTCCTCAGATGGGCTTCCCGCTTCCCCCTTCCACACACAGTTCTCTCTTCAATTTTACATTGGGGCAGGCAAGGCCTCGGCCGACCCGCCCACCCTTTCCCCAGTCGAGGCCCTTAAGTGGCCACTTATTGACCACTTAAGGGCAGTATCCCACCCAGCTGCCACTTTCAGGCTGGCGGGAGGAGTTCCAGGGTATGGGGGAAGTCCAAAATAAAACAGGCTCAAGCCTTGGACGACAAATGGAGAGGGCACCTCCATCAGCAGCCCCCTTTTAACATCGGGCACCCTCCCCACTTAAGGTCAGTTACCGTAGGAACTCCCTCCCCACCTAACCTATCCGCCAACACCCCAATCCCCCTCTGCCCACCCTCACCCCCCCCCCCCCCCCCCCCCCCCCAACCGCCCACATCCCCCAGGAAACTGATTGCAGTCCCAGTCTTGGCCACTGCAGCTTCTGGCACTGCATGGACTAGAGGGCTGCCAGCCAATCAGATTGACCGGCAGCTCTCTAAGGCGGGACTTCCTCCTGGGTGAGAGGCGAAAGTCCCACCTCCAGCCAATTAACTCTCATTGGAGCATGAAATCACTGCAGGGCAGACAGTGACAACAGAGATATGTACCCCACCAACTCTTCAGATGGCGGGAAAGGAAACCCCACCATCCTAAAAATCCTGGCCGTCAGTTTTTAGAACCTTCCACACACAGAAAAGCTTGCGATTTACATGGCACCATATCACACTTCTCAGAAATTTCTCACGGCAACTCATGTATAACTTCAAGTGACCCTTTTGATATTGGCAAACTCATTAGTGCGCAGCAAGATCCCCCAAATAACAATCAGATGAATAACCAGATAATATGATTTTTCTGAAGTTGGTTTAAGAATGACAGTTGGTCTAGAAAAACATTTTAAAACTCTGTTCTTCTTCAAAAAATAAAATACAATCTTTAATATGCACCTGGAGTGGATTTAAATTTAGATTTCTGACTCAAAGGCAAAACCACAGCTGACTCAGCCATGCTGTTATAAAACCTAGCTACCCAACATCAGGGTAAAAATACTGGCCTCTATCATGCTAGCTTTGAAATCATATTAATGAAGGCCATTAACAGACTGATTAAGATTAATTTATTATTTTTGAATGGATTTTAACTATTCCCATATTTCATGATTTTCCCCTGCTAAAACCATGAACTTTTTCCTGCTCACTCTCTGCTGGCTCTTCTCTGTAGTGTATTGAAAATTGCATTGTGCATTTTGTCCACTTGAGGCTACCATTTACACATGTACCAGCAGACACAGTGAAAAGAATTTATAAAGGATCCATGTTTTAATAGCATGTGCAGCAGTTCTGTTTCTTACTGAAGGTGGCTGAATCTTATTGTTTTTACCCAAGAGCTTCACATTCTGGAAGCAGCAGCACAAATTGAAAGTAACTCATCCATTCTGGTGTGAATGGTGTAGGGATCAGTTGGTCTAGAAAAACATTTTAAAACTCTGTTCTTCTTCAAAAAATAAAATACAATCTTTAATATGCACCTGAATCATCCAAATGGGCAGAAACAAAGGTTTGAGACCTCAAGCAAAATAAGCTATCTTCACCAATGCTAGCACTCCTTCTGTTGTATGGTAATATGTCAAACCAGCTTATTTGTATATGTCCTGGAGTGGATTTAAATTTAGATTTCTGACTCAAAGGCAAAACCACAGCTGACTCAGGAGCTGTCCCAGCTGTTAGAATACTGGGGTTAGAATGCCTTATACAATTGCCCATGATGGCTCACAGACCTCAGCCTGAAAAATACACTCCGAAAACCCACCAACGTATTATCAGACGCAAAGGCGTCAGACCTCATTCCCCATGTCATCACACTAGTCTGTTGGGCGGGTCTGAAAATCAGTAGCCCACCCGCGCTATGCAAATTGAAGGTAAAAGACTAGTTGTGCTCATTAAAAAGCTAATAGGCTGCCATAATACTTGCAGAATGGAATAAAATGCTGACTTACACCAGTCATATTTCCCATTTTTTCATCAGACAGGCTGTAATGACGGGTTGTCTGAGGGCAGAGTTAAATCTTGGCTGTTTGGTGTACTTTGGTCACTGGAAGTACTTCATGGAAGAATTAGATGTATACTGACTTAAATTCATAATTTAAGAACCTGAGACCTCATGCAGAGAGGTCCATTTCTGCATTGCATGGCTAAAGAGGCCAGAATGGCCCTTTAAATTATGGGCCGTGACCTTGATCCGGGTCACAGCCGACGAGCTCCAACACCAGATATCCCGCCCTACACTTCTGATTGGGTGGGATACTCTCAGTCTGTGGCCCGGAACCCACGCAGCACTCTTAATTGGCCCTGTTGATGCTCAATTTTGTGTCTTTGCACTGTGGGCTAGGAAGTCTGAATGCCAGCTGTTTCCAGGTGTGCAGCCTGTGAGCTGCACCAGTGGGTATTATTCAGCCCCTCAAGTGAAGTATCCAAACTAGAGCTGCCTGACATCAGGAATAGACTGATAGCCCCATCAAAAGGGACTTGAGTTCCAACCCCATTTTAGCAATAACAATAACAACTAATTGTATTTATAAAATACCTTAAATGTAATTAATGTCCTACAGGGCTTCACAGTGACATAATAAAACAAAATCTGACACCAAGCCACATAAGAAGATATTAGGCCAATGACCAAAAGACCATTCGTCAAAGAGGTAGGTTTAAAGAAGTGTCTTAAAGAAGGAAAGCAAGGTAGAGAGGTGGAGAGGTGTAAGGAAAGTATTCCAGATCTTGGGACCTAGGCAGCTGAAGGCATGGCTACCAATGGTGGGCTCATTAAAATCGGGAATGCTGAAGAAGCCGGAATTAGAGGAGTGCAGATATATCAGAGGGTTGTGGGGTCAGAGGAGATTACAAAGATAGAGAAGGACCAGGCCATGGAAGGACTTGAAAGGATGAGAATTTGAAATTGAGGCTTCATTGAGCCAAGAGCCAGTACCTCTTATAGGTCAGAGAACATAATGGTGATAGGTGAATGGCATTTGTTACGGGTTAGGATATGGGCAGGCGAGTTTTAGATTACCTCAATTTTATGGAGGGTAGAATGTGGAAGGTCAGTTATTATAGTTAAGTCTGGGGGTAACAAAGGCATGAATGAGGGTTTCAGCAGCAGAAGAGCTGAGGTAGGGGTGGAGATGGGCTATGTTCTCGAGGTGAAAATAGGCGGTCTTAACAACAGTATGGATATGTGGTCGGAAGATCATCCTATGACACCAAGGTTACGAATGGTCTGGTTTTGTCTCATACAGTTGTCAGAGGAATGGAGATGGTAGCTCAGGAATGGAGTTTCGAGCAGGAATTCAAGACAATGGGCGGAATCGTCCATTCCCGCTGGCGCCGGGCGTGTTTGGCGATGTGAGCAGACAATATGGTGAGAAGGCCAAAGATCGTGAAACGACATCGTGAAAACAGTCTGCAATTGTCCGCTCAGCCCGTCGATGGCGGCTCGCGTTTCCTTCCATCGGACGTCGGGAACTTCATTTTAATACATCAGCATATCATTAGAAAGCTAGCCTGCCGGACTCAGCCTCTCCCATTGGATTGTCCGCCCATGTACGCCGCTGGGTTTCCCAACAGCATGTAAAAGGCGTGCACTTGGCGGGCTGCACTTTGAGGGGAACTGAGAGCACAGCATGCAGACCAATGGGCAAATCTGCCGCCAATCAGTCAGGTAGACTGGGGAGGAGACGGGTGGAGTTTTGGGCAACCACACAGCGCACTTCTCTGGCCATTCAAGTGGTGGCCAGCACTCTCTGAGATGTGTTAAGGGGGCATGAGACTTAACCAAGAGAGGTTCTAGGTACACACATGCTAACACAGGCGTCTCTCTCTTTCATCCTGCAGGAGGAGTACATCAGTTGCTAGGAGCCTGGTGAATTAGCTGCATGCCTCATGGCATACTGAGAGTGAAAACAATAGAGAAAAGAGTGACTGAGGTGCCTGGCTGCACAGAGAGAGAAGCAGCTCCCTCTGGAAGAAGGGGTGGCTGGGGCTTACACACATGCTGCTGAAGAGCCACAGTGAGCCGTCACTGTTCTGCACCTATTTAGACCCAGGACCCATAAATGCTGCCTTTCATTCCTGCAGATGACTGAGAACCAGTGTCGCCAAAGACTGCACATGTTTAAAGAACTGGTTGGTCACATCTGCCAGCTACTGCAGGATTTGGTGCCAAGTGGGCATGGAGGGCATCCACTGCCAGTAGCCATGAAAGTGACAGTAGCACTCATTTTCTACACCAGTGATTCTTTTCAGGGCTCAACAGGTGACCTCTGTGGGATACCACAAGCCTCCATCCACAAATGCATCCATGAGGTCACAGATGCTATTTTGATGAGGGCACATAACTTTGTGCATTTTGCCCGGGACCAGGAGTGCCTGGATGCAAGAGCAATTGGATTTTCCCAGGTTTCGGATTTTCCACAGGTGCAGGATACCATCGACTTCACTCACATGGTACTCACATCTCCATCGCAGAACACGGTCAACTATGTTAACCGTAGGGGATACCACTTGCTGAATGTGCAACTGGTGTGCGACCACCACAAATGCATCCTGCAGGTCTGCGCACGGTTTCTAGGGAGTGTGCATGACTCCTACATTCTCAGTCGAACACAGATCCCTGATGTATTCCAGGATCTACAGAGGCTGCAGGGATGCTCCTCAAGGACAAGGGATACAGCTTAGGACATGGCTGATGACACCCGTGTGGCGGCCTCAGACTGCAGCAGAGCGAAGGTGTAACGAGGCTCATGCTGCAACTCACAAACCATTGGGATGCTGAAAATGAGGTTCCGGTGCCTGGACCGGTCTGGTCAAGCCCTGCATACAGTCCACAGAGAGTATCACGCATTGTTGTCATCTGCTGCGCCCTTTACAACCTAGCGCTGCAACGGGGAGAGGAGCTGGCTGAGGAGGAGATGCAGGAGCTGGAGGTCTCCTCTGATGAGGAAGAGGTTGATGGTGATGAGGATGAGGAGCCTCTTGAAGGCAGCGATGATGAGGATGAGGCCCTCGCACTGGCAAGTCGAGGCCGGCATGCTCAGGAGGCCCTCATAGTTTCTAGATTTGTGGAGGGTGACGCAACATGCAGTGAGGGGACACCATACGATCCTTACATTGCAGCTATGAATGTTTGACTCCAGTCCGGCATATGGCAGCGCTCATACCCTCTGTGATAACGCTCCTGTCATGGACATGCAGTGGAGGCCCAATAGTCGCTCGATTGCAGAAGGATGATGACAACATGCAGCGAGGACACTCCATAGATCTTCACATAGCCTCTGAAAATATCTGACTCCTTTTTGGATGAGAGCACATTGCTTATGCTCTGTGATCAGCGTCATATCATAGAGACGCAGCTATGAAACTTGAAAATCATCTGATTCTTTATCTGCCTTCAGCACCTGACCCCTTCAGGAGCACAGAGTCACTGGTCACAGATGCTGATGAGATGGGGGCCAGCCCCACCTTAAAGGTGCAGAGAGCACACAGAGAGAATGAGAAAACTCTGTGACACCTGCCAGTGACATTCTGGCAGCAATGACCAGCACTGCCGAGGTGCAGGCATCAGTAATGTCTCCAGGGAGTGTGAGGTCGGACCATCACTTTGGTCTGAAGGCTGCGCAAAGCACAGGGAAGAGGCCCTGGACAGAGACACCTGCCTTTATCTTGTGCAGAAAGGTTTCACATCTGAGTGACACGAACACTGCTCATCAGAACAACGAACCAGAGACAGGGAGGCATTCTTGGGAGCTTATTGACAAGAGTGAACATTGCGTACAAGTGATTAACACCCATGTCCAGGCTGTGCAACTGCATTTTCTTAACCTTCCTAACCCTGCTGGTCTTGGTGCTCCCCGGACAACTACAGCGGAGGTGGAGGTAGCCTGCTGACTGCTACACCCTATCTGTGATTACCTTCATGGGCGTCCTCTGGAGGGCTAAGACCTGGAGGACCCTGGCCTGTTTTCGGGACCCTGCTGTGTGGCAGTGGCACCCTCCTCGGCCTGTGGAGCTGGAGCTGCTGAAGAGGGAATTCTGATGGGCCAGACACTCCCGGAGTCACCTGGATGAATGGCCCCGGGGGGGAGGGGGGGGTACACCTGCTGATCCTCCTCCCTATGAGCGCCCAAAGGCCCCTGATTTCCATGAGGTAACTGGAGTGAGATCGGGCTGCCCCACACTCCTCTCGCAAAGACACTGTTGGAGGCCAACTATGGCATCAGTCATAGAAATCAGCCTGCACAATAGTGCAGGAGCAACGTTGTGGACCAAGGTCTGCATGGTGGCCACCATCCTACCAGTGTTGACCTCAGTGCATTAGCATTCCAGCACTATCACCTCAGCCTGAAGACAGACGGACTCCTCCATCGTACCTTGCAATCTGAGAAGTGCAGCAGACATCCATTCCTGTTGTTCCCAAGCTTTCTTTTACAGATACATCAACTGAGACATGACCGAGTCCAGAGGCTTGTTATCTGACTTGCGATCAGGAAATTTCTGTCCTCCAGCAGTCCTCCGAGTGCCTGACACCAGGGAAGTCCCTGCTGCCACCTGCTGTGGATAAGAAAGTGCGATGCGTTCACCAGGTTATGATCCCGAGGCTATTCTAAAGCCATGTCCCACCGAGGTGTGTGGCTCTGCATTGGTGGAGAGTGGGTAAACGCTGTGATGGGACTTCAAGGAGGGTGTCTTCAGATTCCTCTTCAGAGGTTTCTTTGGGGCTTCATTGGAGGCTCTGTGTCATGGACTCCATCGGCTGTTTGGCAGATGTGCCTGTGAAAGCAAGGAGAGATAATTAGTGCATGGCAGTGGCCCGTGAAACAGGACACATCGCTCACAGTGTGGCTGTCTGATGGACGTTGCACTGCTGGATCCTCACTTGGTAGTGCACCGCCGACCTCACCGTCAGCTCAGGAACGGTCCAGATCCTCGCCGACCAGCTGGATGGCTGTTTTCAAAGCCCATGAGGACCTTGATTTCAGGCATTCCTCCACCTGTCTGCAACCTCTCCCTCTTGTTGTGCGCCAGCTTGTTCTGCACGAATACAGATGGAGAGAGTGTAAGCAGGATGCCTGCCAGGCCAGATGATAAATATGCCTGGCATGTGTGGGTGGTGAGTGGTCCCACAGATGGGCTGAGGGCAATGAAGGTGTGCGTGAGAGAGTGAATGGTGATGTCCCTTGAACTGGCAGTGAGTGAGCACCCTGTGGATGTGTGATGGGTTTGTGAGTGTGTGAGTTGAGAGTGATAAGAAGAGTGACTTACCCTGGCAGAAAAGAGATCATTCATCCTCTTGCAGCACTGGGTGGCTGTCCTCTTTTGCAGGGCATTGGCTGTGACCACCACTGCCACTGCCTCCCAAGCCAGAAAAGTGATGTTGCTGCCCATCCTGCGGCCAGAGTGAGGGTAAAGGACATCACAGTGGGCCTCCGCTGCATCCAAAAGGTGGTCAAGGGACACATAAGTGAACGTGGGAACTGCAGTCTTTTTGCCTTCAGGGCCATGTCTTCTTTGCAGCAGTTGTGGGCTGGAAGCACTGAGAGGCATGTGCGCAGCTGGACTTTAAATATGGCGCCGGCATGATGAAGCGGCAATATGATGGCGTGGTGGGCGAATGGGAGCCCACCCCCCATGGAAACGATGTGTTTCCCAGGAATGCATAATTAATGCGGCGGGTTTGGGATGATACAGCGTAAAAAACCACTATTGCGACCAGCAGGTAAAACATCATTTTGTCCGCTCGCTACCGCACTTAGTGCAAATCTGGGACGATTCCGCCCAATGGCTTCAGTGTTCCCAATATTTCATTGGAGGAAATTTCTGTTCCTCCCATACTGGATGTTGGATAAGCAGTCTGACAATTTAGAGTCAGTAGAGGAGTCAAGAGATTTGGGGGTAAGGTATAGATGAGTGTCATCAATGTACATGCCGAAATTTTCAGACGATGTCGCAGAGGGACAGCCTATCAGTGAGAAATGGGAGGAGTTCAAGGACACATCTGGCGGGGACAGCAGCGGTTACTATACAGGAACGGGAAGAAAAGACATTGATGGCGATTCTCTAGCTACGATTAGATAGATGAGAATGGGACCAGGCGAGTGCAGCCCCACCCAACTGGCTGACCGTGGAGAGTCACTGGAGGAGGATAGGGTAATCGACTCTGTCGAAGGCTGCAGGCAGGTCACAGTCACAAAGAACATCATTTGTAACTTTGATAAAAGCTGTTTTGGTACTGAAACAGGGACAGAAGCCTGATTGGAAGGATTCAAACATGGATTTCCGAGAATCATCGATCAACCACCACACAGTTCATGCTGATGACAGAAGGGGTGACACAAAGCCAAGTGGCCAGCTCCGGCATGGGAGGAAAACGCAGCAGTGCCTGGGAACTGGGACAATGAGAGGAATAGCCAAACCAACACCATAAGAGAACCCCTGGAGGCAAAGCAAATAAACCCATCTTGAGCCTCCAGAACCCCCGGAGCTCCAATTCTGAGTCCCTAGACCTGCGAGCGGCAGTGCCTGCCCAGAACAACCGGATCCAAATTCCAAACACACCCCCTCATCCTGGCTTGGAGCCTCCAAGATCCTCATTCCACATGGAAATATGGAATGCTCCGGTCTGCTTTAGCTGAAATTATAATATTAATTCTTCACTAGAGTTTTTAAGTTTTAACTGCTTCAGGGCTTTTTATTGCATTTCAAATTTTAACAATTGAACTTTTAAATTCAAACAGGAAGAAGAGAGTAGGGATAAATGAATCATTTTCAGTTTGGCAAGATGTACCATGGGGATCAGTGCTGGGGCCTCAAATCTTCCCAATCTGTATCAATGACTTGGATGAAGGAACCAAATGTATGGTTGCTAAATCTGCTGATGACACAAAGATAGATAGGAAAGTAAGTTGCGAAGAGGAGGTACAAAGGGATATAGATAGGTTAAGTGAGTGGGCAAAAATTTGGCAGAGTATGTTGTGGGAAAATGTGAACTTGTCCACTTTGACAGGAAGAATAGAAAAATAAATGAGAGAGAATTCTGAACTCTGAGGTACAGAGGAGTCTAAGTGTCCTGGTACATGATTCAGGAAAAGTTAGTATGTAGGTACAGCAAGTGATTAAGAAAGCAAATGGAATGTTGTCATTTATTGCAAGGGGAATGGAATATAAAAGTAGGGAAGTTTTGCTACAGTTGTACAGGGCATTGGTTAGACCGTATCTGAAGTACTTGTGTACAGTTCTGGTCTCCTTACTTAAGAAAGGATTTAATTGCATTCGAAGCAGTTCAGAGAAGGTTCACCCAACTAGTACCTGTGTTGAAGAGATTATCTTATGAGAAAAGGTTGGACAGGTTGGGCCTGTATCCACTGGAACTTAGAAGATCGAGGGGTGATCTTATTGAAACATATAAGATCCTGAGGGGACTTGACAATGTGGATGTTGAAAGAGTGTTTCACTTTTTGGGAGAGACTAGGACTAGTACACACAGTTTAAAAATAAGGGGCCTCCCATTTAAGATGGAGATGAGGAGAATTTTTTCTTTCATAGGGTCATTAAACTATGGAATCCTCTTCCCCAGGGAGTGGTGTTCATTGAATATTTTTAACGCTGAGTTATATAGATTCTTGATTGACAAGGGAGTCCAAGGCTATAGGGAGAAGGCAGGAAATTAAGGTTAAGGCCACATCAGGTCAGTCATGATCTTATCAAACAGCAGAGCAGGCTTGAGGGGCCAAATGGCCTACTACTGGTGTTAATTTGTATGTTAATATGTTCATATGTAAATTCGCTGGATTCATAATAATTCTTCATTATAGTTTGTAATTTCTCCATGAGTGTTAATGTATTTTAACTTGATTAAGTGAACTGTATTAACATTGATTCATTACTGATCACTGGTGTTCTTGTTCAAAGTGTTTAATCTGGACATTTTAATATGTGCCTTTTGGTTGAATCCAAGCAATTAACATGCTACAAGAACAAAACACGGTTCTCCCCTTTGTCCTTCTTGTGTCTTCTTGGTTTTACCAGTTTGAACCTGTGCTCTTGCCGGGGAAACTTGGCCACCACAAAAAAATTAAGGTGTGATTCATTTTTTGAAAAAGGTCTCACTCCAGTCCAGGGCTTAGATTACAATGCCAGAAATGACCTTACCGTTTATATCCTGTCCTACTCATTTGCAACAAAAGTAAAATTAGAACAAGGCCTAAAGTACAGTTCTGCCCTATTTTTGGGCTGCCTCTGTGATAAATTACCACTCTTAATCCTTGCTAACTTGCTAGCTGGAGACATTTATGTTAATCACAGGCCAAATAAACAACGGGCGGAATTGTCCCAGATTTGCACTAAGTGCGGTAGCAGGCAGGAAAAAGGACGTTTTACTTACCGAATACAATGGCGGCTTTTCACACCACGTTATCCCAATCCCTCCTCATTAGTAATGCATTCCCGGGAAACAAACCATTTTAATGATGGGCGGGTGGGCTCTCATTTGCCTGCCATACCATCAGCTCATCGCTTCATCACACCGGGCACCAGATTTAAAGCGCAGCCGCGCGAACACCTCTCAGTGCTTGCAGACAAAAGACTGCTGCAAAGATGACATGGCCCTGAAAGGCAAGAAGACGAAGACCTCAGTTTAATAATGCATCCCTTGAGTGCCTTTTGGACTCAGTGGGGGCCCGCTGTGATGTCCTCTACCCCGGCCCTGGCTACAGGAGGGGTAGCAAAATCTGGCATGGGAAGCAATGACAGCGGTGGTCAGCGCCAACGCCCTACAAAAGAGGACAGCCACCCAGTGCCAAAAAAGGATGACTGATCTCCTCCATTCCACCAGAGTAAGGGCTCTTCTCATCACCCTCAACTCAGACATTCACAAACCCATCACACAAACACAGGGATCTCACTCACTGCCACTTCAAGGGTTATCACCATTCACTCTCTCACGCACATCTCCATTGTCCTCATCCCATCCAGAGGACCACCCGCACATGCCAGGCATACTTATCATCTGGCCTGGCAGGCATCCTGCTTACACTCTCTCCAGCTCTATTCGTGCAGGACAAGCTGGCACACAACAAGAAGGAGAGGTCGCAGACTGGTGGAGGAATGCTTGAAATCAAGGTCTTCACGGACTTTGTAGAGCCATCCAGCTGGCGGTGAGGATCTGAGCTGTTCCTGTACTGACGGTGAGGTCGGTGGTGCTCTACGAAGTGAAGATCCAGCAGCGCAACATCCATCAGACAGCCACACTGTGGGTGATGTGTCCTGTTTCACGGGCCACTACCATGCACTAATTATCTCTCCTTGCTTTCACAGGCACATCTGGGAAACAGCCAAAGGAGTCTATGACCCAGGGCCTCCAATGAAGCCCCAAAGAAACCTCTGAAGAGGAATCTGAAGGCACCTTCATTGAAGACCCACCATAGCGCTCACCCACACCCTCCACCAGTGCAGGGACACACACCTCGGTGGGATCTCGCATTAGAATAGCCTCGGGGTCACAATCTGGTGATCCACAGCAGGCAGCAGGGATTTCCCAGGTGTCCGGCACTCGAAGGATTGCTGAAGGCCAGAAATCTACTGAGTCCCAGTCAGGTGATGAGCCTCTGGACTCAGTCATGTCTCAGTTGCTGGTGCTGTAAAGACAAGCCCAGTATCATCAGAAGGGATGTCCGCTGCGCTCCTCAGATTGCAGGGCACGATGGAGGAGTCCGTCTGCCATCAGTCTGAGGTGATAGCGCCGGCATGCCAATGCATCGAGGTCAACATTGGTAGGATGGTGGCTGCTATGAAGACGTTGTCCTGGACATTGGTCCTGCACTGCTGCATAGGCAGAACTCCATCACTGGCACCATAGTTGGCCCCCAGCAGTATGTACGTGAGAGGAGTGTGAGACAGCTTGATCTCATTCCCGCTACTGCTTCTCCTCAAGGAGTCAGTCAGAGGACATCGGGCACCCATAGGGAGGAGGATCAGCAGGTGCACACCCTGGGGTCATCACCCAGATTGCTCCGTGAGTGTCTGTCTCATTCGAATCCCCTCTTCCTGTGACCCCAGCAGCTCCAGCTCCATAGACCGAGGAGGGTGCCACTGCCACACAGCAGGACCCCGAAAGCAGGCCGGGGACTTCCAGGTCTTGGTCCTCCAGAGGATGCCCACCAGGGTCATTACAGACAGGGAGTAGCAGTCAACGGGCTACCTCCACCTCCACTATGGATGTCAGGGGACACCAAGATGTAGTGGCAGGGTTAGGAAGGTTAAGAAGATGTAGTTGTACAGCCTTGGCACGGGTGTTGATCACTTGTACGTACTGTTCACTATTGTCATTAAACTCCCAAGAATGTCTCCCTGCCAATGGCATCTTGTTCTGATGAGCAGTGTTCATGTCACTCAGATGTGAAACTTTTCTGCACAAGATAAAGGCAGGTGTGTCAGTCCAGGGCCTCTTCCCTTTGCTTTGTGCAGCCTTCAGACTAAATTGATGGTCCGGCCTCACACTCCCTGGACATATTTGTGATGCCTGCACCTCGATGGTTTTTGTCATTGCTGCCAGAATGTCATGGGCAGGTGTCACAGAGTTCCGTCATTCTCTCTGTGTGCTCACAGCACCTTCAAGGTGGGTCTGGTCCCCATCTCGTCAGCATCTGTGACTGGTGATGCTGTGCTCCTGAAGGAGTCTGGTGCTGAAGGCTGACACAGCATCACGAAAATTTAAGTTTCACAGCTACGTCTCCATGATATGACCCTGATCACAGAGCACAAGCGAGCTGCCCTTGGCCAGACAGGATTCAAACATTCACAGAGGCTATGTGAACATCTATGGAGTGTCCTCACTGCATGTTATCATCATCCTCCTGCAATTGAGTGAATACTAGGGACTCCACTGCGTCTCCATGACAGGAGCCTTATCATAGAGTGTATGTGAGCTGCCATCAGCCAGACTGGAGTCAAACATTCACAGGTGCAACTGAGGATCTATGGTGTCTCCTCACTGCATGTCGTCATCATCCTCCACAAATCCAGCAGCTATTAAGGCCTCCTGCACCTGCCTCATTTGGCCAGTGCAAGGGCCTCATCGTCCTCATCATCCCCTTCAAGGACCTACTCAACCTCATCACCATCGACATCCTCCTCTTTGGAGGAGACACTCGGCTCCTCCATCTCCTCCTCAAGCTGCCCCTCTCCCCATCACAGCACCAGATTGTAAAGGGGACAGCAGACAATGACGGTGCATGACACCCTCTGTGGAAAATATTGCAGGGCTCCACCAGACCGGTCCAGAGACTGGAACCTCATTTTCAGTTTTATGAGCATTTTCAGTTATATGACCATCAGATGAAACACTGTCACATCACATAACACACATAGATGTTCTATGGCTATGTCATGATTGTGGTAGTTTGAATACGTGGACTCTTGGATTCAACTCAGGTACTAGGAATAGATTTGATTTCTAATCACCATCCTACAAGCCAAATGTAGCCAGCCAAGGTGCAAGCAAGGAAATTGACACCAATGCTTTTAAACTTAACTGAAGATGGGTAGGTGAATGTAAGTGGATCCAAAGTGAAGCAACAGAGGAAGCAGAAAAGACAAGTTACTCCACTAACATTCAAAAGATAGATGGTCACATGTAACCAGACCTGCCCAAGGCCAGCAATCTTTCAATACCAGCCGCAACAAAAACCAAGACACAGGAAAGACCACAGCTCCTCAAAATCATTTAAATTAAACCCTATAAAGATTGTTAACATAAATTGCAATGGTATTTAAGGGGAAGTAGCATAATTGGAGTTACTCATCAGCCAAGAAAAACTATTATCATCGGAACTGAAAATGGTGAAAATATTCACACTGAAGAAATATTTATGGAAAGTTTCAAAGTATATCATATGGACAGATCTACTAAAGGTGAAGGAGTCTTTATTGCAGCAAAGAACTCAATTTCCAGTTTCACAAACACGATTTTTCCTCAACAGACACAGAGTTAGTATGATACCTATTGATCCTCCAGGGGGGAGACGTTTTTGTTGGAGCTTACTATCAGAAACCCAGCAGCCCAAATGACCTAGATGCTAGCCTAACAACACTTTACAATATATCGTCACCCTCATCATATTAAGTGGGGGTTTTAGTATCCCCAATCGTTCTTGGAATCAAGATGGCCGCCAGTACGCAACAAATCCACTTCAGAAAAAGATAATACATATAGTAAATGACCACTTATTACCACAGATGGTCAACTTTACAACTAGGAGACACACTAATAGAATTGAGAATATATTGAATCTTCTTTTCATTGCACATCCTGCTTTGATAAGACTTGTCAGGTCCCATTCTGAGATAAGTGATGACTCAGCAGTATTGGGTGAGTATTGTGTCAAGGTATCACTGCACCGAAAGCCAACAAGGAAAGTGCTGCTAAAAACAAAAAGCTAAAAGCTACTGCGGATGCTGGAAATCCAAAACAAAAACAGAATTACCTGGAAAAACTCAGCAGGTCTGGCAGCATCGGCGGAGAAGAAATCAGTTAACGTTTCGAGCCTTCATGGCCCTTCGGCAGAACTGAAGCATAGTTAGAAGAAGGGAGAAATATAAATTGGTTTAAGGTGGGTGGGGGGGGGGGTGGTGGGGGGAGAGAGAGACATTGAGGGTGTGGTGATTGTGGAGATGAGCAGATAATCAAAAGATCTCACAGACAAAAGGGTCAAAGAGGTGTTTTGTCTGAGAAAAGTGCTAATTAAGAATGGAGGACAGGATATTCAAAGTACAGCTCTAGTGGGGGTGGGGTGGAAAGGCTAACAAGGTTTTAGTTTTAGATTTAAAAATAATGGAAATAGGTGGGGAAAGAAGAATCTATATAAATTATTGAAAAAAAAGCGGGGGGTGGGGGGTGCGGGTGGAAGAAACGGGGTGGGGATGGGGGGAGAGGGAGTTTAAGATCTAAAGTTGTTGAATTCAATATTCAGCCCGGAAGGCTGTAAAGTGCCTAGTCGGAAGATGAGGTGCTGTTCCTCCAGTTTGCGTTGGGCTTCACTGGAACAATGCAGCAAGCCAAGGACAGACATGTGGGCAAGAGAACAGGGTGGAGTGTTAAAATGGCAAGCGACAGGGAGGTTTGGGTCTTTCTTGCGGACAGACCGCAGGTGTTCCGCAAAACGGTCACCCAGTTTGCGTTTGGTCTCTCCAATGTAGAGGAGACCGCATTGGGAGCAACGAATGCAGTAGACTAAGTTAGGGGAAATGCAAGTGAAATGCTGCTTCACTTGAAAGGAGTGTTTGGGCCCTTGGACGGTGAGGAGAGAGGAAGTGAAGGGGCGGGTGTTGCATCTTCTGCGTGGGCATGGGGAGGTGCCATAAGTGGGGGTTGAGGAGTAGGGGGTGATGGAGGAGTGGACCAGGGTGTCCCGGAGGGAACGATCCCTATGGAATGCCGTCAGGGGGGGTGAAGGGAAGATGTGTTTGGTGGTGGCATCATGCTGGAGTTGGCGGAAATGGCGGAGGATGATCCTTTGAATGTGGAGGCTGGTGGGGTGATAAGTGAGGACAAGGGGGACCCTATCATGTTTCTGGGAAGGAGGAGAAGGCGTGAGGGAGGATGCGCGGGATATGGGCCGGACACGGTTGAGGGCCCTGTCAACGACCGTGGATGGAAAACCTCGGTTAAGGAAGAAGGAGGACATGTCAGAGGAGCTGTTTTTGAAGGTAGCGTCATCAGAACAGATGCGACGGAGGCGAAGGAACTGAGAGAATGGGATGGAGTCTTTACAAGAAGCGGGGTGTGAGGAGCTGTAGTCGAGGTAGCTGTGGGAGTCGGTAGGCTTGTAATGGATATTGGTGGACAGTCTATCATCAGAAATTGAGACAGAGAGGTCAAGGAAGGGAAGAGAAGTGTCAGAGATGGACCATGTGAAGATGATGGAGGGGTGGAGATTGGAAGCAAAATTAATACATTTTTCCAGGTCCTGACGAGAGCATGAAGCAGCACCCACGTAATCATCGATGTACCGGAGAAAGAGTTGTGGGAGGGGGCCGGAGTAGGACTGGAACAAGGAATGTTCCACATACCCCATAAAGAGACAGGCATAGCTGGGGCCCATGCGGGTACCCATAGCCACACCTTTTATTTGGAGGAAGTGAGAGGAGTTAAAGGAGAAATTGTTCAGTGTGAGAACAAGTTCAGCCAGACGGAGGAGAGTAGTGGTGGATGGTGATTGTTGGGGCCTCTGTTCAAGGAAGAAGCTAAGGGCCCTCAGACCATCCTGGTGGGGGATGGAGGTGTAGAGGGATTGGACATCCATGGTGAAGAGGAAGCGGTTGGGGCCAGGGAACTGGAAATTGTTGATGTGACGTAAGGTGTCAGAGGAATCACGGATGTAGGTGGGAAGGGACTGGACAAGGGGAGAGAGAAGGGAGTCAAGATAACGAGAAATGAGTTCCGTGGGGCAGGAACAGGCTGACACGATCGGTCTGCCAGGACAGTTCTGTTTGTGGATTTTGGGTAGGAGGTAGAAGCGGGCCGTCCGAGGTTGGGCGACTATCAAGTTGGAAGCTGTGGGAGGAAGATCTCCAGAGGAGATGAGGTCAGTGACAGTCCTGGAAACAATGGCTTGATGTTCTGTGGTGGGGTCATGGTCCAGGGAGAGGTAGGAGGAAATGTCTGTGAGTTGACGCTCAGCCTGCTCGAGGCAGAGGTCAATACGCCAGACAACAACAGTACCACCAGTGGCAGAGTATCAATATTGATGCCTTTAAGAGCCAAGCTGCGCAGACAGCAAAGCATTTTCTCAACAACTCTCCTGAGGCCAACTCAGTGGACAAGAACTTGAAGGTGTTTGCTGAATGTGTAAATTATCTTCTCAATCTACACATTCCTCACAAAATCTACCCTGGAAAGAGGAGTACTCCATGGTTTTCAGTCTATCTCAAAAAGAAAGTTGACTAGGAGGAGAAACTATACAACCGCACTAAAAACTCTTGGTGGAATGAGAATCCTTTAAAGAAAGAGGAAGTCTGGATTAAGTTTGAACAGGACCAAACAATGGTTAACAGAGAGGTTCGAAATGCTAAGCAGAAATATGATATTGAATTGGTTAGGACAGAAAACCCCAGGAAATTTTGGGAGCATACTAGATCAAAATGAGAGGATAATACCGGAATACCAATTCTGCATGTAGGGAATAATTTACTACAGGATAACAAGAAAAAAGCTGAAGATCTAAGTTCACACTTTCAGATTGTCTTCAAGGATGGAATCAGAGCATGCGAGTACGAATCTGTCATACAAGAAAATGCCTGATGTTATAATTATATCAAAAGGTGTTGAGAAACTCCTCTATAACACTGATCTATCTAAGGCTGCAGTGCTAATGACATCCCAAACCACGCACTTAAAACTGCAACAAATGAGTTTGCATCAATGTTACAGTATATTTTTCAACAACTCATAAACACAGATGAACTAGCCATCAACTAGCTAAGGCTAATGTTGCTCCAGTTTATAAGAAAGAACCCCCTACCAATCTAGCAAACTACCAGCCTTTGAAGTATAGTTAGGAGAGAGGTGAAATATAAGCTGGTCTATTTCACCTCTCTCCTAACTATACTTCAGTTCTGCCGAAAGGTCATGAGGACTCGAAACGTCAACTGTTTTCTTCTCCACCGATGCTGCCAGACCTGCTGAGTTTTTCCAGGTAATTCTGTTTTTGTTTTGGATTTCCAGCATCCGCAGTAGCTTTTAGCTTTTTGTTTTTACCAGCCTTTTTTGCTTACTAGAGTTTGCTGTAAATTATTGGAACGCATCATTGATAGTGAGCTAATGAGACGTCTTGAAGGGCAGAATATCCTTATTGACATACAGCATGCCTTTCATAAAACTAGATGAACAGAATCACAACTCATCCTTACCATCCATGATTTGACCTATAACCTTGACAACCACATCACCACTGATCTAGCTTTTTTAGATTTTCCCAAGGCTTTCGACCGTGTAACACATGCAAAGCTACTGGACAAGCTAGATCACTATTGTGTCCGAGGGAACACTAAGCAATGGATAAAAATACTTCTTACCAAATGGCAACAAAAAGTCACAGTGAATAGGAAAGCCTCCAATTGCAAACCAGTTTCAAGTGGCAAGTCCCAAGGCATCATTCTGGGCCCACGCTTATTTCTCCTCTTCATAAATGACATTCAGGATGGAATATCAAGGCAGACCAGACTCTTTGCAGGTGACTGCATAGTCTACAGAGTGATTATTGATGCAGTTGAGGAAGTTAGCCTCTGGGAAGATCTAAATCATCTTGTCAAATGGTCCAATATATGGGGAATGAAACTCAACGTGGAGAAATGAAACACCACGTGGATCAGCAATACTCGATGTCCATCAGTACTCAACTGCACAATGCATGATTCCCCGCTTGAAGTTACTAAAGAATGTTGTTACTTAGGGATCCACATCCAAAATAATTTAAAGTGGAATGTACAAACTCAATACGCAGCCTCCAAGGCATCCAAAATGCTTGGGTCCCTGAAATAGTACTTGCACCACTCTTCAACTACAGTAAAGTAAATGCTGTACTAGTCACAAGTCAGACCATACCTAGATTACAGCGATGGCCACTTGGGACTCATAAACTGCCTTACCCTCCTTGAGAGAGTTGAATGCCAGGCAGCTCAGTTTGTGAGCAATAACTCACAAGGTACTAGTGTCTCCCAGCTGGTCACGTCGCTAGACTGGCACAGTCTCCAAAACCAAAGAAAAGCCCACAAGTTGACATGCCTCAATAAGATGTTGAATGAACAATTAAATATTTCTAAGAAGGCCAAAAAGGATCAAGTTCAAAACCAATGGCTCCAACTGTATGCAGTCCAATGTGCTTCCTTTGCTAACTCCTTTCCCCAATAACAATTAAGGACTGGAACAACTTTTTACAAACTTTAGTCTCCGTGCCTTCTAAGGACACATTTAAAGAAAATGTGCTGAACTTTTTTAATGAATGCAACCATCGTCAAAACTCATTGTGAAAATTCCCTAGTGGAAGGAAACACTACCAAGTACCAAGTTTCAGGAAAGATGGGCATGAATTTGAGAGGTGACAACGTGTTCAAGGACTTTGGAGAGGAAAGAGAGGTTGGAGGTGGTGTGGTAGTTTGTAAGGAAGGAGGGGTCAAGGGTTGGTTTTTGAGGAGATGGGTGATGACAACAGGTTTGAAGAAGAGAGGGACAGAACCTGAGGTGAGAGAACCATTAATAATATCAGTTTACATGGGAGACAGCAAGGGAAGTTGGGTGGTCAGCAGTTTGGTGGGAATAGGGTAGAGAGACCAGGAGGTAAGTCTCATGGACAGGGAGACCGCATGAGGGAAGATGGGAGAGAAACTAAAGAAAGATACAAGTTCAAGGCCTGGGCAGGGAGGAAGCCTGAGAGGAAGTTTGGCCTGATGGGCTAGGTGAAGCAATGGAAGTAGCAGTGGCATTGCCTCAAAGAGATTGTCTCAGGGAGCTTGACTCAAACTTGGTGGCAAAGAAATCCATGAGCTCCTCATGCTTGTTGTTGAAGGTAAGGGTGGAGAAGAGAGGGGAGAGGGATTTAAGAAGTTGGTTTGCAATAGTGAAAAGAAACCAGGGGCTACCTTTGCATTACAGAATGATTCTGGAATAGTAAGCAGTTTTCACGAATAAGAGCAGAGCCTGATAGTGCTTTACATGGTCGAGCCAGACATGGTGGTGAATGGTTAAAGTGGTTGTCCCTGCATCCATTCAAATCTAGCAAAAAAATTAGCAAAACTATGAGGATGATTGCTTCCCTGCCAGTAACCTCTTTGTGTCTCAAGACCACCTACAACTCAACGGCCAGGATATTTCGAATGGCAGGGTTTCTCTTCACGCCATCCGAAGAGTCGACAGGGATGACTCTCCCTGCCCTGCAGCCATTTCACACTCGAATGAACATCAATTGGCTGCAAGCGGGACTTCCGCCCCTCACTCGGTGGGGGTGTCCCGCTTTGGAGATATGCCGGCCAATCCAATTGGCCAGCAGCTCTCCAGTCTCTGCAGCGACAGGAGCTGCAGTGGACAGAAGACAACATGCATGAAGATGCCTGAACCTAAGTCCCGGGACTGGACGGGAAGGTAAATTTTCAGGGTCCCAGAGCAGAGAGGGTAGGGAAGGCTGCAGTGTGGGGGGGTGGGGTGGAGTGTGTGTGTGTGTGTTGTGGTGGGGGGGTGGGGGGGAATGTCGGGGAGGCATGGAAAGTGGGTGATTGGGGTGTTGGGGGAAAGGCCGGGTGGGGAGGACGTCGGGGGAGGTGAAAAATGGGCCATTGAGGTGTTGGAGGCAAGGCCAGAGGAGAGGGAGGTCCAGCTGCCACTGACGAAGTCAAAAGGGGTCTTCTGCCCACTTCCCGCCCAAGGCCTCAGCCTGATCATTTTTGGACTTCCCCCAAGCCCAGGAAATCCTCCTGCCAGCCTAAAAATTGAAGCTAGGCACGAGACGGCCCTTAAAGGGGCTCAGCTGGGGCAAGGGTGGGTGGCTCATCCAAGGACTTGCCTTCCCCCAGCGTAAAATCGCTGTGAGGTTGGGGTAGGCAGGAACCCAGGGGGAAGCTCGTTCCTTCTATTTCATGCTATCCCCAACACTCCGCCCCACCTAAAAACCCACCAGCTGAGCAGCGTGAAATCCAGGCCAATAATTTGCACTTCCTGCATCGTGGTATTGTAAATTTGAGCCATAACACCAATTTACATTTACCACTTTAACATAGTAAAATGTCCCAGAGCAAAAGGAAAATTAACCCTTAGCCAAAAAATGGTAGTATTAGGAAGTGTGACCAAAATGTTGGTCAAAGAGATGAGTTTTTAGGTCTGACTTGGGGGTTGAGGGAGATGAAGAGAGACAATCAGGTTCAGAGAGTGAATTAGAGACATTGAGGGAGGTAGATACAAAACCAACAGGACCCAGAGAAATGGACAGTACAGGGGCTAGGGAATGGCAGTTGTAGGTCAGGAAGATGTTACTGAGCTAGGAAGGGATAAGGCTATGAAGGGACTTAACAGAAGGGTGACAAGTTTAAATTTGAGACATTGGGCTGAATAGCCCCAGGTCTGCACGATGTGCCATAGTTGGCGAGTAAAACAACGTTTTACCCACCGGCCATAGTGGTGGGTTTTCACACCATTTCATCTCAAACCCGTCGCATTAGTTATGCATTCTTGGGAATCACGCCATTTCCATGGTGGGCAGGCTCTCATTCGCCCGCCACGCCATCACCTCACTGCTTCATTACGCCGGGAGTATATTTAAAGTCCAGCCACGTGCACACATCTCAGTGCTTCCAGCCCAGGTCTACTGCAGGGAAGATGTCCATGAAAGGTAAAAAGATGACAGGCCCCAGGTTTAGTGACACATCACTGGAATGCCTTTTGGACGCTGTGGAGGCCTGCCGCAATCTCCTCTACCCTTGCTCTGGCCACAGGATGGGCAGCGGCATGACCAACCAGGCTTGGGAGGCAGTGAGAGTGGTGATCAGTGCCAATGCTGTACAGAAGAGGTTGGCCATCCAGTGAAGATAATAGGATGGATGATCTCATCTGTGCAGCCAGGGTATGGCAACCATCTCATCACTCTAAATTCACACTCTAGCCCATCACACATTCACTGGCATCTCACTCATTGCCAACTCAAGGGACATCACCACCCATTCTCACACACACACCCTCACATGTCCATCTGGCCTCATCTCCTCTGGAGGTTCCACAGCCCTCACCATCTTGAGGCCGTTTGCACAGAGCAACATGTGCCCTCACACTCACCCTGGGTTACCCTCCTTCCCCAGTATAGCCCTTTTCCTGCAGCCTCTTCACTTGCCTGAAGCCGCTTCTCCTTCTTCGCCAAGCCAGCCCTAGCCCTGCAGCCATTGAAAAGCCACCCATATGTGACTGATCTGCTGGGCAGAGACCTGCCGTGAACCCCCCTAAAAGTGATGTGGTGCTGTCTGTGAAGCCTGGCACGGATGACTGAGTGCTGACTGAAGCAAGGTAGGCAAACAAACCTTGAAGTCCTGAGCAAAATGCAGCCTGCAAGGTGCATGTCACTTATGTGCTGCTGTGAGACATTGGCGTGTTTTCCCGCCAACATGGGCAGACGATCCAGTGGCGACGGATCTATTCCAGTGGGCAGGCCACTAATGATATGCTGATGTATTACAATGAGATCCCTGATGTCCTATGGCGGAGAACGCGGCCTGCCATCGGCGGGCTGAGCAGACGATCACAAACTGATTTCATGCCATCATGAAACCGATCACACCACATTGTCCGCTCATGCCACCAAACACACCTAACGCCAGCGGGCACGGAAAATCCCGGCCATTGTGCCAGAAAGTTTAATGTAGGTCAGCAAGAACAGATGTGATGGGTGCATATGACATAATATGGAAGACAATATAGGTAGCAGAATTTGGATTGAACTGAGAGTTTTGAAGGGTGGAGGGCAAGAGACATTAGAGTAATCAAACCGCTAAAAAGTCTAAAAGCAACGAAACTGGATGAACCACCTGGCATCAACCTAGGCACCGGAAACAACAACAGCAAACTCAGCCCTGTTGATCCTGCAAAGTCCTCCTTATTAATGTCTGGGGGCTAGGGAGAGCTGTCTCACAGACTAGTCAAGCCTGACATAGTCATACTCACTGCAACACACTTTATATTATCACCATCCTTGGGTATGTCCTGTGGTGGTGGCACAGTGGTATACAAACAGGAGGGAGTTCTCCTGGGAGCCCTCAACATCGACCCAGGACCCTAAGAGATCAAACATGAGCAAGGAAACCTCCTGCTGATTACCACGTACCACGCAACCACCTCCCTCTGCCCTCCCCTCCCACCACCAACCCCCACACCTCAGCTGATGAATCAGTACTCCTCTCTGTTCAACACCACTTAGATGAAGCACTGAGCAGGGTAAGATGCAAAGTGTACTCTGGGTGAAGGACTTCAATGTCCATTACCAAGAGTGGCTCAGTAGCAACATGACTGACTCAACTGGCTGAGTCCTAAAGGACATAGTTGCTAGAGGGTCTGCGTCAGGTGGTGAGGAAGCAAAAAGGGTGAAAAATATACTTGATCTCATCCTCACAAACCTGCCTGCCAAAGATGCACCTGTTCATGACAGTTCTTGTGGAGATGAAGTCCCATCTTCACATTGAGGATACCCTCCATCATGTTGTGTGGCACTACCACCGTGCTAAATGGGTTAGATTTCGAACCGATCTAGCAACCATGAGGTGCTGTGGGCCATCAGCAGCAGCAGAATTGTACTCTACCACAATCTGTAACCTCATGGCTCGGCATATCCCCCACTCCACCATTACCACCAAGCCAGGGGATCAACCCTGGCTCAATGAAGAGTGCAGGAGGGCATGCCAGGAGCAGCACCAGGCATACCTAAAAATGAGGTGTCAACCTGGTGAAGGTACAACACAGGATACTTTCATGCCAAACAGCATAAGCAGCAAGTGATAGAGATAAGCACTTCCACAACCAATGGATCAGGCCAAAGCTCTACAGTCCAACCACATCCAGTCGTGAGTGATGGTGGACAATTAAACAACTCACTGGAGATGGAGGCTCCACAAATATCCCCATCCTGATTGATGGGAGAGCCCAGAACATCAGTACAAAAGATAAGGCTGAAGTGTTCACAACAATCTTCAGCCAGAAGTGCCGAGTGGATGATCCATCTCGGCCTCCACCAGAGGACCCCAGCATCACAGATGCCAGTCTTCAGCCAATTCAATTCACTCCATGAGATATCAAGAAATGGCTAAAGGCACTGGATACTGCAAAGGCTATGGGCCCTGACAATATTCCAGCAATAGTACTGAAGACTTGCGCTCTGGAACTTGCCATGCCCCTAGGCAAGGTGTTCTAGCACAGCTACAACACTGGCATCTACCAGCAATGTGAAAAATTGCCCAGGCATGTCTGGTACACAAAAAAAAGGACAGTTCCAACCCGGCTAATTACCACCCTATCAGTCTACTCTCCATCATCAGTAAAGGGTGGAAGGGGTCATCAACAATGCTATCAAGCGGCACTTGCTTAGCAATAACCAGCTCACTGATACTCAGTTTGGGTTCCGCCAGGGTCACTCAGCTCCTGACCTCAATACAGCCATGGTTCAAACATGGACAAAAGAGCTGAACTCCCGAGGTGAGGCGAGAGTGACTGCCCTTGACATCAAGGCAGCATTTGACCAAGTGTGGCATCAAGGAGCCCTAGCAAAACTGGAGTCATTAGGAATCAGGGGGAAAACTCTCCGCTGGTTGGAGTCGTACCTAGCACAAAGGAAGATTTATAGTGAGATGGTGACATAGCGGTATTATCACTGGACTGGTATTGGCAATGCTGCGGGGACCTGGACTTGAATCCCACCACGGCAGATGGTGGAATTTGAATTCAATGAAAATCTGGAATTAAAGTGTCTAATGATGACCATGAAACCATTGTCGTAAATTAGGGATGAACAATAAATGCTGGCCTAGCCAGTGACACCCACATCCCAAAAATGGATAACATAAGTAAACTGTTTATTTACCAACTGGGACATTTTCTTTGATACACAGATTTTTTCTGTGTTTAGTGGCAGGAGTATAGAGGCTTTCTGACCCCTGTGCTCTAATATGCCACCACTAATAAGCTGGATTCTACTTCAATCGCTGAGGTTTCTATAGCAGATTTTAAGTTGAAATGACAACAGTCATGACCCATACGCCTACACATCAGTGAAATTGCCATACAGCAGAGCTTCATGCTGACATGGAAGAGCACAAAGCAGATGTTAAATTAGCAAGAGTCTTTAAAGATTATCCTTCAAGTGAAGAATGCTACAGTGGTAACACTGTCTCCTATTAAAAGAAAGACAACATTGTTAAGTAACAAAAAGAAACAAGGTTGGATAAATAGATTTTAGATTTCCAGCATCCGCAGTATTTTGCTTTTTCTTAATGGATAAATAGAAAAAGGACATAGTCATTAACAGATAAAATGTGTCCAAAGCAGAAACGATTAATAAAACAAGGGATAAACTAATACAGAAGAGATACAAGAATAGAAGGAAGGAATGCTGAAATAATTGATATTATTCTTAGGTGAGAAAACATGCTACGCTTATAAATTAAAGTTTATTCTAAACGTCAACAGTGGGGATGTAACTATGTGCTTTTGAGGTCGGGGAAAGCAGCAGCCAGTGGAGAAGGATGAAGTAGTTTGATTAGAGGAATTTACTAAATCAGTCTGATTAGGATCGACATTTCTTTCCCAGTTTAAACAGCTTCAATGATTCACTGTAGCATCTGAAGACCAAACAAGGAAACAGCCACACTATGTAAAGTCTGAAGGAAAAGATATCTAATGAAAAGTAAATCAGACAATCACTTCATTATATTTTTAGAATAAGACTGAAAACGAAAGAGAAAACATTCAACATTTGTGAGACTGGAGAAGTTCTGACTAGAGGAAGTCAAGTGGTAAAATATTTAAGCATAGAGTTCTTACTCAGCGGTGAGAATCCAGTCTTTGGCGAGTTTGAATTCACCTTTGTCGTGGGTACAAGGGGGCCCTTGGTGAAATAGGTTCAGGCAGCATGGGCCCAGGATCTGGTGGGCATGTGTAAAGCTGTCCTAGTTCTGCTGCATACTGGCATTCTTGCTCAGAGTTACTGAACGGAATTTGTGGAGTAGTAAACAGACAAAAAATATTCTGGTCATGAAGGGGTCTTTCAGATTTGAGTGATAACATTTTGGGGTAAATTTGCATCACCACTGATGGACCTGGCAGAGTGGACCACCCACCCATCAATGAAATTAAAATCAGACAGCTTCAATAATGGCCAGGCGATCCGCTCCACTGGCTTACTGCTGTTGTGGTTGTTTGGGTTGTGAAATGTCACATCTGACTTGCCGTAGTAACGTGACTCTGCCAAGAAGGCAAAGTCACTGTAGACTGCCATTTCTATTCAGCTCAATAAAGCATCTCACAAAGACAGACACTGATGTCCTTATACATGAAACATGGTGTCAGAAAGTGGAGAAAAACAGATTTTTCAACCCTGGAAATTAAGCAGAGAAGACACTGAGAACCCAGGAGTGCAGAAAGGTTCAAATATTCAAAAAAGCCGCTGAACAAAAGGACAAAGAGAAAAGTTGCAAGTACAATACCGGCTACAGATAAGACACAGCTAAGAAAGGCACACAGAAAAGTTCAAAGCTGCAGATAGCCGCTGCAAAAGTCAAAGGAAAGTAGAAACAAAAGGACAAAAGGAACACAAAGGTTGCAAATAAATTACTGATTGAGTAAAATGGCTGCAGTAAATTTTCCACTTCCATCTCCAGTCAAACTGAATGGTGATACGTGGAAAAACTGGCAGTTTTTCCACTCACAATGGCAGAACTATTAGATTGCAAAAGATTTAATTAAAAAGCTGGAACCGGTAAGAGTAGCCACACTTTCAACACTGCTGGGGAGGGACTGCTACAAAGTGTATACCATCCTAAGTCTAACTGACAAGCAGAGAAAACAGACGTCAGAGATTTTGGACACATTGAATGCACATTTTGTACGCCGGGTGAATGCTACATATGAACAATCTGTATTCAACATTAAAGTCCAGGGTGAAAACGAGACCATTGAATGGTACATGACTGCAATAATGCAGCTGGGAGCATCATGTGAATCCAGACAGCTAAAAGATGATCTGAGTAAAGATAGATTAGTCTTAGGGGTGAGATATCCCTCGATGAGAGCAAGTCTACTGAAAGATGAGAAACTGATGCTAAAGAAAGCGATAGAAGTGTGTCAAAATGCGGAAGCTGTGAAATGTCAGCTCGAGTATATGTATGGCAGAGCAGACCAGGAGATACATTATGCTGAAAGACATTCCAGGCCGAAAGAGTGGAGCAATCACAGACAAAGGGTAGGATGCAAATAGTGTGAATAACATCATTCAAAGGAAAGTAAGGAATTTTGCCACAACTTGCCAAGGCAAAGATCTTTACTACCCTAGATGTGAAGGATGGTTACTGGCAAGTGAAGCTGGATGAAAGCAGCAGCTCTCTGATGACAATCTGGATGTCTTTTGGGAGATACAGATGGTTGTGCATGCTGTTTGGCATTTCCACGGTGTTACAGAAATATAATAATTTTCATAACATTTTTCTGGTTTATTGTGAAATAGGTTTATGAGTGTAAGTATAGGTGGTTCTGTCTGTGAGATTTAATTACATTTTGAATCAAGCAGACTGCAAGCTTGAAATCATCAAAAGAAGCTAGGTGTAGAAATGTGCTTGGCATGCTAATGAGTAAACATGGATGCTGACTTAGCATGTAAGGTGTGAAGGGAATTTCCATTTTTAGATAAGGGAAGGGATTGTTTGGATTTCAAACGGATGTTAGTCTGTTTATAACTAGCCAGATAAGCAAGGCTAAGGAATGTGTTTATTTTTTCCCAAAGGTTACTGATAATACTGACAACAAGAATTTTTTTTATATTATGAGGAAGATATAGTTTCAAAGACATATGGAACAATAAAATTTACATATTAAAGAGAGAGAAACATATATAAAGGAGAATGAAAGGCTATGTGAGGAGGGGGCCATATAAGATCTAGAAACAACCTTCAAGAAGCCTCCAGCCATTTGTGCATAAGTCTGCTGTGTAAAGTAACTGAAGTTAGGGAAAGCCATTTGGAATTCCACTGTCAATTTGATACGGTGTTAACTTGCTGGTTTTGTTTTTAAATCTAACATCTATTTTGGATGGTTGCCTTAAAGGGGGTGTGTAACTGGGAGTCAGGTTAATTAAGAATTTTAGGAGTTGTTATATTAGTAAGTAATTGTAGCCTTGTATATGTGCTTGAAATATTTTATTTGGTTAATAAATATTTTAATTACATTTTTAAAATCCCCAAATGCCTTAGTGGACTCATTACTTCTAAATTTGGTGCACACATCTTCTCGTAATAAATACAAGTTACAAAACCATTGTGATAGCGCGGCTAAGTTTCCCTTGTGGATTTGGTCCACCTGGTACACATCATCTGCCATGTCATAACACATGGCTCCAGAAGAAGATCAAAGCAGACAACATGAGGTCGTCAGTTATCTTTCTGCAGTAGAAGCCATAGTGGATGATCTACCAGGCTATGGATATGGAGTCACAATGGAAGAAGCCATAGTGGACCATGGTCGGAATTTAGTATGACTGTAGGACAGAGATGGCCAGATGAGTCTGAAACTGAACAAGAACAAATTGCATAAAAGCAAAATACTGCGGATGCTGGAAATCTGAAACAAAAACAAAAATTGCTGGAAAAACTCAGCAGGTCTGACAGCACCTGTGGAGAGAAAGACAGAGTTAACATTTTGAGTCCGTGTCATATGGGCTCGAAGCGTTAACTCTGTCTTTCTCAAGAACAAATTGCAACTGCAGATGCCTGAAGTCATGAAGTCACCTTGCAGTGTGATTCCAGTGAGATGGGTCTGGGAGCAACCCTAAAGCAGCAAGGGCAACCTGTCAATTTGCATCCACGGCATAAACACAAACATAATGACGCTACACTCAGATTGAGAAAGAGTACCTGGCTATTGTTTTTGCGAGCATTTTCATCAATAGCTGCTTGGGCTAGACAAAGTAACAGTGGAGTCTGACCACAAGTCCCTTCGAAGCATTTTTCGCAAAGCACTACTATCTGTTCCAAAGTGACTGCAAAGAATATTACTTTGTTTACAAAAATATCATCTGGACATGACATACAAACAAGGAAAACAGATTTACATTGCAGACATGCTGTCGAGAGCAGCGCTCTCCATGAAGAAAGTTGAGGACGCTACAACAGAATGCGACATCTTCCAGATTTAATGTGAAACAACAGCTCAACATGATCTGGAAGCCATCAACCCAGCAGAGACATTGAATCTGACCTTGCTCAAATCAAGTGAATGACCCAACAAGATGCAACTCTCCAAGCACTATAAGAAGCAGTTATGAAAGGATGGCCTGAAAGCATCAAGGACACACCCATGGTCACACAAGCCTATTGAGCATACTGAGATGAATTGACAGCCCAAAGCGGCAACTTGTACAAAGGGAATAGATTCATCATCCCTAAGGAGATGAGAGGAGAGATGCTGAAGCATATACGTGCAAACCATCAAGGAATTGAATCGACTCTGAGAAAGGCAAGCGATGTGCTTTACTGGCCAAACATGAGCAAAGAAATTAAAGACCACATTGGCCAGTGTGGTGCGTATAACGAGTACCAAGCTAAACAAGCTAGAGAGCCGTTGATAACGCATGATATTTCAGACAGACGATGGATGAAGCTGGGAGTAGGGCTTTTCACTTTGGCAGGAATTGATTATCTTGTTACTGTAGACCACTATTCTGACTACCGGAGTTAGACCAGCTGACTTCAACGATGATGACAATAGGAATAGTAGAAGGCCTGAAAGCCCATTTCAGTGGGTACGGAATTCCAGACATTGTGATGGGTGACAATAGGCCTCAGTTCACAAGTGAAGAATTTAGCCAATTCGCAAAGGATTGGGAAACTCAGCCCTACACATAGTCTCCACACTATCTCGAGTCAAATGGAAAGGCTGAGGTGGTAGTGAAAATCGCCACAGGACTCATCAAGGAATTGAACAAACCTTGGACACATGTATACAAGGCAACCCTCCATTGGAGAAAAACACCAACTGAAGTTATGGAAAGTAGTCCTGTCCGAACACTAATGTCATGACACACCCAAACTACTCTTCCAATAGGAAAAAAGAAACTACTGAAACCAGAAGTGGTAACAGGCATGGGTGAAAAGATCAAGGGGAAATGACAGAAATACAAATTTCAGTTGGACAAGACTACCAAACCATTGCCAGAGTTGAGTATTGGAGAGCCAGTCAAGGTACAAACCTTCAAAGCTCTCAAAAGGAGTCAGCCCATACAGAAACTTGGCACATGTGTAGAGAAATTGTCACCTTGATCGTACGCAGTGAAGTGAATGACCAAATGTACCTGCGTAACCACAGGCATATCAGAACAACAGTGAAGCTGTTCCTTCACAGCAATCGGGGGGTCAGAGAGAAGGGATCTCATTGGCTGTACTGGGTACAGGACCACCGTCAATCCCAAGGTCCATGAGTTCCCAACAACCGCAATGGGATATTAACAGTCACCAAGGCAACAAGGGCCACGGGAACAACACTTTCTATACAAGGACCATCAACCAGAAGAACAGCCAATGTCAACGTGCACCGATTCCACTAAGAGACCTGCATGATTTAAAGGCTATGGCCGGAATCTTCCAACCCCCTTGCAGCGGGGCCAGCGAGCCATTGAAATCTCCGTTCACATCGGTGGGACCAGAGGATCCCGCTGGCGTGAGGGGCTGGAACATTCCAGCCTATGTGTGCAATGCATGTGCTGAGACTGACTAGTAGAACAAACAGTTGTCAATGTATGTGAACAATAGGCGTATAGTGGGTAACTTGGGTAACTCACAGTCACACAGGGTCATGTATGCAAATATGTCTTTTGTTCACTATGAAAAGGAGGATGTTTGTATCTTTTGTTCGATATGGAAGGGGGAATTGTTTGGGTTGCAAAATGTAACCAGTCTGATGTCACATCTGACTTGCTGTAGTCATGTGACTCTGCCATGAAGCAAAGTCACTGTAGGCTGCCGTTTCTATTCAGTTCAATAAAGCCTCTCACAGAGACAGACACCGATGAAGACTACTGTCCTTATACATGAAACAGTGCTGAAGGTGGATAATTTATCCCATCAATAAGAGCAAAGGAGAAGGACCTATTAGGGATGCTTGGCAGACCTGGTGACAAACAGTGACACCTTTTCTGTGGCCCTCACCCACCAAAGCATAATATTCACACAGCCACATAGACACACACACACACACACACACATGCATACGCACACAGACACACACACAGACAACACTAACAGACAGACAGACGGGCACACAGACAGGCAGAGGCACACACAGAGACACTGACAGACAGACACTAAAACACAGACATACAGACACATACACATAGACACAAACACAGGCACACAGACACATACACACACACGCACATGCACACTGACACATACACACAGATGCACTTACACACAGACACAGACACACTGACAGACAGACAGACGCACACACGGGCAGGCAGAGACACAGGCACACACACACAGACACTGACAGACACTGACAGATAGACACTAAAAGACAGACAGACACATACATGCAGACACAGGCACGCACACATACACACACACACACACACATAAAAGTTACTCTTAGTGTGTATATCAAAGGAAAATTGAATGTGCGCAATTTGGTATAAAATAGCTGCTATATATAAGTTGAATGAGACAGAAACTGCCTGAGGAAACTGTGAGAACAATTTGTCAGTTATGCTAAATCAGAACCAGCTTGCTTAACATCTGATTTATATTAATAAATGCAACTATTCTTATGGACAGATGCTCATTGTTCTTAGTAAAATTGTTCCTGAGACTTGTGGAGCTGTGGGACAAAGGTTTCCAGGATTAATATAGTCCCAGTCGAGACCTCTAGAACAATTTGTTTTGAATATTCACAGATTGTAATAATCTCAGACACAAACAAGTCATCCAACAGTTTAATTTCTTTCTCCTTTTGCCAATGATCTCTCTTCCACTCCTTGCTTGAAGCAATGAATGGTTTGCTGGAGTACATTGGTCTCTAACAACCTCACCAAGCAACCACTTCATAGGTACAAGTCAACACAATGAGTGATAGTCTGTTATTTGACAGGCTGGGGGAGGGGGGAGGTAGGGGTGTGGTGGTGGGGGTGAAGTGTGAAGTAAAATCACACCAGAACCTAATCCTGATCCATCTGAGGCTTGATGCCACTGTTGCCTATCCAGTTGTAGCCAAAGGATCTCCAGTAAAGACTTCCTGCCCCTGCAGTTTGGAGCCACATACCCCCAAGGGCCTAACCTTGGCCCCCTACTCCAATGTCCATACTGCCCTGCCGGAGCCATAATTCGAACCTGCATGCCGATTTCACTTCCTCTGTCTCTGTGTTGTCAGCCTAAGTGTCAAATATCCAGTCTTGGATGAGTTGTAATTTCCTCAATTTAAACATTGGGAAGACCAAAGTCATATCATTACCGAAACCTGACGATTGCTGCAATCACAACTCCAGCTTCAGAGCAGGTCAGAATCCCACAGCCGGTGCTAGGAAGTGACCATGGTGAAGTTCTTATTCTGCCAGGCTTTCCAATGCACCAAACATTTCGCTGTGTACACCCATCAGCCTTGTTCTGTAGCTTGGCCCATTGAATTCCTCATCTGACTCCCCTGCAGCAGAACGTGTGTGGGCATCACCCTCCTGTGAGCTAGCACCTATGCTTTCACTTCCCCCTGTCCTGGTTACAGCTCCGTTGAGACCAGTGTCTCACCATATGCAGATCCTGCCTCTAATCAGTCCTCCAAAATCTGTGCTGGTACCTCCAAGTGTCAAATCAGCTGACAGTGCACCTTCATCATCACCCTCTTCTTGTTATTCCTGTGTGGCCTGTGTATCTGAAAGGGAAGAGGCACAAGGGTAGGGCTGTAATGAAGTGATGAAAGAAGTGGTGATGGGGAGTGGGGGAGCAAGAGGGACAAGCTTGCATCATCTATAGATTGTAAATCAGAAGAAGTGTGGAATGGCAATGGCCCCTCCGACAATGACCAGAACCATCTCCTCCGTTGGGGTTAGGGCATTCAGATCCATCTGTCCCCCTTTGGTTAGTTCCTGTTGCATTCGGATGTCGGCTACCTTCTCGTATAAGAAAGAGGGAGGTATCTCGATGAATTTTGTGCCATATTGTCACGTGATGTGACTGATACGGCTGAATAGCTGGAAGTGTGTCTGAGATGTGATTTTGAGGATTGCAACAGTGCTAAGTGTGCAAAGGTGAGATGAAGCTATGAATGAATGTTAGGCATGAGTCCTGATTAATTGAGATTGTTAGTAGAGGCATGGAGCTGGATTTTCACAGAGTTGGAACAGCTCCAGAGTCATTTAAAAATGACAGGTGGGATCCGATTCCTGGACTCCTGCCCCATTCCAGGCACCAGCAATTCTCGTTAGCAGAGGATAAGGGTGCGGATAGTGAGCTCATACCCTGCATTCATGACCTGGCCGGCTCCATTGCTGGGGTAGGCATCACCTAGCCCCTGCAATTTTCGTGGAGTCGGGCCAGTTTCTCTGTGGCTCATGGATAACAGCCCTTCCAAGGAGTCATGAACCATGGTCTGGATTCAGGAACAGTTTGAAAGGTAAGTTTAAAAGTTCTTACCCATGACGCCCAGTCACTCCCAATGACACCTCATACTCTCCATGTCAACTCAATGCCAACCCATGCCCATTCACCCAGTATGCACCAGGTACATAACCAATGAGCTATACAATGGGAATGGCAAGTGTGGAGCTGCTGAGTAAAGAAAACACTCATTCAGAAATGTTCTCTGAAACAAAATTGCTGTTTCTACAGCCTCAAAAAAGTGTTAATCAGACAGACCATTAATGTATCAATAACAGAGATCTTCAAACACTTCTATAGCTAAGAGCAAAATATTGTGGATGCTGAAATCAAAACAGAAAGTGCTGGAAAAACTCTGCAGTTCTGGAGCATCTTTGGAGAGAGAAAAAGAGTTAACAGGCAGAATTTTTAGCTCAGTGTGCAGGCACCCGCCCGACACACTCAAGCGTAACACAGGGTGCAATGATGTCGGGCGAGCATCCCGACGTCATCGCGCAATATTTCGGTTGGCGGGCGCGCACTAAAGTCAGAAGCGCACCCGCCGACAATTAAGAGGTCTATTAAGCCCATTACCAGTGCAATTAACTGAGATTTTTTGCTACCCGTCCAACCTTAGAGTTGGCAGGCGGGCAAATCAGCCAGGTGGCCTTTGCATTTTTCAGGAAACCTCATCCAAGGGTGGGATGAGATTTCTGTCATTAAATTAAGAAAATAAAAATGTTTGGACAGAATTTTCATGTTGTATATGTTCAGGTGACATATTTCTGATGTGTGGGCATTTTGTCCTGGTTTTTAAAATCTTTATTTTTTTTTGTATTTAAATTTTTCAGCTCCCTGAGGCAGCTCTCTGCCTTCAGGGAGCTTTCATTCTGTGCTCCCCCGTGCCCGCGGTGTCTTCAGCACTCACCCTCCTCCCGCCCCCAACACAGGCAGCGCTGATCATATCAGCGCGTGCTTTACGCTGGCTGGCTGTTAATTGGCCGCCGAGCTGAAAATTCAGGTCAAAGTGTGAGTCCAGTACCACTTTCTTCAGAGCTGAGATTTCTGTTCTGAGAACTCACTTCCGAAGATAAATCATATTGGACTCGAAATGCTAACTCTGTTTCTCTCTCCACAGATGCTGCCAGATCTAATGAGTTTTTTCCAATAGTTTCTGTTTTTATTTCACAACTTTTAACTTTGCCCAAATAAACATTGAGACATTGACAAAAGCAATCACAGAAAGATTAGCTTATTATAACGACTTAAAGATATCAATCAAGCAAAGTCAACAATTCACCTCACTTGTCAAAACAGAATGTCTGCTGAGTTTAAGCTTTTATTTGTCTGGACTCTCAGCCAAGCATGCATAAAGAGGACAGGCCATCTTGGTTTCCATCCATCCTCATTGTATAGAGAGTATAAAGGGCCATGGAGAATGGCGGGGGGCATGAGTTGGCATCGAGTTTGAATGTAGAGCATGAGGGGACGTGAGGAGTGGTTGGGAGGAATTGGTTGGCATTGAGATGGCATGGAAAGAATGAGGGGCATGGGGAATGGCTGGGGGGTATGAGTTTGCATTGAGTTTACATGGAGGATATAAGGGGCCATGAGGAGTGGGTGGGGGAGGGATGAGGGGTGAGGGCTAACTGCTTCTATTGCAGCTAGGACATGGTCCCAGAGAACCAAGGCGGAGCTTCTAACCAGTTTGCCTCAGCACTTGCCTGCCCCCATGGCGACCTAGGATCTGCGTCTGGGGTCAGCGGGCCCAACTCCATCCAGCACCTGCCTCCCTGCACCGACAGGCTAAGTGAATGGCAAGAATGTGGTAGATGGAATATAATGTGAATAAATGTGAAGTTATTCACTTTGGGAGAAAAAACAGAAAGGCAGAGTATTTCTTAAATGATGAGGTTGGAAAGTGTTGATGCCCAAAGGGATCTGTGTGTGCTAGTGCATGAGCTACTAAAAGCTAGCATGCAGCACGCAATTAGGAAGGCAAATGGTATGTTCGACTTCTTCACAAGGAGATTTGAGTACAGGAGTAAAGATGTCTTGCTGCAATTGCATAGACCCTTGATCAGACCTCACCTGGAGTATTGTGTACAGATTTGGTCTATTTATCAAAGGAAGGATATGCTTACCATAGCTGGAGTGCAACTGAGTTTCACCAGACTAATCACTGGGATGGCGGGATTGTCTTATAAGGAGAGATTGAGGAAAGTAGGCCTGTATTCTCAGGTGTTTCAAAGAATGAGAGGTGACCTCACTGAAACTTTCAAATTTCTTATAGGGCGTGACAGGGTAGATGTGGATAGAGTGTTTCGCCTTGCCGGTGACTCTAGAAACAGGGGACACAGTTTCAGGATAAGGGGCAGGCCATTTAAGATTGAGATGAGGAAGAATTTCTTCACTCAGAGGATGGTGAATCCTTGGAAATCTCTATCCCAGAGGGGTGTAGAAGCTGAATCATTGAGCATGTTCAAAACAGAAATCGATAGATTTCTGGACACTAATGACATCAAGGGATATGGGGATAGCGTGGGAAAGTGAGGTTGAGGTAGATGTAGCCATGATCTAGTTGAATGTTAGAGCAGTCTCGACGGGCCAAATAGCCTATGTTCCTATATAAAGTTGTGCAATTCGGGGCCCTTTCAACTGAGGCAGGTGTGCTGAGACAGGGAATTTTCCAACTGGAACTACTCAGCTCGGTAGGTAAAATCCAGCCCAGGGTGTGATTATGGTGAATTGTGCAGTTCCTGAGGCCAGTAATGCAGTTGGTAGGATATGACATTTGAAGATGCATCCACTGAACTTGATCACTTGTATGAGGTCATTAAACTTCTTGCAGTCCTGCTGCATCTAGGTGCCTGGGACTAGATTACCCCGTCATTGATCTCCATGGGGTATCTGCACCCACTGCCCTTTGACAGTGGGCCTAGACGATCTCCTTGCTGCTACAGATACAGGACATCTCTCCCCCATTCCTCATCCTCTGCCAAGATCTTCACCTCACAGTAGGAAGGTCAGAGTGCCTGCTCTCTATCAAATTCAGTTATTCTTCTGTTTATTCCAGGTCAATTTCAGCTCGCAGAGGACTCCCAGCACTTGCTTCAGCCACAAGGCCTCTTCCCTTTAAGATGTGCAAGCTAGCTCTAAGTAGTACTGGCAAGTGTCCATTTTGGGTTCCCTGCGGATCCGTGTCAATCAACAGTGCAGTTAGCATTGGCTGCATGCAGAAACGATGTCAATATGCAAGCAGCATGAAGAGGCTTTGTTGCCTGCATCACATAGAGGAGGTGTTGGGTAACTGTGCAGACTCCTGCCCGTTTTTGGGATCTATCTAATTTACTCCCTCTGTGTTCCTCCATCTCTGGCTTCTCGTATGTCCACCTTTGGCAATTGTGTTTGTTGACTTCCAAATACTGTGTCAAAACCTCGCTAAAGCTCTTTGCCTCTGTCTTGCCTTTTAAAAGCCTCCTTAAAGCCTGCCTTAACTATCCCTTAATACCTCCTCCTTTGTTTGTGTCAATATTTGTCTGATTAAATGGCTGTGAAGTACGTTGGGCTTTGATGTTTCAGCATCAAAGGCACAACATAGATGCACGTACTTGTATTTCTACCAGGCTAAGAGAAGCAGGTACTGGGTCGTATTCAGGGGACACTCATGCAGTTCAGGCATTCCCAGCTTGTTTTGCCTCTGCTAATGCCTCACCAAATATATCAAAAATTGCAGAAATAGGCAGATGCAAACAGCCTCGTGATGCCTCAAATACATAGGGTGGGGTGGGATTGATTTGAAAATAATGAAGGGGTAGGAATAAGGTCCCAAACTTGCAGGTTGTAGATAGAAAGAGATTGTGGCAGGGTAACAACTTGGGAACAGATGGGAGCGGGTTGGAAAATTCCTGGGAGGGACCCAAAACCTGTGTGGTAGCAAGATAAAAAATATCCTGATCCTTAAAAGAGCATTGCTGTAACCTATATAATCATATCCAAAAGACCACCAGCAAAGTCCCAGCTATTCCCCGACCCCATCCATGGCAGAGTTATCCAGTTACCTCTGGAGACCCACCACCACCCTCCCCCATCAATGAGTCTATCCTTGCCCCCGACCCCCTATTCTCAGAGGTCACTGGGACATAATACGAATACATGGCATCAGATTCGACTTGTAAGCTCCACTGTCTCTGTGTTGTCAATTTGCTTGTCAACATCCAGTCCTGGATGAGCTGCAATCAGTAAAAAAAAATCAAAAACAAGCAGAGTGTTTTATGGAACTAAGCCGAGCTCACATATCCTCATCTCGAAGGGAGGGGGCTGGAGTAACGATCTGTTTGGGGGTGTTAGAGGTCAGAGATCCATCGCGGATATGATACTCATTTCACAGAAGAGGTGGCAGTGAGCATCATTTCCTTAAGCCTTCGGACTCCTTTGTCATGAGGACTTTTAGTAACTTCAACACAGAAGCCAAATACTTGCTCTCCCTGACCCTTTCTTGCAGCCCCATAGAAACAACAAAATTACCAGCCTGGAAGGAGGCCATTTGGCCCATCACGTCCACGTCGGCTGACAAGTAGCCATCCAGCCTAATCACACTTTCCAGTTCTTAGTCTGTAGCCTTGTATATGACAGCACTTCAAGTGCATAGCCAAGTAATTTTTAAATTTTATGAGGGACTCTTCAGATGTGTGCCTGAGGGGTCAGGGATGAAAGTGACATTTGGCAGCGGGGAACAGAAGTCAGCCCTGATTCCTGAGCCTGCAGACTCACATCTTTGGAGTCCTGCTCTGAAAAAGATGCTGGATCAGGCCATGCAACTATGGCACAGTGCAATGCCATCCTCAGCAACAAAATCAAAGAAGCATTTGATAAAATGTTGTGTTACCTATAACAGGCGGTAGCATCATCTGCTGTGTCCCCCAGCAAAGTTGTGTGACTAGTCAAAGTAGGATTATTGAGCTAAGATGTTTTGTCTGTTGGCCCACAGGCCTTTGGATGACTGGAGAAAATGTTGCAAAGGGGCAGATCTGCGAGTTTTAAGACAACATGTCTCAGGGTTTGTAGCATTTAACTATTATCATCAAACCTTTCCTCCCCAGCGGCCAGTAGGTACTCATACCCAGGAGCCATTCCAAGTGGTGAAGCTTCAATCTGGCTTCATAATGTCCTACTCCCTTGATGACAACTCTTCTTGTTTTTCTGCCATTCCCCTCAGGTGCCTCTTCATATGGGTGGCAGGAGACAGACCAGGTTGTGCATGTACCTGCAGGGGCGAAGGAGTCTCAGGACACAGGGGCCCCGCAAAGGGGACACCTCAGCGCCAGTAGGTTCATACTGCCACAGCACAGCCAAGCACCTCTGACAACTCCAGGCCTACAAGCATCATCTCAACACAGCACGAGGATAGGTTTAAGAAGAGCATGGGGAGGCACCAGGTAGGTTCGGTTGTAATACGAAGCACTTACTATAAATACATACATGCACAATAAAACCACAGCGATTAAAAAAACGCTTCAGAATACTGCACTTTGTGCAGTGAGGGAATGTTCAGGGATCAGTTTGTACTAATTCTTTCTACTTACTGGATACTTTCTTACTAAATTTTTGCGTCTTTATGCAGACCTATCTAATTATCAGGGAGGCATAATTTGGATGTAAAATACTTCTCTGCTTTATAGTAGCCTGGCAGAATCCTTTGTGAATGTGTTATGGTTTCCTAAGGGGTGGCTTTGCTCACAAACCAGTAGCACACTTATCTGTCGGCAGGTGAGTCGATTACAATATACTGCAGACGCAGAGACCAATATGAAATGAAGCACATACTAGTTATTTACATAGACAACAGAGCACTAATGTGATATGTGCTTCCCCAACCAGAACATACTCTAGACTAACATCAACATGGTAGCCTGCGCTATACAGCTATTGGGTCTTACAGTCACATGGTCAATCTGCTCACATTCTCTTAAAGGTGTATTACACCTCAGATTACTGCATCCCTCCCCCTTTATTTGAAAGTATATTTTACATTATATTAACTATTTACAAAAATGAACTATTTACAAATTCAGTCTCTCTGGAGGCTTTTTCAAATGTGTTGACTGTTGTAGTTCTATGACTTCGGATGGTTTATCTGAGGCCTCCCTCTCAGGGGTTATCTGTCCACTAGGCTCCCCTAGGAACCTGTAAGTTTGCCTCTTCGACTCTCTCAGGCTCAACGGGTCCTTCAGGTACTTCCAAAGCAAGAGGAGTTCCTTCTACCTGTGGTGTAGACGCCAACGGGAATGTCTGGCGCACCTTTTCTTGTGGATCTGTTTCCATTTTCCTGAGGCGATCTACATGTCTCCTGATTATCCGACCTTCAACCGATATGTGGTAGGACAGGGGTCCTGTCACTGTACTGACTTCACCTGAGAGCCACTTGGGCCCATCTCCAAAGTTCTTTGCAAAAACTGCTTCTCCTACAGTGAAGTTTCTTTCATGACTGTGGTAATCATGTTCATTTTTCTGGGCCTCCTGTCTTCTCTTTACCCTCCCCCCTAAATTCGGCCTTATGAGGCTTAACCGTGTCCTGAGACATCTCTTCTTTAGTAACTCTGCGGGGGCAATACCGGTGGTCATATGTAGCATAGTCCTATAGCTGAGCAGGAAACGTGATAACTTTGTTGCTATAGAGTCCCCCTCTAGTATTTTCATTCCTGCCTTGAAGGTCTGGACTGCCCTCTCGGCCACCCATTGGATGCAGGGTGGTATGGCAAGGCCTTGACATGTGTTATGCCATTGAGAGTTGTAAATCTTGGGAATACCCCGCTGGTGAATGCCGTTCCATTATCAGACCTATTATCTCTGGTAAACCGTGTATTGCAAAACTCTGATGCAATGGTGGCGGCAGGTGTGAGTGATCTTGCGTCGTATACATCCATCCATTTGGAATGAGCATCTATAAGTAAGAGGAACATTGTTTCCTAAAAAGGCCCCACACAGTCAACGTGGAGGCGGACCCATGGCCTTCCTGGCCATTCCCAAGGTTGCAGTGGAGCAGAAGGAGGCAATTTCTGTACCTGTTGGTATTGTATGCAGCTCTTGACCATGTTTTCGATTTCAGTGTCCATCCCTGGCCACCATAAGTAGCTGCGCGCCAACATTTATATTCTGGAAATGCCGGGCTGAGCGCTATGCAGTTCTATCAATAATGGTTGTCTTCCTCTGGGAGGCAGAATTGCTCTCGCTCCCCACAGTAAGATCCATCCTAGCAGGTGAGCTTGTAATTCCTGTTAAAATATGGCTTCATTTCGCCCAACTTTGGCTCGTTAGACCATCACTGCAAGACTTGTTCCCTGACATGAGTGAAAACTGGATCGCGGTCTCTCCATTCTCTGATCTCTTTGGCATTGGCTGGTGATGAATCCAGAAAGTTTAATAACAAGACAAGTTCTTCAGAGATGGGGACATTCATATTACTGTCCTTTAGAGGTAATCGGCTCAATGTGTCGACATTGGCAATCTGGCTTCCTAGCCGGTGGATAAAAGTATGCTCGTAAGCAGCTAGAATCAGTGCCCACCTTTGGATGTGTGCTGAGGCGATTGGGGTTTTTGTCTTATCTTCCCCAAACAAGCCTAGTAGTGGCTTGTGATCAGATATGATGGTGAAGTGGCAACCATGGATGTATTGGTGGAGTTTCTTAACGCCAAATACGATGGATAAGCCTTCTTTATTTATTTGTGAGTATCTTCGTTCTGCCACACTGAGTGTTCTTCAGATGTAACCAATGGGCCGTTCAGAGCCATCCGCCATCTGGTAGGAGAGTACTGCCCCTACTCCATAAGGGGATGCAGCGCAGGTTAAAATCAATTCTTTCTTTGGGTCGAAATGTACCAATAGGTCGATGAATGTAGTAACTGATTTACTGCCGTAAAATACAGTTGTTGTGGTGCTTGCCAAGTCCACCTGTAGTTTTCCTTGAGTAACCCATATCATGGAGCCAGTCCTGTCAACAAATATGGGAGGAAATAACCGTAGTAGTTAACCATTCCCAAGAAGGACTTGAGTTCTGTGGCATTTTTCAGCTGGTGCCCCACGAATAGCTCTCACCCTGTCTTCTACTGGGTGAAGACCCTGCAAGTCGTCACTATGACCCAGGTAAATCAATTATTTTGCTTGGAAGATACATTTTTCCCTTTTCAAGCACACTCCGGCTTGTGAGAAATGTTTCAATACCTCTTCCAAGCTAGCCAGGTGTTCTTCATCAGCTAGTCCTGTTACTAAGACATCATCGAGATAAACAACCACATGGGGCAGACCTTGAAGTAAATTTTCCACAGTCCATTGGACAATGGCGCAAGTCGATGAGACTCCAAAGGGTAACCTGGTATACTGATATAACCCTCTATGTGTTGGTAGTCACAAAATCCCAAGAGGCCTTTTCTAGCTCGACTTGCTGGTAAGTGTAGCTCATGTCGAGTTTCATATATGTGGTTCCCCTGCCAGCTTGGAGTACAATTCATCAATTTTCGGTATAGGATGCCTATCAAGTCTGGCCACTTTGTTAACGGTCAACTTGTAGTCCCCGCATACTCGCACACTCTGGTCAGGCTTTAGTACTGGAATTATGGGCGCTGCCCATTCAGAAAATTGTACAAGTTGTAAGACTCCCAACCTTTCCAGCCTGTCCAATTCAATAGCCACTTTTTCTCGAAATGCATAGGGAACTGGCCTCGCCTTCAAATATCTGGTGGTTGCTCCAGGATCCACGTGGATTTGAGCTTGCAGCCCCTGAATCTTCCCGAGCTCTTCCCTGAAGACAGAAGCATATTTTTGTAATAATTCTTGCAGATCTTTCATTCTGAGTTGAAAAATCTTAGTCCATTCCAACTTTATTTCCTTAAGCCATTTTCAACCAAGAAGAGTTGGACCCTCCCCTGCTACCACTATCAGGGGTAAGTTAGCAGGCTGGCTTCTATATTGTACTGGAACCTTGTATATACCTTTCACTTGCCAGTACATGTCTTCAGTCGAGCGTCTGAGTTTTCCAGCTTTAGTGAGTGGCTTCCTCCATTCAGATACTTAAACATGTGTTCCCCTATGACTGTATGGATGTGCTTGTATCCATCTCCATCCGAATGGGTTTTCTGTTGACTTCTCCTGTCACGTAGATTGGCTCTGTTTTATCCGTTTTTAAGTTGTGTAGCGAGTAAATATCTGACTCCATTTCTTCTGGTTCCTGCATGATTTAAATTTCATTACCTCTGCCTTTTTGTTTGAAATTTTGCCTCAATCTTTCTTTACAATATCCTATAATGTGCCCATTGCAATGGCAGTTGAAACACTCAGTTCTTTTAAATTGTTGTTCATTTGTAGGCGGTCTGGTTCCAATTCTACAATTATGAATGTTGTTTTTATCTGTTAAGCCATTGTTTTTTGCTGGTCTGATAATGGCGGCTCTTTCCCACCTTTCTACAGAGCCCTGCACTTCCACACCATTTCTAGCCGGTGACTCCCTCCCGACATGAAGAAGGGCACCATTTTGTGCTCCCTTGATTTCTTCTGAGTCCCTGATTGTGCTTTTCAGTACGAGCACCAATTCCAGTATCTTGCTAAAGTCTAAATTTGTTTCTGACAACAACCTTTTTTGAATGGCATCTTCGTTAATCCCACATACTAATTGGTCTCTTAATATGTCATTAATCAATGACCCGAACTCACTGTGCTCTGTCAGTTGTTTTAAGGCTGCTACATAGCAAACGACTGTCTTTCCAGGGGTGTGATACCTCAAATTGAATTTAAAATGCTACGTTGTTACCAAGGATTTCTGCTGAAAGTGGCTTTTCATTAGATTCATCAACTTATCAAAGGCCTTGGAATCTGGGGTGTTGGGTGCCGTTAGACTATGAATTAGGCCGTATGTTTTACTGGCACATGTTGATAAGAGGATTGCCTGCCTCTTCTCCTCCCCTGATGTGTCATTGGCCAAAAAGAAAAATGCGAGGCGTTCAATATAATGTGACCAGTCATTGGTGGTCTGATCAAATGGTTCAATGGGACTAAGTTGTGGCCTACTGGAGGGCAATAACTTCGACGACTATGGTGAGGGCTTACAATTGAAATGTACGTACAATCGGCCTGCAAGGAACAGCTGATTCGTTAGATGAGTTTTTGTGGCTTTCCTTGGTGTCGTCAACTGGTTGTGTTTTGCCTCGTCACCAATTGTTATGTTTCACTACACGGTCGCTTTGCTCGCGAACCTGTTGCACGCTTATCTGTCGGCAGGTGAGTCAATTAAAATATACTGCAGACACAGAGACCAATTTGAAATGAAGCACATGCTATTTATTCACATAGGCAACAGAGCATTAACATGATAAGTGCTTCCCCAACTAGACCCTACTCTAGACTAACATCAACATGGTAGCCCATGCTACACAGCTATTGGGTCTTACAGTCACATGGTCAATCTGCTGACATTCTCTTAAAGGTGTATTACACCTCAGATTACCACAGAATGGTACAGAGCATTGTGCAATCCACAGCTGAGAAAAGATTTTTATAATTGTTTCAGTTGAAGGTGATGTTTCAAAGCTTATGGACCTTCAAAGCCTCTGAACTTAGCCTCTGGTAACATGCCATGTAAGCAAACTGACTCCTTTCTGCAAGTTTAATCTGTCAGGTGCAATTTTGGTAAAACTGCTGGAAGTTTTGGATAATCAACTTCAGCGCTCACTATCTTATCATTTGGATACACATGCCATTTTTGAGGCAAGTACAGCATCTGCCAGCAGCCAATTCCACCAGGATTTAGTGAAAATTTTACATCTGGTATAACTCTGATACATCTGGCATATACTCCAAATTCCAATTCTAGATGCTGGAACTGATAAGCACTTTTGACACAACAAAAATCAGAATTTCAATCCTGCATTTTCAGTCTTTAGCATGTTTGTTTTAACACAGCCCACGTTTAATAGTTAACCCCTACACTGGAACGTATGATGCCCACCATGTTCTCCCATCACATCAGGTGGTTGAAAATACTCCACTTCTGGATCAATATACTGGCTACAACTCCTTTATTTACAGATAAAGATAATAAAGAGAAACAGAAATATGTGTCTAGCATACTGAAGTGATTAAATGGTAATTAAACACTCATACAATTGCAATTCCAAAGCTCTTCCAGCTTCCCTTTGCAAGTTCTTAAACGGCCTATCTCTTATGGTAAATGTGCAAAATGTTTCAAACAGAACTTTATCCACCCCTTCCTATGTAAACCGAAGCAGTCTCTGGGTTGTGAGAATGTTTTTCCTTTGAAGTTTAAGCAGCATCCTTGAAGATGGTCAGCACCTGCAGTTTTTTGCTTTTATCCTTGAAGATGGTGTTGCCCTACAGCATGATTGCACTATCCCATAAAATGATACCAAAGCTAAACTACACTTAATAATAAATCTTGATTTTCTTAGCTAACATGGAAACAAAGGGTTCTCTGCACCCTGTAGATAACCCACAGCTGCTCGAACCTCTGTATGGCTGATCATAGGATCATACAGGACAGAAGAGGCCATTCGATCCATCTTTCACATGCTGGCTCTTTGTAAGAGCTATCCAATTAGTTCCATTCCCCTATTCTTTCTGCAAAAGCCTGCATTTTTTCCAATCCCATGTCAGATCTTTCCCTGTATGGATGGGGCACTTTTCAAGCATTGTCAGTGCAGAATAACCGACTGTAGTAAGTTCATATACACAGGGACATTCAGCACGCTCCTGGTTTCAACAACTGGATATTTACTTTGAACGCCAATCCAACCTCACAGTATCTTAGATCTGTGCTGGTCAAGTTAGGTATGATAAAACAGATTTATATTCATACATTCCAAATAATATTATTGTTTGAAGGAGCTTGCTTTTATGGGGAGAGGGGTCTTACTAGGACAGGTAGCTTGATCTTATCTGTGATTTTTACATTGAATGCCTTTAGGCAAATTCTAACATCTAAAGACCCTGCAACATCTTGTGATGTATATCAGACAGTAAAAATAACCTTGGGCTTTTTTTTACAATATTCCCAGTTGTTAACAAGGGGGCATGTCACACAATGTTATGGTATACTGTAATTATAATGGAGCCAGCTACACTGAATAATGATAACTTACAAGGTTTCATCATACCTCCCCAGTGAGATTTTTTTGTGACTGGGAGAATAGAATTGAAAGTCTTCACTTGCATCTGCCAGATTTTTTGTGGCTTGATTCAACTATTTGAAATGCAGACGTCAGAAGGAAATTGGTGCAACTAGCCCCCACATTGACATTTGAGTTACACTGATTAGGTAACAACAACAGCTGAATATGTCTGCACAATGCATTTTAGGAGATAAGAAATAATTGGATTTTTATAGCACCTTTCATGACAACTCAAAGCACTGTCCGGCCAATGAAGTACATCGGCGTCACCTAGGAAACGCAGCATCCAATTTGTGAACAGCAAGGTCTCAAAAATAGCAATGTTATAATAATGTGTTTTGCTGTCGTGAATTGAGGGATAAATGTTGGCTAGAATATTGGAGAAACTCCCCTGCTCACCTTCAAAATGCCATGGGATCTTTTACCTCCACCTGAGAAGGCAGATGGTGCCTTGGTTTAACATCTCATCTGAAAGGCAGCACTTTCAACAGTGCAGCACTCTCTCGTTGCTGTACTCAAATGCCAGCCTAGATTATCTGTTCAAGTTTCTGGAGTGGCACTTGAGCCCTCAGCCTTGTGGTGCATAGAATAGCTACCACAGAGCTATGGCTAACATGACTATTGAGCTTGCAATTACCTTGTTGTCCTCAGTAAGAAAACAAATAATGTTCAGATTTTAACACTTGAATATTTTGTATGATACATCGAGAATCTTGAATGACAACTATCTAATGTAAAATCTACACAGGGTTGTTCATTTTACAATCCTTGAATCAGGTTGCTGAAGGAGGTGCCCTGGTTTCTGAGGCCCCAGGTGCCCTGTTCTCCTCGCTGCATTGTTAGCTCACACTTTCAACAATTTGTTGTGCCAAAAATTTAAAAACCTAAATGAGAAAGGGCAAATCAAACGAACAGCAAATTCTGTTAGCTACCCTGCTTCAGTAATTTAGCATTCACTGCGTTGCAGCAACAATGGTGTCGGCTGCAGTGTGCGCTTGCCCCAAGTCATCTAGGAATGTACAGAACAGGAGAAGACCTCTTAGTCCCTCTTGTTGATCCCAAAGTTCATGCTCGGATATTAGGAAAGACCAGATGCAATACAGTATGTAACAGTCAACCAGCAGAGGCTGATTGCCTGCAAATGAATTTAATGGTCATTTTACAGTTCAATTTGACGCAACAATGGGCGGAATCATCCCAGATTTGCACCAAGTGCAGTAGCAAGCGGGAAAAAAAGCATTTTACCCTCTGGCTGCAATGGTGTCTTTTCACGTCATATCACCCCCAATCCCCCCTTAATTAATTATGCATTCCCAGGAAACACGCCAGGTCGCTGGCAGGATGTCCTCTGATTCACCCATCCCGTCGTCACCTCAGTCCTTCAGTAAACTGGACGACACATCTAAAGGCTGTCCCTACAAAGAGCTAGCACTCTTCAAGGGATAGGAAGCTGCTGCGAACTGATGGCTGCCAAAGGGGCTGCATGCTGCACCCAGATTTAGCAACACCTCCCTTGAGTGCCCACTGGATGCAGTGGAGGCCTGCCTCAAAGTCCTCTAGCCCGCTCTGGGCGAAGGCCAGCAAGCAAGGTCACAAATCCAGCATGGGAGGCAGTGGCAGTGGTGGTCAGTGCCAATGCCTTGCAAAAGAGTACAGCCACCCAGTGCCACACAGGATGAATGGACTCATCCGTTCTACCAGGGTAAGTCACTCTTCTCATCACTTTCAACTCACACACTCACAATCCCATAACACATCCACAGGGTTCTCATGCCTCAAGGGACAACACCACTAATTCTCACACACACCCTCACATCTCCATCAGGCTCATACACTCTGGAGCTTCCGTCCTCATCCCGTTCATGGCTCTGCTCACAACCCAAACTTTCCAGGCAGTGCCATGCGTCCTGCTCACACTCTCTCCATCTGTCTTCATGCAGGAGAAGCTGCCTCAAAGCAGCAGAGAGAGATCCCAGACCAGGGATGGAGCGGCCCACATTAGGCCATGCGCCCATTTTGAGGAGTGTGCCATCACGCTGACTGGGGAGGACGTGGACCATGCCTGCAGCAATAGTGAGGTCTTCAGCAAATACCACATGCACTGCATCATCCCTCTCTCAACGCATCTTTGAGTGCTCTCTCTCTCCTGCTTTTGACTCTGCTTCCACGAACTAATCATCTCTACTTTGGTTTACTTTCCTTTACTCAGGGAGCTCTGCCAAGCAACCGATACCCTCAGCCAGCCAGTCCCTCAGCTCCATCCAGGTCCTCACCTTCAGAGAAGGCCTGCTCCTTGAAGAGCTGGAAATAAGCAGCCTGGAAGACCCGTCACAGCGCTTACCCACACCCTTCACCAACACAAATACACACCTCAGCAGGACCTAGATCTGGAGCAGACTAGTGTTCACAACCTGGTGGTCATTGCACGGACACATGCCTGCAGCTGAAGGAGGCAGGTTCAGCTGAGCTCCCCAGCACTCAGGGGACTGCTGGGGAAGGGACATCTGTGAGGTCAGAGTCAGATGACAAGCCTCTGGGTTTGGCCTTCCATTGTGGAGAGTCAGCAGCAGGCATGGGAACATCATGCAGAACGTTGGAAGCCCTTATCAGAGTGGCACACGAGTCAGAGCAGTGCGTCCACCTGCTCTCTGATGAAGTAGTGCCCACATCTACACATATGGAGGTCTCCATGGGAAGGATGACAGATGCCATGGTGACCCTGCTCCAGCAGAACGTACGAGCCTCCACTCCAGTGTGGTAGCCATGGGTTCCTGCAGTGGCAGAGAGAGAGGGAAACAGGGCACCTTGACATCCCTCCAGGTGTTCCTTCCTTCCAGGAGTCAGGCTGGGCCCTCAGGCATCTGAAGGGAGGGCATCTGGGTCATCCACTCAAGACTCTCAGAGGCTGTCCTCTCCCTCCGAATCCCCTTCGCCTGTGATTCCCTCAACCTCATCCGCTGTCACCACAGAGGGAGAAACTGGCCCACAGGAGGACAGCCAAAGCAAGTTGGGGGCCCTAAGGCCTCAGGTCTCCAGAGGACCCATGCCAAAGTCATCAGAGGCAACAGGGTCAACCATTGCACAGGCTGTCTCCACTCCTGCTGTAGATGTCAGGGCAGCACCTAGGAGAAGTGGCAGGCCTAGAAAAGTTAAGAATTTCTGATCACAAGTGGTTGCATAGGTGAACATATTTTGTCACTTTATAATCTGAAAATATACTCACTTTCACTGAATAATGTGTAATGATGTCTTTCAGCTTCAATTTCAGGCTTCACAAATCCTCCCCCTGCATCCTCTCACACTAGCATTTCAGCTGCGCTCAGCCAGCCCACGAGTGATGCTGGAGGGAGAGATGTGTGTGAGGCAGGGCCTTTCGGAGCCTTGTGCAAGCATTCTCCCACGCATACGGATCCTTCATCCATCACACTCATCTTACTGTTCCCAGTATTTTCAATGCTGCCTGCTGGGGTTCTCTTTCAGTTGTCCATCTGAGCTGACCTGCATCTCCACCCACCCATTGACCACACTCCCATGTAGCACCTGTTCCCGCCCAACACGAGGCTCCTCTCGCTTACAATTTTAGAAGCATGGTGGTCATGAAGTATGTCTTTAGCCTCCCCCAATCCTTTCCCCTCCCACGGTCACCCATGTCCTTTCCCTCATCACTGTTGACCGCCCCCCTGACATCACCTTCCACCTCCCCACCATCACCTACCAAACAGAACCCTTCTCTTTCCAGGATGTCCAGGTGAGCATGCACACCCACTATCTTCCCAAGAATCCCAACCCCATCCACAATGACCAACCGACCTCCTCCTTCCCACCCCCAGGGTATGTGTCTGCCTCTGAGCCCCCACCAACCACCCTCACCATACCATCTACCACTCCACCACACCTTCACCCTCCCACACTACCAGCTCATTCTGCTCTCTCTCATTCTCACCATTCCCTCCTACCACACACACCCTCATTTCACTCTCCAGGAGACAGTCATTGACTCCACAGGCCTCTCCCATGCACCTTCACCTGGACAGCCCCCCCTTACTTCTTCCTCCCTCCTTACTCCTTCCTCCTCGCCGCAGTCCTGCCCCCTCCAAACTCCTTCCTCCTCCTCGAAGTCCTTCCAAACTCCGAACTCCTTCTCCCCTCCGAACTCCTCCCCTTACACGTTCCTCCATCCTTATACCTACCTTCTTAGTTGCCACATTCTCCTCGTTACACCCTCCTCCCCCCGTAATCCCTCCCCCACCAAGCTCACCCACCCCGACATCATCGATTCCCCCCCTCCAACCTTACCTCACCCCACCGGTACACCTTCCTCTCCCATTCAAACCTAGACCTGCCTCTCCCACCAACACTGCTCCCCACCCCCCGGTGCACCTTCCTTTCCCACTCACAGCTGGACCTTCCTCTCCACCCCCTTGACAAGCATCCATCGCAGCCCATGGCCAAGACACTGATATCCCAGAGCAGACCCCGAACGTCAACGGTGACCTTCCACCTTCCATGAGCTGCTTCACAGTTGAGCCATGTCCATCAGAATCCACCCAACATGTGATGCATGTGTTCCTCCAGGGTCCAGTTGCTGTAGGGCTCTGGCATCATCTGCTCCTCGGATGTCCACGATGTGAGCAAAGCCCTGACGGTCCTGACTTCTGCACGTCACACTTGTCAAGACGTGTTCCGCACTGGCGTGTTTTCCCATCGACTTGGGAGGTAAATTTGACGTGGGGGGGATGATTCTGGTGAGGAGGGCTTATAATGATATGCAAATGTATTAAAATGACATTCCTGACATGCAACGGCAGGAAAGGCGGCCCACCATTGACGGGCGGAGCGGATGATCGCAAACTGGCTTCACGATGTCCTGAAACTGATTTTTAGTCTTCCCGGCATATTGTCCACTCATGCCCACCATGAAGCCTGACACCAATGGGCACGGAAAATTCTGCCCAATGTCCTATAAGCAAAAGAATACAAATGTGTAAAGGTTGGAAACTATAGTGTGAAAGATTATGTGGCTGGAAGCACTAGAAAGACAAAGTGAGCAACTAAATATTTTGAACAGCTTACCTTAGCATTGAACATGCCCAGGTACTGCCCAATAAGATTGTATTGAGGGTAATTAAGTGTTTTAAGTCAAAGTTTCATACAATGCAAGTAATCTACTGAGTAACTTTGATACAAAGGCCAAGGCCCCTCAGATAGGGTCTGACTGAGGATTAAAAAGATAGGATTTTAGGTAAATAAAGATATTGTGATGTTAAATACAAGCTTTAAAAACTTCTAGATTGTAGGAGGAAAGAGAAGACTGACAAATGAATTACAACAGAGTTTCACAATTCTGGGAAAGAAGGAATTAAAGTTTTTTTATTCTTTCGTGAGATGTGGGCGCCCTGGCCAGGCCAGCATTTGTTGTCCTTCCCTTGAGAAGGAGGTGGTGAGCTGCCATCTTGACTCCCTGCAGTCCATGCGGTGCTAGGTTAGGAACAGAATTCCAGGATTTTGACCCAGTGACAGTGAAGGAACAACGATAAAGTTCCCAGTTGGGATGCTGTGTGACCTGGAAGGGAACTTACAGATGGTGGCATTCCCATGCTTCTGCTGCTCTTGTCCTTCTAGGTGGTACGGGTCATGGGTTTGGAAGGTGCTGTTGAAAGAGACTTGGTGAGTTACTTCAGTGCTTCTTGTATATGGTACACACTGCTGCCAATGTGCACCGGTGGTGGAGGGAGTGAATGATTAAGTTGGAGGATGGGTGTCAGACAAGCAGGCTTTTCCTGGATTGTGTCGAGGTTCTTGAGCATTGTGGGAGCTGCACTCACCCAGGAAAGTGTGAAATATTCCATCACACTTCCGACTTGTGCCTTGTAGATGGTTGCCAGGCTTTGGGGAGTCAAGGGGTGACTTACTCTCCTCAGGATTCCTAGCCTCTGACCTGCTCTTGTAGCTACAGCATTAATATAGTTGGTCCAGCTCAGTTAATGATCAATGGTAACACCCACCCCTGGATGTTGACAGTAGGGGACTCAGCGATGGTAACACTGTTGAATGTCAAATGGCGATGGTTAGTTTCTCTCTTGTTGGAGATGGTCATTGTCTAGCATTTATAGGGCACGAATGTTACTTGCCACTTATCAAGCCTGAATGCTTCCCAGGCTTGCACAAATGCTTTAACATCTGAGAAGTTGCAAATGGTACTGCACATTGTGCAATCATCAGCGATAGTCCCCACTTCTGATCCCCACTTCTGACCTTATGATGGACGGAATGTCATTGATGAAGCAGATGAAGATGGTTGGGCCCAGGACACTACTAGAACACATCCTGGGACTGAGATGATTGACCTCCAACAAACACAGCCATCTTCCTTTGTGCTCAGTCTGACTCCAAGCAGTGGGGAGTTTTCCTCCTGATTTCCATTGACTTCAATTTTGCAGGGCTCCTGGATGCCACACTTGGTCAAATTCTGCCTTGATGTCAAGAGCAGCCACTCTTGCCTCACCCCTGGAATTCAATTCTTTTGTCCATGTTTACACCAAGGCTGTAAAGAGTTCAGGAGCCCGTAACCCTGGCGGAACCCAAACTGAGCATCAGTGAGCAGGTTATTGCTGTGTAAGTGCTGCTTGATAGCACGGTCAACAGCATCTTCCATCACTTTGCCTATGATCAAGAATAGACTGATGGGGTGGTAGTTGGCCAGATTGGATTTGTCCTGCTGTTTGTGGACAGGTCATATCTGAACAGTGTTCCACATTGTCGGGTAGATACCAATGTTGTACCTTTACTGGACCAGCTTGGCTAGGTGAGCGGCTAGTTTTGGGGCACAAGTCTTCAGTACTATTGCCGGGATGTTGTCAGGGCTCGTAGCCTTTGCAGTATACAGTGCCATCAGTTGTTTCTTGGTATCACATGGAGTGAATCAAATTGGCTGACTGGGGCTGGGGATCTCAGGAAGAGATTGAAATGGGTCATCCACTTTGCGCTTCTGGCTGAAAATAGTTGCAAATGCTTCAGCTTTGTCTTTTGCATTGATGTGCTGGCCCTTCTATCATTGCGGATGGGGATATTTGTGGAGTCTCTTCCTTTAGTTTGTTGTTTAATTATCCACCACTGTTCACGACTGGATGTGACAGGACTGCAAAGTTTGCATTCTATCCATTGGTTGTGGAATCGCTTAGCTCTGTCTATCGCATGCTGCTTATACTGTTTGGCACGCAAGTAGTCCTGTGCTGTAGCTTCACCAGGTTGACATCTCATGTTTAGGTATACTTGGTGCTGCTCCTGCATGTTCTCCTGCACCCTTCATTGAAGCAGGGTTGATCCTATGGCTTGATGTTAATGGTAGAGTGAGGGATATGCCAGGCCATGAGGTTACAGATTGTGGTTGAGTACAATTCTGCTGCTGCTAATGGCCCACAGTGCCTCATGGATGCCCAGTTTTGAGCAGCAAGATCTGTTCTGAATCTATCCCTTTGGAATGATGGTAGTGCCACATAACACAATGGAGGGTATGCTCAGTGTCTCCACAAGGACCGTGCGGTGTTCACTCCTATCAAAATGTCATGGATGGATGAATCTGTGATAGGTGCATTGGAGAGGATGAGGCCTAGTAGGTTGTTCCCTCACCACCTGCCGCAGACCAAGACCAGCAGCTATGTCCTTAAGGACTTGGACTATTTGGTCCATAGTACTGCTACCAAGTTCAGGAGTACCCACTCAGAGTGCATTCTGTGCCCTTGCCACCCTTAGTGCTTCCCGCAAAGGGTGTTCAACATGGAGGAGTACCGATTCATCAGCTGGGGGAGGGTGATGGGTGGTAATCAGATATCCTTGTCCATGTTTGACCTGATGCCATAAGACTTCATGGGGTCCAGAGACAATGTTGAGGACTCCTAGGCCAATTCCCTCCCAACTGTATACCATTGTGTCCACCTCTGGTTGCTCTGTCCTGTCCTGTCGGTGGGACAGGACATACCCAGGAATGGTGATGATGGTGTCTGGGACATAGGTTGTAACATTTGATTCTGTGAGTATGACCAGGATAGGCTGTTGCTTGACTAATCTGTGGGACAGCTCTCCCAATTTTGGCACGGGAACTCCAGGTGTTAATAAGGAGGGCTTTGCAGGTTGAATAGGGCTGGGTGTGCTGTTGTTGTTTCTGATGCCTAAGTTAATGCCAGTTGGTCCATTTGGTTTTATTCCTTTTTGACTTTACTGTGGTGGTTTGGTACAACTGAATGGGTTGTGAGGCCTTTCAAGAGGGCAGATAGGAGTCGACTACATTGCTGTGAGTCTGGAGTCACATGTAGGCCAGACCAGGTAAGGATGACAGATTTCCTTCCTAAAGGACATTAGTGAACCAGATGGGTTCTAATGACAACTGATGATAGTTTCATGGTACCATTACTGTGACTAGCTTTCAATTCCAGATTTTTATGAATTGAATTTATTTATAAAGTAGATAGTAGTGCATTGATACCATGAAACGACATTGACTTGATAGAAACCATGACTGCAGGCAGGGATGAGAAATTATCATACTGATAGACAAGAGAAAGCTTTGAGAAGATGTGATGGATTGGCATTATTGTGAAGGGATGATGTAACCGCTACCCAAAGAGTGGAAAAACCAGCTGAAGAAGAGACAGCAAAAGAAATTTGGATAGAAATTATTAATATTACAGTGACAGAATAAAAAACAGCTAATCAGTGCCAGTGCAAGATGAGCTATCCAGGCAGTGATGGCATATAGGAGACTACAGGGAATCATCACGTGATAGTCCAGTGGGAATTCAGAATCCCTCAGGCAAAACTGCGAAGATCCAGTGAGGGATGAGAGGAATACAACTATTTTTGTTGTAAAAATAAATAAATAATTTTATTATTTATAATTTATAAGAGGAAATAAATTATAAACACATAAATTATGGTGACAAGCCAGATGTTAATTTTAATATAACAGTGAATCCAATGTCACTAATGACCTGCAAATGAGTGAATAGTGGTAGTAAGAGGTATGGAGAAGAATTAAGTGAAGAGGGCATAGAAAATAAAATGGTAGGACTGAAAAAAAATTATGGATTACTTTAAGGAATGTGGAAAAACACTAGGGCCAACATCTGCTTTTAGTGCAGTCCTGTTGTAAATCCAAAGAGTTGGGACCCAGACAAGGTCAGTGCTAAGGTCGCCAGTGGGATGATCTTGATAACTTGTGCCAAGGTCAAAGGACCATGGACCTTTAGTGCAATTATGTCCCTGTGAGGAAAAAGCAGATAAATTGCAAAATCTAGACATTGTTATCTATTTGACCAGATGAAAAAAATACAATCAGAGAAAATTATTATTTTGAAAACTATACAGAACAAAAATGAATCATGAATGGGAGTCATACAACAGCCAGTTAAAGACATCTAAAATGTAAAAGAGGAAAGGGATAAGAAGACACTAGAAAGGTAAACTGCTAACAAGAAGAGTCAAAATAGATTCTCTGTCCTTGTATAATCTATATGCTAATCTTTACAGTATCAGCAACTCCAGGGATTTCCAATCTTCCTGAGATGACCAATATCAGCTCATTTAAGATGCTGAGACAAACACTAACATTCTTGCACTGAAAAAATTAAGTACCAGTAGTGGCTTCATTGCTGCAAGATTAACTCTATGTAATCAAACTCAGCACTTGAACAATAAGGCAACAAAAAGAGCTTGCACTGATTTTTGAAGGTAGGTCATGTCTTATGTTGAGTTACATCATGTCTACTGCTCAAAGACAGGCTATCTGGCCCAACTAGCCTATGCCAGTGTCCATTGCTGCACACAAGCTTTCTCCTACCCCTGTTCATCTATTTACCTATTTTAATTGTTTTTATATCTTTTTGATCTCTTTCTCTAATGTCATGTTCACCTTGTTAGTCTATCTGGGAAACACTGAGGCAAAGTAACTATTCAATATATCTGCCATATTTTTTTATTTTTCATTCATGGGGTGTGGGTGTCACTGGCAGGGCCAGAATTTATTGTTCATACCTAATTGCACTTGAGAAGGTGACAGTGAGCTGCCTCCTTGAACCACAGCAGGCCATGGCATTCCACTGTCATTACCTGTGTGCTTGTGCATCCCTCAGTGGTCCTAATAGAATTATTTGAGGTCAATAATAGTGGATAGGGGAGAGTCTATAGATGTTTTCGACATGGACTTCCAGAAGGGACTTGATAAGAATCCACATAATAGATCATTAGCAAACATGAGAGTGCACAGTAGGAGGTACTTGCTGACATGGCTTGGTTAGGAGGTCAAAAATTGGGTTAAAGGGCTCATTCCATGTATATTAAAAATCTGTCTGATAGCATGTCTGGCCATTAATAGAGTGTACTAGAATTTGCTGTTTGTAAGCCATCTCCCACACGTCCCCACTAGGCTTTGCAAGTGGTAGAAAACAAAAAACAGGAAACCATTTTAAAGCTTGAAAGTTACCATTTATTGTATGAAATCATGAACACGATGTGAAGTGTGAACTTTTAAAGTTTTGTGAGGTAATTTTTAATAAAGAAAAACATGTAACGGGTATTTATTAAAGCAGCTGTATGTTTATTTCTTGCTCCAGACACAGACTTCCATAAGCTCTCATCACTGTCTAAAAATTCTCCTCTGGTTTGGCTTTATTCTCAATGTGCAGGCCTAGGTTGAGATGTTGACAACCCCTATAATCCCAGCCCTACAACATTCCACTGGAGAAAAGAAATATACAGCCACACTGGACTGGGTCAGCTGAGATAGAGGAGTAAACACAAAGGCACACAGAGAGAAAGAAAGAGAGAAACAATTGACGGAGAGCCAGGTAGAATGGAATCCGAAGTTAGGGAAGAAAGGGATACAGGAGGTAATGAGAGGGAAAACAAATAATGAAATGAAGAATCACCACAGTGAAGAGAAATACAAATTCAGAAGCAAAGCAGAAGGAAGAGAGAGAGAAAGAGAGCATGAAAATCATAGGGAGAGCGCAGGAGAGTTGACTGAAGTTTGCATTAAATGTTAAGGCAACTTTGAACGGAAACTAAAAGGATAAGAAATAAAAATGCTGGAAAATCTCAGCAGGTCTGGCAGCATCAGTGGAGAGGGAAACAGAGTTGCCCATTTCGAGTCCGTATGACTCTTTTTCAGAGCTAAAGAGGAGTAGAAATGTGATGGGTTTTATAGGGCTTAAGAGGGGATGGAGCAAAATGGAGGGTCAGGGAGAGGTGGGAGCTCTGGAGAGATTGACAAAGATGTCATGGACACATACAGGGTGTTAGTGATAGTGTTAAAGAACAAAGAAGGTGCTGGGGGTAGCATGAAGGTAAGAGCAGAATGTGCTAATAGCAGAACAAGGGTCAGTGCTCTGTGAAAGCACTACATAGAAACAAGTGACAGATGGCCCTCTGGAGAGGGGGAGCGGTGGTGGGGGGTTGTTTCAGATTTCCAGCATCCATAATATTTTTCTTTGATCTAAAAGGATACAAGTTTAGTTTCAAATTGGCTGCAGTATCAAGCTTTATAAGGTGGTCAAAATATGTTGCTGAATTCTTTTGTAAAAGGGCTGTGTTCAGGAAAAACCTTTTAATGTCCAGCCTGCCAGAGAAATGTTAAAATTAGAACAAATGGCCCCAAAATTTAAAGGACAGAATTTCCCTTTTAAATCTGCTGCCTGCTCTTGGTTTTAAACCTCACTTAATGCAAATCCATTCCAGAAACAGCTTAAATCACACCCACTGACATCTGGTAGGACATTACAGAAACTAGGGTGCAAAGCTACCCAGTAGTTTGAGAGCATTACAAGAGCGGAGAGATTTGATGGGCAGGTTAATTAGTTGTTGAGTAGCTGAGCGAGTCTTTTCTCTGACAATTAGACCAATGATATCACAAGATCAACAAAGGTGAGTACAGCTCCTCCTTTCTCTATCTTTGCACTGCACCTGATCAATCCCTCGTCTGCCTTCAAAGCAATAATAATAGCAATTCAGAAACCACTCCTGCATCATGTTCTTCACTACTAATCATAAGAGCTCACCTTCCATCACATTGCTAACAAGCTCTTTGCTACCTTTACTGCTTCCATTAATGGCCTGCTCCTCATGTGCTGTCAATTGCAGAATCTGCAACTCCTGCATGGCTCTTTTCTTATGATTCTATAACACACACTCAAGGCATTTAATTCCCAGTCAACACCTCCCTGTTCTCCTAGCACAGAGGTCTGCAACCAGCAGCTCCAGAGCAGCATGTGGCTCTTTAGCGCCTCGGTTGCGGCTCCTAACCTTTTCCAGCTCGATCACATTATCATGAAAAAAGCCTAAAAAAATTAAGTCAAGAAAACTAAGAGCTGTGTTTTTACTGTAGGCATAAAGGCTAATCATTATGCTGCACTATATGGTATCAAGTAATTAGTTTAACAAAAAACATCATTGCGCTCTAAATAAACCTGTTTGAGTGGTATAGCTACACCATGCTTATAGATTATAGCTGCAATTTTCTGCCCCTGTTGGCAGCAGGCATGTTTGGTGGCGTGAGCGGACAATATGGCGAGAAGGCCAAATTCAGTTTTATGCCGTTTTGAAGCCAGTTTGCAACCGTCCACTGTGCCCGTCAATAGCCGGCCGCATTTCCCGCTGTCCAACGTTGGGAATTAAATTTTAATGCATTTGCATCCCATTACTGTGCCTGCATGCCAGAATCATCCCCCCACGTCAACATTACCTCCCACGTCGGCATGACTCCAGAATGGCGTGATTTACAACTGCTTTTAAAAGGCGTGCACCTGGGGAGCTGAACTTCAAGGGGAACTCGGAGGTGAGTGCACACAACCTTGCACAGCGCTCACAAGGATCGCCTGTAGGACATCAAGGAAGAGGTGCTGCGCATTCGGGGGTGGGGTAGTGGCACCGGCAAGTCACTTTTTCGTGGCTGGCTTTCAGTGTGGTGCTGGGGCAAGGGCTCCGGTGGGGTGTAAGGCAGCACAGACTGAAGGAAGTACATAAGCATATACTAGGGTAGGTCGGGTAGGGGGGAGGTGAGGGAAGCAGCCACACACTTTGAAAAGATTGTCAAAAGCGAGCATTCTTCTTCAGCTGAGACCGTTCAGCAGCAGCTCCATTGATATGCTTGGGGTCAGGCCTCTGAAACATTTTTGCCCACTCAAGCAACGCAAAAGCATGAATGTGTCACCAAATGCTCCAAAACGTTTCAACTCTCAGGCACAGACTGCAAATTAATGTGCGTTTTAGGGGGTTGCAGGACAATTGGATGACTTGGCAAGCTGTAGAATCCCCTTGCGATAGCTGCCGTGGAGCAGTCACTGGTGGAGATGCTCAGAGTCTCTTGCAATGTTTTTATGAAGGTTTGGACCTGTATCAAGCTAACAGCACAGCCTTGCAGTGTGGGTTAGGAGAATGCCCGTGCCTGAGCTGAGAGTGCAGCATGCAGTCCAGCGGCCAAAGCTGCTGCCAATTGATCAAGTGGAGTCGGGTGGAGGTGGGTTGGGTTTCAGACAACCATGAAGCAAACTACACACTGGCCATCGAAGTGAGTGGCTTGTGAGTGGATGAGTTGAGATCGATGAGATGGTTGACTTCCCTGGCAGCATGGATGAGATCATGCATCCTTTCTCTGCACTGGATGGCCGACGACTTGTGTCCGCCTCCCAAGCCAGAGTGATGAGACTGATGGGCCTCCTGCTGCCATGGTGGGAGTAGAGGACATCACAGCAGGAATCCATGGTGTCCTAACGGCGTTCCAGGGATGTGTCATTGAATTGGGGGACTGCACTGTTCTTGGCCTTTGGGGCCATGTCTTCACTGGAACAGTCCTGGGCTTCAAGCATTGAGAACTATGTGCGCGGCTACAGTTTAAATATGGCGCACGGTGTGAGGAAGCGGCGAGGTAATGGCATGACGGGGAAATCGGAGGCTGCCCACCAGCGAGACAACGTGTTTCCCATGACTGCATAATTTGTGATCCAGGAAGGGGATGATACAGTGCAAAGATCTGCCATTGCAGAGGATAAAATATCGTTTATCACGCCCGCTACCGTGCTTAGTGCAAATCTGGGATGATTCCGCCCTTTGCCTTTGAATTGAGGAATAGGTTTTATGGTAGGACCATTATTGTTTCTTATGTAGTCGAGACAATAAATTATTCCGAGTGTGTTTTTAGAAGCTTTTTTATCACGAGCATAAATAGCCAAAAAAATTGACATAATTTTAAACAACTTAAAGTTTGTTTTGAAGATGACTCTACTGACAGAATTATAGTAAAAAGTCAAAAACTGTGATATTTCAGAGTTTGGTTTATTTTAATTTTCATTTTTTTATTGGTACATAAATTTAATACTTGTTTTATTTAATATATATGAAAATTTTACTTTCTACCAGAGACACTTGGCAATTTCTGGCTAGTGTTTGGTTTAGAAATGCTGAATTTTTACCTTGTGCTCCCAACAGTTTTATTTGAGGCAATTTTTTTTTAACAAAGCTCTTCAAGGTAAAAAAAAGCTGCTGATCCCTGTCTACTGTAGTAATTATGGATTTGTTTAGTGTGTAATAGACCTTTAAGAATAATACTTGTTAGGGAAGATCACATGATCTGTAGTAACCAATAGGAGAATAGCGTGGGCTGCCTCAGCAGTCAGTGTGGAGATAGAGTTGGAGTTGAAAGCATTCGTGTAGTTGCTGCCGAGTATATTGTAAATAAACTTAATGTTTCCACCCAAGAAGTGTCTGCAGATCAACTCTATCATCAACAGTAGCATCTCGGCCATCCTTACAACACCTACCATCCTCCTTCTCTCTCTCGGCTTATGCATGTGTCCACTTGCCTTCGCAGTAATCACTCAACTTTCTCCTCCCTCCTCCTGCAGGAGGAGACAGCGCAGCTCAGGAGAGAAAGAAATAAGGTGGGTTGGGGCAGCCCCCACCATGGCCCTCACGAAAGTGGAAATCAATGAGACAGCAAGAGCAACAGCATTAGAGATGGAGAGGCAGGTGGCTTCTCTGAGCAGCATTGCAGCTTATCACTTGTACCCCATCATGTGCCACATGCAATTGCATATTCAGTTAACTTCAAAATTTCAACCAATATTGTCCAACCTTCAATGTACTATTGTTCAGCCTCTCCTTTTTATACATATCTTGTCCTTTATCTCTCGGGCCTTCTCAGCAACCAGAATCTCCTGCAAAAGGCAACTCAAACAAAGATATTGCACAAGGAAGCAGTGTCACACAAACACAGAGATTGGAACCCAGGTGAGTTGGATAAAGAATTAAAGGGGCTGTGCCTGATAAAACACACAGCATGATTGAGCCAGAGCCAGTAGCAGTGTTATAGACAGTTGTAAATGATTGTTGGAGGGCAATGTCCTCTCCCAGTCCTGCTGAGTGGGACAGAGATATTGGGCCTGATTTGAACTATGTTAGTGAAAGTGTTTTGAGCGAGTTAAAATCTTGTCCACTGACTTCCAAGGCCTAGCCGTGAAGAGGAAAATGCTGACAACACACCAGCAACTCGAGGAGCTACTGGAAGGCCTGCCAAAGGTTTGGCCAGCACCTCTGAAAGTATGGAAGAGCCCACTTCCAGTATGCGTGGAGCTCTCTTGCATCACATTTCTACTTTGCAATTTACCTTAGAGTGTGTGGCCACTGCAGACAGAGCCTCACCACAGACATCTGGAACATAGGAACAGGAGTAGGCCATTCAGCCTGTCGAGCCTGCTCCACCATTCAATTAGATCATGGCTGATCATTTGCTTCAACGCTATTTTCCCACACTATCCCCATATTCCTTGATGTCATTAGTCCCCAGAAATCTATCGATTTCTGTTTTGAACATGCTCAATGACTGATCTTCCACAGCCCTCTGGGACAGAGAATTCCAAAGATTCACCACCCTCTAGCTGAAGAAATTCCTCCTCGTCTCAGTCTTAAATGGCCTACCCCTTATCCTGAGATTATGTCCCCTGGTTTTAGATTCACCAGCCAGGGGAAACTACATTCAGCCTGTCACGCCCTGTAAGAATTTTGTAAGTTTCAATGAGATCACCCCTCATTCTTTGAAACTCTAGGGAATACTGACCCTGTCTCCTCAATTGCTCCTCATAAGACAACCCCACATCCCAGGGATTAATCTGGTGAACCTCCGTTGCACTCCCTTTATGGCAAGTATATCCCTCCTTAGATAAGGAGACCAAAACTGTACACAAAATTCCAGATGCGGTCTCACCAAGGCTCTATGCAACTGCAGCAAGACATCTTTACTCCTGTGCTCAAATCCCCTTGCAACGAAGGCCAACATACCATTTGCCCTCCTAATTGTTTGCTACACCTGCATGCTAACTTATAGTGACTCAGGAACAAGGACACACAGGTCGCTTTGGATGTCCACACTTCCTAACCTCTCACTATTTAAGAAATATTCTGCTTTTCTGTTTTTTACTACCAAAGTGAATAACTTCACACTTATTCACATTATATTTCAATGTTCTAGCTCAGCTTTTGAAGTTTCAATGAAAGTTTTCAATGAAAGCCATCCAGACTTTGGGGCTCCAAAGTCAGCTCCACCATGGAGAGATTGCGACATCAGATGGACAGACTGATGGACCACATGGACAGAGACTTAAGGCATTAGACAGCTCTCCCTCTGATTAGAATGATGAGTCGCACCCTCACAAGAGTTCACGATGGCAGTACAGGTCATTGAGCAGAAAGTTAACTGAGTTTGGAGTGTATCGGCTTAAGTGCATGTAAGCATATAAGTATGGTTGATGGGTTGCAGACAATTTTCCACCTGGGGCTATAAGAACATAGGAAATTGGAGCAGGGGTAGGCCATATGGCTAAAAATCTTAAATCTTAAAATCTCAACGTCTGAGCATTCACAGCCCTCTAGGGTAGAGAATTCCAAAGATTCACAACCCTCTGAATGATGAAATACCTCCTTATCTCACTCCTAAATGGCTGACCCCTTATTCTGAGACTATGACCCCCTAGTTTTAAACTCTGCAGCATGGGAAACAAGGAGGAGTCAAAAGAGAAGGTCAAGAGGTAACCCTTGGTGGCATCAGCTGTGTCTACATTAGTAGTCACTGCCCCTCTTGTCCACTTATTATCACTTTTTGTTGCCAAGTCAAGGAAAGCAGCTAATCAGTTATAAGTTCTATGTTTTTGATGATGGTCTAATAGAATTTAATTTAAAATACAGAAATCATGGATAATTTGGTTGAAGGTAATTTATTTTAGTAAACCTCTGATCAATGTATTGAAAAATATGTATATCAATTTGCAAGCATTAAGCATGGTTAGTGAACAAATTTATTTCTCACAGATTTGTTTTTAGTAATATTGTGTTTTAATGGTTTGCTCTTGATAAATAACCAATCAGGATGACACCGGGTTGTTATTAGGTAATAACAATTGACCTAATTGTAATGATCCATTTACAGGATTAAAGTCTCATGCTGCACACTTTGGATAATAAACTGAGCTTGTGTTTTAAAAGGCAATTCATAAACGTATTTGTCATTAAGTGAAATGTAAAACATAAAAGCTTGACAAAAATAAGATGCACAGAACAAGAAAAGTTTGTAATTAACCATCTGTCCTTCAAAACAGTTTTGCCAGCTGAAAAAATGTTTTTTTTAATGTTTGAAGAACAAAATCCTGCTTTACTCTCACACTTTTCTAAAAATTCAAATGAACATTCCACTTTGCCTGCATTCTTTCGTTAGTGAATTGAACACAAATAAATGACTGCCATTGCAGAAAAATTAAAATGCTATTTTGGAACCTTTTAACCCTTTAATTCCTTTGAAACCAGGTTTGCAGATAAACATAATTGTGTTCAGAAATGCAATTCATAATGCGACAAAATAGATTAATGCAAATGTGTGCATTGGACATGGCTGGCACTGGCAATGCCATATTCATCACTAATCTCTAGTTATTGAAAAAGGTAGGAATGGGCTACCATCTTGAACTGCTGCACGGACTCCAAATACAGCAGGAACAGTCAATATTTGATCGTCAATCTAGGTGTAATGAGTTGTCAAAATGGCAAAGAGACAAATAAACTGAGGGATCAGTAAGATCAGTTGTTCGTCCTTTGAGGCGAAGATGGCCATGTCCATCATCTGGGACGTTTGTATAGTTCTGGTGGGAACCTTTGAGAGTGAAAGCAATGGCAAACCACCAATGAGAAAAGCTGCCAAGAAAAACAGCTCAGAATGAAGCGTCAGCAGACAATGGGCCAAGGATTTGCCTCCGGTCAGAGCACACATGACAATTCCCCGGGTTTTGATGGACATCATCCGAGGGTCTTAAGAGAAGTGGCTAGTAAAGATAGCTGATGCATTGGTTATAATTTTCCAAAATTCCCTGGATTCAGGGAAGAGACTGTAGTAAAGTAGGGAAATATATACGTACATTCCCAAGGGGGGGAGAAATAATAAAAGCCAGAGCTCCCTCGATGACAAAAGAGATAAAGAGTAAGGTGAAGCAGAAAAAAGGTGCATATGACAGATATAAAGCTTACAAGTGAGAACCAGGCTGAATATAGAAAGTTCAGACATACGAACCTATGAGTTCGGAGCAGGAATAGGTCACTTGGCCCTTCGAGCCTGCTCCACCATTTAATAAGATCATGGCTGATAAGACTGTAACCTCCTGCCTACCAATGATAACCTTTCACCCTCTTGTTTATGAAGAATTTGTCTACCTCTGCCTTGAAAACATTCAAAGACATTGCTTTCACTGCCTATTGAGGGAGTTCCAAAGACTCACTACCCTCTGAGAGAAAAGATTTCTTCATATCTCTGTCTTAAATGGATGACCTCTTATTTTTGACAAGTGACCCCTTATTCTAGATTATCCCACAAGAGGAAACATCCTTTCTACATGTCAAGACCCCTCAGGTTCTTATATGTTTCAATCAAGTTGCCTCTTACACTCCTAAACTCCAGCAGATACAAGCCTAGCCCGTCAAATCTTTCTTCAAAAAATAACCCACCCATTCCTGGTATTAGTTTAGTAAACTTTCCCTGAACTGCTTCTAATGCATTTATATCCTTCCTTAAATAAGGAGACCAATACAGTGCAGAGTACTCCAGATGTGGTCTCACCAGAGTCCTGTACAACTGAAGCATAATCTCACTACTTTTATATTCAATTCCTCGCAATAAACAATAACATTCTATTAGCTTTCCTAATTACTTGTTGTACCTGCATACTAGCTTTTTGCGATTCATGCACTAGGACACCCAGACCCCTCCATATCTCAGAGCTCTGCAGTCTCCCACTATTCAGATAATATGCTTCTTTTTTATTCTTCCTGCCAAAATGGACAATTTCACATTTGCCCACATTATGCTCCATTTGCCAGACGTTTGCCCACTCACTTAACCTACCTATGTCACTTTGTAGCCTCCTTATGTCCTCTTCACAACTTACTCTCTTACCTATCTTCGTATCATCAGCAAATTTAGCAAATATACCATCTGTCCCTTCATCCAAGTCATTTATATAAATTGTAAAAAGTTGAGGCCCCAGCACTGATCCCTGTGGCACACCACTCGTTACATCCTGCTAACTAGCAAAAGACCCATTTATGGCTACCCTCTGTTTCTTGCTAACTAGCCAATCTTCTATCCATACCAATACGTTACCACCTACACCATTAGCTTTTATTTTCTGCAATACCCTTTGATATGGCACCTTATAAAATGCCTTCTGGAAATCTAAGTACATCCACCTTTATCCACAGCACGTGTGACTCCTTCAAAGAACTCCAATAAATTGGTTAAACATGATTTTATTTTCACAAAACCATGTTGACTCTGCCTGATTACCTTGAATTTTTTAAGTACTATAACATATAGCTATAATAGCTTCTAACATTTATCCAATGACAAATGTTGAGCTAATTGGCCTATGGCTTCCTGCTTCTGTTTCCCTCCTTTTTTGAATAAAGAGTTACATTTGCTAGTTTCCAATCTAATGGCACCTTCCCCAAATCCAGGGGATTTTGGAAAATTATAACCAATTATAACCAATGTATCAGCTGTCTCACTAGCCACCTCTTTTAAGACCCTAGGATGATGACCATCAAGATCCAGGAAATTATCAGCCCGCAGCTCCAACAATTTGCTAAGTACCACTTCCCTGGTGATCATAATTTTCCTGAGTTCCTCCCTCCCTTCCAACTCCTAACTTGCAGCTATTTCTGGGATGTTACTTGTATCCCCTATAGTGAAGACCGGTGCAAAATACCTGTTCAATTCATCTGCCATCTCTTTGTTTTCCATTATTAATTCCCCAGACTCACTTTCTATAGGACCAACATTCACTCTGTTAATTCTTTTCTCATTGAAGTATCTTTAGAAACTCTTACTATTCGAATTTATATTTCTCGCTAGCTTTCTCTTGTGCTCTAATTTTTCCCTCCTTAGCAATCTTTTTGTCATTCTTTGCTGTTCTTTATATTCTGCCTAATCTTATGACCTGCCACCAGTCTTGCCACAATTATATGCTTTTTTTTTTAAGTTTGATACTGGGCAGAACAGTCCCAGATTTGCACTAAGTGCGGTAGCGGGCAGGTAAAATGACGTTTTACCTGCCGACCGCAATGGTGGCTTTTCATGCCATATCTTCCCAAAACCAACGCATTAATTATGCATTCCCAGGAAACATGGTGGGCAGGCTCTCATTCACCCACCACGCCATCACCTCGCCACTTCATCACGCTGGGTGCCATGGTTAAAGTGCAGCTGCGCACACACGTCTCACTGCTTCCAGCCCACGACTGTTACAAAGAAGACATTGCATGAAAGGCAAAAAGACTGCAGCACCCAAGTTCAATTACGCATCCCTCGAGTGCCTTTTGGATGCATTGGAAGCTCACTGTGATGTCCTCTAACCCAGCTCTGACCGCAGAATGGGCAGCAATGTCACCAATCCGCCTTAGGAGGCGGCGCCAGCGGTGATCAGTACCAATGCCCTACAAAAGAGGACAGCCAGTGCTGCAAGAGGATGAATGATCTCTTCCATTCTGCCAGGGTAAGTGACTCTACTCAGCACTCTCAACTCACACTCACAAACCCATCACACATCCACAGGGCCCTCACTCATTATCACTTCAAGGGACATCACCATTCACTCTCTCACAAACACCTTCATTGTCCTCATCCTGCCCATGGGACCACTCACCACCCACACATGTCAGGAATACTTATCATCGGGCCTGGGAGGTGTTCTGTTTACACTATCTCCATCTCTATTCATGCAGGACAAGCTGGCACACAACGAGAGGGAGAGGTAGCAGACTGATGGAATACCTGGAATTAAGGTCCTCACGGACTTTGAAAATAGAGTCGTCCAGCTGGCCGGCAAGAATATCGACCATTCCTGTGCTGACAGTGAAGTCGGCGGTGCTCTACCAAGTGAGGATCCAGCAGTGCAACATCCATCAGAGAACCATGCTGTGAGTGATGTGTCCTGTTTCACAGGCCACTTTAAGGTGGGGCTGGCCCCCATCTCTTCAGTATCTGTGACCAGTGATGCTGCACTCCTGAAGGGATCAGGTGTTGAAGGAAGACCAAGGATCAGATGCTTTTAAAGTTTCATGGCTCCATCTCTATGTTATGACCCTGATCATATAGCGCAAGCGAGATGTGTTATGACTGATGCAGTTGGTAAAGCGGAGTTATTTAAAAATCTCAAAGAGAAACTTTAAACAACTGTCATAACCTATCATTTTAAGTGCTATGTTTGAGATGTGACTCTAAATTCAGGAATCAGACCACCAGTTTTCGAGGTTTTACGTTAAAATAAATGAAACATTTTATTAATTTACACAGGTTAAAATAGATATACACATGGCTACAAATTACTACCATTATAACTTATAACAAATTCCCAAACTAATCTCCATTAAGGCAACAGCAACCCATAGACTTAACCAGACACCAGACAAAGCATTTTCATCTTACGAATTCAAAATGAGGTTCTTTTCACTTTGGTTCCTTTGGAGACAGTTGGAGGCTTACAGCTGCCTTTAGATCTCACATTGCCTCTACCCTGCACACACAACACTGCCGATGTTATACCTACCACTGTCCATTGAATGTAAATTCTCACTGTATCACCAACCTCTGAACTAAGCCTCTCTAACAATAAAACCCGTCATAATACCATTTTTATTAGTAATATAAACACATTGCTGGTATCTGCTAGACAGATGTCAGTTTTCACCCCACTTCTTGAATGCTTTATTCAAAAAATACAAATGCAAACTATCTCTCTTACATATAAAAACTAGTACACATCAAAGCACCCAGACTAGCTGGCTTTAATCCAATGAAAACGTACCCACAAGCTAAACCTCTATTTTAAAAGAAAAATATTTTCCAATAATATATACACACATTAATAGCTTCATGACAGCTGCCCTCGGCCAGACAGGAGTCAGACATTCTCAGGGGCTATGTGAAGATCTATGGAGTGTCCTCACTGCATGTTGTCATCATCCTCCTGCAATTGACAGACTATTAGGGCCTCCACTGCATCTTCATGACAGGAGCCTTATCACAGAGGATATGTGCACTGCCATAAGCTAGGCTGGTGTCAAAATATCATAGAAGCAATGTGAGGATCTCATGGTGTCTCCTCACTGCATGTCGTCATGATCCTTCACAAATCTAGCAGCTTTGAGGCCCTCCCGAGCGCACCTGCCTCCTCTGGCCAGCATCGTCGTCGCCTTCGAGGACCTCCTCACCCTCATCACCGTCGACCTCCTCCTCATCGGAGGAGACCTCCAGCTCCTGCACCTCCTCCTCAGCCAGCTCCTCTCCCCGTTGCAGCGCCAGGTTGTGAAGGGCGCAGCAGGCAACAATGATGCATGACACCCTCAGTGGAATATAGTGCAGGGCTCCACCAGACCAGCCCAGGCACCAGAACCTCATTTTCAGCATCCTGATGGTCTGCTCCACCAAGTTGTGAGTTGCAGCATGAGCCTCGTTATACCTTCGCTCTGCTGCAGTCTGAGGCTGCCGCATGGGTGTCATCAGCCATGTCCTCTGCAGATAGCCCTTGTCCCTGAGGAGCCATCCCTGCAGCCTCTGTTGACCCTGGAAGACACAGGGGTCTGTGACCGATTGAGAATGTAGGAGTTGTGCACAGTCCCTGGAAACCATGCACAGACCTGCAGGATGCGTTTGTGGTGGTCGCACACCAGCTGCACATTCAGCAAATGGAATCCCTTGTGGTTGACATAGTTGATCACGTGTTGTGACGGAGATCTGAGTGCCACGTGAGTGCAGTCAATGGCGCCCTGCACCTGTGGAAAACCTGAGATCTGGGCAAATCCAATCGCTCTTGCATCCTGGCTTTCCTGATCCCGGGCAAAATGCACAAAGTTATGTTCCCTCGTGAAGATGTCATCCATGGCCTCATGGATACATTTGTGGGTGGAAGCTTGTGATATCCCACAGAGGTCACCTGTGGAGCCATGAAAGGAGCCACTGGTGTAAAAATTGAGTACCGCTGTCACTTTCATGGCCACTGGCAGTGGATGTCTTCCATGTGCACATGGCGCCAAATCCTACAGTAGCTGGCAGATGTGACCGACCAGTTCCCTCGACATGCGCAGTTTTAGCAACACTGGTTCTCGGTTATCTGCAGGAATGAAAGGCGACACCTATAGACCTGGGTCTAGCTAGGCGCCGACCAGCGACGACTCGCTGTGGCTCTTCAGCAGTGTGTACGGGAGCCTCAGCTGCCCCTTCTTCCAGAGGGTGCTGTTCCTCCCTCTGCGCTGTCAGGCGCCTCAGTCGTTCTCTTCTCCATCATCTTCGCTCACTGTACGCCACGCAGCATACAGCTAGATTTTGTTATTCATTCACAGGATGTGGACTTCGCTGGCTGGGCCAGCATTTATTGCCCACCCCTCGTTGCCCTTGAGAAGGTGGTGGTGAGCTGTCTTCTTGAACCGCTGCAGTCCATGTGGTGTAGGTACACCCACAGTACTGTTAGGAAGGGACGTCCAGGATTTTGACCCAGTGAGAGTGAAGGAACAGCGATATATTTCCAAGTCAGGATGGTAAGTGTCTTGGAGGGGAACTTCCAGGTGGTGGTGTTCCCATCTATCTGTTGCCCTTGTCCTTCTAGATGGTAGTGTTCGTGGGTTTGGAAGGTGCTGTCTAAGGAGCCTTGGTGAATTCCTGCGGTGCATCTTGTCGATGGTATACACTGCTGCTACTGTGCGACGGTACTGGAGCGAGTGAATGTTTGTGGATGGGCTGCCAATCAAGCGGGCTGCTTTGTCCTGGATGGTGTAAAGCTTCTTGAGTGTTGTGGGAGATGCACTTATCCAGGCAGGTGGGGTGTATTCCATCACACTCTTAACTTATGCCTTGTACATGATGGATAGGCTTTGGAGAGTCAGGAGGTGAGTTACATGTCGCAGGATTCCTAGCCTCATTCCTGCTCTTGTAACCACAGTATTTATATGGCTAGACCAATTTAGTTTCTGGTCAATGGTAACCCCTAGGATGTTGATAGTGGGGGATTCAGTGAGTGTAATGCCATCGAACATCAAGGGGTAATGATTGGATTCTCTCTTGTTGGAGATGGTCACTGCCTGACACTTGTGTGGTGCGAATGTTATTTGCCACTTGTCAGCCCAAGCCTGGATATTATCCAAGTCTTGCTGCAGTTGGGCATGGACTGCTTCAGTATCTGAGGAGTCACAAGTAGTGCTGAACACTGTGCAATCATCAGCAAACATCCCCACTTCTGACCTGATGATGGAAGGAAGGTCATTGATGAAGCAGCTGAAGATGATTGAGCCGAGGACACTACCCTAAGGAAATCCAGCAGTGATGTCCTGGAGCTGAAATGACTGACCTCCAACAACCACAACCTTCTCCCTTTGTGCTAGGTATGACTCCAACTAGCGGTGGGGTTTTCCCCTTGATTCCCATTGACTCCAGTTTTGCTAGGGCTCCTTGATGCCACACTCGGTGAAATGCTGTCTTGATGTCAAGGGCAGTCACTCTCACCTCACCTCTGGAGTTCAGCTCTTTTGTCCATGTTTGAACCAAGGCTGTAATGAGGTCAGGAGCTGAGTAGTCCTGGCGGAACTCAAACATTGCGTCAGCGCGTAGGTTATTGCTAAGGAAGTGCCGCTTGATAGTACTGTTGATGACCACTTCCATTACTTTACTGATGATCAAGAGTAGACTGATTGGGCAGTAATTGGCCGGGTTGGATTTGTCCTGCTTTTCATGTACAGGACATACATGGGCAATCTTCCACATAGCCAGGTAGATACCATTGTTGTACCTGTACTGGAACAGCTTGACCAGGGGTGTGGCAAGTTTTGGAGCACAAGTCTCCAATACTATTGCCAGAATATAGTCAAGGCCCATAGCCTTTGCAGTATCCAGCCTTCAGCTGTTTCTTGATATCAAGTGGAGTGAATCAAATTGGTTGAAGCCTGCCATCTGTGATACTGGGGACCTCCGGAGGAAGCCGAGATAGATAATCCACTTGGCACTTCTGGCTGAAGATTGTTGTGCACTGATGTGCTGGGCTCCTCCATCATAGAGGAGGGGGATATTTGTGGAGCCTCCTCCTCCAGTGAGTTGTTTAACTGTCCACCACCATTCATTACTGGATGTGGCAGGACTGCAGAGCTTAGATCTGATCCCTTGGTTGTGGAATCGCTTAGCTCTATCAGTTGCTGCTTATGCTGTTTGGCATAAGTCCTATGTGATAGCTTCACCAGGCTGACACCTCATTTTTAGGTATGCTGCTCCTGGCATGCCCTCCTGCACTCTTCATTATACCAGGGTTGATCCCCTTGCTTGATGATAATGGTAGATTGGGGGGATATGCTGGGCCATGAAGTTACAGATTGTGTTCGAGTACAATTCTGCTGCTGCTGATGGCCCAAAGCATCTCTTGAATGCCCACTCTTGAGCTGCTAGATCTGTTCGAAACCTATCCCATTTAGCATGGTGGTAATGCCACACAACATGATGGAGGGTATCCTCAATGTGAAGGCGGGACTTCGTCTCCACAATGACTGTGCAGCTGTCACACCTACCGATACTGTAATGGACAGGTGCATCTGTGATAGGCAGTTTGGCGAGGATGAGGTCAAGTGTGTTTTTCCTTCTTGTTGGTTCCTTCACCACCTGCCGCAGACCCAGTCTAGCAGCTATGTCATTTAGGACTCGGCCAGCTCAGTCGGTGCTACGGAGCCACTCTTGGTAATGGACATTCTGTGCCCTTGCCACCCTCAGTGCTTCCTCCAAGTGGTGTTCAACATGGAGGAGCACTGATTCATCAGCTGAGGGAGGGCGGTATGTGGTAATCAGCAGGAGGTTTCCTCGCCTATGGTTGGCCTGAATTCATGGGGTCCGGAGTCAATGTTGAGGACTCCCAGAACAACTCCCTCCTGGTTATATACCACTGAGCCGCTACCTCTGCTGGGTCTGTCCTGCCGGTGGGATAGGACATACCGAGGAATGGTGATGGTGGTGTCTGGGACATTATCTGTAAGGTATGATTCCATGAGGATGACTATGTCAGGCTGTTGCTTGACTAGTCTGTGCGACAGCTCTCCCAATTTTGGCACTAGCCCCCAGATGTTAGTGAGGAGGACTTTGCAGGGTCGACAGGGCTGCGATTGCCATTGTCGTTTCTGGTGCCTTGCCTAGGATCCATGATCGTGATGTACTCCTCATGCTGGATGAAAGAGAAAGACCTGTGGATTAGCATGGGTGTTCTAAGAACCTCTCTTGGTTAAGTCTGAAGGCCCCTTAACATCACAGAGAGTGCTGGCCACCATTTGGATGGCCAGAGATTGGCTATCCGATACCCTGCCTTCCGCCGCCCCACTCCACCTGACCGATTGGCGGCAGCTTGACCCATTGGACTGCATGCTGTGCTCTCAGCTCAGGCGCAGGCATTCTCCTAGCACACACTGCACTGTTAACTTGAACCATGGGGGAGACTGGTCCAAACCGGGTTGATGACATCGCAAGGGGCTATGAACATCTCCACCACTGACTGCTCCACGGCCAGCTTTAGCAAGGAGATTGTACAACGTGCCCAGTTGTCGAACTGTTCTGCAGTCCATTAAAATGCTCATTAGTTTGCAATCTGTGCCCGAGGGGTGAAAAGGTCTGGAGCATTTTGTGGCACTTTCATGCCTCTGTGTTGCTTGAGTGGTCAGATAAGCTAGAGGCCCGACTCCATGTGGCTGCGCCTGAGCTGTCTCAGCTGCAGAGGAATGGTCACTTTATACAAGGTGTCCCTAATGTGCAGCCACTTCCCTCACCTACCAACCCCCTACCCTGCATGTGCTCGTGCGCTGCCTTCAACTTCAGGGCTGCCTTTGCCCACTCCGCCCCACCCCTACCCCCCACCAAAGTCGCCTCAACCGGAGGGCAGCCTTTGACCCCGCCCCCCCATGCGCCTCGCCCTTGAAGTCCAACAAGCATCCCTCATGAGCACTCCGCAACATTACTGTGCACTCACCTCAAATTGCAGCCCGCCAAGTGCATGCCTTTTATGTGCTGTTGTGAAACATGTCAGAGAGTAATCACGCCAACGAGGGTGGACAATCCGGTGGTGGGAGGGGGGGGTGGGGGGGATGAGTCCGGCACTCTAGCCTTATAATAATAATTTGATGATGTATTACAATGAGGTCCCAACGTTCAATGGTGGAAAACGTGGCTCACCATAAACGGGCTGAGTGGACAATCGCAAACTGGTTTCATGACATCGTGAAACCAATTTTTGGTCTTCTTGCCATACTGTCTGCTCACGCCACCGAGCACATCTGACGTCAGCGGGCACGGAAAATTCCACTGATGGTCTTTAACTTTTTTACATTAAAAAGTGAGTTCTTCCCTTGGAATTTTTCTTTCTCGTTTAAATGTATCTATTATGTGTATTCTGAAATATCCCTTTAAATGTTTGCCACTGATTTTCTGTTGACCTATCCCTTAATCTCATTTGCCAGTTCACTTTAGCTAGCTCTGCTTTCATCCCCACATAACTGCCCTTATTTAAGCTTAAACCTTAGACCCACTCTTCTCTCCCTCACACTAAATGTAAAATTCAATCATATTATGATGGCTGCTACCCAGGGGTGCCTTCACTATGAGGTTAACAATTAATCCTATTTCGTTGCACAATACCAGGTCTGGTATAGCCTGCTCTCTGGTTGACAAGAGGATATGCTGTTCTAAGAAACTATCACAAAAACATTCTATGAACTCTTCATCTAGGCTATCTTTGCACATCTGATTTTTCCAGTCTATGTGTAGATTAAAATCTCCCATGATTATTGCTCCCATTATCTCTTCCTTTATGCTCTGTCCTATCATTTGGTTACAATTAGGGTGCCTGTACAGTACTCCCACAAGTAATTCCTTGCCTTTATCATTTCTCATCTCAACCCATATCGCTTCTACATCCTGGTTTCCTGAACTTAGGTCATCCTCCTCCAATGCACTCATACCATCATTAATTAGCAGAGCCACCCCTCCACCTTTTCCTAGCTTCCTATCCTTCGGAATACTCAGGTCCCAATCTATGTCATCCTGTAGCCATGCCTCTGTAATGGATATCAGATTGGACTTAATTATTTCTATTTGAGCTATCAGTTCATTTGTTTTGTTTTGAATACTATGTGCATTCAGATACAGAGCCTTTAGTTTTGTCCTTACTATTTTTATAACCTTTAGCCTTGACTGCTGTTTTACACTTAGATTTGTACTGTCTATCCCTTCCTGTCATAGTTTGTTTATTATTTCCCATATTAATACCTTTCTCTCTTGCCTTGTCTCTACTCATTGGTTTGCCACATCTTCCCATATTTGATCCCTTGCCCCCACTATTCAGTTTAAAACCCTATCTACTTCCCTAGTTATGCGGCTCGCGAGGACACCAGCCCCAGCACAGTTCAGCTGTCCCAACGGTACAGATCCCACTTTCCCCAATGCTGGTGCCAGTGCCCCACGAACCAGAACCCACTTCTCCCACACCAGCCTTTGACCCACGCATTCATTTCTCTAATCTTATTTGCCCTATGCCAATTTGCACGTGGCTCAGGTAATAATTCAGATATTATTACCTTTGAGGTGTGCTTCTTAATTTGGTGCCTAGCTGCTCATACTGACTATATGGAGCCTCCTTCCTCATCCTTCCTATGTCATTGGTACCTACATGGACCATGACCACTAGATTCTCCCCCTACCACTGCAAGTCCCTCTCCAACCCTGAACAAATGTCCCGAACCCTAGCACCGGGAAAGCAACATAGCTGTCTGGACTCTTGCTCCTTGCTACAGGGAACATTGCCAAGCCCCCTAACTATGCTGTCCCCTACTACCTCTACATTCCTTTGTGCTCCCCCCACTTGAATTGCTTGCTGTACCACAAGCAGTGTAATGTAAGGTCACATGATCTTAATATCCAATAGCAGAGTAGTGTGGGCCAGCTCTCTATGTGTAGAGTCTTGAGTTAGTCACTGATGTGAATTTTACATTCATTTTGAGGGAGAAACGAGTGCGTCCAAGACCGGTATTTAAACTTAAATAAGGGCAGTTATAAGGGCATGAAGGCAGAGAAAGCTAACGTGAACTGGCAGATGATGTTAAGGGATAGGTCAATAGAGGTTCAGTGGCAGACATTTAAAGGCATATTTCAGAATACACAGAATATATATATTCCTATGAAAAAGAAAAATTCCAAGGGGAGGGCCCACCATCCGTGGCTAACTAAAAAAGTTAAAGGCAGTATCAAACTTAAGGACAAAGTATATAATTACGCAAAGACGGATGGCAGGTCAGAAGATTGGAAAGAATATAAAGAACAGCAAAGAATGACAAAAAGATTAATGAGGAGGGGAATATTAGAGTACGAGAGAAAGCTAGCTAGTAATATAAAGACAGATAGTAAAAGCTTCTATAGATATTTAAATAAGAAAAGAGTTAACAAAGTGAGCGTTGGTCCTACACAAAGTGCGTCATGGGAATTGATAATGGAAAATAGGGAGATGGCAGATGAATCAAACAGGTATTTTGCTTTGGTCTTCACTACAGAGGACACAAGTAACACCCCGGAAGTAGCTGTAAATCAGGAAATGGTCGGCAGGGAGAAACCTGGGAAAATTACAATCACTAGGGAAGTGGTATTGAGCAAATTGTTGGGGCTGCGGGCTGACAAATTCCCAGGTCCAGATGGACTTCACCTAATGTCATGAAAGAAGTGGCTAGTGATATATTTGATGCGTTGTTTTTAATTTTCCAAAATTCCCTGGATTCAGGGAAGGTTCCATTAGATTGGAAAATAACAAATGTAACTCCTTTATTCAAAAAAGGAGGGAAACAGAAAGAAGGAAACTATAGGCCAGTTAGCCTAACATCTGTCATTGGGAAAATATTAGAAACTATTATTAAAGATGTTATGGCAGGACACTTAGAAAATTCAAAGCAACCAGGCAGAGTCAACATGGTTTTGTGAAAGGGAAATCATGTTTAACCAATTTATTGGAGTTCTTTGAGGAGTCACATGTGCTGTGGATAAAGGGGAATCAATGGATGTACTTGGATTTCCAGAAATGAAATCATCACCTATCACAGCATCTTTACAGTGCAGAAGAAGGCTATTCGGCTCATTACGTCTGCACTGGCTCTCTGAAAGAACATTCCACCTAGCCCCACTCCCCTGCCTTATCCCCGTAACCCTGCACATTATCTCTTTTCCGGTAGCAATCCTATTCCCTTTTGAATACTTTGATCGAACCTGCCTCCACCACCCTTTCAGGAAATTTGTTCCTGACTCCAACCACCCCTCTGAGTGAAAAAAAATTCCTCACATCATATTTACTCCTTTTGCCAATGATTTTGAATCTGTGCCCTCTAGTTCTTGATGTACTCTTGAGTGGGAACAGTTTCTCACTATTTAACCTGTCCATACCCATCAGGATCTTGAATACCTCTGTCAAATCTCCTCTCAGTCTCCTTTTCTCCAAGGAAAAGAGTCCCAACCTCTCCAATCTATCCTCATAGCTACCTAATTACCTCTGAAATTAATTATATCTTAAATAACACCATAGATTCAAAACAACTCACAGTTTCTTTGTTTTAAATTGACAACTTGAAGATTTCAACAACAATAACTTCTTCAGCATTATTCGTATAGAAAAAGGTCCCAAGGAACTTCACGGAGGCACAAATTAAGAATGTACACCAAGCCAAATAATATCATGGAGCACTGCACACACTTACCTTCTCCAGATTCTAAGGCTAATAACACGAGGCAATAGAAACCCTAGGGGCAAAGAAAAATGCTCACCGTAGACACGACTGAAAAGTCACATAGAATCTGAGAATGGTTACAGGACCAGAGGAAGCCAATCGGCCTGTTGTGTCCATGCCTGCTCTCTGGAAATGCAATTCAGCTGGTCCCATTCCCCTGCCTTTTCCCCACGGTCCTGCAATTTTTTTTCTCTTCAGATAATTATCTAATACCCTTTTGAAAGCCACAACTGAATCAGCCTGAATCTGCTGTCCCTACCTGGTCTGGTCCACGTGTGACTCCAGATCCACAATAATGTGGTTGACTCTTAAATGCCCTCTAAACAAGGACAATTGGGGATGGGCAATAAATGCTGGCCCTAGCCAATGATGCCCACATCCTGTGAACGAATAAAAAAAATTTGATAAGATGCCACATCAAAGGTTATTGTGGGAAATAAAAGCTCATTGAATGGGAGTAACATTTTGGCATGGATAGAAGATTGGCCAGCCAACAGGAAGCAGAGAGTTAGCATAAATGGATATTTTTCTGGTTGGCAGGATATGACGAGTGGTGTGCCACAGGGATCAGTGCAGGGGCCTCAGCTTTTTATAATTTATGTAAATGATTTGGATGAAGGGATGGTTGCCAAATTTTCTGATGACACAAAGCTACGTGGGAAAGTAAATTGTGAAGAGGACATAAGGAGGCTTAAAAAATGTACATGGATAGGCTAAGTGAATGGGCAAATAGAGTGTGACGTGGGCAAATGTGAAATCGCTCATTTTGGCAGGAAGAATAAAAAAGAAACTTATTATCTAAATGGTGAGAGATTGCAGAGCTCAGAGATTCAGAAGGATCTGGGTGTCCTAGTGCATGAATCACAAAAGGCTAGTATGCAGGTATAGCAAGTAATTAGGAAAGCTAATAGATTGTTATCATTTATTGTGAGGGGAATCGATTACAAAAGTAGGAAGGTTATGCTTCGGTTGTACAGGGCACCACATCTGGAGAATTGTGTACAGTACTAGTCTCCTTATTTAAGGAAAGATGTAAATGCGTTAGAAGCAGTTCAGAGAAGATTTACTAAACTAATACCAGGAATATGTGGGTTGTCTTATAAGGAAAGGTTGGACAAATTAGGCTTGTATCCACTGGAATTTAGAAGAGTAAGAGGCAACCTGACTGAAAACTTTAAAATCCTAAGGGGTCTTGATAGGGTGGATGTGGAGAGGATGTTTCCTCTTGTGGAAGAATATAGATCTAGGGGTCACTCTTTAAAAATAAGGGTCATTTATTTAAGACAGAGGTGACGAGGATTTCTTTTCTCTCAGAGGGTCGTGATTCTTTGGAACTGTCTTCCTCAAAAGTTGGTGGAAACAGAGTCTTTGAATATTTTTAAGGCAGAGCTAGATAGATTCTTGATTAACAAGGGGGGTGAAAGATTATCAGGGGGTCGGCAGCAATGTGGGGTTGAGTTTACAATCGGATCAGCCATGATCATGTTGAATGGCAGTGCAGGCTCAAGGGGCCGAGTGGCCAACTCCTGCTCCTAATTTGTATGTAGATGCCATGGTTGAGGTACTACATGAGCACTTTGCATTTATCTTTACCAAAGAAGAATTACTGTAGAAGTCAAAGTTAAAGAGTAATTGCTGAGACACTGGATGGGCTAACAATTGATAAAGTGAAGGCATTAGAAAGGTTGGTTGTACTTAAAGTTGTTAGATCATCAGGATCAGATGGGATGCATCCAAGGATGCTGAGAGAAGGATGCAAATTGCAGAAGTATTGACCATAATCTTCCAATTCTTCTCAGATATAGCGTGGTGCCAGAGAACAGGGGAATTGCAAAAGTAAGGATAAACCCAACAACTACGTCAGATGGTTTAATCTCAATAGTGGGAAGTCTTTTCGAAGCAATAATCCAGAATTTGGACAAGGGTGGATTAATTAAAGAAAGACAGTACAAATTATTTAAATACAAATCATGTTTAACTAACTGATTGAGTTTTTTAATGAGGTACCAGATGGTGGACATGATTAGGGGAGTCAGGAGGTGAGTTATTCGCCTCAAAATTCCAAGCCTCTGACCTGTTCTTGTAACCACAGTATTTATATGGCTGGCCCAGGTCAGTCTACGGACAATGGTAACCTCCAGGATGTTGATAGTAGGGGATTCAGTGATGGTAATGCCATTGACTATCAAGGGGGGGAGGGGGAAGGAGGTAGTTAGATTCTCTCTTGCTGGAGATGGTCATTGCCTGGCACTTGTGTGGTGCAAATGTTACTTGCCACTTATCAGCCCAAGTCTGAATGTTGTCCAGCTCTTGCTGCATATTGGCAAGCACTGTTTCAGTATCTGAGGAGTTGTGAATGGTACTAAACATTGTGCCATCATCAGCAAACAGCCCCAATTTGACCGTATGATGGAGAGATGGTCATTGATGAAGCAGCTGAAGATGGTTGGGCCTAGGACATTATCCTGAGGAACTCCTGCTGCAATGTCCTACGATTGAGATGATTGGCCTCCAGCAAAAACAACCATCTTCCTTTGTGTTGAGTATGACTCCAACTAAAGGAGTCTTCCCCCTGTTTCCCATTGACTTCCCATTCATATTGGCTGAGTGACAAGAAACAGGGAGTGGTTGTGAACAGTTATTTTGCAGACTGGAAAAAGATGGGGTTGATCGATATCAGTGACCTGGGCTTTGGTGTCTGGGCATATTTCAGAATTTACAGATCACACAAAACTTTGGATGTACTGTGAACTGTAGGGAGGATAGTGATAGGCTTCAAGAGGACACAGCTGTGAAAAGGGTAGGTGCTTGGCGGACAAAATTTACTGTGAAATTGTTAAAGATTGGTAACAGGGGGAGAGAACAGGAACAGGGAGAGAGACCAGTAAAAGGGAGAGAGGCCAGTAAAAGGCTGAGAGATCTGTAACAGGGAGAGAGACCAGTAACAGGGGAGAGATCAGTAACAGGGGGAGAGATCAGTAACAGGGAGGGAGATCCGTAACAGGGGGAGAGATCAGTAACAGGGGGAGAGATCAGTAACAGGGGGAGAGATCAGTAACAGGGGGAGAGATCAGTAACAGGGGGAGAGATCAGTAACAGGGGAGAGATCAGTAACAGGGAGAGAGATCAGTAACAGGGAGAGAGATCAGTAACAGGGGAGAGATCAGTAACAGGGAGAGAGATCAGTAACAGGGAGAGAGATCAGTAACAGGGGGAGAGATCAGTAACAGGGGGAGAGATCAGTAACAGGGGGAGAGATCAGTAACAGGGGGAGAGATCAGTAACAGGGGGAGAGATCAGTAACAGGGAGGGAGATCAGTAACAGGGGGAGAGATCAGTAACAGGGGGAGAGATCAGTAACAGGGGGAGAGATCAGTAACAGGGGGAGAGATCAGTAACAGGGGGAGAGATCAGTAACAGGGGGAGAGATCAGTAACAGGGGGAGAGATCAGTAACAGGGGGAGAGATCAGTAACAGGGGGAGAGATCAGTAACAGGGGGAGAGATCAGTAACAGGGGGAGAGATCAGTAACAGGGGGAGAGATCAGTAACAGGGGGAGAGATCAGTAACAGGGGGAGAGATCAGTAACAGGGGGAGAGATCAGTAACAGGGGGAGAGATCAGTAACAGGGGGAGAGATCAGTAACAGGGAGAGATCAGTAACAGGGGGAGAGATCAGTAACAGGGAGAGAGATCAGTAACAGGAGACAGGTCAGTAACAGGGACAGTGAGATCAGTAGCAGGGACAGTGAGATCGGTAACAGAAGAGAGAGGTCAGAAACAAGGGGACAGAGCTCAGCAACAGCACAAGAGATCAGTAGCAGGGAAAGTGACATCCATAACAGGAGAAGAGATCAGTAACATGGAAAGAGATCAGTAACAGATGAGAGATCAATAACAGGGAGGGAGATCAGTAACAGGGAGGGAGATCAGTAACAGGAGAGAGCGATCAGAAACGGGGGGAGAGAGATCAGTCATGGGAGAGAGATCAGTAACAGGAAGAAACAGGTCAGTAGCAGGAGAGAGAGATCAGTAACAGGGGGAGAGAGATCAGTAATAGGAAGAAGTCAGAAACACGGAGATAGGGGACAGGAAGAAAGAGATCAGTAACGGGGAGAGATCTGTAACAGGAGAGGGCGATCAGAAACAGGGGCAGAGCAATCAGTGACAGATGAGGAGTCAGTAACAGGGAACGTGAGATCAGTAACAGCAGAGAGAGGTCAAAAACGGGGAGAGAGACCAGTTAAAGGAGAGAAATCAATAACAGGGAGAGTGAGATCAGTAACAGGGGAAGAGATCAGGAACAGGATGAGAGAGATCAGTCTCATGAGGGAGATCAGGAACAGGGAGAGAGATCGGGAACAGGAAGAAAGAGATCAGTAATGGGGAGAGATCAGTAACAGGCGGAGAGATCAGTAACAGGGGCAGAGATTAGTAACAGGGGCAGAGATCAGTAACGGGGGCAGAGATTAGTAACAGGGAGGGAGATCAGTAACAGGGAGGGAGATCAGTAAAAGGAGGGAGAGATCAGTAAAAGGATAGAGAGATCAAGTAACAGGGGAGAGAGATCAGTAATAGGAAGGAGAGGTCAGAAACAGGGAGAGAAATGGGGACAGGAAGAAGAAGATCAGTAACAGGAGGAGAGATCAGTAACAGGAAGCGAGATCAGTAACAGGAGGAGAGATCAGTAACAGGGAGGGAGATCAGTAAAAGGAGGGAGAGATCAGTAAAAGGATAGAGAGATCAGTAAAAGGATAGAGAGATCAGTAACAGGGAGAGAGATCAGTAACAGGGAGAGAGATCAGTAACGGGAGGAGAGATCAGTAACAGGGAGAGATCAGTAACAGGGAGGGAGATCAGTAAAAGGAGGGAGAGATCAGTAAAAGGATAGAGAGATCAGTAACAGGGAGAGAGATCAGTAACAGGGAGAGAGATCAGTAACGGGGGAGAGATCAGTAACAGGGGGAGAGGTCAGTAACAGGGGGAGAGATCAGTAACAGGGGGAGATCAGTAACAGGGGGAGAGATCAGTAACGGGGGAGAGATCAGTAACGGGGAGAGATCAGTAACAGGGGGAGAGATCAGTAACAGGAGGGAGAGATCAGTAACAGGGGGAGAGATCAGTAACAGTAGGGAGAGATCAGTAACAGGAAGATTGAGATCAGTAACAGAAGAGAGTGTCCAGAAACAGGGGGAGAGAGATCAGTAACAGCACAAAAGATCAGTAGCAGGGAAAGTGAGATCAGTAACGGGGAGAGATCAGTAACTGGAGATAGAGAGATCAGTAACCGGGAGAGAGATCAGTAACAGGGAGAGATCAGTAACAGGAGATAGAGAGATCAGTAACAGGGAGAGATCTGTAACAGGGAGAGATCAGTAACAGGGAGAGATCAGTAACTAGGAGAGAGATCAGTAACAGGGAGAGATCAGTAACAGGGAGGGAGATCAGTAACAGGGAGGGAGAGATCAGTAAAAGGATAGAGAGATCAGTAACAGGGGAGTGAGATCAAGTAACAAGGGAGAGATCAGTAACAGGGAGAGATCAGTAACAGGAGATAGAGAGATCAGTAACTGGGAGAGAGATCAGTAACTGGGAGAGATCAGTAAAAGGAGGGAGAGATCAGTAAAAGGATAGAGAGATCAGTAACAGGGGAGAGAGATCAAGTAACAGGGGAGAGATCAGTAACAGGGAGAGATCAGTAACAGGAGATAGAAAGATCAGTAACTGGGAGAGAGATTAGTAACTGGGAGAGATCAGTAACTGGGAGAGATCAGTAACTGGGGACAGAGATCAAGCAACAGGAGAGAGATCCGTAACAGGGAGAGATCAGTTACAGGGAGAGAGAGAGATCAGTAACAGGAGAGGGAGATCAGTAGCTGGGGACAGATCAAGCAACAGGAGAGAGATCAGGAACAGGAGAGGGAGATCCGTAACAGGGAGAGTACTGTAATAGGGGAGAGAGATCAGTAACAGGGACAGAGATTAGTAATGGGACAGAGATCAGTAACGGGAGGTTGAGAGATTAGGTAATGGGTGATCAGTTGGGATCTGTGAGAAGCTGATCGAGTGAAGCCGGGAGGGTGGATCCCTGAGGCGTGGGGGCCGCGCTCTTCGCTCTCTCAGTCACCCAGGAGGGGAGCGGGTTCCGCAGCCGGTGTGTGTCCCTCCCCTGGGCTCCCCCACCTCTCCCCCCCCCCCCCCCAACCCAAACCTTCACTGCCGCCCCCTCCGGGGCCCGGCCGGCGCTGATGGGATGAAGGTCGCGGCGGAGTCTGGGCGGACAGCAGCCGGAGGTAAGGCGCCAGCGGCGGTCGGGGCATAACGGGCGCGCGGTGCAAGTGAGCGGGAAAGGCCGAGGCTGCCGGCGCGGCCTAGGCTCCGAGGCGGCAGGAGGTTTGGCCCTCGGGAGGGAGAGGGGGTGGCGGATTCAGGGCCGACCTTGGGCCCGCGGCCACTCTGATCCTCCGAGGGGGTCTGGGCCCCCGGGGTGGGGTGGGGTGAGGTGAGTACGGGGGCGGATGGGCCTGCCTTGCAGGGGCGGCTCGTGCAGCTGCCGGGCGCCCTGGAAGTTTCTGGAATGCGGCGCTCCGGCCGCTGCCGGCGTGGAGTCGGAGAGGGGAGGGGGGGCGCCGAGCTGCGGGTGAGAGCTTGGCTCGCCCTCCCCGGGGCCTTGGGGGGGGAACAGTCCCAGCCCCAACCCCAACCCTAGCGTAGCGGCTTCGCCCTCCTCTCCCGGGCTCCCGAAGCCAGGCTCCGGGGAACAAGTTTGTGAAAGTGGCCCTAAAGTCACCCACACCCCGGCCGCCTCCGGGCCCGGGTGGAGCCTCACCTGGCCGGGCCGGGCCGGGCTGGGCTGGGCCGGGCCTCGCCTCCTGTCCTCGCCTTTACCTCTTTGTCTGGACAGAAGTTGTGAAAACTCTCTCCCCCCCCCACAATGTAAAACCCTCTGAGTGTCTCCCCAAACTGGGGCTGCTGACCCCTCCTCATCTTCAATGTTCACCTTCTAATATTGAGGAAATTGGGAAGAGAAATTCTCCTCTTAAATATTTTCATGGTACGTCAGGAATCTCTGCCTTTCCCCCCTCTTGATCATTTCTTATTTCTATTCCTTATGTTGAGGGGTTTTCTTCCATCATTAACGTACTGCTGATTTTCTTTTTTTTTGCAAGGGGTTTTTGGGTCCAGTGAAATGACTGTGACTGACTTGCCAGCAATGACAAGCTTGTGGGGTTTCAGCAGCATTCTTTGAACTGAGGGGAGGGTGGGGGGAAATGTCTTGTTTCATACCCCCTCTCTTGAACTTGAACAGCCAAAACAAAAGTCAGTTTGGACCGCCTGTTCTCTATTTTAGAAAGATATCAGTCTGACCCTGTGTCTTTTTGATGTTACAATTTCTTTTCTGAAGTTTTGAAGTACTTTCCAGAGTACTGTTTAAGAAAAAATAAATACTGGAATTGATACAAACAACCCTTTTCTATCTTCTCTTCCTCCACCCTGTTTCCAGCCCAGGTGTAGTGACTCAGATCATAAATCTGTTGCAGTGTACCTGCCAAACTGAGTCGGAGTTTTACAGGAATACAGGCAGAGTTGTCTCAGCTTGTTTCTGTTCTAAACTGCAATCCTAGCAAATGTTGAGAGCTTATTAGCTAGACAAAGGTTTAGTTTATTTTATATTCTTTCTGTGCGGTATCATCATATCTGTCTTTTAGCGAGTTCAACTTTAATAATGTTATACCAGATTTTTTGAAAATGATCGTTTTCTCTTAAAATAGTACGTGTTTCGGACCATTCCTGGTTGCATATTGATGGAATAATTGCTGGGTTAGGAATTGTTTAAGAGTTGGTAGAGGCAAGGAAATTGAAGTAGACAAATAAACGTTTTATTAAAGTTGTTTGCTCATGGCATTTTCAGGATGGTTGTGTTGTAGTTTACAAGTTTAGGTATTAGTACAAATCTGCAATCTATAATGTTTAGAATAATCATTACAGAGTTAACAATACACAGGTAGTGTTCAGTGAAATAATGTATGCTGATTTTTTAGTTATCCCTCAGAATTTGCATTGTGAATCTAGACTTAGTTTTGCATAAGAGTGTGTCATTTTTTAAATGGGTAAACATATGGTTTACTTGAACATGCTGGATGCTTGATAATCACATGTTAAAAACACTTTTGTGCACTAATATAGGAGGAATCTTGATTATTTTCCCCTCCGAACTCCCTTATAACAGATAATGGTGGGAGACCCCATGTATCTTAATTTCAATGTAAAACTGTACAGGTGATGAAAAGAAAAATTCAAAACAAACCTTTATCCCCTCAAACTAATTGGCCCTTAGTTTTGAGATCTGCATGCAAATAGAAAACTGTATGTACAATGAACCATTTAGGCTCTTTGCATGTATTATAGGTTTATTTTTAGCACACCTACAAAGATTTAACCATTAAACAGTTCAACATCTCCAGTCACTTTTGTATTGGTGCTGACTTTGTTTCTATTCTCTGGGTTGACTCTTAACATTTGGCGACAAAATTCAGCTTTCTTATCAGGACTTTCGAATCATAGATCCAGTTTTTCATGGGCCTTCTAGTTCTGCAAGGATAAGGAAGCCAGATTTAATGCTGTAAAGTGTTAGGAGCCAGTTAACATATGCTAGTTTTCCAGAATCTGAAGGAAGTAACACCAGCATGAAAGTAACTTTAAGGTTTTGATTCTAATTTCCCTGAAATTCTTGTATGACATTGTATTATTGCATAAGCTCTGACAGTCATTGTTGTGCAGTAATAATCTAGCAGAGTTGTGAAATAGGTGTATATTCTAGCCAGTCTTCTGTTTAAGTGTACTTTTATACTTCAGTCTGAGCGTGGGAGTAACCACATCCTTAAAACGTGTAAAACAATTCTCATGTTACATAGTGCTCAGGGGTCCCTAAGAACCCCCCCTGAACAATACTGGTATATGAAATCAGGTTTGACGCCCCACAAGAGTTGTACTCCCAAGATGTCTGACCCAAATAGTGCAATGATAACTTTTATGAGCAGAATTCTGTATTGCTTTGCTTTGGAATCATGTTGAAAATTGACTCGAGTTATACCATCATTTTTGCATAGCTTCAAAGTGGAAGAATTTCAACAGCAATGCCAAAATAATTGCAAAATTGCACACTAAATCATTTATTTTGCTGCTGTGATTAATTGTCGTTATTGCTTTAAAATATCCTAGCCACTGACTCCAGCCCCCTCTGGAGACTGATGCTGAACCAGACTCTCCCCAACCTTTGTGCCGTATTTGACCCCAATATGAGCTTCTGACTACGTACCTATTCCATCATCAAGACCGCCTATTTTCACCTCCATAACATTGTCTGACTCTGCCCCACCTTAGCTCATCTGCTGCTGAAGCCCACATAGAGAGCTTAGTTACCCCTAGACTACATTATTTCAGTGCTCTCCCATTTATCCTACATGACCTTGAGCTCATCCAAAACTAATCCCCACCAAGTACTGTTACCCTATTACCCCTGTGCTTGGTGACCTACATTGTCTCCTGGCCTAGCAAGACATTGATTTTAAAACTTTCATCCTTGTTTTCAAATCCCTCTCAAGCTCCTTAACCTGTTCCAGACCTACACCGCTTCAAGATCTCTGCGCTCTGCCAATGCTGGCCTCTTGAATTCCTGGTTTTAATCACTCCACCATTAGTGCCATGCTCTAAACTCTGGAATTTCCTCCCTAAACCTTTGTGCATCTCTGTGCTCCTTTAAGAACTTCCATGAAGCCTACTGCTTTGATTAAATTTTTTGTCATCTGTCCTAATATCTCCATATGTGGCTTGATGTGAGGTTTTGTCTAATAATAGCTGCTATGAAACACCTTGGAATATTTTGCTATATTAAAGATGCTATATAAATTCAAATTAGAAGTGTGTTACTATATTGGCCAGAGTTGGGTTAGGGTCTGTTCTGGAGCTTTATTTAGGCGTAAAACAAGATAGCGAAGCCTGTTGGTAGCAAGTCAATAAAATAGCCAATTATAGATCTGTCCACTTTATATAGACAGATGCACAGCCAATTGGCAGACAGGAAGGCCTCATTGTCAGTAACCTGACATGAGAAGAAAGGGACTTGCATTTGTGTAGTGCCCTTCACATCTTTGTAAGATCTCAAAGTGCTTCACCGTCAATGTATTACTCTGGTCACTGTTATTTTTGTAGTTAAACATGGTGTAGTCTGCACCCCGTGCAATCTACAAATGCCCATGATCTTTATTTGATTGTGTTGGTTGAGGGAGGACCCTGAGAAAACTGCCTGAATTCTAAATATAAGCATGCAAGCTTTTTAGTTCACTGGAAAAGTCAGTTGTGGCTTCAGTTCACTGACTCATTTGCTATGCAAGAACTATGCAAGAATATCATAATGTAGTAAAGGTTCTAGTATTGGGCTGACTAGAGGTCATGAGTTTATATTTTATCATTGGCAAGCTGGGAAATTGAATTTATCAATTTTCTATTTCTCATAAAACCCCAACAGGTTTACTGATGTTCTTCAGGGAAGTGAAACTGTCATGTGTAACTAGTCCAACTTTTGTGGTTGACTCGGAATGCCCACTCATGTATGGAACCACCTGGCTGTACAAAAGATTCGCCTTCTCTAAGGCACCAAGAGACGAGCTGCAGCCTAGGTGCCCACACCCAAGAACAAATAAAAATAAATGCAGCCCTATTGGAGTACTCGACTGAGGTGTCATCATGGATTATGTGCTCAGATTCTGTCATGGACCTTGAACTCCCAACTCCCTGATTCAGAGGGCTTGAACTGGATTTGTATATTAGGTGGCCTTCATTGGAATTTGGAAGAAGCTTGGGAGTCTACTGTTCATTGAGCAGTCCCAGAATCTGTGAAGCTGCCAGACCTTGAAGGGTGGGGAGGGTTGAGGTTGGGAGGTCCACATCTCTGAGTACCGCATGAACTCCAACTATGGCTGAGCGTCAAATGAAAACAGAAAACGCTGGAAATACCTGGCAGGTCTGGCAGTTGCTCTGAAGAGAGAAACAAAGTTAACGTTTCAGATTGATGACCTTTTGACAAATGCTGCCAGGCCTGATGAGTTTTTCCAGCACGTTCTGCTTTTATTTCAGATTTCCAGCATATGTAGGATTTTGATTTTGCTTTTGCATGGCTGTGCATCACTAGTTTCAATTGGCCAGTAGCTCACAGATGCCTTCCTTATTTATTAAAGGGGCGTTAGCTTGCGACCCATTTGAAGGAGGCTCATTGGTTAAAGCATGAGTGCTTCAATCTGCCTGTGGTAGACGTTTCTTGTCCTACTGATGGTAGACCAAGTATATATCGGATTTGGTTTAGTGGATGGTGAGATTTCAACATTGTCCAGGAATATCTGTCCAGAAGGCCTGACGGTAGCATTGTGCCACAATATATATTAATGTGTACCTTTTTGTCTTCAATTTGTCCAGCACTCCTCTGTGTTGGGGAAAATGTTTAGCACTTATAAGAGAACGAAACATATATGATACAAGATTTTGTGTTGGCCCTCTTAATCTGATGTGATTTGCGATTATAAAAACCTGCATCTATCCTCCTTTGGTAGGGGGTTGTTCATGTTGCAATTCCTTGTGCATTCATGTTTTCAGATGCTATGAAGGACTTTATGGCCTTCAGAAGTTCTGGATGAACTGTTCCATTGGGGGTCAGTTCGCATTTGGAGAATTTGGGGAAAATGGCCGGTTCTTTGAGTGTAGTATTGGATCTGGTGATAACCCTGTTGTGCAGTGTGCAATTTGTGAACAAACTGCTGGGAACACTTTTGATGTTCTTCTTGTTCTATATGCTGAAGCTGATTGCAGAGTCGTCTCCAATAAATTTCTAATATACGGATCAGCCTCACCTCATTACAGTATATCAGCCTCTCCAATGCTGGGAAAATCTCTCCTTACTAAGATACTGTATGTTTCTGTGGGTTTTGTAGGGTGCTACCTGCTTCTGTACCAAGCCAGAAGTTTTGAGTGGAGGCCTTTTGTTTAGACAGTGATTCTGTGGAGCTGTTCAACATCTTGTAATGTCTGCAGTTGGGCAGACTCAGTTAACTAAGATTCTTTTTAGCTCTGCTGCATCATATTTGAAAAAAAAGCTTTATAAATAGGGAGAGGTTAGTGAAAAATCTAGAATAAACCTTGACTTGAGGGCAAGCAGTCTCAAATTGAAAAACTTTATTTGAAGAAGCTGCTATTGAAATAGATTGCAGGTACCAATTGGATGTTGGCTACCAACACTCAATATAGCGTTGTGGTTTTCCATTATATAAGCTATTTGTATCCATATTAGTTCGAGCTGAAATGTCTATAATGAATGGTTTTGAGTAAACAGTTAAGGTAGTCAACCCACTTGGAAAATTTGATGTCTTAAAGAATGTTGCTTTATACAATGGGCCAAATCTTTCTGGAGCAAAGCAACTCACAGTGCATGCTATTAGTTGGCCTTTTTTCTGTACTCCTCAGCTCAGTTTATTTTCTTTGGCATAACTTGCTGGCATTGTGAGCTGATATAGTGGTACCTGGGACCCTACTGAACAATGGGACAAACGATCTGTCTAACCAATGAAATTTAAAGGTTAAGAAAGAAACAGGAAAGACAAAAGGAAGGGTGAATTAGAGTGAATTCGTGTATAGAAAGTAAAATAGAGAGAGAGAAAGGACAACAGTTTGAGAGAGAAAAAATACAGAGAAGTAAAATTTCAAAAAACTTCAATCATTAGCAACAATTGACTACATGCAAGGATGAGACTGAGCACTTAAAGTTCTTTTATTTCTGCACCGGAGAAGTTGATTGGCATAGCGTTAACAATTATCATGCTGCTAGCAGACCTAACTTTCTGGGGTAAGTTTAATAGCCGATTAATGTACAAATCCAGTGAAGCCTTTTAAAGAACAGGGAGATAGGATGCTGTTTCTGCAAAGTAATTGGTAGAGTGGTGTAAATTGACCAGCAGATTCTCGAGATTCACAATTCATGGTAATCCCTTAATCCCCTGAACATGCTGATTTGTGCATGAATTATGGCATTACAATGAATTCAGTTCTTCCCGTATTATTTAACCATCTTTTATGCAACCATGTGGCAGATCAAGTGATGTGTCCTGTAAGACCATAAATTTTAGACATGGCAAACATTGAACACTGTTGCTGATGGTCAGATGCAATTTCCCTTCCATATAGTGAACATTCAGAGTAAAATTCACTTAGTATTAGGAGTCTCGTGGCATTGCTGCAGTGGATTACAGTTTGATTTTCCCTATTCCACTCTAGCATGCTGCTGTAGAGAGGAAACAAATAGAGGAACAAGTACTTTCCTTTTTTGGCTGGGAATATTGGAGAAGAATTAACTTAATTAAGTTAGTGCCCAACTAGCTACCTCAGAGCAGCATTGAAAAAGGACTTGGTGCAAGAGGTAGAGGCCAGTAAAAATGGAGGGGCATATATGCAAAGCTGTTTTTTTTTAAAAATGTTATGGACAGGGTGAGAGAGAACTGCTGAAATCCCTGTCCCCTTCTGAACAATCCATAATCAGTGAATTTTTGAGAGAAAGTCTTGTGTGTGGTTTTTTAACCCCCGAGTGTGCGGTTGATTTGAATAACCAGTAGCAAGCATTTTGTGGTTTTAAAACAAAGAAAGATGATTGTTTATTTGAGCACTCACCCTGAAATATAATGCTACGGACCCTACCTGCACAATCGCGCGCACACAAACACACTCGAGGAAAGTACAGTTGAAGAGAATAGTGCACTTTCACAAGCTATTAAAAAAGGGAATAGTTGATCATTCACTTTGTTGCATTGCTCTGGAGAAGATGCATTGCAGGCCTGAATAGAAGCTCTCCTTCACTCTTAAAGTGTGCTTTCAGTGAATTCACCAGCTAAAGTTATATGCTAAAGTTATTTGCAGGACTTTCTGGAGGTCACAAAGCCAGCTTCTTGTAGTTTGATTACCAGGAAGTCAGTTTGCCGTTTTGGTGGACCTTAAATGAAACAGGATTGAAGAACTTAAATGATGTTGTACTTTTCAGATCTTTCTCAAGCATAGATATTGCAGCCTTTTCCCTATCTCTGTCTTTCTGCAGACAGTATTTAAAGATTAAGAGGGACAAACATGGTTGCCTCTACTATGTGACTTCTCACAATTGTGGTTTATTGACGAAATATGGTGGCGTTTTTAGATTGAGCCACATCTTGCTTTATTTAACCACTTCCTCTTCACCATGGACATCCAATCCCTCTACACCTCCATCCCCCACCAGGATGGTCTGAGGGCCCTTAGCTTCTTCCTTGAACAGAGGCCTGAGCAATCCCCATCCACCACTACTCTCCTCCGTCTGGCTGAACTTGTTCTCACACTGAACAATTTCTCCTTTAACTCCTCTCACTTCCTCCAAATAAAAGGTGTGGCTATGGGTACCCGCATGGGCCCCAGCTATGCCTGTCTCTTTATGGGGTATGTGGAACATTCCTTGTTCCAGTCCTACTCCGGCCCCCTCCCACAACTCTTTCTCCAGTACATCGATGATTACTTCGGTGCAGCTTCATGCTCTCATCGGGACCTGGAAAAATTTATTAATTTTGCTTCCAATTTCCACCCCTCCATCATTTTCACATGGTCCATCACTGACACTTCCCTTCCCTTCCTTGACTTCTCTGTCTCAATTTCTGATGATAGACTGTCCACCAATATCCATTACAAGCCTACTGACTCCCACAGCTACCTCGACTACAGCTCCTCACACCCAGCTTCCTGTAAGGACTCCATCCCATTCTCTCAGTTCCTTCGCCTCCGTCGCATCTGTTCTGATGATGCTACCTTCAAAAACAGTTCCTCTGACATGTCCTCCTTCTTCCTTAACCGAGGTTTTCCACCCACGGTCGTTGACAGGGCCCTCAACCTTGTCCGGCCCATCTCCTGCGCATCCGCCGTCACGCCTTCTCCTCCCTCCCAGAAATATGATAGGGTCCCCCTTGTCCTCACTTATCACCCCACCAGCCTCCGCATTCAAAGGATCATCCTCCGCCATTTCCGCCAACTCCAGCATGATGTCACCACCAAACACATCTTCCCTTCACCCCCCCCGGCGGCATTCCGTAGGGATCGTTCCCTCCGGGACACCCTGGTCCACTCCTCCATCACCCCCTACTCCTCAACCCCCACCTATGGCACCTCCCCATGCCCACGCAGAAGATGCAACACCTGCCCCTTCACTTCCTCTCTCCTCACTGTCCAAGGGCCCAAACACTCCTTTCAAGTGAAGCAGCATTTCACTTGCATCTCCCCTAACTTAGTCTACTGCATTCGTTGCTCCCAATGCGGTCTCCTCTACATTGGAGAGACCAAACGCAAACTGGGCGACTGCTTTGCAGAACACCTGCGGTCTGTCCGCAAGAAAGACCCAAACCTCCCTGTCGCTTGCCATTTTAACACTCCACCCTGCTCTCTTGCCCACATGTCTGTCCTTGGCTTGCTGCATTGTTCCAGTGAAGCCCAACGCAAACTGGAGGAACAGCACCTCATCTTCCGAGTAGGCACTTTACAGCCTTCCGGGCTGAATATTGAATTCAACAACTTTAGATCTTAAACTCCCTCCCCCATCCCCACCCCTTTTCCATTTCTTCCCCCTCCCTTTTGTTTTTTCCAATAATTTATATAGATTTTTCTTTTCCCACCTATTTCCATTATTTTTAAATCTGTACCTGTAATGCCCTGTCAGTCTTTCCACCCCACCCCCACTAGAGCTGTACCTTGAGTGTCCTGCCATCCATTCTTAATTAGCACATTCACTTAGATAATATCACCACCTTTAACACATCTTTGTTCCTTTTGTCTGTGACATCTTTTGATTATCTGTTCCTATCACTGCTTGCTTGTCCCTACAACCACCCCCCGCCACAACTTCTCCTTCCCCCCCCCCCAACTTAAACCAGCTTATATTTCACCCCTCTCCTAACTTTACTCAGTTCTGCGGAAGGGTCATGAGGACTCGAAACGTCAACTCTTTTCTTCTCCGCCGATGCTGCCAGACCTGCTGAGTTTTTCCAGGTAATTCTATTTCTGCTTTATTGTTCCTGGATTACTGATCCATTGATTAGATACATCCATCTTGGTGAGTTAAGACAATTTCTTTCTTTCTAAAGATCAGGAACGTCTTCTGATGGTCTTTAGGATATGTATAGTGAACACTTTTTCATCAGGAATATAACTTTTTTATCCTGGTGAGACAGTGAATCAGTCCTTGGATACACAGACCAGGTCATCTGACTTTCAGTGGCCATCTTTTGTAGCACATATTGTCTATTTTAAAAGAAAAGTTAATGCAAAAGATTCCACATTGAATAAAGTTTGTATTTTAAAAGTTATGACTATGTGTCTTTACTGGACATGACAAAAAAAATGATGAAACAAGAGACCGAATATTGCTAAATGTTTGCCTTGCTTAAAGCTTTCATTGTATAAATAGCATAGTCCCTGAGTATGATACCTGTACAACTCAAGGAGCTATGATCCATTATAGTCATTGAATCCAAAATTCAGTTGCTTTGTGGCTGAACTTTATGGTTATAGAAATAGCATGTCACACTCAGCAATTTCTTCTGACTGGGATGAGCTTTTCCATGGGCATTTTTTTTAGGCAGCCTATTCTTTTTGATTATTGAATACAATATTATAATAAGTATTATAAGACAATAAATTATAAATGTCTAGCAAGCAATTGCCCTTTTACCTCTGGGAAGTGGAATTGAAACCAGCCCACATTGATGGAATGAATTTCTTCTTCTTTGCCTTAAGACTCTTAGGTGAAACAAACTTGGGTAGTTTCAATTCAGTTCACAGCATAAATCGACAGTCTCACATGTAGATTCTGTAAGGATGACTTGCTGGATTATCAGTTAATGTTGATAGTGTTTCGGAGGAGGAATGGATAAGGTGTAGTTGGAAATTGTTTGGATTCATGTATAACCCCATCTAATAAAACAATTGATATGCATTAAGATTGATTCAGCAATCAAGACATTATAACAGTGTCTGCAAGTATAAATTTGTTATGTATTGGGATTTGCAGTGTCGGAGAAAACATGATTGCATAATGGCTATCCCTAACCCAAGAAGCCATTTTTAAAAATGCCAGTAATGTGGAACATACTAAAGGAGATGGGTAAGGTTTTACAATGGCTTTATTGAAAATAGGATACCTCCCTCACTACATCTTGGTACAAATATACACAAGACCTGAATTCCAGAGGTGAATTGTGTGCCACTGCCCTTGACGTCAAGGCAGCATGTGACTGAATTGGCACCACTAGTAAAACTCAAACCATTAGTAAAACTCTCCCATGGTTTGAATAATACCTAAAACAAAGGTTGTGGTTGTATAAGACCAATTATAAGAAGGCCAGTATATCACTGCAGGGCTGCCGCAGAACAACATCTTAAGCCCAAATAGCTTTAGGTGCTTCATCAGTGGCCTTCCCTCCATCATAAGGTCAGGAGTGCGTCAGCTCACTTATGAATGTAGTGTTCAGCTCCATTAACATTCCCTTAGCTAATGAAGCAGTTATTACTTAAAATTCATTCATGGGATGTGGGCGTCGCTGGCTAAGCCAGCATTTATTGCCCATCCCTAATTGCCCTTGAGAACGGGTTGGTGATATGCTGCCTTGAACCGCTGCTGTCCATGTGGTGTAGGCACACCCATAGTGCTATGAGGGAGGGTGTTCAAGGATTTTGACCCAGCGACGGCAAAGGAACGGTGATATATTTCCAAGTCAGGATGGTGACACTGACTTGCATTACCATGGCAAGATCCCCCACCATCAATATTCTGAGGCCACTATTGGCCAGAAATTCAACTAGACTAGCCATGTAAATGCTGCAGTCACTTGAGCAGGGTACACTTGAGGTAAGTAGCTCCCCAAAGGTTCTCCCCGCATCTGCTACGCCTGTGATGAGATACTGTCCACTTGGCTGGATGAGTGCAGCTGCAACAACACTCGAAGCTCAGTATCATTCAGGATGAAGCAGTTTACTTGCTTGGCACCTTGTCACTTGTCTAATCACCCACCCCTTTACCATTGGTATACCATGGCTGCAATGCTGACAAAGCTTCTTTGACAGAACCATCCAAATCCATCATCTTAAGCAACTCCAAAACAAGAAGTGGTTAGGAGTGATATGTAACGTTTAATTTTTTTGTGCATATTTTTTCAAGTTGTCCATGTCTCCTCTATGGCCGTGGGCAACCTGCAAACTGCATTATTTTTCAGCATGCTTAATCTTTAAAGGTGCTATACTTAAAAAAATTCTTTCAAGTTATCAACAGTCACAGATTGCAACTCTTTTGAGTACAATCACAGTTCTTGGTTTCTGGGAGTGGGACATGAACCCACAACCTTCTGATTCAAAGGCGAGGGTGCTATGGACTGAGACACAGCTGACACCTAAGCAGCATGATTACCATGAGGCAGTTAATTAGTTTGTTTTGGATGTTGGCAACTGGAATGGCTCTGAAACAGGTCTCCAAGGTGCTGTAAGATTTTCCCACAAACTGGCATGTAACTGTTTTTGACTTGCTTGCTGAACATGTGATTGTAGTGTAATTGCAAATTCATTGTGGTTCATGTTTGCATGCCCAACAGTTAATGTGCAGTGATTCACATCATTGTATTGCAACATGTAGTTTGGGATGATGAGGCATGATTAGTAATTTTTGATGGAGGCAGCCTAATATGCCTGAACTGAAGAAATTGGCTTCTGGTGTAACTGGGAACATCCTTGATTTAGGCGCCAGAAGCTGACGATCCCTGATTGCTAACTGTGAGAAATATTGCATTAGGCACAAAGTGACGAAAATGTGGCAGCACTTCATCTTTCAAAGGCCTCTACTGTGCAAGTACAGGTTTTGTTTGAGAATAACCTGATTTACCCACTACAAGCTTGAAATTGGATTTGTGTCCCTGACAGAAGAGGCGATGTCGTAGTGCTATTGTCACTGGACTAGTAATCCAGAGACCCAGGGTAATGCTCTGGGGTTCAAATCCTGCCACGACAGATTGTGGAATTTGAATTCAATAAAATCTGGAATTAAAAGTCTAATGATGACCATGAAACCATTGTCGATTGTTGTAAAAACCCATCTGGTGACTCTTAAATGCCCTTTGAACTGGCCTAGCAAGCCACTCAGTTGTATCAAACCACGACAAACTCTCGAGGAAGGAATGAAACTGTACAGACCACCTGGCATTGACCTAGGCACCGGAAACAACAACGGCAAACAGTCAACCCTGCAAAGTCCTCCTTACTAACATCTGGGGGCTTGTGCCAAAATTGGGAGAGCTGTCTCACAGACTGGTCATCCTCATGGAATCATATCTTACAGATAATGTCCCGGCAGGACAGACCCAGTAGAGGTGACAGCGCGGTGGTGTACAGTCGGGGTGAGTTGCCCAGGGAGTCCTCAACATCAGCTCCAGGCTCCATGAAGTCTCATGGCATCAGGTCAAACATGGGCAAGGAAACCTCCTGCTGATTGCCATGTACCGCCCTCCCTCAGCTGATGAATCAGTGCTCCTCCATGTTGAACACCACTTGGAGGAAGCACTGAGGGCACAGAATGTACTCTGGTTGGGGGACTTCAATATCAATCACCAAGAGTGGCTCAGTAGACCAAGCTGGCCAAGTCTTAAAGGACATAGCTGCTAGACTGGTTCTGTGCAGCAGGTGGTGAAGGAAACAACAAGAGAGAAAAACATACGTGACCTTATCCTCACCAACCTGCCTGCCACAGATGCATTTGTCCAGGACACTATCAGTAGGGGTGACCACTGCACAGACGTCGTGGAGACAAAGTACCTTCACATTGAGGATACCACCGTGCTAAATGATTTTGAACAGATTTAGCAACTCAAGACTGGACACCCATGAGGCGGTGTGGGCCATCAGCAGTAACAGAATTGTACTCGAACACAACCTCATGGCCTGGCATATCCCTCACTCTACCATTACCATAAAGCCAGGGGATCAGCCCTGGTTCAATGAAGATTGGAGGGCATATCAGGAGCAGCATCAGGCAGACCAAAAATTGAGGTGTCAACCTGGTGAAGCTACAACACAGGATTACTTGCGTGCCAAACAGCATAAGCAGCAAGTGATGGACAGAGCTAAGTACCCCACAACCAATGGAACAGATCTAAGCTCTACAAACCTGCCACATCCAGTCGTGAATGGTGGTGGACAATTAAACAACTCACTGGAGGAGGAGGTGACTCCACAAATATCCCTATCCTCAATGATGAAGGAACCCAGCACATCAGTGCAAAAGGTAAGGCATTTGCTGCAATCTTCAGCTAGAAGTGGCAAGTGAATGATCCATCTTGGCCTCCTCCGGAAGTCCCCAGCATCACACATGCCAGTCTTCAGCCAATTCAATTCACTCCAAGTGATATCAAGAAAAGGCTGAAGGCATTGGATAGTGGAAAGGCTATGGGCCCTGACAATATTCCAGCAATAGTACTGAAGACGTGCTTCAGAACTTGCCGCGCCTCTAGCCCAGATGTTGCAGTGCAGCTACAGCACTGGCATCTACCTGGCAATGTGGAAAATTGCTGAGGTATGTCCTGTACACAAAGCAGGACAAATCCAACCCAGCCAATTACTGCTCCATCAGTCTACTCTCGATCATCAGTAAAGTAGTGGAAGGGGCTATCAACACTGCTATCAAGCGGCACTTGCTTAGCAATAACCTGCTCATTGATGCCCAGTTTGGGTTCCGCCAGGGCCACTCAGCTCCTGAACTCATTACAGCCTTGGTTTAAATATGGACAAAAGAGCTGAACTCCTGAGGTGAGGCGAGAGTGACTGCCTTTGGCATTATGGCTGCATTTGACCCAGTGTGGCATCAAGGAGCCCGAGCATAACTGGAGTCAGCGGGGATCAGATGGAAAACTCTCCAGTTGTTGGAGTCATATCTAGCACAAAGGAAGATGGTTATAGTTGTTGGAGGTCAATGATCTCAGCTCCAGGGCATCACTGCAGGAGTTCCTCAGGATAATGTCCTAGGCCCAACCATCTTCAGCTGCTTCATCAGTGACCTTCCTTTCATCATAAGGTTAGAAGTGGGGATGTTCGCTGATGATTGCACAATGTTCAGCACCATTCATGACTTCTCAGACACTGAAGCAGTCCATGTCCAAACGCAGCAAGACCTGGACAATATCCAGGCTTGGGGTGACAAGTGGCAAGTAACATTTGCGCCACATAAGTGCCAGGCAATGACCATGTCCAACAAGAGAGAATCTAACCATCACCCCTTGATGTTCAATGGCATTACCATCACTGATTCCCCCATTATCAATATCCTGGGGGGGTTACCATTGACCAGAATCTGAACTGGACTAGCCATACAAATGCTGTGGCTACAAGAGCAGGTCAGAGGCTAGGAATCCTGTGATGTGTAACTCACCTCCTAACTCCCCAAAGCCTGTCCACCATCTACAAAGCACAAGTCAGGAGTGTGATGGAATCTTCCCCACTTGCCTGGATGAGTGCAGCTCCCACAACACTCAAGAAGTTTGACATGGTCCAGGACAAAACAGCCTGCTTGATTGGCACCAGATCCACAAACATTCACTCCAACCACCAACGATGTACAGGAGTAGCAGTGTGTACCATCTACAAGATGCACTGCAGGAATTCACAAAGGCTCCTTAGACAGCATCTTCCAAACCCACAACCACTACCATCTAGCAGGATAAGGGCAGCAGATAGGTGGGAACATCATCTGAAAGATCCCCTCCAAGCCACTCACCATCCTGACTTGGAAATATATCGCCATTCCTTCACTGTCATTGGGTCAAAATCCTGGAATTCCCTTCCTAACAGCATTGTGGGTGTACCTACACTACATGAATTGCAATGGTTCAAGAAGGCAGCTCACCACCACCTTCTCAAGGGCAACTAGGGATGGGCAATAAATGCTGGCCCAGTCAGTGAAGCCCACATCCCATGAATGAATAAAAAAAGACTGCCCACACATTGTTTTCCTGACCTCAGCCAAGAGGAGTGTTGTTCCCCCAGAGAACAAAAGAAATCGGATAGGAAGATGCCTTAGATTCGCTGGCACCAATCCTGTCGGCTAGATAAAAGATCCCTTTACAAAGGCCCACCCTGCTGCACCTCACCCTCACCCCCAGATCCTTTTGGTCACGGGATACAGCATGGCTTTGAAGAAGCACAAAGCTAAAGGCAGAGAAAGAAATTACAATAAACACATAGAGGAGACATAAGTGCATGCCATGGTTGCAATGTTTTGGGTTCCTTTTGTTAACTCTTACCACAAGCTTGAGACTGGAAGTCATGTTTTTGAGTCACATCTCCCTATGCATTTTTATGAACAATGTTTTATTTTGTGTTTTTCCTTTCTGCCTTCCTTACCATGTAAGATCCCTGGCTGACAAGCCAATCAGTGGACCCAGTCTTCAGTCTACTGCTCTCCATAATGCAACCGAAGCTGCACAATCGGACAACCCCAAGTAATTCTCCTCTCCCTTCCCTTGGTGGTTAAGTGTCAGGCCTCCACTTCTGCCTCCCCATACTCTTGGCCCTCTAAACAGGGTTCTTATCTAAACTGTAGGATTTATGCCAGAGAATCTGAAGCATCTTCTTACCTGACTACTTTGGTTCCTGAGATCAGGAAGTCATTGCGTGGGCAATCATGAACACAAATCTAATTTCAAGCTTGTAATAATGGCATGGCTTGTTGGAGTTTTTGGGCGTGACAACTGTTTGCTCAGAAATGCATGGCTTTAACTTTATCCATGAGCTTCCAGGCAACCTAATTGCAAACCTCCATGTCTACTGACATTTACAGGCACATCATTGGCTACTTTCAGTTACTCCAGGAGAATATTTAGAAGTTACAGGAATGTCTTGTGAATGCAAAACTAAGTTAAGAGTTATGTTGGCAAGGCTGATTTATGTAGAACAAAGCTCTAGTTGTCTCCCTGCCCCATTTTAAATACTTAAAGGGGAGAGGATAGAGTGAGAGTACTCCAAATAGGATAATTATATATGACAAACTTTGACAATTTGCACTGATGTAACACTTTTTAACCTAGTTAAACATTCAAGGTGCCTTAGAGGAGCATAATCAGACAAAAATATTGACACCAAGTCAACAAAGGAGACATTAAAACAGGTTGAGCAAAAGGTTGATCAAAGAAGTAGATTTTAAGGAGTGTTGTAAAGGAGGAGAGAGCATTGGAGACATTTAGGAAGAGATTTGCAGTGCCTAGGACCGAGATAGCTGAGGCATTCAGCTTATGAGACTGAGGAAGTCAAGAATGCATAGGAGGCCAAGATTGGAGGAAGGTGGAGTTCTTGGAGGGTTTAGAGATCGACAAAGCTTCAGACATAGGAAGAGGTAAAGCCTAGGAAGGATTTGAACACAAAGATGAGAATTTTTAAACTGCAAACATTGGAGGGGAACAAACCTAGGGACTCGGTGCACATTAGAATATGGATGGCAGAGTTTTGGATGAGCTCAAGTTTATGGAAGATGGAAGGCCAGCTAGGAGAGCATTGGAATAATTGAGTCTGGAGGTAACAGAAGTTTAGATGAGAGTTTCAACAGTAGATAGGCTAAGGCCAGGATGGAGATGGGCAATTTATAGGTGTGGAAGTAGGTGTTGTTAATGATGGAATGAAGATGGGTTGGAAGCTCAGTTCAGGATCAAATAGGATGCCAAGATTGCGAATAGACTGGTTCACCTGAGACTGTAGCCAGGGAAGGGGTGGACTTGGTGGAGGGAAAAGAGTTAGTGGTAGGAGTTGGGGACAATGGCTTCGGGCTTGCCACTATTTAATTGGAGGAAATTTTGGTTCATCTGGTACTGGATGTCAAACAGCCTGACACCACACGGCTAATGGTGAAGTCAAGAGAGGAGGTGGAGCGATCAAGCTAGATGTCATCAGCATACGTATGGAATTTGTTGCGTTTTCGGATGATGTTGCTGAGGGGTAGCATGTTGACGAGAAATAGGAAAGGGCCAAGGATAAATCTTTCTGGCGTTCCAGAGATATTGATGTGAGGCTGGGAAGATTTGTCATTGCAGGAGAATCCCTGGCTATGACTGAACAGATGAGACTGAAACCCACATGAGGGCAGTACCACTCAGCTAGAGAATGGAAGAGGATGGCATGGTCAACTGTGTTGTCATAGTCACAAACAGTGCCATTGTTTGCCTTTAATAAGTACTATTTCAGTGCTGTGACAAGTGGAAACCTAATTGAAGAGGTTCAAAATGGAGTTCTGGAAAGAGACACAAATTTGACATAACTTGTTAAAATTATTTATAAGTAGCACTTTATGGTAACTGTTTACTGGTAATTGTTGATTAAGTCACAGTCTGTATTTTGCAGGTCTTTGTTCATATATTGTCATTGGTGTGCAAAGGGGCACCCTTTAAAGTTAATGCTTTTTTTTAAAAGAGAAGTTACGCAACGTTTCTTTTAGTAAGTGTGATACAATTGTGAAATGGATTGTCAGTCAGAGTGGTGGAGTAGAAAGCCTTAGCCAGTCTTAAAATAACTATTGGAATTCCTGTTAGTAAAGGGGATGTGTGGTTTTTAACTCCTGAATCACAGTAAGGAAACTGATGAGATGGGCTTGGAAGCATTGGCTAGATGGATCAGTGGTATTCTGCTGCCCACGTCAACGTGCTGCTACATATCTGACAGCTTGCAATTAGTCTCGGGTATCATGTTGTTTGCTTTAAAAAAAAAATATAGATCTGAAAGTGAGTACTTCCATTATATATTGGTGCCTCGTTGGCATCTATTGATATTGGTATATGTCAAAACTGATGTACATTCTCCCAGCTAGAAAGTGATTTACAACTGCAGAAATCCACATTTGATTCTTCAGTAATGAAATTTGAAGGACTTCACAAAGTACAATGACTAATTGAAGCAGAGTACTTATTCAAGATTGATTTTTTTTTAAACGGTACTAGATTGACAATGCTGGACAACACATGTCATATTCTCTCATCTGTTACCTCTGCTTTATCAAATTCCACTTAAACTGCAGCAGAGTCAGGCTTCATGGACATCATGCTGTGGCAAATGTTATATCAATTATTAGACCTGCAATCCACACTATCCATTTGGTTTACTCGTGCTGCTCCATGGTATTCATTCACTTGCATGCAGGAGGTCTGGAATGACATGATGCACTTTTCTCAAGTGTATTATTTTATTTGGCTTGCTCATGTACAAAATATGAAAATGAAATGGAGAGAAATTGAAGTTACCCTGGCAACACACTCAATGGTCCTTATCACATTCCATTACCTCAATTTTGGAATTGCATCAATTTGATGTTTCAATATGGATTTTGGAAGGGTCAAAATCATGTCTTGCAAGTCTTGCAAGTTGACCTGTTGATTGATGGCAAAAGTTACATCAAGTCTTTAGCACAAAGACAGTCTATTCAAGCCACCTGGTCTGTGCCAGCACTCATGCTCCATACCAACTTCTCCCCATCCCTCTTCATCTAACCCTATCAGCATAGCCTTCTATTCCATTCTCCTTCACGCGCTTACATGGCTTTCCTTAAGTGTATCTATGCTATTTGCCTCAAATAGTCTTTATGATAGTAAGAATTCCACATTCTTACTACTCTTTGGGTATCCCATATTGGATTTATTAATTATTTTATATTTATGGCCCATAGTTTTGGTCCGCCTCGCAAGTGGAAACATTTTCTCCATGTTTACCCTATCAAACCCTTTCAGCATTTTAAAGACGGACTACCCTTTAGCCTGTCTTCTCGGGACTCAGAAAGTTCCGCCCACAATATTAGATGAGGACAAATGAGATGAACCCTTTACCCACCCTTGAAACAGGCCTTAGACCATTAGTAAATGCAAATAATGGGCACCTGTATCAGGTCCCAACTCGCAACATCTTCTTCCCCAGATCTCTGCTCTCCCGCTCCCACAATTCTAATCATTGTTCTTCTATCTCCCTCATCACTTGGTGCGGAGGCCCAACCTTGCAGCACCTAATTGAATAGCTCTTATGGCTGGTTCCATTAAGTTTCTAGTCAATGGTAATCCCCAGCATGTTAATAGTGAGGAATACAGCGTTAGTAATGCTGTTGAACGTCAAGGAGAAATGGTTAGATTCTCTCTTTTTGAAGATGGCCATTAGCTGAATGTTGGCTTGCTGCTTGTGGACACAGACTGCTTCAGTATCTGAGGAGTTATGAATGGTATCAAATGTTATGCAATCATCAAACATCCCCAAATTACACAAACACCTGCATTTACAGGTTTAGGTCTGCAGACATTCTGAAAGACAGGATCAGTGATTTAAAAAGGAAATTGGATAGTCGCTTGAGGGAAATAACCTGCAGGGCAATGGGGACAGAGTAGAGATGCTGTTTACAGAAAGCTGGCATGGCCATTTAAAACAAATGAGAATTTTTTTTTAAAGGCCGTGAGTCTTTGGAACTTTCTCCCTCAACAGGCAGTGGATGCAGAGTCTTTGAATATTTTTTAAGGCAGAGGTAGATAGATATTTGATAAGCAAAGGGATTAAAGATTATCAGGGTAGGCAGGAATATGGAGTTGAGGATACAATCAGATTAGCCATGATCTTATTGAATGGCAGAGCGGGCTCGAGGGGCCGAGTGGCCTACTCCTCAACTCATATCTTTGTATGTTTCAAAGAATCAGCACAGGTATAATGGGCCGAACGTTCGTCCCCTGTGCTGTTTGATTCAATGTTTCAATGCTACAGTATTCAATAACTCTACCCGCTTTCCTTTGCATTTTCAACCCAATGTTCTTTGCACCTAATGTAGCCTGAAAGCTGAAAAAGTTACATTCCCTTCATTTTGAAATGCTCTATGTGCAGGTGTCGAGTGTTATGGTGCTGCATGCCACTAAATGGCAATCCACGAGTTAATGCTTGGGACTCCGAGATGAATTAGCACATCAGTTGAGGTTGATGTATGAAGCAAAGGCTCATCAAAAGGAGAGAAAGTACCTTAAGAGGAGAGTTCTACTTTGAACAAAAAAAGTTGCACTTAAACACAAATGTTAGAACATGGCCAGGATTTCCCAGTTGGCGAGCGGGGGGGGGGGGGCGGGGGAGTCCTGCTCACCAACGCATAGAATGGCGGAACTCCCGACATCACCCCGCCTCATGTCAATTTTCAGGTCGGCGGGGGCTCAGCCAAATCAGCTGTGTGCCCACCAACCTGTCAATGGCCTACTGAGGCCATTGACAAAGTAATTAAAATAATTAGTGGACCTGCCCATCCAATCTTAAGGTTGGCAGGCAGGCCAGGAGCCCTGGCGGGCATTGGAAAAAGCATGATACGTCATCCACGAGCGGGATGAGGTTTCATGTAGGTTTTTAAAAATTTAAAGGAGTGTATTTAAAAGTGATGGACGTGTCCCAACTCATGTGACAGTGTCACATGAGGGGACATGTCAGGGAAATTTTTTTCTGTTTTTAAGATTTTTTTATTGTTGAGCCGATCGCCCTGAGGCAGCACTTAGCCTCAGGGAGATGAGTGCTCTCAGCTTAGGGAATCCCCCCGCCCGCACAGGGAGCGCATAGCGCTTCCTTGCAGACGTCACACTGGGCGGGCCTTAATTGGCCCACCCATGCAAAATGATGGCGCGCCTCTGATCGGGGGCGCCAATTGGAAGCGCGCCCACCCCTGAACTCCCCCCCCCCGCCCCAGGGGGGGGGAAATTCTGCCCCATGTTGCAGACATGGCTGTCCATAGTAAAACCTGCCTCTTACTCTCATTCCTTGTTGTTCGTACTTTTTTTCCCCCTTTATCCTTCACTTCCATTTTGCTTTTTAATGTACATATAATTAGTTTGATGTTTTGGGTTTTGCTCGCCTGACCCCCCCTTGTCTTTCACTGCACAGGGCAAGTGCTACTTCTTTCGCCATTGCTGTGGTATCTTTATTTTGTTTTAGCTGTAAGAATTTTCTGCAAGTATTTAACAAGGTAATCATTTTTACTTTACACTGAGAAGTTTTCAAGTTCATGTAAACTGTTTGTGGTAAATAATAGATCAGCTTAGCAGTGACTTTGGACCTCATCCAATCATTATTTGTATTTGGCAATCTTTGGACTATGCTTCAATTACATTGCAATTTTTTGAAGTGCAGTGTAATGTTGGACTGCAGACTGTAATCCTGGACGTGTTAATGCTGACTGGCTGGCAGCTCTGGTTTTTTTTTTACATAGCCTGTATAATTTGGCATCAAGTGTACGAAGCATTGATGTATAATACATGTTAGACAACTGTTTCTGAGTGGGGGCCACACTATACTTGTGTTTTGTTGAGAATGCTAAAATTCAATCCCTGATAAATCTCACAGTAGTGGGCTTTGGGTTGGATCCACTTGTGGAAACAAGGCGCTTGTTGCCCACATCATGAGTATGCCTCGTACAATTCTGTTTGAGAACAATTTCACCAGTATGTAGTTTCCAGTCATACACTGACTTTTTCAGACCATTTTTCTAGGTAACAGTTTGTTCGCTGACCCACTGGCTCCTGGTCCAGTAACATCTTAATGTTAAAATTTTCATCCATGTTTTCAATACCCTCCATGGCTTCATCCATCACTATATTTGGAACCCCCTTCAGCTCTACAATCCCCTGAGATCTCTATGATCTTCCAATTCTAGCCTCTTGAATGTCTCTGATTTTCATCACTCTATCATTGGCATCTGTGCCTTCAGCTGCTCAGGCCATAAGCTTTGGAATTCCCTGTCTAAACTTTTCCCTTCTCTACTTCTCTTTCCTAGTTTTAAGATACTTTTTAAAACCTACTTCATTGTGCAAATTTTTAGTCACATCACCTAATGACCTAATCAATTTTTTTTGATGGCCCTCCTGTGACATGCCTTAGAATGCCTCAACGCACCACTTAAATGCAAGTTGTTGTTGTGAGATAACGGTGAGAACTAGTCAGTGTTTACTTGATGTTTTGATGACTTGGGATATGTTTACACTCAATTTGTGCATCCATACAGCATGCATTTGAAAGGTGAGCAATTTGAAGAAAAATGTTTTGTAGCTTTAAGAAAGAGAAATGCATTGGCTGACTTTTCTTGCTGAGGTATTTGAATGATATTGAATAAGTTCCTGCATTTAATACATAATTTTCCCTGTACTAGTAGGATTTGAGTTGTAGAAAATAGAAGCATCTAAAAGTCTGCAATCCTTAGGCTGAAGTTTTAAAATAATTTTATGTTTTCATTTTTCTCCATTACTTTCATATAGTATCATCATTCCCATGATATAATATAACTACACCACCTGGAGTTGGGGATGGTTGCTACATGCTTTTCAGTAAATGAAATTTGAACATTAGTGAGGAAGAATGAGGGAAAAGCCATTTGACCCACGTAACCAATGCTCGTTTTACACTGTTTCACCTACATGTTCATAATCTGAGTAAATATAAGAACAGGAGTAGGTCATTCAGACTCTCGAGCCTGTTCTGCCATTCAGTTCGATCATGGCTGACCTGTATCTTAACTCCATCTACCTGCCTTGGTTCCATAAACCTTAATACCCTTGTCTACAAAAACATATTAATTAGGGCCTAGCTCTAATTTTAAGGCTATGCTGCATTGTTCTGAATTTCCCCAGCAGAGGAAATGATTTCTTTCTATCCTACCCAATAAAGTCCTTTAATCATCTTAAACATTTCAATTCGTTGATCCCTTAATCTTCTGTATTCAAGAGAATATAAGTCAAGTCTGTGGAATCAGTCCTCACAATTTAACCCATTTAGGCTGGTATCATTCTGGTTTGGCTGTAATCCTGTAGCTGTTATACCTAGTACCTATTTCTGACAGGATATCCCTGTTGGAAGCTGTTCTGTTTTGTGTAAGCATCCTGCAGCTTAATCAAAGGTGATTCAGGATGTGTTGAAATTGAGAACGTACCTTAGCAGAAAACTGAGCTTAAAATCCTATCCAAAGAGTTATGAAAGAGTAAATTTTACATGTGTTTCCAGTAAGCAATAAGAGTGGCTCCTGTGTATGTATGGGAACTCAAAGTTTGATCTTGACTTTCTTTTGAATAGAAGTAGTACATAATATAAATAAGTTCGTCATAAACATGGAATCATATATGAATGAGAAACATGAGTCCAGGTTTGCTGTAGTGTGGCTCAGTCATTTTGAAAGATGATATATTACTTGAAAGTATCACCTTTGGAGAGAAACTTCTGCTCTTGCAACAGGTTTAAAGATCTTGACACTAAATCTCAGCTATGTGGACAAGCAGCTTGAATATCGACAAGAAGAGGAAACAAATGATACTTTCTATTGTGTTTCATGACTAATTTTGGCATTTAGCAACATGTAGAGATTTGCACACTTGAATTGGAGGTTGTGCTTTTGTGGCTGGATGTGTGAATCTTTGTGCTTTTGTTAGGTTATAAACCTTCATTCTAATAGTGGGTGCTCAACTTGATGGAAAAAGAAAGATGGTTGTTCGAAAAGAATTTAAGATATTCATTTATTTTCTTTCTGTACCCCACTCTGCTTCTAGCCCCCCAACCTGCGCCACCTTCCAATAACTGTTACTTTTAGGCTAATTTTGATTTGTAGCTTTCTTTAATTTGATTGGTTTCCATTCCTTCTTCCTCTTTGCTGATCCATTATTTCCCAATTAGGATTGTTGATGCTTTACAGATATGCAAAAATATGACATTAGAAGAATGATGTGATGGATAAAATGGATAATAGATATCTTCGATCTAGAAATTCCAGGACGGTTCTCCCGAATTGCTGCTGTAACTTTGGAGGAGATTGGTGAAAGGCGAAAATGGCTGTCTCTCTAGGGTTTACAGTGGTCTCCTGCTGAAGTTCGGAGGGAGGCTGGTGGTTGCCTTGTGGAGTTTGTGCTACCGTCTGTAACTTACAGTAAACTATTCATCTTCATAATAACCAGTTTATTGCAAGTTTTTTTAAATTATATCTAGTTATAAAGGCTCGACAAAAATATTGTCAGAATTTCATGCTGAAACTTGTCATGCAAAATTAAGAAAAATATATTTTTTCTCTTTTTTTCATTTGTAGCTCTTGTGGAAGGGGTTAGGAGTGTGTATGTAAACATACAAATTTGAAGCAGGAGTAGGCCATTTGGTCCCTCAACCCTGCCCTACTATTGACTAAGATCGTGGTTGATCTGATTGTGGCCACAACTCAACATTCTGCCTACACCTGATGATGGCCTTTGACTCCCTTGTTAGTCAAGAATCTCTCTATCTCTGCCTTAAAAATATTCAGTGACCCTGCCTCCACCGCTCTCAGGGGAAGAGAGTTCCAAAGAATCACAACCCTCTGTGAGAAAAATTGTCTTATCATCTTCATCTTAAATGTCTGGTTTATTTCTCTCTCTGAAGCTCTCTTATCTCTTTCCTCAATCTCTAAACTCTGTGAAGTTGAAGTTCAAGCTTTCACATCTCTTAACTTTTGCAATCTTTTCTTTTCCTTTTCTTGCTCCTCTTTTTCCCATGCAAGCTTCTTTATTTCTATTTCTTTTAATCTGTCCTTTTCTTTTTCAAGTTTTTTGTTTCTCTCTTTTCTTTTTCTTCTCATTTAAGTCTTTTCAGTTCCTTTCCTTGTTTGAGCTTCATCTGCAACTGAAGCCTTAACACCTCTAGCTATGACACTAGTTTCAGCTGTCTCCTCCTTTAACTTTAAATGCTGAGTAAGTACTTTAACCATATCAACCTTATGAAATTATGCTTTTATTTCCACCTGCACTTTATCTGTTAACTCTCTCAGCTGAATTTTAGTCAGAGATTTCAAATACTTCACATCTTCCACTCCCAGAAAAATCTTAGCAATTGCCAAAGCCATTTTGCAGTCCAACCACTTTAAAATCCCTCAACACAAAACTCCTGAGTTTAGTACTGTCCTCGTACTAGATTCCTTTAAATTCACAAATCCCAATTCAACCAAGGATTTCGAAATCCCGCAAAGAGCCCCCAAATTTGTTATGGCCACAGCTGATGTTATTTGCTGAGCGAGCCAAATTCCAGAGGGAAACTTGTCTTACTGATCAAAACCTTTTTTGTATTTTGAAAATGAGGGAAAGAACGACTGATCCCAGAAGCTTAGAATCCCAGTAACACTTTTAGGATTTTAAGCTTGAAAGATTTATTCATTAGAAAAAAAAGCTTAAGCACATAAGCTTAAAGTTACACAGATAAAACAGTTTACAAAACATCCCCCCACCCCAAAAAAAACCCACTTGGTCAGAACATACAAGTAAACTACATGGCAACAGCTCCCTTATAGATTTTTAACCACAAAAATCCAGTAATATTACCCAAGGCAAAAACTGCTGTCACTTTTGTAAAGGTATACTGCATGACTTCTCCCTCTCTTCCGCTCTGCTGTGGAAATCCAAAAGATAGGTTCAGAAACAAATTGCTTTCTGAAAACAAATACTTCTCTGGCTTGAAAACTCGATGGCTGCTTCAAATTCACAACTTTCGCACCACCTCCCAGCACAGATTTGATCTCAGGACATCTCTCCCCTCCAGCCACACAACTCAACTAAACATCTTTCCTTAAATATCTTTTTCCCCTTTCATCTTAGATTCCATTGTTCTCAAACACCTCTTTTAACTCAACTTATCCAAATATTAAAATCTTTCATGTTTTCCTATTGCCTCCACTTTCAGTTCAAATAAAATTCCATTGTTTACTTATGAAATCTTTGTAAGTTGTAGAATTTCCTTGTCACCTCTAAACTCCCCATTGAAATTCAACAACTGGAAAGTCAAGTTCCTACTTATCTCATATTACACATTACACTCAACCTATTTACACTTGTAAATCCAACCTCACATTACAAATGCATGAACCTAACACCTTTACCTTTCATCTCTCAGTTCCCACAGACAAGCTTCTTTACTAACCTCCCCGCCCCCCCCCCACCCAGTTTAATTAATCATGGACACACACACACACACACACACACACACACACAGCCACCTTTACAGAATACCACCATGTTCCCAAAACTATTTTAAAAATCCATCTTCACAGTAAGGGGACCAAAACTATACACGGTACTCCAGGTGTGGTCTCACCAACTCACTGTACAACTGTAGCAAAACATCCCTACTTTTATATTCCATTCCCCTTGCAATAAATGACAACATTCCAATTGCCTTCCTAATAACTTGTACCTGCACATAACTTTTTCAGATTCATGTACCAGGACGCTCAGATCCCGATGTACCAGGACACTCAGATTCCTATGTACCTCCGAGTTCTTCAATCTCTCTCCATTTAAATAATATGCTGCTTTTCTATTCTTCCTGCCAAAGCGGATAAGTTCACATTTTCCCACAATATAAGCAATCTGCTAAATTTATGCCCACTCACGTAACCTATCTATATCTCTTTGTGTGCTTCTTATATCCTCTTCACAACTTATTTTCTGATCTGTGTATCTTCAGCAAATTTAGCAACTATACATTTGGTTCCTTCAAGTTATTGATATAGATTGTAAATAGTTGAGGCACCAGCACTGATCCCTATGATACTCCACTCGTTACATCTTGCCAACCCGAAAATAACACACTTATGCCTGCTCTGTTTCCTGCTAGCTGTTTTTTTATATTCTGTCCAACCTTCAGACCTGCCACTAATCTTTGTGGAATTGTACCCTTTTTCTTTCAATTTGATAGGACCTTTAACTTTATTAGTTCACCACGGCTGGTCTGTCCTTCCTCTAGAGTCCTTCTTTCTTACTGGTTCGCTGAGTGTTATAGAAACATAGAAAATAGGAGCAGGAGTAGGCCATTCAGCCCTTCGATTTGATCTCAGGACATCTCTCCCCTACAGCCACACAACTCAACTAAACATCTTTCCTTAAATATCTGCTCCGTCATTCATTATGGTCATGGCTGATCATCCAACTCAATAGCCTGCTCCCGCTTTATCCCCATATCCTTTGATCCCTTTCGCCCCAAGAGCTATATCTAACTCCTTCTTGAAAACATACAATGTTTTGGCCTCAACTACTTTCTGTGGTAGCGAATTCCACAGGCTCACCACACTCTGGATGAAGAAATTTCTTCTCATCTCAGTTCTAAATGGTCTACCCCGTATCCTCAGACTGTGGCCCCTGGTTCTGGACTCCCCCACCATCGGGAGCATCCTTCCTGCATCTACCCTGTCTAGTCCTGTTAGAATTTTATAGGTTTCTAGGAGATCCCCCCCTCATTCTTCTGAACTCCAGCAAATATAATGCTAACCGACTCAATCTCTCCTCATATGTCAGTCCCGCCATCCCAGGAATCAGTCTGGTAAACCTTTGCTGCACTCCCTCTATAGCAAGTACATCCTTCCTCAGATAAGGAGACCAAAACTGCACACAATATTCCAAGTGTGATCTCACCAAGGCCCGGTATAATTGCAGCAAATCATCCCTGTTCCTGTACTTGAATCCTCTGGCTATAAAGGTCAACATACCATTTGCCTTCTTTACCGCCTGCTGCACCGGCATGCTTGCCTTCAGCGACTGGTGTACGAGGACACCCAGGTCTTGTTGCACATTCCCCTCTCTCAATTTATAGCCATTCAGATAATAATCTGCCTTCCTGTTTTTGCTACCAAGGTGGATAACCTCACATTTATCAACATTATACTGCATCTGCCATGCACTTGCCCATTCACTCAGCTTGTCCAAATCACACTGAAGCATCTCTGCATCCTCCTCACAGCTCACCCTCCCACCCAGCTTTGTGTCATCTGCAAAATAAATAGCTCCTTAAATGTCTGCCCTGCAACTCTCCAAACTGCTCCCTTAACCTAATTTCCCGTTCACTTTAGCCAGCTCTACCTTCATGCCCTCATAATTGCCCTTATTAAAGTTCAAAACACTAGTCTTAGACCCACTCATCTCTCCCTCAAACTGTATGTGAAATTCAATCATGTTATGATCACTGCTACCTCTAGGGGTGTCTTTACAATGAAGTCATTAATTAAGCCTGCCTTATTGCACATTACAAGATCTAGATTGGTTGGCTCGAGAACATGCTATACCAAAAACCGTCTAGGAAATCAGATTTCAGGCTACCTTTGCCAATCTGATTCATGCAATCGATAACTAGATTAAAATCATGCATGATTATTGCCGTACCTTTCTCACAAGCGCCATTATTTCTTCCTGTATACCCTGTCTTACAGTGTAGTTACTGTTAGGTGGCCTATAAACTACTCCTGCAAGTGACTTCTTACCGTTACTATTTCTTACCTCCACCCAAACTGATTCTACATCTTGAATTTTAGAACTAAGGCCATCTGTCTCTATTGTACTAATGCCATCCTTAATTAACAAAGCCACTCCCTCCCCTTTTCCTACTCCATCTGCCAAATTTTTGCCCACTCACTTAAACTATAGATGTTTCTTTGCAGATTCCTTATGTCCTCTTCACAACTTACTTTCCTACCTACCTTTATGTCATTAGCAAATTTGCCAACCATACGTTCAGTCCCTTCATCCAAGCATTGATATAAGTTATAAATGCTTGAGGCCCCAGCACTGATCCCTCTGGCACTCCACTTGTTACATCTTAACCCGAATAAGACCCATTTATCCCTACTCTTTGCCTCCTGTTAGCTAACCAATCCTCTATCCATGCTAATATGTTACCCCCTACACCATGAGCTCTGATTTTGCATAGTAACATTTGATGTGTCAAATGCCTTCTGGAAATTTAAGTACAGCACACCCACAGGCTCCCCTTTATCCATGTAGCTTGTTCACTCTTCAGAGGACTCCAATAAATTAATCAAATATGATTTCCCTTTCACAAAACCATGTTGACTCTGCTTGATCGCATCGAGATTTTCTAAATGCCCCACTATAACGGCTCTGTTTCTACCTATATCTCCTGACAAACACCTAGGAATTGGAACGCAGTGGCAGCCTTCCGCCCCATAAGATGATGGTTTGCACAGTGGTGTTTGACTGTGTTAATCCTGTCTCCCATGTTGTGTTAAGGCTCTGTAAAGAAACTGGAGTGTAATCTCCAAGGTGCAAGCTTGGGCATAATTTTTGGAGACCCTAGGATACCCCAATATCAGGGTCCATCTCTTGACCTCCCTAGTTGAATCCAAAGGAATGCAAAGCACTATGTTTAGGACTGGCTTGGCTGTAGGTGTTGCCAGAAAGATGACATTTAGAACATCAGCCGGCCTTCGGGCTCCGCTCCAGATTTTTTGTCATGGTTTACTCCCTTTGCTTTCAGCTCTCCACAGGGCAATGGAGCTATTCGCCTATAGCTGGGAGTTTGGTTCATGAGTGCCAGGGTGTGTCCACATGTCTGTCGGCCTGCACACTGCATGTCTAAGGGCCAAGTCTCCTCGAGTTCCTCTGAAACTTAGCCTACTTCCGCCAGGGACCCAGTTTGTGAGTTGCCACGAGGAGGGACAGCTGAAGACTTATTGGTGGAGAGGTTGTGTACTGACAGGGAGAGACTTACAGTTAACACAGGGAACTTCAAATTCCATGCTTTTTTTTTCAAATCATTCACCAAATCTACAAGTTAGGGGTGGAAAAGACAAAATTCACTAGTCTAGTACAGAGCAATTTTACTTTCTCCTCCGTTGCATACATTTTTCAGAGTGATACTTTTTATATTAGGATTTGTGATGTGCTACAGAAAAAATGCCTGCTTTCAAGGTCCAGTATGCTTCCATTGCTTTCTCTGCTGGTAAGGGCAGAATGGAATAAACAATTTATGCAACTTGACTATTGCAGCATGTTGTGGTGCTCCGCTGTTGTGGTTTTTATTTTAATTGGGCTTTAGAAGTGAAACTTGCTTGCCTGTTAACTGTTCCAGTGATGCCTTGGGCTAAACTTCTGTGCAGCAAACAAAACTCCTTTACATGCTTTATAAACATTATGAATTATTTAAAAAAAATCCCTCTAGTCTAGAGATCAAACAATTTTCAATCATCTTTTTGTATGAGCCAAGTATGGTGCTGTATTATTCAAACCTCCACTCCATGTTCCCTCAAACTAGGCTATGATTCGTATTTGAGTAGGAAAAGTGTGGCAGCTCATTTTGGAGACTTGTGTTGAAAATAGTGGCTATGACTGAAACGCTGTTCAGTTTAATATTTTTAAGTAGCTGATTGCCAGTGGAAGAATGACGAGATTGATGATTTACAGTGCTAATTCTTTCCTTTAATTTTACATTTGTCATTGTCGGAGCCGCTAGTAATTGCTGAAACATGTTTGTGAATTGGCAGCGAATAGTGCTCGGGGTAAAAAATCAAGTACTCTGGCAAAGAGCATACTTTTGATTATTTATCACTGATCCAGTCCTCGGGATGTTTCAAAGTGGCAATGCCAACAGTCCCGATGGTGTGGCTTTCCAGAGTTCTTTTTCAGCTGACCAACCAATAAAACCCAGGTGTACAGTTTGGCCACTTCTGAAAAGACATCCAGCACTTTAGCATCTCCGAGCTATTCACACAGCTTTCCAGGTTTTAGTCAGCTCTTGCAGTACCTCCACTGTCTCCTTTTCTGCCAAACAAGAAAATCGACCTCTTCCTGAGAGTAATTTGCTGCTTCTCCTTTCAAGAATTCTGTGCTGCTCTTTTTGCCTCTGTCTGGTGTCTCTTTGTGTCTGCATCAGTGTGCTGATCACCTTCATTCTCCAGCTCCTCTGCTTGTAGCTCTCCTTTGTGTCAGCAGCTCTCCTTCTGTGTCTGCTAGCCATTCAGCTTTTTTCTTAACTTCCTTCCCGTTGGTACTGTTTCCAGGTCAAGGGTCGTCAGTCCACATGGACCAGAATTTATTATCCAAGAAAATTACGGTTGATCTATTTACAATTGATGCAAAACTCTTAAAAGTCATTTTCAAACATTCTTTAAAAGGTCCGTGGAATCTGTAATTGTATTCAAGAAATTAAAAATTTTCTGGGTCAAAGGTTGTCACATAATAAGTACGATTGCAATGTTTCCATGGCATTTTCTTTTAATTAAAATAACTATGCTAAAAACATCAATATAAATGTCTGTCTTTAAGCTTGTTATTATTGGCTTTCTGTGCGAAATTAGCACTTATATCAATTGTGAATGGTGGTGGGAGGAGGTTTGCATTGCTTAATTGGTAGTGGAGTTCAAAAGGTTTAATTTACAGTGGATTTTGTCATGTAGACTTTCATCCTTATACTGATTATGTCAAAATGGCAATCTGCATGCGATACAAAATCAAATCTTGTTTTAAAAAATAGTCATTTTGCAGAATTAATTAAGCAATCAAAATTTGGTCGATCTCCTTTGGTGCTTACATTAACTCTAGTGTTTGATAACTTTATTTTCTAATGCCATTGGTTGCTGCCACCTTATAGAATCAGAGATCCTTATAGAACACAAGGAGGCCATTCAGCCCATTTTACCTTTTTCTATCAAAACCCTTCATAATTTTGAACACCTCTATCCAGTCTCACCTTAACCATCTCTGTTGTAATGAGAACCTTCCCAGCTTCCCTAGCCTGCCCACATATCTGAAGACCCTTATTCCTGGTACCATTCTCGTAAATCTCCCCAGTACCTTCTTTGTGCTTTTCTTTACTGTAGTATCAAGAATTGGACAGAATACTCCCACTGAGATCTTACCAATGATTTATAGAGGTTTAACTTTGCTTTAGTGCTCTTTGCCTCTGTACAGCCCAGGATCCTATTTTTTTTTTAAACAGCCTTATTAACTTGTTCTTCCACATACTACGATTTGTGCACATATATTCCTAGACCTCTGCTCCCACATACCCTTTTACAGTTGTATCGTTTAAGTTTATATTGCCTCTCTTTATTCGTCCTTCCAAAGTGCATCATGTCACAGTTTTCTGCATTAAATTGCACCTGACAAGTGTCTACCCACTTCAGTCCATGTACTCTTGATGTCTGTCACCATCTCCATCTCACTGTTTACTACATTTAAGTTTTATCTTTTTATACTGCAATAACATTTCCACGATCTGCAAAAGTGGGATATTTACTCCACATTATGTCACCTCATTGAGGTTTGTGATGAGTTCATGTGGTGTAAACGTTTAATGATTCCTCAGGTGTGTCGTCAGCAACACAAATGAAAACCAAAATGTTAGTCTGTCTATGCCTTAGCTTAATGATCTAACATGTTGCTAAATCATTACTAGTGCTCATAAAGCAGGTATTGTGTTCCTTCTAAAAATCCATACTCCGTATCATGCTGAAAGCGTTGAGAATTGAGTACTTAGTTCTTTACATCCTGTGTGAGATAATTATTAATTGAGTCTTGCATTCCCACTCTTTTGGTTACGGAGAATCTGAATTGTTATTTGCTCTTAGCACAACATATAGATGGTGTGTTGAAATGGCTTATATCACTTTATTACCGGGAAATCCATTTAGATGGCAGTAAAATCCTTGTTCAGCTAAGCAGAAAAACACTCAGAACCACATGAAAAAGTAAGTACATTAAGCCTGAGAAACATGGCAATATTTAAAAACAATGAACTAAATATTTTCATGGTGTGGTTAGTGAGGGTCTAAATTCAGTGCTAATGAAAAGCATTCAAATACAATTCGCTTGTCAGAGTAATGTTTATAACAACTTTAACCTCATTGGGAATTTTACATTTGTAAAGGGCCATTGTTCAGATGTCGTTGAAGTTTGAAAATTTTAAATTGAGTAAATATTTGAATCTGAAATTGAATATTGAAATTGAATATCTAAATATTTGGAGTAAATATTAAGCAGTGTGTCTTGGGCAAGGGGAGAGACAAAGCATTGTTGTACAACAGTAATCTAGTTACCAGCAGTCAAAGTGAACTCAGGAGGAAGAACCTGCTTGGTCAACCTCCGCAACTTTTTTAAAGTTGACAACCCAAGTGGCCTGTGACACACCTTGAATTCCAAAAGCTCTGTTTAAAGTTCCACATAAATGGCCATAAAATTTGAAGCCTTAGGGGTTCAGGTTGAACTCTATGAATGGGTAAAAATAATAACTATCATTCATTAGAAGAGCTATGTTGGAGTGCGGGAAAGTACTGAGTACGATGTCTCCAGGGTTGCCAACACTCCAGGATTGTCCAGGAGAATTGAGGAATTAAAGATTAACCTCCTAGATACAGCTATAAACAACCTACAACCTGAGAGAAAAATTAAGGGTGGTTGTGGGGGTAGGTAGCATCAAAAAGATCATTTTGCCTTTGAATGCTTTCATTTATTATCGAAAATATTAAGATTGTGTGGGTGGGGGGTGGGGGTGGGCGGTGGTGCGGGGGAAGCCTAGTTGACTAATGGTTAGGAATCATCCAGTTGTGCAATGAAGAGCATGTTGGCTTCCTGATTGATGTGGGTCGGCATTGGGCCACAAGGTTGGATTTGAATGGTAACCAGTGGCAGGAGAGCATGTGTAATGTGGTTGAAGGCTGGAGCTCAGATGATTAAACCTCCAGGAATATGTGCAGCCAGAGCTGACAGGTCCAGTTGCCTCAGGGCACGATGCTGGGACCACTGACTGCTGTTTTTAATTTACTGAAATGATGTGCATTCAGAAACTCAAGTTAAAGTGGCAGTTTTGCAGATGGTACCAAACTAGCAGGACTGCTGGAATTAAAAGAGAGAGCTCAGAAGTTACAGAATGAGTTAAAAAGAAAAGAAAGATTTGCATTTATATAGCGCCATTCACCACCACTGGATGTCCTGAAGCGTTTATATCCAGTGACGTACTTTTTGCATTGTAGTCACTGGACAAAATATGCAAGTAGACAGATCAATGGAATGAAATTGAGTGTAGATAATTGTAAAGTGCATTCATGTAGCAAAATAGGCACTGAATATACTCGAAAGTGTTGAAATAGCTAAGGTTGATGCTGAAAGAGACCCAACTTAGATTTATGTTGTGCCTTTTACAACTTCAGGGCATCCCAAACCACTTTCCAGCCAATGAAGTCAGAGGAAGTAATTATCAAACTTACCTTTGCTCTGGTTAGACCGCACCTTAAATGCTCCGTCTAGTTTTGTTGCCAAGAAACAATACAGACGTTCAAATCCTGGAGGAAGTGCAGAGAAGAATTACAAAACCGGTGGGGAAAGTTGGAGAAACTTGAGCAATTCTGCTTAGAAAGAATGCAGCTGAGAGGTAAATCTTATATCGAGACCTACAATGTTGTTAAGGGTGTGAAAACATTAATCCAGAATATGACTACTTTCAGACTTCGGGAATAGAATTAGGTACGTGAGTTCATACTGGTCAAAGGTAATTTGAGGATATATCAGGAAGGTAGAAAAACAGGCCCAGATTTAACACTGCAATAAGCTTGCACAATGTTTATCAAAGGCAAAAACCTGGAAATTATTTAAGAAACAATTGGATGTGGTAATGGAATTGATATTAGCACATCTTTGGATGGAAGAATTAAGATGGACTAAATGGCCTCCATGTAAAATTATTTTGTGTTTATTGATGACTTGTTTTGTGTGTTATCACAAGTGAAATCACTGTAACATTCTGATTTAAAGCCGTGGCAAGAAGTGCATTGGAGTCAATGATTGCAATAAATTTGAAGTGTTATATGTGAATAGAGGTTAGAAATGTGACTGCTTGCATCAGTAACTTTAAAAATAGAAGAAAATAAGGAATTAAGACTCATATACAGTGACTTAATAGCAGCTTTATTCCAGTTCACTTTACTGTTAACATTGCACACATTTTCTTTAACAGGTTGAGTGTGTAAAAAAAGTGTCAGGGTTACCGCTTTAGCATATTGCTGGGAGTTGCCACCAAGCAGGAGAATTTTTTTCCCCTTTTTTGTTTCTTGTGACTGCCTAACATGTGCACTTGTGCTCCCTATTGATCATGTGTCTGAAAGGCAGATCTTATTTTGACTAGGCCTACAGCTGACTTCACTGTCAAAAGGTGAGGTAAATGTTTAAAATTACTTGTTTCTCTATCACATGTCCCAGTTTACATGGAGATTAAGAACTGGTGACTCTCAAAAGGCTTTTTTTCCATGTTCTTTTTTTGTTTCATCTTCTGCCCTTGTTCTCTCCTTCAAATGTCATGTTCTAGTTGGTCAACATTTTCTACATTGACATAACTAGTACTTTTACATATATGTAACAAAGTTGTTGTTCAGGACAGTTCTAAGTTGTATGAAGGAGATATTGTTTGACTATAAATTGCAGTATGTAGCATTTTGAACTTCCCAGTGTCATTGAATTCTGGAAAATCTCATGACTACAGCGTGAGTCAGCTTATATGGGAACTGAAGCTAGTGACTCTGACCACAGTTGGGCTGCATTTGTTTTCCATCTGTGGTATATTGTGGAACTCTGACCCAAATAGGAATGTAGACTAACAAGATCAACTGTGGAGTTAAAATTGCAGCATAACATGCTTGCTGATTTAGTTCTGCTGAAGAGATATAGCTGCATAATTGGCAGCTCACTATATTTACAGGGAGACTTTCTTGTGGAGGGTTCTAGTGTGCAGCAGACACTGTTAACAGGGAAAGACTGAAGTAGTTTACAGTTATCTTGTACCTTGATGATTCACCTGTAAGTCTGAGGTCTATGTTGGTTGATTTTGGCCTTTATTCATCTTGTGAGCCTGTTGCTCAACTACAGAATCATATTGGTCATTTTGTGTTGTATTTATATAGTATGAATGTCTTCATTACTATTGTTTTGTGAAAGTAACAAAATGGTTTAACCTGTACAATATATGGTGTCAAATTTTGTTGCAATATTTCTTGGGTTATTGAAGTTTTGGAAGTGTCATTCTAATGAATCTGAATCAGTGCCAACTTTCATAAGTAGCTTGTAACATTCAAGTGTTTGGGTTCCCTTTCCAAGTGATTGAATTATTTGACTATTTTTTTCGGTCAAAGCATTAATTTTGTGGAGAGGAATCTGTGCTGACATTATCATAGGACCTGAGCATACTTAACAGATTGAATGTAAGAAGGCGAAACCTGGAAGTGACTGTGCAGTACTGCATACACTTTGTGTAATATGGCGTGACAGTGCTAAACATCATTAGATGACAGTATTTCATTCTTGCCAGTTTGAATTTGAGGTAATAACGTGGACTTTGGTTGACAAACACTGAGGATTTACTGTATTTCTATTTACAATACTTACATAGATTAATATAATCCAAAGGGAAAGGTTTGTAGGGCACAATAGCCTTCTTCTGTCCCCGTGTCTTTTTATGTTTATTGTAACAATCTTATTATGGTGCATCAAATGCTACCGTATAATGTAGTAACTAAAGAAAATCATTAAAACTCAAATTGAGGGGGGAAACATTTTTTTAACTGTGAGCATGAATATTTCCATCCAGCTTTTTAAAAAGAAGTGCAAGTTAGCAAAGGCAGATGTTACATTGCTGCCAAAACAAAATGTGAACATTTCCGATGGCACCAGTGTTCCTCTATAGCAGTTTTACCCAGTGTATGACTAATTAGCAATCTATTTCATTTTGTTCCTAAGCTAATTTCCGGTTTTCATCTCAATCACAACTTCTGTGTTTGGATCTTTTCAATTCGGAACTTTTATTTTGTGCGTATTTAGTTAACGTAGCAACTGTGGGTAATATGTTGTTCATCAACAGGAAGTCAGAGGTTGATCTAAATTGCTGGCTTTGCTGCTACCCATAAGACAAACCTTGATATAAACACATTAACATTTACGATGCCATATGTATTAACAATGCTTTTGTAAATGTTGAGCACCTGGCGTGTCTAGGGCAGTAGATGGATATGTTGGATTGGTTGTTGCTATGATTGTACTAGGAACAATGTGGTTCAAAATGATGAAGCAATTCATTGGCTCTTTTTCTCTACCACGACTCCAGCTCTCCCGTCTACTGAGGGGGCCAGACAGGAATACTCACTGCCACCCCATCTTGGCCATTTTATGAGATACATAACACATTTTGGAAGGAGTAAGATCTTTTATGACTGGCAAGATTGATCATATTTACAATTTTTACAATCATTTTAATGTGGCTTTTAAAAAAATTGCAAGTATTGGTATAATACTAGTTTGTTGGCTTGTATAAGAACACTTCATTAGCTGTCATAATTCAGGTTTGAAATTTTCTGTGGTACAAGACATTTGATTTCAGAACTAGTTGGCTCCCTCACCATAGTGGCTGACATTGGCATCACTGGCAATGACTGTCTCTAACAGCAAAGGGCCAGCCACATCCCCCTGACTTTTAATGACAAAATCATTACCTAGTCCCCATATGAGGGCCACCATTGACAAAAAAACCTAATGGGACCAACCATATCAACTCCCTGGCTACAGGAGCAAAACAAATTGTGTATTCGCTAAGGAATGCTTCAGACTCCTCAATATCTGTCCCAAGATCTACACGGCTCAATTCAGGGGATGGTATGACGCTTGCAGCTGCTCCCATCAATGAGTGGTAACAGCACTCAAGAAGCTTGACACCGCACCCAGGGAAGTTGATTTAATGGGCACCTTTGTCACTGAACTCCAATTTACCCCCTCTGTACACTGTAGCTGCAGCATGTACAGAGTATCAGATGCACTTCAGCAACTCAAACTTGAGCTTTGCAATCTCCATAGACCTATACCACTGGGGAAGCAAAGATCAGTAAGATCTTTGCAATATCACTGCCTCCAAATTTCCCTCCAGATCATGTACCTGAAGGGAAAAAAAATACCCCCATTCCTTAGCTTACGTAATAAATAGTCGTTTGGTAGTACAGAACTTGAGTCTTGCTTGAAAAAAAGAGACATGTCGAAGCTTTTCACCTTGCATTCGTCAGGACATTTCAAGAATACTGATATATAAGGGGGAAACAACAATTTATACTGTATGTGAAGAGAGTGTTAATTGGTTGGCAAGCGGCGTTGCCATGGAGAATGCACCAGTATGGTGACTGACAGTTAACTGCTAAGCATTGTTTGAAATTTAAACCAGGCAGCTTGACCCTAATTGGTCCCCATGTCCATGTGCCCTTTCTCCTTAGATAAAAACAAAATACCACGGATGCTGGAAATTTGAAAGTATGCAGAAAGTGTTGGAAAAACTCAAGTCAGGCAGCATCTTTGGTGAGAGAAACAGAGTTAAATGTTAATGTTTCTAGTCCTTATGACCTCTTCAGAACTAAAAAGAAGTAGAAATATGATGAATTTTATACTGTTTGAGGGAGTCGAGCAGGTGGAGCAAAATAGAACGTCAGGGATAGGTGGGAGCTAAGGAGAAATTTGACAAAGATGTCATGGACACAGGACAAAGGGAGTGTTAATGGTAGTGTTAAAGGCTAAAGAAGGTCCTGATATTGGCATAAAGGTAAGATAGCAGAATGTGTTAATAGCAGAACAAGGGTCAGCACTCTGTGAATGTAAAACATAAGAACAAGTTACAGATGCCCTGTGGGTGGAGGGGGGTGTTGGGGCAAAAAAATTAAAAGAAAGAATGAATAAATAAACACAAATTTTTAAAAATTGAATTAAATAAGAGGTAAAGACAGAGGAAAGAGTTCTTGGTCTGAAATTGTTGCACTCAATGTTGAGTCCGGAAGGCAATAAAAGGTGAGGTGTTGTTCCTCCAGTTTGCATTGGACTTCACTGGAACATTGCAACAGGCCAAGGACAGACATGGGAGCAGGATGGTGTGTTAAAATGGCAAGCGACAGAAAGGTCTGGGTCATGCTTGCGGACTGAGTGGAGGTATTCCACAAAGCAGTCATGCGTCTGGCTTGGTCTCCCCAATGTGGAGAAGATCGCTATGGAAGCAGCGAATTCGGTGGACCAAATTGAAGGAGGTGCAAGTGAAGCGCTGCTTCACCTGAAAGGCATGTTTGGGGCCTTGGATGGTGAGGAGGTAAAGGGGCAGATGCTCCACCTTCTGTGATTGCATGGAAGGTGCTGTGAGAAGGGGGTGAGGAGATGGGGGTGATGGAGGAGTGGTCCAGGGTGTCACAGAGGCAACGGTCCCTATGGAATGCTGATGGGGGGGTGAGGGAAAGATGTAATTGGTGGAGGTATTATGCTAGAGTTGACGGATGTTACAAGGCTGTGGGTTCAAGCCCCACTCCAGGAGTTGATCACAACAATCACAAAACTGACACTGTAGTGCAGTACTGAGGAAGTGCTGTGCTGTGGAGGTGCTGTCTTTCGAATGGGACATTAAACTGAGAGCCCCTCTGCCTTATCAGGTGGACGCAAAAGGTCCCCAGGACAACTACTTTGAAGAGCAGTGGAGTTATCACTGGTTTCCTATCTAACATTTCTCTTCAGTCACAAAAATAGATTATCTGGTCATTATCACATTACTGTTTGTGGGAGCTTGCTGTGTGCAAATGGCTGCCACCTTTCCTAAATCACCCAGTGACTACACTTCAAACAGACTTTCATTGGTTGTAAAAGGCTTTGGGATGTCCGGTGTTTGCGAAAGGTGCTGTACAAATGCAAGTCTTTTTGTAATGGATTGTGTGAAGAGGATGGGTTGACAATATTGTAGGGGGTGACTGTGAGGGATGTATGTGAGATGGCAATAACATGAGTATGCGTGTTAGTCATGATTGTTCAGGTGGGGAGAGAGAGGAATGAACGGCAGCACAGTGTGTTGGGCTGAGGAGTGCTGTGCAGGAGAAGGCTGGGAAAATTGGAGTAAGGGAGTTTGCACATGAAGTTGACATGCCACTCACCTTTCCTGCCCTCATGAGGTTATTGAACCTCTTATGGCTCTGAATCCAAATTTGAGAGATCACACTGCTGCTCACTTCCAGTAGTAAAATATGAAGCGATGAGACTGCACGCTTGTAATTGTTAATTCTCCGTGTTAGAGAGGCTGACTGCGAGTCATTAACAGTTATCATGTTGTTGAAAGGGTGCTTAGAATAAAGGGACAAGACTTAATTTTTTGTGGTGAGTTTTGTTTGTATCAAAGGCACCCATGAAGCAACTTTTACTCTGTTAAATGTTGAAATGCAAGTCAATGGTGAGGCAGACAGCAAGATGCTATTTTCATGATACTGGTGGTGGTGCAACTTGGACAGAAACATTTTGATTTCTGTGTTTAGCTGTGCCCTCGGCTGAATTTGGTGTAGCGTTTGTGTATAAGTAACAGTGTTATATTGACCGCAAAGTATGGACTAGAATTTGCCTCAAAAACCTCAAAAGTTGAATGGAAAATTTTGTTTGTTCAAACTTCTACCAGATGCATTAGTGCCAAGTATTGTAGCTATAGTTATTTGGTAGTACAGAACTTGAATATTGCTGAAAAGAGAGACATGTCGAAATTTCAAAGCTTTTCATCTTGCACTCATCAGGGCACTTTGCAAGAATACCAATATAAGGGGAAAACAACAATTTATACTGTGTGAGAAGAGAGTGCTTATTTGTTGGCAAGTGGACTCTTAATTGATAGAGGTGTAGCCATGGAGAATGCACCAGGGATGGTGGCTGACAGTTAACTGCCAAGCATTGTTGAAATTTAAACTAGGCAGCTTGATCCTGATTGGTCAAGGCATTGCTCTGAGGAATGAGTCAGCGAATGGCTGTCACTTATTTTGTTTAGCTGAAACAGGCGTAATATATGTGCATGTTCTTTCTGTTTGCAAACAACAGGCCCTGTGTATTAACATATGTAGCTTCCAGTACACGCAATGCATCACGCAGCGAGCCCGACTGACAATTTTAAATTGGTTGTCAGTGTAATTCTTAGCACACTGAGGATTATTTAGCAAATGTTATCCAATCGTGGAAGCCATAGATATTTGCGCTGCAGCACTATATCATGGTGATCTAGACCCGCCACCATTGCATGAGTCAGTATTCATTGAACTTATGAATTCGGCAACTCACACAGTTGAGTTCTGTTTTAATGACTCCATGTATGCTCAAGTAGATGATGTTGCATGGGATCCCCTCTTGCAAACATCCTTGTTGGGTTCCACGAGAAACATGTCTTCGATGGAATGACACCTAACCACCACCTCCTCGCATATTTCCTAAATGTGGATGACACGTTCACTATATTTAAACCTGCAGCTGCATATAATAATTTCCTTACATGTCTTATTGGGCTCCGTCCTGCACTCAAATTCAGCTTTGAAATGGAGCAGTCAAATGAACTCCCCTTCCCTGACGTACTAGTTGAGAAATCTGCCAGGTGATTCTCTACCAAGGTCTACCGTAAGCCTGCCTTCACTGGTCAATATACGCGTTAGGATTCTTACAGTTCCACAGGCTACAAGATTGGTCTCATCAGCAACCTTGTAAATAGGGCCCGAGCCATTTGCTCACTATGCAAGTTTAATACTGAAATAGGGCGTATCAAAAGCATCCGGCGGGATAATGGCTACCTCGATCAGATCATTTCGCGCCATACATCACGCAAACTCGCAAATGGGCCCAAGGCTGTCACTTTCGGCCCTGAAAAGTGCTCAGTCTACCTCAGATTACCCTGGAAAGGCAAAGTATCTCTAATGTTTGAGCAACAGGTGAAGCTAGCTGTTTCACGCTGCTACTGTGCAATAGCAACATGAGTGTTATTTGCCATTAACAGGATGCTACCGTCAAGCCAAAAAGAACTTCTGCCTATCACACAAATGAGTAATGTGGTATATGAACTTCAGTGCCAGTGTGATGCTAGGTCATACATCCCAAAGATGGCAGATCGTATCAAACAGCATGTCCCAGCTGCTGTTCGCAATGGGCAAAAAAAGAAGTACAGACCATACCCAACCAGCCCGTGCTTGCAAAACTCAAAACACAGTGTCCAACATTGGATGTGGTTCTGCGATTGGACAACATTTGCTAAATAATCCTCAGTGTGTTAAGAAATACACTGACAATTTAAGATTGTCAGTTGCGCTCACAGTGTGGTGCATTTGCGTATACTGGAAACTACATATATTAATTCCCAGGGCCTTGTTCTTTGCAGGCAGACAGAACATGTACACACATTGCATCTGTTTCAGCTAAACAAAATAAGTGACAGCCATTCCCTGACTCATTCCTCAGGGCAATGCCTTGACCAATCAGGGTCAAACTGCCTGGTTTAAATTTCAAACACTGCTTGGCAGTTAACTGTCAGTCACCATCACTGGTGCATTCTCCATGGCAACACCTCTACCAATTAGAGTCCACTTGCCAACTAATCAGCACATTGTTATTTAATTGAAAGTATTACAAGTTAATGTTGTGACTATCAGAAGGTGTTTGATAAAATGCCACAATTGACTTGCTAAATTGAAAGCAATGGAATTAACGGGGCAGTGGCAGCATGGATACAAAATGGACTAAAGGGCAAAAACTATACAGTTGTGGTGAACAGTTGTTTATCAGATTTCGGGGTGTATATAGCCAGGGTTCGGTGTTTGGACTACTGTTCTTTTTGATATATGTCATTTTGGTATAGGGACATCATTTCAATGTTTCCAGATGACACAAAACTAAAAAATATAGTGAACAATGAGGAGAATAGTGGCAAACTTCAGGAAGAAATGGACTGATGTGTGTCAGATTAAATTAATGCAGAGAAGGTGAGAGGTGCGTTTTGGAAGGAAAATCAGGAGACATAATAGAAGTGTAATGGTACAATTTTAAAGAAGGTTCAAGAACAGAGACTTGGGAGTTCGCATAGACAAATGTGGCAGAACAAGTTGATGAGAAGCATGCAGGACCTTTGACTTCATAAACAGAGAAATTAATACAGAAGTAAGGAAGTTATATTAAACTTTTATATATCGTTGTTTGGGCCTGCAGCTAGACAATTGTGTCCAATTCTGGCTAATGTACTTCAGGAAAGATGTTTGGTCCATGGAGCAGCTGCAAATGAGATTTACCAGAAGGTGTCAAAGCAGGTTGTCAAAATGATTGAAAAGGCATACAGGAACCTGGGCATTATACATAGAGGTGTAGAGTACAAATGCAGGAAGTTATGATGAACCTTTATAAAGCACTGGTTCAGCCTGGGGTTTTGTGCCCAATTCTGGACAGAAAGTATGTGAAGGCTTTAGAGAGGGTGCAGCAAAGTCTTGCAAGGACATTGCTGAAAAGAGAGGTATAGCTTTTCAGTTTGCATAGCTTTTCATCTTGCACTCAACAGGGCAAACGCAAGAATGCCAAACTTCAAACAATTGCAACAATTTATATTACAGGAGAAAAGGGTGCTGATTGGCTACAAGCTGACTCTGGATGGGGAGTTGCCATGCAGAAAGCAACGGGGAGCTATAGACTCCCCATGCTTCTGGATAATTCAAAAAAAGGCGTGAGGCTTGAACATATTCCTTTTGTTTGCAGAGAAAAGCTCCCTAGCAAGCATTAATGAACCACATTACGAGCTTGAGTGATTATCTTAAATTGGTTGTTAGTGTAACTATTCGCACACTCGGGATTGTTCAGCAAGTGCTGCCTAATTGTGGAATCACATCTAACAGCAGAAAGTTTGTTGTTGGTTTTGCAAGCGCGAGCTGGTTAAGTACACTCTATATTCTGCCTATTATGAACAGCCCGAGGAACCGTTTGATTTGATCAGCCAATCTTTGAGACTTATGGGCTACATACCTGACATCTCACCAGCACTGAAAATAATTCCATGGCAATGCGTCAGCAAAATCTTGGATTTGCCCTGATGAGTGCAGGATATGAAAAGTTGAAAATATTTTAAGTTCTGCACTACCAATCAACTATTTACAAGAATGGTTCCAGGGACGAGGCAGTTCAGTTATGTGGATAGACAGGAGAAGTTGGGGTTGTTCTCCTTAGAGAAGATAAGGTTGAGCAGAGACTTGATAAAGATTTTCAAAATCATGAGTAGGCAGAGAGAAATTGTTTGTGTTGGCAGAAGGGCTGAGAACCAGAAGACACTAATTCATGGTGGTTGGCAACAGAACCAAAAGCAACATGAAGAAAAACTTTTTAACGCAGTGAGCAGTTAGGATCTGGAATGTACTGCCTGAGAATGCGATGGTGGCAGATTCAATCATGGCTTTCAAAATGGAATTGGATAAGTTCCTGAAGAGAGAAAATTTGCAGGGCTATGGGTAAAGGGCTGAGTTGTGGGATGAGCTGAGTTGCTCTTACAGAGATTAGGCACGTACACAAGGGGTCACATCTCCTCCTGTGCTGAAGCCATTCGATGATTCTATGAGAAACATTAGTTACGTGGAGAGACTAGAAAAGCTTAAATTGTCCTCCATAGAGCTGAGAAGGTTAAGAGGAGTGTTAATGGATGTATCTAAGATTTTGACGGAATAGATAGGGAAAAACATTTTATGTTGGCAGGAGGATCACGGATATAACAGATTTTGGAAAATTATCAACAAATCCACCTGAGAAATTAGGCAAAACCATTGTACTTAGTGAGTTATGATCTGGAATTCACCACTTCAAAGCGTGGTGAAAGCAAATTCAGTACTAATTCACAAAACGAAATTGGATATATACTTGAAAAGGAGCAATTTGCAAGGGGATGAGAAAAGAGCATGGCACAGACATAATAGGCCCAAATGGGCTCCTTCTGTGGCGTATAATTCTGATTGTCAGCCAGTGCAGGATGGCTTCTCTACCTGTTGCCCACAAAGCATCATCAGCATCTGACAGTTGAAATAAAAAGAAATATGTTACATTATGAGAACAAAATATTGGTAATTACTCTGCTCCAAGCTTCACTTGAGATTAAGTCCAAGGGAACCCTACTTGTTTTTCTTTCTTACTCTGGTATGATGCATTTGTATAAGGATCTTGGGGAGGGGTTGGGGGGGTGGGGGGTGGAATAAGAATGAATGCTGATTTGACAACCTTTAACGGCAAAGAAAGAAATTGCATTTATATAGTGCCTTTCATGACCTTAAGTAATTTCCAGCCAATTAAGTACTTTTGAAGTGCAATCGCAGCTTTAATGGAGAAAATGAGGCAGCCAGTATGCACACAGCAAGGCCCCACAAACAGCAATGTGATAATGACCTGATAATCTGTTTAAATTATGTTGGCCGATGGATAAATATTGACTTGGACACCAGCAGAACTCCACTGCCCTTCTTTGAAATAGTACCGTGGTGTCTTTTACGTCCCACCTGAGGGCAGATGGAGGTTCAGTTTAATGACTCATCAGTAAGACTGTTGGTACGGCATTCCCTGAGCATTGCACTGGTCTGTCAGCCTAGACTTTGTGCTCAAGTATCTGGAGCAACACTTGAATCCACTACTTTCTGACTCAGAGGTGAGAGTGCTATCAAGTGAGTAATAACTGACACGTGCAGTTCGTTTTTTTGTTGCAAAGCTTCTTTGCTGTTTGATCTGTTGCAAACAGGAGCTTTTCTGGGTGTAACTTCCGTTTACTGATTCACTTTCATGTGCTATCACCTCGTGTGAAAACAACTCGGGTAAAGCTTCAGGATGAGGCTTTGGGGAAGAACCACTTTACTGTCATCGATCCTGCCAGTACCATAAAGGTACAGTGCGCCAGTTCATTTTCATGTGAAAATTCACATACACTATATTCAAAGAATATGGTAGATGCACCTTTGATAGATAAAGGCAATTGAAGAAAATCATTTTCCAACAGGGCAAAACGGAACAACTTAGGGTCTTTTTTTTTATAATAGAGAGCTGGATAAATAATACAAAATTTGTAAGTTAAGACAGTTGAATTTTTTTGTTTTAAATGATGGATGAATGTACACTTTTTCTAAAGGGCAATTGTGTATTTGCAACATATGCAGAGAAAAGGAGTAAATAAGCAATTTTTATTTAATCTCAAACTTGGGTGACTAATGGGAAGGAAGAGGTTGTTGATCAGCCACAATTTGGTGAATGTGAAGACTTAAAAGAATGGACATTATCAAATGTTTCTGCTCATTTGTATGAACTACTCACTCCTCAAGTAGCCACGTAACCGCTCAATCCATAGCAGATGCATTCGAAGGGACCCGTAACACCACCAATGAAGCTAATATGAATCACAGTTGCTAGCAGAGGTAATATGTGGCTGAATATATTCACAGTAATTTCCTGTTTTTGACAAACGTCTTAAGTTCTGAGACAGGATATAGTTCTGAAACCTTTCCAGGCACATGTGCAGTGACAGCTTTCTGCCTCGAAACATGAGAGAGCACATTCTGTGTGGCAAAAGGGAGGAAATTTTTGTGATTTTTTTTTTGCATTAAATTGACATATGTTAGCCCAAGGAATGAGATAATGTTTTCCCATTTGAGCGCACAAGGTCAGATTTTAACCCCAAACCCAGCGAGAATTCAGTTTGTTTGTGCCGTGCAGTTCTATCAGGCAGTGTCGAAGGCCCTTGTATCAGTCCTTCAAAGCTTGATGCCCAATAATGTCAATTGAGCTCTGATGCAAATTTATTCCCGGGTTGTGCGACTCTTGCAGAGTGCCGAATGTGCCAGGAAGGCTAGCATTGAATGGTTCAAAGGCCGCAAGAGGCTCAGCTTGAATGTGATTTTTTTTTTTCTTTACTGGTTTCTTTCCTGGCCAGGAGGAGGAGAAAAAAAGAAAAAAAACAATTCTACCTAGGCCTGCCTTCTTTACCCCTCCACCCCCACCCGCGCTAAACCTCTCCGGCCTTCCCATGACCATGATCACCTCTTGATGCCCCACCCCAGCCTTCAGAGGTCTGAAATCTCATTTCCACCTGCTGGTCTCCGCATTATTAACACTGGGATCAGGTGGAAGTCAGCATTTGAAGGAGGCCTGGGAATTGTTGTGGCCACTTCAGCTCCTGCACTACACACATTAAATTTGGCACTACAGTATCTGCACTGCCCAGTCAAGCGGGGCTCCTGCTTTTCCTACTGCAATAATGCATCTTAACTCTACCAGAAACTTGTTTACGACTGGCTAGACTCCTTTCACATTAGAATCTCAGAACTAACACAGAGATTATGATTTCGGACTGAATTATTACAAAACTTGTCACATCAAATTCAGAAGTAGCTAATGTCAGAAGCATTGCATTACAATTCAGTTCCTGAGGTCTGCATTTTATTGGGCATTGCTTGGGAAAAATATAAACAAAAAGCTATGCAGCAGATTTTTTTTTAGAAAAAGCTTATTTCTTTGCAGTCACATTTCTAAAAGTATAGCATTTCATCTATGTTCGGTGAACAGCATCAGTACATATGTTGCTTTTTTTGGAAAAAAAGGCAACAATCTCATGGTGCAACAACACTGTCCTCAGTACATTCTACACAAATTATGAAACCTCTGCCAATTTGTTATCACATAACATAACAAAACCCTACACCTTGGCCACATGAGCAGGGGAGATGATGGGTATTCTGCAGTAGGTGGCTTGTCCCCAGGTCCCTCAAAATTTCTCCATCGCCTACTACAAGACAAAAATCAGAGATGTGATAGAAAACTGACTACTGACCTGGTAGGTGTTGCTACATCTACACTCGAAGCTCAGCACCACTCAGCAGTGCAAGAACATGGCAGGTGGAGCATAATGTGGGGAACTGTGACATTATCCACTTCAGTAGAAAAAATAGAAAAGCAGACCATTTTGTAAAAGGTCAGAGGACTAGTGAATGTTAATATACAGAGTTATTTGTGTGTCTTTATATATAAATCGTGAAGTTAACATGCAGATACAACAAACAATTAGGAAGGCAAATACTATATAAACCTTGAATTTTCCATCCACCTTGCAACAGAGTAAATAAATCTTGCTGGAATTACATAGGGTTTTGCTGATATGAGACTTGATGTGGTCTCACCATAAGCCCCTGGTCTGGACTGTGATGTTGAAATGAGCTCAACAAGTTGCTGATGTGCTTCCTGTGGATGGTACATGTAACGCCATAGGTTTCCAATGATGAAAGATGTATATAATTAGCCCAGCGGGAAGAGCGCTAATCAAAAAGATTGCTCTGTCATAAGGGCTTTTAAAAAAAAAGCCAGCCGCAGTTTTAATTTTGTAAAAATCTACTTTTGCAAGTGACGCTAGGAACATGGTACTTATTTAATTAAAATGTTTCTCTCGTCCCTTGCTTTGATGGGAGGGAAAGAAGAAAATTGTGCTGATCATCTAATTTACATAATTGTTCAACTGGTTTCCACCCACGTATTGTACACATCTGCTCTAGGGAATAATTTGGAACTTTCCAACTTGCACTGTAGGACTTACACAGTGAGTGAACTAATTTCTTTTTTTTCCCTCACTCTCCACTGTAGTGCATTACCGTATATACTCATGTAAAAGTCAAATTTTTGAGACCAGCCTTTTCGGCCAAAGGTCATAGGGTTGACTTTTACATGTATTGTCAGGTATGCTTGAAGTGAAATCCATAAAAGACCGTCGCAATGCAATAAATTAAAAACTAACTGGACTAAATAATTCATACTAATTGTTTCACATGAATAAATTTTATAACATTACAAATTATATGCATTTCATATCAATTATCTAACATTTATTTGTATATTGATAAATATTTTAGTGCCTATTTATACATTTACAATGAAATTGAATCATTAACAGCTCTAGGATTATACTTTGCATCTGAAATGTTGGTACCTTGATCCCTGAAAAACCAGAGTCGACTTTCACATGAGGTACATGAAAAATTACTATTTTTTAGGCGAAAAGTCATGGGGTTGCCTTTTACACAAGGGCAACTTTTACACAGGCAAATACAGTAGCTCCACTGGTCCACAGTTCTTTATCTATATCTATTGGTTTCTCGCCTAGGTGGCATGTTTGTAAGCTGTGCCTGAATTTGGTCTCACACCTGATATCCACCTGTGCTTTCTAGCAAAGATCTCTAGACAGTGGTGAGGAGCAGAAACTCGACCCCTTCCTCTTTGTTAGTCCATGAGTTATGAAACCACTGCTGTGTTTCAACTCCTGCCCTAGCTGAGACCAGTTAAATAATTGGAGACTTGGTATCAAGATGATACCTTTATCCAGTGAGTCACTGGAAACCTGGTTCTGCTGCTTTAACGTAGATCCCTGGTTTACAGAGGTACTTGTAGAATAACAGTTCATACGACCCATGAACTTCTAGGAAAGGTTGAGAAGGAGGTCCTGCAGACACTGATCCTATCCAAGCGACACAATGTACTCGCTACCTGTGAGGATAAGGAAAAAGACTGCAAAGAGGACAGCCACAATGCAGACCAGGCACCATAGCTCAGGAGACTGTTAGGAGTGGGAAAGAACAGAATAGAAATGTGGTAGCAATGGGGGGGCCCTATAATCATGAAGGGTGTTGGCCAGGCCACTCAGTGCCAGGGAGAGGAACTTGGAAGGGGAAGGCGTAAATCCAGTTGTCGTGGTACATGTTGGAACAAATGACTTAGGAAGGAACAGAGAGGTGGTCCGGCTGAAAGAGTGTCGGGGTTAGACTCTAAATTAAAAAGCAGGACCTCAAGGGCAATAATCTCTGGATTATTGCCCTAGCCATGTGCTAATTGGCACAGGAGCAGACCAATAATGAGAACTAACACGTGGCTAAAAGGCTGGTGCGAGGGAGAGAGGCATTCCTTTTCTTGGGACAATGGCACCAGTTCTAGTTCAGGAAGGCGCAGTATCAATGGGATGGGCTCCACTTGAACCAAGATAGGACTCGTCCTAGAGGAAAGGGTAAATGGGGAGGTAGCGAAGGGTTTAAATTATTAAGTTTGGTTTGGCAGCAGGGGGTGGGGGTGGTGTGGTGGGATCTACAAAAAATGAAACAGCCCAAATGTAAACAAAGCACAGCAGGAAAACATTAGAAAAAGTAAAGGATGATGGCAAGAGAATAAATATAGAATGGTAGTCTAAAAAGATGGTTAAACAAAGTGAGAGAAAATCCAATTAAAAATGAGCTAAAATGTCTGTACAGCAATGCACACACTGTCTGTAATAAAACAGGAGCTGGAGGCAATCATGTTTAGAGGAACCAGACATGGTAGGGATTACCGAGACATGGCTACAGAAAAATCAAGTCTCTGAATTAGACATTGCAGGGCATAACATTTAGAAAAGATACAGAGATGCAAAGAGTAACTAAGAATTTTAATCTTCAAGGAACTTTAAAAAGTACAATGTTTTAAAGGCACATCAATAAAAATGAGCATAAAATTGAATAAAAATGTAATTAGCATCGGACCATTAATGGACAGACAGGGTAATGCCATAGTTAATGATAGATGACAAACATTAAATATTTATTTTGCTGCATGGACAAAAGAGCTGAACTCCCGAGATGAGGCGAGAGTGACTCCCCTTGACATCAAGGCCGCATTTAACCGAGTGTGGCATCAAGGAGCCCTAGCAAAACTGGAGTCAATGGGAATCAGGGGGAAAACTCTCCACTGGTTAGAGTCATACGTAGCAGTAAGGAACATGGTTGTGGTTGTTAGAGGTCAGTCATCTCAGCTGCAGGACATCGCTGCAGGAGTTCCTCAGGGTAGTGGCCTCAGCCCAACCATATTCAGCAGCTTCATCAATGACCTTCCTTCCATCATAAGGCCAGAAGTGGGGATGTTGACTGATAACGTTCAGCATCTTTTGTGACTCCTCAGATACTGAAGCAGTCCATGTCCAAATGCAGCAAGACCTGGACAATATCCAGGCTTGCACTGACAAGTGGCAAGTAATATTCATGCCAAAAAAGTGCCAGGCAATGACCAGGTTCAACAAGAGAGAATCTAACCATTGCCCCTTGATGTTCAATGGCATTACTATCACTGAATCCCCCGCTATCAACACCCTGTGGGTTACCCTTGACCAGAAACTGAACTGGACTAGCCATATCAATGCTATGGCTACAAGTGAAGGTCAGAGTCTAGGTAATCCTGTGACGTGTAACTCATCTCCTGACTCCCCAAAACCTGTCCACCATCTACAAGGCACAAGTCAGGAGTGTGATGGAATACTCCCCACTTGCCTGGATGAGTGCATATCCCACAACACTCAGAAGCTTAACACCATCCAGGACAAAGCAGCCACTTGATTGGCACCATATCCACAAACATTCACTCCCGTCACCACCGACGCAAAGTAGCACCATCTACAAGATGCACGGCAGGAATTCACCAAGGCTCCTTAGACAGTACCTTCCAAACCCAGGACCACTACCATCTAGAAGGACAAGGGCAGCAGATAGATGGGAACACCACCACCAGGACGTTACACTCCAAGATGCTTATCATCCTGACTTGGAAATATATCGCTGTTCCTTCACTGTCTCTGGGTCAAAGTCCTGGAATTTCCTCCCTAACAGCCTGTGAGTGTACCTACACTCCATGGACTGCAGTGGTTCAAGAAGGCAGCTCACCACCACCTTCTCAAGGGCAACTAGGGATGGGCAATAAATGCTGGCCCAGCCAGCAAAGCCCACGTCCTGTGAATGAATATAAAAAGGAGATAGAACAGGTATGCATAACATTGAATGATGAGACGAGTAACGAAATAAGTGCATTTAAAGTTTTAAAAGATGTATTGAATAAACTAAAGAATCTCAAAAGAGGATAAAGCCCCTAGTTTTATTGAACCCATGTATTCTAAAGGAATCTAGGGAAGAGATAGCAAAGGCATTACCGTTCACATTTAATAATTTGCTAAAAAAATGCATAGTCGCAAAGCACAGGTCGAAAGCCAATGTAATTCCTATATTTAAGAAGGGGGACAGAACATGCCCAGGGAATTATAAACCAGGCTATAGACCAGTCAGCTTCAGATTCATAGATGGAAAAATATTAGATTCCTTACCAAAAGAGAAAATAGAAGAACATCTAGAAATAAGAAATATTGTAATGAATGTTAGCATGAATTTCAGAAGGGAAAATCTTGTTCAACCAACATTATTGAATTTTTTGATAAAGTAGCCGCGAGGGAAGATAATGGTAATGCAGTAGACATCATTTAACTGGATTTTCAAAAGGCCTATATAAGGTGCTCAATAATAGACTAACCAACAAGGTCTGAGAATGTGGGGCCGGGACAAGTGACAGAATGCGTTGCTAGCTAGCTTCAAGACAGAAAGCAGAGTGGGAATAAAGGGTAGCTATTCAGAGTAGCAGAAGGTGGGAAGTGGTGTTCCATAATGATCAATGCTGGGACCACTGCTGTTCACAATTTACATTAACGATTTGGACTTTGGAATCAAAAACACAATTTCTAAATTTGTGGATAGCACCAGGGGGGTTGTAGCCAGTTCTGAGGAAGATGGCAACAACTTACAGGAGGACATTAATAAACGTACAGAATGGGCAAAGAATTGAGACATGAAAACATAGATAAATATGAGGTAGTAAATTTTCGTAGAAGAATAGGGAGGTCACTTAGAACTTGGGAGGTGCAAGTCTAGATGGGGTAGAGGAACAAAGGGATTTCAGAGTACAAATACATCAATCATTAAAAGTTTGTGCCATAGGTTAACAAGATTTTTTTTTTAAAAAGCACCAAGCACTAGATTTTATTTCAAGAGGGATAGAGTTGAAAAGTAGGGAAGTTATACTAAACCTGTATCGAACCTTGGTTAGAGCTCACTTAGAGTACTGTGTGCAGTTCTGGTTGACAGATTTTTAAAAAAAGATGTAGAGGCGCTGGAGAGAAGCTTTACAATGATGACACCAGAAATGCGTGTACATAAATACCAGGAAAGGATTGACAGGCTGGGTCTCGTCTCTTGAAAAAGAAAGGCTGAGACCTAATAGAGGTCTTTAAAATTGTGAAAGGTTTTGAGAGAGGTCACAATATAAGATAGTCACCAAGGAGTCCAGTAGTGAAATAAGGGGAAGTTTCTTTACCAAAAGAGTGGTGAGAATGTGGAACTCGCAATCACAGGGAGTGTTTGAAGTGAATAGCATGGGTGCAAATAAGGGGAAACTAGACAAGCATAGGAGGGAGAAGGGAATCGATGGGAGTAAGCTCAAGTGGAACATGAACTGGTTGGGCTGAGTGCTCTCTTTCTATGCCATATATCCTGTGTATTGAATCTACATTTCTTTGGCTCAAATTAATCTCTTCATGGGTCCTTGTTCTGTTTAATATCTTGGGTTTAGTCATGGCTCAGATTCACCCTACAACGGAACAAATGGAATTGCTAATTCTGATCCAGATGGTAATATATTTAGTAATACATTTGATAATATAAACAGAAATTCCCCCAGGATGAGGAGGTTTGTAGATATTTGGTCAAGTTGTAAAATATGAAGTGCTAGAGGAAACAATGAATGCAGGATTCTCAGTTTTTAAGCATTATGCTGATGGGGAATCAATTATAAGCCATGCTATTAATACTTTAGGTCAGAAGTTCAAAGCAGCATACTGTATTTTGCTTCATCTGTTCGTTTGTACCTTAAATGTTCAAGGCCATGTAGGATATGAAGTTTTTGACTTTAAAGCCAAATGCAACATTGTAGAAAATTTATGCCCTGTAGTATCTTGCTGATGCGCAGATTTCTAGATCTTTGATCCTCATCTAGGACTAGCTGTTTGTGATTCTCACTGCTTTATTTCTTGTTCCATGTAGGAAGGCTTGATTATATTGTAAATCTAGGCTCAGAATTAATTACTGGGAATACCCCACCATTAAGGCTTACTATGAGACTATTTTTGAGGAAAAAATCAGTTTGGTAATTACTGACTTGAGGTAAGTTGCAAGGGGCACTTTTTAAACAATAGCTACTTGAAAAATTTGGGAATGGAAATGTCACCTGATTAAACCTCATGATGTATTCCGAAATGTATAGGGATTTTTCATGTGCCCCACTTACCAGGAAGTAACCAGTGAATAAAAACAAAAAACTGCGGATGCTGGAAATCCAAAACAAAAACAGAATTACCTGGAAAAACTCAGCAGGTCTGGCAGCATCGGCGGAGAAGAAAAGAGTTGACGTTTCGAGTCCTCATGACCCTTCAACAGAACAGTTCTGTTGAAGGGTCATGAGGACTCGAAACGTCAACTCTTTTCTTCTCCGCCGATGCTGCCAGACCTGCTGAGTTTTTCCAGGTAATTCTGTTTTTGTAACCAGTGAATGTTTGGCTTTGGTTCTCATTCATATATATTTATATAAAATAAATATATATATATATATATAATATATACATAGAGAGAGAAAGAAAATTGATATATGTATGATATATAAACTGAAGCTATTTAATAACCTGCGAAAAAAATCTGTCTAGTTATTGCTCCACTTCTAGCTATTGATATATTGCATTCTGTAGAGCCAGTTGAAGGCTTGGTTTGTCCCAAACTAAGAGCACAGTCGGGAGTTCAGCTGAATTAAGTGTTTCTGAACTTGTGGCTATGTGACCCTTACCATCTCTTTTTTTTGAAGGATGGTAATTCACATATTGATGTTGATTTGGATGAACCGTATGCACGTAGCACTACCACCCATCCTGTCTGCCCTAAGCCAGGATAATGCATTTGGGTTTCTGTGTAAACAAGGCTTTGCTTTCTCTGCTTTCTTGGTGTCAATTGGAACTCGTCTGTATCCTGCAGACTTCTTGACTCATCTGCAGAAAAAGCATTCCTTTACAGACTTAATTTTCAGTCACCGCTAAACCTATTTTTAAAAATTGAGTAACAGTTCGCGGTGGTAGGTAAGTTAATTTAGGTGTAACGATGCTGTAAGGATGCTAAACCACTCCAATCCAATGCTGGCAAAATATCCAACATTTGAATAAGTTCTTATATGTCTCTGAATGCAACAAATGATGCACCTTTGAGATGAAGGTCACAGCAGCATGTTTCCTAGCACGTAGCAGCTCTAGTCATATCACTGCTTCCCATTCAGTTCAGTGAAAAATGGCAGGGGTTGGGGGTGTGAGGGGTTGGGGGTGGAGGGGGTGGGTGGTGGCGGCAGGCAGCTGTCAGATTCGCTTTGTAGCCCCTGTAAGCAGAATTTGGATGGCGGACAATGGATGGCTAACAAAAGCTAACGTGCTGTTTTGTGAGCTTCGTGAAAATCAAAATATGTATTATTGTGAATTTAAAAATCTAGCCTTGCATGTTTTTTGTCTTGGCACCCTACTTGCCAAATCCTTTGTAACCCATTGTTGAATGAGCTTGGTAAGGATTGAGAAGATTGGTCAGGTTTGACAAAGGCACTTTCTTAATGAAGTTACAGTTTGGCCTCCGTTTACATGATTACTGTGTTGAGTCTGGCAAACAGTGTTTCTTTGGAATTTGCTAATTTTAATTTTTGTTTTTGTCTCTATCTGCATCGAACACACTGCAATGGGATCAATGCAGACATTTTTTTTTATCTTTTCAGGCAAATTGAGGTTTATCATGCTGGCAACCTATTCACTTTCTCTTGGCTGATTTCTCTTGTGGCATCTCTATTGTCTGAGCAGCAGAGGACTCAGCGTTTAAGAAATTATTTTTTGCGCACCCTCATCTTTTTGTTAGTAAAAATGCTCATGTCTTTTGCTAACTGGCTGCGTTTTGCAGCTGTAATGGTGAAGTTTACTCTTAAGAGATTAACTTTAAGCAATGCAGTTAGGTGGAAGGAGAGAGAGCCTGATTTCTTGTTAGTCACCTATGATCCAAATCAGTTTTAACAATTGTTCAAAGCATCTTAGTCAAAGCTGACAAACCATACAAAAATCACATTAGTTGGTTACCAGGCTTTTTCAGTATCATGGAGTGGGGGGGGAAATTAAAGCCATTTTTAAGTTTTTTGAGAACTTTCCTTTTTATATATTCTAAGTGGTTTACATCTATCAAAAGAGGTATAAGTTAGCTTTGAACAGTGTCGCATTTCAATATTAGGAATAGACTTAACACTTTGAAAATATATATAATTTGTTCTTTGTACCTTAAAATATATGCATTTAAAAGTTGAAAAGTTAAACCATTTGTGTGCCTTTGCAGGAGATGGACATCTTGGTGTTTAACTGTGTTTTGAACAAAGAAAAGCACTTCGGCTAGATTGGTCCAAAGAGCATCATTGGAGCCATTGCTGTGTGAAAGGACTTTCACACCCTTTCCAGGATGAAGAAAATCAGCCTTAAAACGATCAAAAAATCCTTTAACTTGAACAAAGGCAAAGACGAAAATGAATTTGCTGTTGTACAGCAGCCGTCACTGGTCAATGATTTTGGGAAAGAGGACTCTCTCTTTAGTTGTTATGGGAAAGATTTGGCTGGTAATGATCTAAACAAAACAGATGAGGATGACAAAGGACCAAAAAATAAGGCAAAAGGCGAAGGCTTGATGGGCACGCTGAAAAGGAGGCTTTCTGCAAAGCAGAAACAAAAAGCTAAAGGGAATGCACCTTCTGTCAGCTTAGTGGAAGATGATCGATTTTCCTCCTCTTCAACTCCAACGAGCGTTAATGATTTAAAAGCTCAAAGACCCTTAAGATCCACGTCACTCCGTGGCCACCATTACAGTCCTACACCTTGGCCTTTGCGATCAGCCAGCTCAGAAGAAACCTGCATTAAGATGGAGGTTAAGGTCAAAGCATTAGTCCACAATAATAGCCCAAACCAGGCATTAAATGGCGTTCGTAAGGAGTTCCACGATATGCAAACAGATCATGTGTTTCAGGAACAGAACAACACAATCAAAGAAATTGAGCCCCAAAATGGCCATTCTCATCTGAATATTGATGAATCTTGTCACGTTCCCGTGGTTATTGGGTTAATGCCTCAGAACTACATTCAGTACACAATGCCTTTAGAGGAGGGAATGTTTCCTATGGAAGGGTCCCGTACCTGTTGTCTTGACAATCCATTGCCAATGGAAGTTGCATCAGTGCCATCCCATGTATGTAATAGCACGCTACAGACAGATGAAGGCCATATGGTCCCAGATTTAGTGGTTGCTTCTGATATATTCTTGGACCCACCTGTAAATGGTCTATTGATTGGTACCACAGGTGTCATCTTGCAGAACTCCGGTTCCAACCATGTCGATATCCCTCCACTATCTCCACTCCTACCTCCGATTCCAAATCAAATGCAGTTGACATTTCCTGGCTTTGGTGGTACAGCGGCCCATGTAGCAGAAAGAGTCCGTCACCATTTGAACTTTGACCCAAATTCTGCTCCTGGAGTAGGGAGAGTTTATGACTCTGTACAAAATAATGGTCCAATGGTAGTCACAAGTCTCACAGAAGAGCTGAAAAAACTTGCAAGGCAAGGATGGTACTGGGGCCCCATAACACGGTGGGAGGCAGAGGAGAAGCTTGCCAATGTGCCTGATGGTTCTTTTCTTGTACGTGATAGTTCTGATGACCGTTATCTTTTAAGCCTGAGTTTTCGTTCACAAGGCAAGACTCTTCACACTAGAATAGAACACTCGAATGGAAGGTTTAGCTTTTATGAACAGCCTGATGTAGAGGGACACACATCTATTGTGGAGCTGATTGAGCATTCAATTAAGGACTCTGAAAACGGCGCATTTTGCTATTCTAGGTCTCGCCTACCTGGCTCTGCAACTTATCCTGTAAGACTAACAAACCCAGTCTCCCGGTTCATGCAAGTGCGGTCACTACAGTATCTGTGCCGTTTTGTTATTCGTCAGTATACTCGAATAGACTTAATTCAAAAACTGCCTCTGCCAAACAAAATGAAGGATTATTTGCAGGAGAAACACTACTGAAAAGTTTTGAAGTCTTGCAGATTGCACTTTTGGAACTGGAATGCATTGGAATATTTTTTTTAAATATAATTTATCAAAAATTAGCTTAAAAAATCCTTGTTTAGGTGCTCCTTCATTTTGCAATCACAGGCCTCTGTTCTCTTTCTCTCCTCCCTCCCCACTCCACCATGCACCCAGCAGATGTTGACCACTGTCTATTTGCCAAATAAAGACATCACATTTTTCATGTTGAGCTATAACACTATTTTCTCAGTCACCTGCGAAAGAGTGCTGGGCCCAATCCATGCCCAATCTTTATAAGTTTTACACTGTTAACTGCAGGTTTCTATACCTGCCCTCTGAATCTACATTAAAGACACAGTCCCTCAATAATGGCCATATTGTACACACTGCTTCTGTGCAGGTTGGCCCTGCTCAAAAGCGAGTGACTTCCCAGTATCAGTGTGTACCAAATGAGATAACACCTGGGCAATTTATCATCTTTAAAGTCAAGCTATGATTTGTTTTTAATTGAAAGCAAAAGCACTTAATGGAGTAAAATAAACAAGACAATGTGTTCAGCGCAGTAGATGGTACACAGGGCACACAGACCCATGTATAATTTGCTGTTTAATTGGCTAACTGTGTTGGCATTATCAGCAGCTGACAACCTGAAGTGTTATACCTTGTGCCCCATTTCCTGCATACAAATTACTGTATTTCTGACAAACCTTCCTTAAACAGACCTGTGCATGAGTCCAAAATTTCTGCCTCTTTTATTTGATTGGAATTGTCTTTCCTTAAAATCCTGCTGTTGTTTCAAGATAGAATTTGCTATCCTTGTTCTTTTGTACTACTTGTGTCAGCATTTTGAGTTTGATTTGAAAGATAGTTTCCAAATGCCATTTTATTATAGAGCACAACATAGATTTATTTTCAAATGTCTGGTTTGCACATGCGGTTCTTATGCCAGTTTGTGCTTGTTTGCCCATGGACCAATTTTGTAAAGGGCCATCATGCCAGTATTTTGAGTAATGGTTTAAAATACAGTGGGAGACCACATTGAATACAGTAAATATTGAAGAGTATTGTCCCTGGTTTTAAAGGGAACTAATGAGCTTTATTTGCGTATTTCAATTTGTTTTCTTTTATAAAACAAAAGGTTGTAGGATATCAACATTAATTTCTATGAGGTAATACGGAATGACATTTTATGGATTTGTTTGTTTTTCTATTGAGTCATATGAATTGTAATTTGGATATCATGACTGAGGACTTTGAACAACTACTCAATGTCTCTGTGTCCTTGTAACCACCAGGTAAAGATTGGTTAATCATACCAGTGAGATAAATTGGATGTTTTTTGTGATTTTTTAAAAATCAGTTGGAATATTATTACTGTAGTTCATTTGTATTTCAATAGACAAACTGACTGAAATTTAGCAATAATTTCTTTCTTTTCCTCCTTCTGTTGAAGTACTTTGTGCACTTTTAGGTTGTGTTCGGTTTCACATTTTCCTGTATTGCCATATAGAAAACTTCTGTAAGTGTACAGGCAAAACTGTTCCTATAAAATCATTTGTAATATGCCAATTATAAGTGTGCATTGTCATTCGTAGCTGTGCACGACACCTTGTTCCCGTTTGGTCTTGCACAAACACTGAGAGTCACATGAATGTTAAACTTTGACTCTTTGCCATATTCAGGCACCAGCAAATTGGGAAAACACAAGATTGAAGCAAGCCACTTTAAGGGTAGTTATTTTATTCTACAGGTTTATTTTTTGAAGATTCTTCATTTAAACAGTTTTTATATACTGAGTAATAATGCATGCAGTATTCCCTGGCCAACAGGTACATATTCAGTGGTCTCTGACATACATATTAGCGCACTCCCTTTTAGAGAAGTTCTGTAAATACAACCATTTTAGTTGGACAGCTGATGCCCATAAATTCTGTTAGAGTTGACGGCACAAAATGCTTAGTGCTGAATGACATACAGCTTCGACTTGAGCATTAACGATTTTAAAATGTTTTATTCTTGAAGTTTGCATTTTTATTCAGTGTTAAGGTGGCAAACTTTCAGTTTAAGCCTCTCAAGCTCTTCCATGTTCTGGTGCTGTGGCAAATTTGATAGATGACCTATTAGATTTGTTTGTCCACAGTATGTTGAAAGTGCAGTGCCTATTGCTCCACGTCCCCATGAAGAAAAATCATGATTCTAATCATCATCAGTCGTCGTTTAATTTTACGAAAATATTGATGTTCTGGTGGCTAATGCTGCATTAGGGCAGCCATGCTGGAGAGGGCTAAGGGGAGGGATTTGAGGTGACCACTTCAAGCCATAACTAAATATATCAGAAGCATTTCTTTGTCAGATTGCCTCTCAACCCCCTACTTGACACAGAATCTGCAATTACTGGAGGAGAATTACTGTCATTTCAGGAAGGGGAAGAAAGAATCTTTATTAAACAAGGATTTTATCCTACTGTTTTATAATGGCATTATCTCTACATCCTAATACACTGTTGAAGTAAATGTATAAATGATCCTTCATATTATCCAAGAAAGTAAACCAAGATTGCCTTTCCCCTCAAAAATCCATGATCCTGCATAGCAGAAAAACTCCCACTAGTATCCATGATACATTTTTTTTTATTAGTTCTTTCTTGTTTGACCCATCACATTTTTTGCAACTGATTTAACATCTCTCTGTATCTACCCTGACATAAGGAAGGAAAGTTACCTCGGAAATATATGCAGGGAGAGCAGGACAATGTCTCGTTCTTTATCCTTGGGTAAGTTGCTGCACCAGGTGGCGATAAAGGATATGACCCATGTCTACAACTTTTTGACTTCGACATGAGCAGGAATCTCCAGCCTTGTCCTGGACTTCTATTGTTTTAGTGGAATTCTACAAGTGCATGTACAAAATTATTTTTACAAATCATCTTGGCATGTCAACAGGACATGTACTTTGTGAATGATTTACAACAAAAGAAATGTCCAATTCATAATTATTTATGTTTTTTGTTTACATTATTTTGAGTATCCATTTTAAACTGCTTAGTAGTTTGGCACATTTGCAACATAATAGTGAGCCTGTGATTTAAAAAAAAAATATGGACCATGAAATTCCTGTTCAAAACAGAAAGTGGAATAAATGTTTGTTTCGCTCTGTATTTAATGGTCTGTTAACAAAATGGCCGAATGCCTGAAAATTCTGACAAGTTTGATTTTAATTATAAAGTACCACACTGATATGGTGTTTCCCAATCCGTTGGAGCTTGGGCAGTCTATAGTTCCCTTTGTTTTCTCCATGGCAACATCTCGGTCAATCAGAGTCGACTTGCTAACCAATCAGCACCCTTTTCTTTTAATCTAAGCTGTTGTGATCGTTTGAAATTTGACATTCTGCATTTATCCTGCTGAGTGCAAGGCGGAAAGCTTAAGCAACATGTCTCTCAGCAATATTTGATTTGTTTTACTGCTCTCAGCTGGCAGTTCAGACTCTAGTTTTTGTTCTACAGTGGGATACTGTAACGGTTGCAAGGAAAATCACCGTTTGTTTCTGACATTTTCATCATTGTCAGAATAAGCAGCGATTTGAAGAGTTCTGCTTCATTACAGGGGCGGGGGGTGCAGTTTACCCTTTTTCTCCTGGTGATATTGTTGGGCTAACTGCAGCAACTCGGCAAAGCTCCTTTGGCACCTTCCAAACCCGCAAACTCTACCGCCTAGAAGGACAAGGGCTGCAAATGCATAGGAACACCACCACCTACAAAGCCCCACACCATTCTGACTTGGAACTATATCACTGTTCCTTCACTGTCGCTGGGTCAAAATCCTGGAGCTCCCTCCCTAACAGCACTGTGTGTACACCTACGCAATAGGGACTGCAGGGGTCTGAGAAGGCAGCTCAGCACCACTTTCTCAAGGGCAATTAGGGCTGGGCAATAAATGCTGGCCTTGCCAGTGATACCCACATCCTGTAAAAATAAATAAATTGTTGCCAGGATAGATTCATTTATTTCATAGTTGACATAAGGAGTAAAATGACTATCATTTTCACTCTTTACTGAATAGGGGCTTGAAAGACTCCTGACTTTTCCAGGTTCGCTGACTGGTCAGATTTCACTCCAAATGATTAGGTTTGGTGAACTTTGCAAGTCTCCATGTTGAATTGCTGCCATAGGTAATAATAACCTTTGATCCCTCGGAGATGGAGAAGAATGTCACCGTAACAAGAACAAAACATGTTCCTGTTAAGTGTTTTTGTAAATGACTGTTTCAAGTTGCAATATTGGATGACTTTTAAAGCGTAATGTTTAAGATGATGTATTCATAGATAGGATGTGGATAATTACAAAGTGAATGATAAATATTGATTATGGCTGACTGCTTAGTTCGCAATTATCTTAAACATCTGTCTATATGTGGTCTGAGAAACAAAAATGTCTGGCCTCCTGTAGCTGAGGGTCCTGTGAAGTGTTACATTTCCAGATGTTGAAAGATTCCATTTCTGGGATAATCCCTATATCTTTGGTCTCAGAAACTAGCACCAGTGTGATATTTGTACTGTCTTTTAAATGTAGTGAAAACACATATTCCTTTTTTTTGGTCATTTTAATGTGGTGAGTATCCATAGGTGGTGCTTCCCAGAGGGGAAAGCAGCCAGCAATACAATACAAGTTAGGAGAGCTGAATAAATAGGTTTTCAAGCTTTTAAAGGGAGAAGGAAGTAACAAAGCACGGGGCTTAAGGAAGTTCCAGAAGGATGTAGGCTCTGCCACCCATGTTGAAATGTCAGGGAGAGGAGTTGCACGAGGCCAGAATCTAAAGACTGAAAGACATGGGCTGGGATATGGGTTTGGAGGAGAGTGCAGAGGCAGGAAGGCCCAAGGTTCAGGATTCTGATTTCAGCACACTGAGACACATAGTTGGCAGTATGGTTAAGTCATTGCAGCTGTAACCCCCAGCTAAATTCAAAAATGTAGCGTGGTTCAAAGGAAGTCTTTTCACTCACTGCAGGACCATTTTTACATAATTTTTTATGGAAATATAGAATCCACATCCTATTGGGTAAAAGATGCAAGCATCTTTGTGGTACACAGATGGACAACCCAGAACCTGGGGAAAGCTGAATACACTGAGGTATGAACCTAGGTCTCTCTTTCATTGCTATAGAACAATACTGCAAAACTATCTTTTCATAATGAAATCATGAAGTGAGTAGCAGCATTTTATTTCATAATGCTTTGAAAAGCCTTACATCTGGCTCTGTCAATGGGAAAAAAACCCCTGGAAAAACTGACAATGTTTATCTCCAGTGGTAGTTATACCTTTAGTTGACACTGAATTTTTTAGTGTCGAATGTCATGTACAGTTAGCTGCTAAAACAATAGCTAATTGGTACGACGATAGTTAAGCCAGAAATCTGCTTGAATCTTATGTATTTGCAGTTTTGGGCCAGGGAGCATTGCTGTGCAGCACTCTTTTTAGCCACTGTGCCCTCTACCGGCAGCCATGTAGCTGTGGGTAAGCACACAAAGCTAAAGGATTCGAATAATTAAAAACCTATTAAGAGTATTCAGCTTAACTAAAGTTTCCTATTCTCCTCCTTCAACCCAATGGATCCCTTTTCTCACTCTCCTGTTGATAACTGCCCGAGACCTTAAACTCTTAAACCAAGATGAGTGAATGTTCAGATGAAATAGCAAGTGAACCTCCCTTCTGTCCCATACTGAGAGTGAAATGAGGATTGGTTGGAAAGGCAGGTAAGCAACCCACCATAAGAATCCTGAGGGATATTAATTTGGGATAATTATATGAAATTTCTGATCTCCTGCCCTTACCCACATTTTCCCATTTAATATTGAAGCCTTTGCTTCTCAACAACATCGTGCTCCCAACATCTACCCCTCTCCTCCACTCCTTCCTATATTTCCCTCCATCTTGCCTCTTCCGCTCTCCCCTCATCAATCGCTCCCCCAGATGGGAGATTAGCTGTTGGGCAACACCTTGTCCCAAAACGTCAGGCCATGTTGGGACCTAACATATAGGTCAGTGCAACTTCCACATCTCCCCATCTCATGAAACTTGGTGCCCCCATTCCTTCTCGGGTTATTTCCTTCCCCCTATCCTTTTCTCATCCCTTTTCCTCCCCCTAACCCTTCTTGCCACTTGCTTCCTCTTACCCACTCAGACCTTCCTGTCCTCCCTCTTTTTAAACTGCCTCCTTCCCTCCTGCCCTGCATGGATCCAGTTGTTCCCACCCTTCAAACATTGCTTGCCCTGAATATTGCATTTGGTGTTGACAACCTGCCTCCCACGCCATGAGAGACTGATTAGTTTTTTTTAAACAAACAGGTGCCCCTGTTGCAAGCAGAATAAATTTGTTGCAGGCTATTGTCATTCCTGTCCTATCTTAAATTTGTATTCTGACTTCTTCCCTTCCTTATCCCAAAAGAAAATAAAGCAAACCAGTAATGTTGTCTTGGCTATTGAGCACATCTTTGTGCAGGACTGAGGAGTCCAGCTGATGAAAGAGAAACCAGCCTGGGTTGTATGTCAGGTCTTTCTATCAGGTGGCAATGCAGTCGTTGCCAAAGATCTTAATTCTTTGATACTCACAGTGGAGTCGAAGGAAATGTGAGGTAGAAAAGACGGTAAAGTTATGCAAAAAAAAAAAATCAAGTGAAAGTATTAAATGTTCTTTAACAGTGCCTGTGAAATTCAAACCGTTTACCTCATTCCTAGCTTTGTTATTTCAACTTTCCAAATCTGGCTAGTTTCCCAGAGGTTTGCATTGCTGAGTCATTACAAAGTGAGAACATGTGCACTGGCATCTGCCCAAATGAATACTTGTATCAGTTCTTCAGACGCAACCTCCCCAATTGCTTTTAAAACATGCTCATGTTGACTGGAATCTCCGGACTTGAGGAATCATAAGATAAGTTGTTTTTTTTACCAATTTACCCTACTGCCAAAATCGAAATTTTAATCTGTGGGAGTGTTTGTTTTTTTTCTCTCTCATATCGCGTACAGGGCCAAAACTGCTGTTCCATCTATCTGTTTAAGTCCAGAAATGTTTGTGAAGTAGTGTGTGTACAACTGGGCTGAGTTTTGACCAAGTAAGTTTTTGAAGTTATCCATGTGAAGTTATCCATCCAATAGCTAATCAGGCTCTTGGTGAGGGTGTTCATAGCATTAACAGAAATGAAGATAATATTAGCTAATCTCAGCATGGCAAAGTAGATGGTACAACATGATGGGCATTTATACTTGCTTTCTGTGGGATTTTATAAAATAAAGTTTTGCTGAAGTGCATTCCTGAACAAAATATCTTTTTTTTCATTTATTTGTTTTGGGGTTATGGGCAACACTGCAAAAGCAGTGTTTATTGCCAATCGCCAGTTGCCCCAAAGAGTCAACCGTTTTTGGTGGGATTAGAATTCCAGAGCTAAGTCAAACTGGGTAGGAGTGGTCACTGATTCCAAACCCCTGCTCCAGCATTTGTCTTTGCTTGAATTAGACCATTTAGAACATTGCATAGTGTTCAGTTATGAGTTGAATTTCATATGCTGTATTCTTTACATCATAAAGATTTTCACCTCTATAGCATTTCCCCCCTCTGTCCCTGCATCGGTCCCTTTGAAGCTGATTCATGTCTCTTTCATCTTCAGAATGAAGAACTCCAATTTTCTCCTTGCTGCCTTCCCAATCTCCAATTTATTCCAAAATATTGCATCAATCATGCCCCATACTAATCCCACATGCTTATCACCCCTATTCTCACTAACTTCCCACCCCCCATACATAGAAGTTTAAGATCCTAGACTGTAGATCCTTCCATGTCCAGGAGAATGAATGATCTGCTCCGATCCGCCAGGGTAAGTCACTCTTCTCATCACACTAAATTCATCACTCTCATTCACTCTCACACTTACAGTCTCATTACACATTCTCAGGGATCTCACTACCAGTTCAAGGGACATCACCATTCACTCTCTCACGCACACCTTCATCTGCCCTACAGATCGTGTCCTCATCCCATCCATGGCACTGCTCACCATCCACAAATGCCAGGCATCCTTATCATCTGGCCTGGCAGACTTCCTGCTTATACTCTTTCCTGTATTCATGCAGGACAAGCTGGCAAACAACAAAAGGGAGAGGTTGCAGACTGGTGGAGAAATGCCTGACATCAAGGTCCTCACAGACTTTGAAAATAGAATCATCCAGCTGTCAGGCGACATTCTGGACCGTTTCTGTGCTGACTGTGAGGTCGATGGTGCTCAACCAAGTGCAACATCCATCAGACAAGCATGCTGTGAGTCACTTCCCCTGTTCCACAGTCCCCTGCTATGCACTAGTTATCTATCCTTGCTTTCGCAGTGCGCACCCACATCCTCCACCAGCGCAGACACACACCTCGATGGGATAATGCTCTAGAGTTGCCTCAGAGAGATAATCTGGTGAGCACGTCACACTGTCTGATCCACAGCAGGCGGCCGCAGTGCCTCAGTTGCTGGAGCTGCAAAGGCAAGCTCGGAAACATCAGGAAGGGATGTCCACTGCACTCCTCAGATTGCAAGGCACGATGGAGGAGTCCGTCCACCTTCATTCTAAGGTGATAGCGCCGGCAAGCCAATACACAGAGGTCAATCCTGATAAGATGGCGGCTGCCATGGAGACCTTGGCCCAAGACATCAGTCCTGCACTGCTGCGCCGGTTGAACTCCATCACTGATGCCGTAATTGGCTTCCAACAATGTCATTGCGAGGGGGGAGCAGGACAGCTTGATGTCACTCCAGCTTCCCCTTCGGCTCAAGGAGTCAGCCAGGAGCCCTCGGACACCCATAGGGAAGAGGATCAGCAGGTGCACACCCCAAGGCTATCTACCCAGGTGAATCCGGCCCATCTGAATCGCCACCTCCTGTGACCTCAGCAGCCCCGGCTCCACAGGCCGAGGAGGGTTCCACTGCCACACAGCAGGATGCTGAAAGCAAGCCAGGGCCCTCCAGGTCTCGGGCCTCCAGAGGACGTCTGTCAAGGTCATCGCAGACATGGTGCAGCAGGCTGCTCCACCTCCACTTTGGATGTCGGGGGAGCACCAAGCATAGTGGCAGGGTTAGGAAGGTTAAGGAAATGTAGTTTCACCTCGTGGGCATGGATTTTAATCACATATATAATGTTAAATTTATTCAGCCTCCCGGCATCCACTGCGCTCTGAGGTAGTGAATTCCACAGATCCGCGACCCTTTGAGAAAAGTAATTCCTCCTCATCTCTGATTTAAGTCTACCACCCCTTAGTCTAAAACCAAGGCCTCTCGTTCTAGAATGCCCCCAAGGGAAAACATGTACTCCACATCTACTTTGTCTATCCCCTTTAGCATCTTATTTACCTCAATTAGATCTCCTCTCCTCTTTCTAAACTCTAGCGAGAATAGGCCTAAACTGCTCAATCTCTCCTCATAAGACAAGCCCAGTATCTCTGGAATCAATCTAGTGAACCTTCTCTGAACCGCCTCCAATGCAACTACATCCTTCCTCAAGTAAGGGGACCAAAACTGTCCACGGTACTCCGGGTGCGGTCTCACCAATGCCTTGTACAGTTGCAACAACACTTCCCTATATTTATACTCTCTTTAGCAATAAATGCCAAAATTCCATTTGCCTTGCTTATTACCTGCTATACCTGCAGACTAGCTTTCAGCGATTCATGCACGAGGACACCCAGATCCCTCTGCACTGAAGCGTTCTGAAGTTTCTCTCTCTTTAAATAATAAGTCGCCTTTTTATTCTTCCGACCAAAATGGATAACCTTACACTTATCCACGTTAAACTCCATCTGCCAAATTTTGGCCCATTCACCTAACCTGTCCATATTCATTTGTAAATTTCTTATTTCTTCATTGCAACTTACTTTCCCACCTATTTTGGTGTCATCTGCAAATTTAGCTATAGTACCTTCTATCTCTGAATCCAAGTCATTAATATAGATTGTAAATAGTTGGGGCCCAAGGACTGAACCCTGTGGCACCCCACTAGTTACAGCTTGCCATCCAGAACAAGATCCATTTTTCCCAACTCTCTGCTTTCTGTTGGGTAGCCAAACCTCTATCCAAGCTAATATATTACCCCAAACTCTGTGTGATCTTATCTTGTGTATTAATATTTTGTGCGGCACCATGTCAAAGGCCTTCTGGAAGACCAGATATACTACATCTACAGGATCCCCATTATCCACTTTGCTTGTCACATCTTCAAAGAACTCTAGCAAATTGGTCAAACACGATTTATTCTTCATAAAACCATGCTGACTCTGATGGATTGCATTTTGACTTTCCAAATGCCTCATTACTAGTTCCTTAATAATGGATTCCAACAATTTCCCAATGACAGGCAGTAAACTAACTGGTCTATAGTTTCCTACTTTCTGCCAACCCCCCCCTTTTTGAATAAGGGAGTTATATTAGCATTTTTCCAATCCACTGGAACCTTCCCAGAATCCAGGGAATTTTGGAATATTATAGCCAATGCATCCACTATCTCTGCTGTCTCCTGCTGAGATATGGCCTCCTGCTGAGAGCCCCCCTCCCTCTTTGAGCAGTTTGTCCTCCACTGTGTTGCCTCTGCTTAAGCTCCCATTCATGCTGCATGCCAAGTAGGATGATAACTGCAAAACCCAGGACTGGGAGCAAGTGGTCTGAGCAGAAACCTTTAGGTGATAACCAAAGTTCTTCACCACGTACCATCCTACTCTCTGTAGCAATACAAACCTCCTAGTGCTTCTAACTCAGCAAAAACTGGTAAAAAAAAACACTCACCAACTAACCTGAAAGCAGTTGATGATTCCTTTAAATAGCCCTGTTAGGCGTCCTTTGTTCAGCAGTGTGAGGTTAAGAAAGGATGTTAATTGGAGTGTTGAGATCAAAAATGGCATCGCTGGAGTCAAATCAGAATTGCACGTCATGTTGTGACTACTCCGCATTCTTTGTATGCTCCTAGCCTCCATGCTCACCAAAATGACATATGGTAGCCTGCACTCAAAGAATGCACGCATGGCGCAGATGCCATTTTGCACCCAAAACTTGCACCTGTAGTGCAGAGAAAATGGCCACTATAGTTTAAGGGTGTTAGGGCAGAGCAAGGGTTAATATGGGACTGGGGATCAGTACTGCCTGCTATGATGGAGAGAGTCACATGCTGGTAGACTGTGTCGCAGAGTATAGCAGAAGCCATCATGGAGACAGCACCCATGCAGGGTGCACCTTGGAGATGTAGTTATGAGTTGTTAATAAACAGTTTATGTTCAACGATAAAAGCCTCCAGACCTCTGAGACATCAAACAATGTTACAACAGCCACTACAGAGCTGATTTTTGCAACATATAGGTGTGATGGCGGTGGTGATATGGACCAAAGGAATGAAGCCTGAAGGCTTCATAGCAAGTATAAGCTAGTCTGCAGCATTCATGCTCCACTTGTCAAAGTTTCAGAATAACATTGGCAGGGAATGTTGCCATGATTAACTGCAGTTTTTCGTAGTCTTATAGGAATGTTCTTTTGGTGCACACAATATATATGTCATGAGGAAATTATCTAAAATATCTTTTCACAGCTAATGAGAAAAGGAGATGCTGATGCAAGGAGGAAAGCTTATTCAGCTGGTCAATGCCTGTGGGTATGAGCAACAGTACAACACTCAGCACGGGAATTATGTTATACTGCCAAAGGAAATACAAATGTCATGAGTCGATTATCAAAAATCTCTTTACTCAACTTCTGCAAGATCAGTTAATGTCATAGATTGGTAGGTTGATGATTTACACATCAAACAGAATCTCTTGTAGCAGAAATGTGTTGATGACCTTCACTCAGAGAGGGGGAAAACATCATTGAGCTGCTGCCTAAACTTGGATTTCAAGATGACAGAAAATCTACCAGTCTGGCTAATGTTCAACATCACCACTGTGCTGCACTATAAAATGCCACTTACAAAAGAATGTACTTTATAAAATAATTTAGCTTCTTCTGTAAATATAAACAAAAATAAAACAACCTACTTATTTACATGGAAATATAGCTGTTACTTTATTAAATTATTTTTTTCATTCACGGAATGTGGGTGTCGCTGGCTGGCCCAGCATTTATTGTCTGTCCCTAATTGACCTTGAGAAGGTGGTGGTGAGCTGCCTTCTCAAACCACTGCAGTCCATATGGTGTAGGTACACCCACAGTGCTGTTAGGGAGGGAGTTCCATGGTTTTGACCCAGTGACAGTGAAGGAATGGCGACGTATTTCCAAGTCAGGATGGTGAGTGGCTTAGAGGGGGACTTCCAGATGGTGATGTTCCCATGTGTCTAATGCCCTAGAAGGTGGCAGTCGTGGATTTGAAGGTCATGTCGCTGGACTAGTAATACAGAGACCCAGGGTACTGCACTGGGGACCAGGGTTTGAATTCCACCATGGCAGATGGTGGAATTTGAATTCAATAAAAATATGGAATTTAAAAAGTCTAATGATGATCAAGAAACCATTGTCGATTGTTGTAAAAGCCCATCTGGTTCACTAATGTTCTTTAGGGAAGGAAATTTGCCGTCCTTCCTAGGTCTGGCCTACATGTGATTCCAGACCCACAGCAATGTGGCTGACGCTTAAATGCCCCCTGAAATGGCTTATTAAACCTCTACAAAGTCTCAAAAAAACAGACAGGCCACTCACATCGACCTAGGCACCGGAAACGACAACGGCAATCTCAGTCCTGTCGAACCTGTCCTGCTTACTAACACCTTAGGGCTAGTGCCAAAATTGGGAGAGCTCTCTCACAGACGAGTCAAGCAACAGCTTAACATAGTCATTCCCATGGAATCATACCTTACAGATAATGTCCCAGAGTCCACCATCACCATCCCTGGGTATGTCCTGTCCCACCGGTAGGACAGACCCAGCAGAGGTGGCGGCACAATGGTATACAGTAGGGAGGAAGTTGCCCTTGGTGTGCTCAACATCAACTTTGGACCCAACGGAGTCTCATGGCAGCAGGTCAAACATGGGCAATGAAACCTCCTGCTGATTACCGCATACTGCCCTCCCTCAGCTGATGAATCAGTTCTCCTCCACGTTGAACACCACTTGGAGGAAACACTGAGGGTGGCAAGGGCACAGAATGTACTCTGGGTGGGGGACTTCAATGTCCATCACCAAGAGTGGCTTGGTAGTACCACAAATGACCAAGCTGGCCGAGTCCTATGTGACTTAGCTGCTAAACTCGGTCTGCGGCAGGTGGTGAGGGAACCAACGAGTAATAAACATACTGACCTCAAATAGTTGACCTCATCCTCACCAACCTGCCTGCCGCAGATGCATCGGTCCGTGACAGAATCGGTAGGAGTGACCACTGCACAATCGTGCTGACGATGTTTTGCCTTCACATCGAGGATACCCTCCATCATGTTGTGTGGCACTACAACCATGCTAAACGGGATAGATTTCAAAGAGATCTAGCAACTGAAGACTGGGCATCCATGAGGCGCTGTGGGCCATCAGCAGCAGCAGAATTGTACTCAAACACAATCTGTAACTTCATGGCCTGGCATATCTCCCACTCTACAATTACCATCAAGCCAAGGGTTCAATGAAGAGTGCAGGAGGGCATGCCAGGAGCAGCACCAGGCATACCTAAAAATGAGGTGTCAACCTGGTGAAGCTATAAAACAGGACCACTTGCATGCCAAACAGCATAAGCAGCAAGTGACAGAGCTAAGCGATCTCACAACCAACAGATCAGACCTAAGCTCTGCAGTCCTGCCACATCCAGTTGTGAATGTGGACAATTAAACAACTCACTGGAGAAGGAGGATCCATAAATATCCCCATCATCAATGTTGGAGGAGCCCAGCACATCAGTGCAAACAATGTAAGGCTGAAGCATTTGCTACAATCTTCATCCAGAAGTGCCAAGTGAATGATCTATCTTGGCCTCCTCCAGAAGTCCCCAGCATCACAGATGCCAGTTTTCAGCCAATTCAATTCACTCCACGAGAAATGGCTGAAGGCACTGGATAATGCAAAGGCTGTGGGCCCTGACAATATTCCGGCAATAATACTGAATTGTGTTCCAGAATTTGCCCCGCAGCTGTTCCAGTAAAGCTACAATACTGGCATCTACCTGGCAATGTGGAAAATTGCCCAGGTATGTCCTGTACACAAAAAGCAGGGCAAATCCAATACAGCCAATTACCACCCCATCAGTCTACTCTAGATCATCAGTAAAGTAATGGAAGGGGTCATTAACAGTGCTATCAAGCAGCACTTGCTTAGCAATAACCTACTCACTGGTGCCCAGTTTGGGTTCCGCCAGGGCCACTCAGCTCCTAACATCATTACAGCCTTGGTTCAAACATGGACAAAAGAGTTGAACTCCAGAGATGAGGTGAAAGTGACTGATCTTGACATCAAGGCCACATTTGACCGAGTGTGGCATCAAGAAGCCCTAGCAAAACTGGAGTCAATGGGAATTGGAGAAAACCCCACCGCTAGTTGGAGTCATACCTAGCACAACGGAAGATGGTTGTGGTTGTTGGAGGTCAGCCATCTCAGTTCCAAGACATCACTACAGGAGTTCCTCAGGGTAGTGTCCTCGGCCCAACCATCTTCAGCTGCTTCATCAATGGCCTTCCTTCCATCATAAGATCAGAAGTAGGGATGTTCACTGATTATTGCACAATGTTCAGCACCATTGGTGACTCCTCAGGTACTGAAGCAGTCCATGTCCAAATACAGCAATTCCTGGACAATATACAGGCTTGGACTGACAAGTGGCAAGTAACATTTGTGCCACACAAGTGCCTGGCAATGAACAAGAGAGAATCTAACCATCACCCCTTGAAATTGAATGGCATTACCATCACTGAATCCCCTACTACCAACATCCTGGGGGTTACCATTGACCAGAAACTGAACTGGACTAGCTATATCAATACTATGGCTACAAGAGCAGGTCAGAGTCTAGGAATCCTGTGACATGTAATTCACTTCCTAACTCCCCAAAGCCTGTCCACCATCTACAAGGCACAAGTCAGGAGTGTGATGAAATACTCTCCCCTTACCTGGATGACTGCAGCTCCCACAACTCTCAAGAAGCTTGACACCTTCCAGGCCAAAGCAGCCCATTTGATTGGCACCACATCCACAAACATTCACTCCCTCCACCACCGACGCACAGTAGCAGCAGTGTGTACCATCTGCAAGATGCATTGCAGGAATTCACCAAGGTTCCTTAGACAGCACCTTCCAAACTCATGATCGCTACCATCTAGAAGGACAAGGGCAGCAGATGGATGGGAACACCACCAGCCGGAAGTTCCCCTCCAAGTCACTCACCATCCTGACTTGGAAATGTATCGCCGTTCCTTCGCTGTCGCTGGGTCAACATCCTGGAATTCCCTTCCTAACAGCACTGTGGGTGTTCAAGAAGACAGCTCACCACCACCTTATCAAGGGCTACTAGGGTTGGGCAATAAATGCTGGCTCAGCCATCGAAGCCCACATCCCATGAATTAATTAAAAAAAGGAGTCTTGATGAGTTCCTGCAGTACATCTTGTACATGGTACACATTGCTGCCACTGTATATCAACGGTGGAGGGAGTGAATGTTTGTGGATGCGGTGCCAATCAAGCAGGTCCTGAATGGTGTTGAGCTTCTTGAGTGTTGTTGGAGCTGCACTCATCCAGGCAAGTGGGGAGTATGCCATCACACTCCTGGCTTGTGCCTTGTTAGATGGTGGACAGGCTTTGAGGAATCAGCAGGTGAATTACTCATCACAGAATTCCTAGCCTCTGACCTGCTCTTGTAGCCACAGTATTTATATGGCTGGTCAAATTCAGTTTCTAGTCAATGGTAACTCTCAGGATGTTGATAGTAGAGGATTCAGCGATGGTAATGCCATTGAATGTCATGGGGTTAGATTCTCTCTTGTTGGAGATCATCATTACCTGGCACTTGTGTGGCACGAAAGTTGCTTGCCACTTGTCAGCCCAAGCCTGGATATTGTCCTGATCTTGCTGCATTTGGACATGGACTGTTTCAGTATCTGAGGAGTCGTGAATGGTGCTGAACATTGTGCAATCATCAGTGAATATCCCCACTTCTGACCTTATGATGGAAGGTCATTGATGAAGCAGCTGAAGATGATTGGGCCAAGGACACTATCCTGAGGAACTCCTGCAATGATGACCTGGAACTGAAATGATTGATCTCCAATAACCACAACGATCTTCCTTTTTTGGTAGGTATTACTCCAACCAGTGAAGAGCTTTCCTCCCAGTTCCCATTGACTCCAGTTTTTCTAGGACTTCTTGATGCCACACTTGGTCAATTGCTGCCTTGATGTTAAGGGCAGTCACTCTCACCTCATCCCTGGAGTTCAGCTTTTTTATCCATATTTGAACCAAGACTGTAATGATGTCAGGAGCTGAGTGATCCTTGCAGAACCCAATTACCAGTCAGTGAGAGGGTTATTGCTAAGCAAGTGCCACTTGTTAGCACTATTGATGTCCGCTTCCATCGCTTTACTGATGAGCAAGAGTGGATTGATGGGTGGTAATTGGCTGGGTTGGATTTGTCCTGCTTTTGTGTACAGGACATACCTGGGTAATTTTCCACATTGCTGGGTAGATGCAGTGTTGTAGCTGTATTGGAACAGCTTGATGAGGGGCACGGCAAGTGGAGCACAAGTCTTCAGTACTATTGCCAGAGTACTATCAGGGCCCATAGCCTTTGCAGTATTCATTGCTTTCAGTCATTCCTTGATATCACGTGGAGTGGATCGAATTGACGGCAGGCAGCATTTGCAAAATACTAGAATGTATTCACATCTAACACTTAGATTTCTGTTCTTCCAATGGAGGAAGAAGAATGTGTTCATTTTGGTACACAAAGTACTTGGCCGGACCATTGGCCAATGATCTATTCCTGTGGAAACAGACATAATTGTGAAAAGGAGAACATTAAAATCAGTGCTGTTTCAAGTAGTCATTGATAATTGTATTTTAGTGTTTCTTTCCCCATGTTTGAACTAAGATTTTTTTTTGTTAAAGGTGATTTCCTTATTAAGGGATATGTTTAATAAATATGCCCTTTTAAAAAAAAATTCATCTCCAGTAACTACAGCTGTTAACCTTGAGGAAATTAGCAGTGACATTTCTGACCAACGAGGTACAGATTTCAAACCCATTTAGTCATGTTGAGTTGGTTTTGTTTCAAAAAGCAACACACAGGCTCCTGATGGCTTGCTCATTGAATGAACAAGCCATACAAAGCAAGCTTGTTCCCAATCTATGCTGCGCTATCTAATCTCAGATTAGAGGATCCAGAATTTAATTAACTACCCATGAGTTAAATATAATAGATACATACGTATACATTTAGGTCTTCTATGATATATTGGCAAATGACAACAAGGTCGAACTCAGCAATCTTTGAATAGCCTTAAGATGTTTCTTGCTGAGGCTTACAAAAGAATAAAGGCTGACTGTGTATTACTCAGTGCTTCACCAAGGAAGCAATGCATTTAGGAGGTGAAGGGATTTGTGGAAATGAAAATTATTTTTTAACAAATGGCCTTGCTCAAAAATAGATCACATTTTTAAAAACAGAATTAGTGCTTGTCACTAATTAGGAGCGAAGGTTCGGGAATCAGGACAAGTCAGTAAGTGGATTGCCTCATGCTTCATTCATGCTACAAATACTGCTTGATTATTCCTTTACCTTTTTACTTAATATTTGTGCAAGGAACACCCAGCTTCACTTGCTGCACAACTCTTAAGATATAAAAACTTGTATCTCTGCTGGGCGCTGCACACAATTTCCATTCTCATGTTTTCACTTCCAGGCTTTCCTGCAAGTTAAAGCTCCTTGTGGCTATCTTTGTTAAAAATATGAACCTCCAAAGAGTTTAGGAACTGCCCAATGTTTATATATGCCCCAAACGTTATGTTCTACAATTGGTATTGAGTATTAGTATGGGAGAAGATTAAGGTAGATGCATTTATAATATGATTGGTATGAGACTATCACTTGGAGGTTTCTTTAAATATTTGTTCATAGGATGGAAGAAGCACTGGGAAAGCCACATTTATTACCCATCCCTCGTTCCCCTGTGGAGGTGATGGAGGATCACCTTGAATCACTTGTGTTTGTTCAGTAGGGGATTCCCAAGACATTCACCTAGTGATATGAAGGATGGCAGTGTGTGTCCAGATATGTAACTTTGAGGAGAATTTGGAGTTGATAGTGTTCCCATGATGTTCTTGCCCTTTTGGGTGGTAGATGTTGCAGTGCTGGGAAGTGGTCAAGAATTAAACTTGGCAAGTTATTGCAGTATATTTTTTTATTCATTCATGGGATGTGGGCTTTGATGGCTGGGCCAGCATTTGTTGCCCATCCCTAGATGCCCTTGAGAAGGTAGTGGTGAGCTGCCTTCTTGAACCACTGCAGTCCATGTGGTGTAGGTACACCCACAGTGCTGTTAGGAAGGGAGTTCCAGGATTTTGACTCAGTGGCAGTGAATGAATGGCGATATATTTCCAAGTCAGGATGGTGAGTGACTTGGAGGGGAACTTCCAGGTGGTAGTGTTCCCATTTATCTGCTGCCCTTGTCCTTCTAGGTAGCAGTGGTCATGGGTTTGGAAGGTGCTGTCGAAGGAGCCTTGGTGAATTCCTGCAGTGCATCCCCTCCACTCACCACCTGCCGCAGACTCATTCTAGCAGCTATGTCATTTAGGACTCAGCCAGCATCGGTGCTACCGAGCCACTCTCAGTGATGAACATTGAAGTCCCCCACCCAAAGTACATTCTGTGCCCTTGCCACCCTCTGTGCTTCCTCCAAGTAATATTCAACATGGAGGAGCACTGATTCAACAGCTGAGGGAGGATAGTAGGTGGTAATCAGCAGGAGGTTTCCTGCCTTGATGCCATGAGACTTCATGGGGTCTGGAGTCAATGTTGAGGGCTCCCAGGGCAATTCCCTCCTGACTGTATACAATTTTGCCGCCACCTCTGCTGGGTCCGTCCTGCTGGTGGGACAGGACATATCCAGGGATGGTGATGGCAGAGTCTGGGACATTATCTGTGAGGTTAGATTCTGTGAGGATGACTATGCCAGGCTATTGCTTGTCTGTGAGACAGCTCTCCCAGTTTTGGCACTATACAGTCAAAAGGGCTGTAATTGCCACTGTTGTTGTCGGTGCCTAGGTCAATGCCAGGTTTCATTCCTTTTTTGTGTCTTTGTAGCAGTTTGTTACAACTGAGTGGCTTGCTAGGCCATTTCAGAGTCAACATGTCAGCCAGACCAGGTAAGGACAACAGATTTCTTTCTCTAAAGGGGCATTAGCGAACCAGATGGGTTTTTACAACAATCATGGTCATGATTGGACTTTAACTACTTTTGAATTCAAATTCCACCATTTGCTGTTGCGGGATTCAAACCCTGGGCCCTGGAGCATTACCCTGTGTCTCTGGATCACTAGCCCAGTGACAACACCACTATGCCATTGCCTTCCCATATGTTAATACCTATATTAATACTGGTATAGGAAAGGGTGGATTGCTATGTCTTGGCTCCTTAAGCAAATTACAGCAGCGCTCATCCAAGTGAATCATCCCTTCTACATTCCTGTATTGTGACTTGTCGATGATGGAGAGGCTTTAAGGATGAGGGGGTTGTCCTGACAGGCTGAGTAAATTGAGCCTCTTTTCTCTAGAATTTAGAAGGATGAGAGCTGATCTCATTGAAACGGACAAGATTCTAAAGCAACTTGACAGGCTAGGTGCTGAGAGATTGCTTCCGCTATTGGGGAATCTAAAACACAGGGGCACAGTCTCAGGATAAGGGGCCGATCATTTTGGACCGAGATTAGAAATTACTTCACTCAAAGGCTTGTGAATTTTTGGAATTCTCTATCCTAGCGGGTTGTGGATACTCCCATCATTGAATATATTTAAGACCGGGATTTGGTCTCAGGGAATCAAGGGACATGTGGAGTGGGCAGCAAAATGGAATTGAAGCCCAAGATCAGCCATGATTGGAGCATGTGTAATATTATAATAATAATAATACTCCTGCTCCTATTTCTTGTATTCTCGTAAGGAGGTCAGGAGGTGAGTCACTCATCAGAGTATCCAGACTCTGCCTTCTTCTTGGAAGCACAATGCTCATATGATTGATTCAGTTAAGTCTCTGGTCAATGGTGTCCTACAGCTTTTTTTTAATCGTGGGGGACTTAGTGATTTTGGTGCTGTTGAATATTCCGAGGGGGTGGTTGAGCCTTTTGTCAGTGGTGGTCATTGCCTGGCACTTAGCATAAATGTTATTTACCACTTGTCAGCCTGGATGGCGTCCAAGTCCAGTCGTGGAATAGCATAGGTTGCTCTATGAATGGAGCTGAACACTGCAGAATTGTCAGCAAATAGACCAATTCCTGACTTGGGCTGACATTGCCCGAGACTTATCCAATCCAATCGGCCTGTCATTTATTTCTATTGGTGTTCTCTTTTGTAGCAGTTGCTTTCTATGGAGACATTAGGAGATGAGTGTATTGCATTTTGGGACACAGGAGCTATGTGTAGGTGGGATGGATAAGGGTGGCAGGTTCTCTTCCCTGAAGGTTTTCACAACAATCTAGCAGCTGTCATGGTAATTTTCCATTTACCAGATTTACTGAATTCAATTTCATAACCTGCCACAATAAGCCTGGAACTCATGATTTCTGGGTTGTTTGTTCAGTACTGGAACCATTAGGCTGCTGGACTCACTTTAATGTGCGATCAGAAAAGTATTTTTGTGCTTGTTTTTTTTTAATGATAAGAATACCATGATGAGTGTAATGAGCCTATGTGCGACTGCAATCTTGAAGCACTCATATGTATTTTCAGTCACTTAAAATAGTATAAAGCACATTGATCAGCAAGCATAACCCTGAACCCCGATTGAAGGCAGTGTTGTTCATAAAAATCATGATCAATGTATTTGATTCGCTTATCCCATTGGATAAAAACTGTGCTGACATGGTGTTAACAAAAGCTTTAACATATGTTAAAATATTACAGGCACAGATATTATGATTTTAGTGAGCTCCTGACACTACTGATTGTCCAATGCTACCAGATGACCTAAGATATTTTGCCATGATTACCTCTTCATCTGCAATCCCAAACACTTTACCTATTCGGCCTTGCTTTTTCTTTTTCTTTATTTCTCTTTGCCTCTTTCTCTCTCCCTCTTTCCCTTGTGTTTGCATCTCTTTTCCTCTCTACACACTCCAAGTACTCTGACACATTCTTACTGATCCAAAAGCAACACAGCCCATTGTGAGTGCAGTATAGCTTCTCACTCTACGCCTCCTGTGACTGAGCCAACCAACTCCTCACCTGACTAAGCTCTCATTGTCAGATCCAATCCCCTACCTCAGCTTATTTGCTGCTGAAATCCTCATTTATGCCGTTGTCACCTCTGGACTTGACTATTCCAATGCTCTCCTGGCTGGCCTCCCATCTTTCAGCCTACATAAACTCGAGGTCATTCAAAACACTGCTGCCCATATCTTAACTCACACCAAGAGCAGGATTTTGGGTATTGGGTTGGGACATCAACATCAGGATCAAAAGGGGGTCATGACACTGCACTGTGTGGAAAACAATCACCTGGCAGTGATTTTTCCTGAATTAGCCAATTAGTGGCCAGAGAAGGGGCCCACCATCCAATTAAGGACAATGGGTGGGCTCTCGAAGCTGGAGGGCCAATAGGCCCATCTCACGCTTTCGGATGATGGTGCTGAGGTGTGACACATAGATGAGAAATAGGAGGGGGGGTTCCAAGGATAGATCCTCGAGGGATACTGGAAGTAATGGTGCTGGAACAGGAAGAGAAGCCATTGCAAGTGTTTCTCTGGCTACAGTTCGGAACCAGATGAGAACAGTCTCACTCAGCTAGGTGACAGTGGAGAGGTGTTGGAGGTGGGGGTGTGGTCAGCTGTGCCAGAAGCTGCAGACAGGTCGAGAAGGATGAGGAGGGATAGTTTACCTTTGTCACAGTCACACAGGATGTCATTTGTGATTTTGAAAAAATATGTTTTGGTTCTGTGGCAAAATTGGAAACATGATTGGAGGGATTTAAACCTGGTGTTTAGAGTACAGGTTTGGAATGCAACAGCACATTTAAGGACTTTGGGGAGATAAGGAAGTTTGGAGATAGGGTGGCAGTTTGCAAAAGTAGTGGGACCAAGCTTTGTTTTTTTTTGAGAGCAGGGTTGCTGACAATAGATTTAAAGGTGGACAGAGTACCTGAAGAGAGAGAACCATTAACATAGGAACTAGGAGGGAAAGTTGGGTGCTCAGAGGCTTAGTGGGAATGGGGTTGAGGGAACTGGAGGTGGGTCTTATAGGCAAGATGAGCTTGGAGAGGACTTGCGGAGAAATAAGAGAGAAACTGGAGAAAGGTGTGAGATGCCAGGCACTTGCTGAACAATACCATGGGAGCTCAGGTATAAATGATTGAATCACAGGGGTGTTACTGCAGAACTGTGTTTGAAAGAGAACATTGCACTTACTGCCATTTCAGCCATTCAAACTTCATGTCAAAAGGCCAACGTTTTCTAAATGTTGGGTTGTTTTCGTCCCAAAACAACATTCAGCCAAAAGCAAAAGGAACTGCTTCTTATCCTGAGGTCACAGTACACAATTTAATTCTTTAGGTTTTCCTTGTGTTGATTTATTTTTGCAGCTGATGCAAAGGTGAGATACGAAAGCCAAGGAACTGCAAGCAGATTTGGATGCTTTGATAAGACACTGGTTTAGAGGAGAAAAAAAACTGTCTAGCAGTTTTAAGGAAAAAGATTGTCTGAATATTTTACTACAGATGCTTCCTGTAAGAAAGGGTAAGACTAACTCAGGAGCCCATTTTGTGGATTTCAATTGACTGATTCAAAGCTTAGGTGTGACAATAACGCTGCCAATAGTAAGCAGTGAGGTCTATATCTACCGGGTACAGGTTATACTTTTAACTAATTGGAAAAGATAACCAATGGATTTGAAATGCAGAAGTATTCTTGAGCACTTGCATGTGCAATAGTTTAATATTAACGATAGCTTTATAATGTCCACTTGAAATGTTTAATGATTGTTCATTCTCTATTAATTCCAATTTCAAATTTCAATTGCATCCTAAACCTCCACTATTTACAAGGCAGATATGGGGCATGTACAAGGATATCCTGGCAGGATTGGGGACTTTGTGAACTTAAGGCAGGAATTCATTCCATGTTTTCTTCCATTTCCTGACCAAATTGAAAAATTACGAAAAAACCAGTGGCAAAGGGATGCTGGTAGGGACACCAGGGGATGGCCCCTAGCTGGCAAGCACAATCGTGGGACAGGTTTCAGCTGGATTGGAGGCAAGGGTTAGCAATCTTGATAACAACGTAGGCTTCAGCTGGCTGGAGGAGAGGTTTGGAAATTGCAGGGTGGGTTTTATTTGGGTGGGGGTGAGGCTGATCCAGGCTGCGGATTGGAGCTGGGCGGTGGGCAGGTATCGCCAACAATCTTGGCAGAGGTTAGAGAGAGACCCTTGATCAGCAGTAGAGAGGCTGAGGTCTTCCTTGAGGGGCCAGTGTGAGGTGGGGGTGCTCTCCTAGCTCCTCCTGTCTCACAGAAGTGCTATAAAAAGCGCTTACCTTTTGGATTCAACAACTCTGGCCTCCATTTTACTGCCAGGTTTCCTGAACCCTCGGAAACATGGTCAGCAGCTGGTTAAATTTAAATCAGACTTCCAATTACACTGCCAGAAAGTGATTTAAAATTGGTAATGAAGTGTCTTGACTCTCGAAAACAGGACAGACACAGACCACATGTCCCATCACCGTGGGAACAGCAATGGATCACATTGCCAGTTCGTCAGGATTTAATGCACACCTGACCTCCTCCCACCTATCATGGATGAGGTTAATACGTGCTAGAAGCTCAATTAGCATTATTTTAGATAAGAGATTGGCTGGTTGGTCACTGATTTTCCTCAGTCCTTTCTCCCACATGCTGGTTAGCAGAGAGTGCCATGTTCATTAGGTACATTGCACATGCGGAGGATATACTTGTCCAAACTTCCAGCCTCCGGGCAGAAAGATAGCCAAATGTCCTGCGTGGCAGGTTTTTCCTCTGATAGGCCCTTGAGTTGAGAGCAAGAACTGGAACTACTTTCGCAAGTGTAAGAAAGAAAGAAAGAGCTTACATTTATATTATTCCATTCAAGGCCTCAGCACATCCTAAAGTGCGTTAGAAGTGTACTCATTATTGTAATGTGGGAAACACCGAAGCCATTTGGTCATAGTAATATTCACAAAATGTGATGAGATAAATGTCCAGATCATATGTTTTCAGTGGTGACTTGATTGAAGAATAAATATTAACTAGAGAAATGGCCAAGCTCCCCAGCTGTTCTACAAATAGTGCCATGGAACTTTTTGTGCCCACCTGAGAAAGCAAACAGGGATGTGTGTAACATCTGACACACCCCCAGTGTCAAGCTTGATTTTGTGTACATGTCATTTTGGAAGGACAGGAAGCTAGGAAAAGTGGAGGGGGTGGCCCTGTTAATTAAGGATGACATTAGTACAATAGAGAGCGATAACCTTAGTTCTAAAGTTCAAGATGTAGAATCAGTTTGGATGGAGATAAGAAATAGCAACGGTAAGAAGTCACTTGTGGAGTAGTTTATAGGCCCCCTAACAGTAGCTACACTGTAAGACTGGGTATACATGAAGAAATAATGGGGCTTGTGAGAAAGGTATGGCGATAATCGTGGGTAATTTTAATCTACATATCAATTGTATGAATCAGATTGGCAAAGGTAGCCTGGAAGATCAGTTCAAGAAGTATTTTTAGTATAGCATGTTCTAGAGCCAACCAGAGGACAGGCTACTCTAGATCTGGTAATGTGCAATGAGGCAGGGTTAATTAATAACCTCATAGTAAAGATACCCCCAGAGATAGCAGTGAGCATAACATGACTGAATTTCGCGTAGTTTGAGGAAGGGAAGATTGGGCCTAAGACTAATGTTTTAAACTTAAATAAGGGCAATTATGAGGACATGAAGACAGAGGTGGCTAAAGTGAACTGGGAAATTAGGTTAAGGGAGTAGTTTGGAGAGTTGCAGGGCAGACATTTAAGGAGCTATTTCATAACACTCAGCAAACCCAGTAAGAAAGAAGGACACTAGGAGTAGGATAGACCAGCCATGGCTAACTAAGGAAGTTAAAGATAGTATGAAATTGAAAGAAAAAGGGTACAATTCCACAAAGGTTAGTGGCAGGTCAGAAGATTGGGCAGAATATAAAAAAGAGCTAGCAGGAAACAGAGAGTCGGCATAAATGTGTCATTTTCGGGTTGGCAAGATATAACAAGTGGAATACCATAGAGATCAGTGCTGAGGCCTCAACTGTTTGCAATCTATAGCAATGACTTAGATGAAGGGACCAAATGTATAGTTGCTAAATTAGCTGATGATACAAAGATAATAAAGTAATTATTTAATGATTGTTGATTCTCTATTAATTATAATTTCAAATTTCAATTATGTTCTAAAGCGCCTCTATTTACAAATAGGGGTATGTACAAGGATGTCCTGACAGGACTGGGGACCTGGGGATATTAAGACAGGAATTCATTCCATGGGCAGGATTTTCCCATCGCCGGGTGGGGGGGCGGGGCCCGCTTGACGACGCGTAAAATGACACGCAGTGACGTCGGGCGAAACACCCGACGTCACCGCACTCCATTTAAATTTTCAGGTAGGCGGGGGCTCAGTAAAACCAATTGGGGCCATTGACAGAGTAATTAAACTAATTAATGGACCTGTCCATTCAACCTTAAGGTTGGCGGGCAGGCCAGGAGCCCTGGCAGGAATTAGAAAAAGCATAAAACCTCATCCATGGGCGGGTTGAGGTTTCATGTAGGTTTTTAAAAATTTAAAGTTTCTTTAAAAATTATGGACATTTCCCAACTCATGTGACAGTGTCACATTAGGGAACATGTCAGGGAATTTTTTCTTTCTATTTTAAATACTTTTGGCAGTAGAGCCGATCTCCCTGAGACAGCACTTAGCCTCAGGGAGATGAGTGAGCTTTTTCGTGCACATGCACGAAAGAGCGCACTCTCAGGTTTAGGAATTTCCCCCCCCGAAAGGGAGCAAATAGCGCTTCCATACGGACATCACACTGTACGGGCCTTAATTGGCCTGCCCATGTAAAATGGCGCAGTGCCCCTGATGGGGAGCACTGATCGGAGGCGTCCCTGTGCGCGCCCACAGTTCAACATCCCCACCCGACGGGGGGAAAATCCTGCCCCATGTTTTCCTCCATTTACTGAACGAATTGAAAAATTACAGGAAAACCGGTAGCAAGAGGACATAAGGAGTATGCAAAGGGATATAGATAGGTTAAGTGAGTGGGCAAAAATTTAGCAGATGGAGTATATTGTGGGAAAATGTGAACTTGTCCACTTTGGCAGGAAGAATAGAAAAGCAGCATATTTTTAAATGGAGAGAGATTGCAGAACTCTGAGGTGCAGAGGGATCTGAGTGTCCTGGTACATGAATCAGGAAAAGTTAGTATGCAGGTTCAGCAAATGATTAGGAAGGCGATTGGAATGTTGTCATTTATTGCAAAGGGAATGGAATATAAAAGTGGGGAAGTTTTGCTAAAGTTGTACAGGACATTGGTGAGACCACATTTGGAGGACTGTGTCCACTTTTGGTCTCCTTATTTAAGAAAGGACATAATTACATTAGAAGCATTACAGAGAAGGTTCACTCGCCCATTCCCTGGGTTATCGAATGAGAAAAGGTTGGACAGGTTGGGCCTGTATGTGTTGGAGTTCAGAAGAATGAGAGGTGATCTTATTCAAACACACAAAATCCTGAGGGGACTTGGCAGGGTGGATGCTGAAAGGATGTTCCCCCTTGTGGGAGAGACTAGAATTAGGGCAGACATTTTAAAAATAAGGGGTCTCCCATATAAACCTGAAAGGATAAGATTTCTTTCACTCTCAGAGGGTTGTGAGCCTGTGGACTTCTCTTCCCCAGTGAGCAGTGGAGATAAGGCCATTGAATATTGACTAACAAGGGAGTCAAAGCTATAGGGATTAGGCAGGGATTGTGGAGTTGAGGCCACAATCAGATCAGCCATGGTCTTATGATATGGCGAAGCAGGCTGGGGCCGAATGGCCTACTCCTGCTCCTAATTGGTATGTCGTATTGAGCTCAAATGTCTGGGGTGGGTATATTGAGTCCACAACTTCCTGACTAAGGTGACACTGCGGTTGCTGAAGCACGGGCCTGAAGCTGTGAGCTCATGGTGGCTCACCTTCTGGCTAGAAAGCCCAAATGACTGTTGGTGATGCTAGGTATGGAAAAAGAAAACGCTTTTTAGCAGCCAGTGCTTTATTGTTGACATTTTGGAGCCTTTTTAAAAAATAGAACTAACATCGTGTGAAAGAGGGAATAGAACAATATAGGGCTTGGTTGTTAAAGCTGATCGGTTGAGTATCGAATTTGTGAGTTATGTAGTTCTGTCTCTGAACCAGATTTCTTGTACTGTGACAGTTGGGTGTCTTGAACAATGAAAATGAGGCTGAGGGTTGTTATCTAACGGTTCCATGACCAGAGATTTGTTCACGTTGCTAGTTAAATTGAGAATTTTTGTTCAAACTTGCATTTGAAATGAATGGTCAAATGCCAGATGATCACTCAAGACATGAGGCAGCCTTTATCTGTTTACCTGTTTTTTGCTGGAGAACGAGTTTTGCCAACTTTAAGCCAGAACATAAAGCGGGGTGTTGCTACAATAGAACATCCATCTCTGGGACAGAACAATACAGCTTCTCAACTAGCTCCACCTACCAATGGTGGTTACTGAAATGTTTGTGGGTCAGATGTTCTGGCTCTTCAAGCTGGAATCAAGGACATGGTCTCAATGCCTAGTAGACCTTGGTTAGTCAGGGATTTGAGCTGCATTTGGAACATTGGCTCCAGTGATTTGAGTGGATCAGGTGAGGTGGGGCGAGAAAAGAAATGGAGTTAGGGGCAAAAGCGGGAAGGGGCGGTGACGAAGGAACATTGGAAGATAGCACTCTCGTTGCATTCCACGCATTGAACAAGGATGGCTAATTTTTGTTTCCTCTTATCTTCTTTTCCTACTTCAATAAACAAGAATTGTCTATGACCATCAACCATCAAAGGTTTGTTTAAAATTCCACTTTCATTGCAGTCAAAGGTCAAATTGAGGCAAGTTTACTTGGAATGATTGATTGTAAAAATATAAGATACAAGATACAAGAAAAGATACAACAGAGAATAGCACACTGAACATCAGATTCTGGTCTTTACGTTTTCAAGGTTACATACAAACATACAAAAATACGAACAAGGAGCAGGAGTGGGCCATTCGGCCCTTCGAGCCTGCTCCGCCATTTAATGAGACCATGGCTGATCTGACAGTAACCTCAAATCTGCATCCCGCCTATCCCCGATAACCTATCACCCCCTTGCTTACCAAGAATCTACCCACCTCTGCCTTAAAAATATTCAAAGACTCTGTTCCACTGCCTTTTCAGGAAGAGAGTTCCAAAGACTCATGACCCTCAGAAAAAATTTTGCCTCATCTTTTTAAATGTTCAAAGTTTAATAGTCATTAGAGGTTGTTCAATATGCGGATGAGATATGGCATTGGACAATTCTTGAATCTTATTGTTTTTCATCTTAATTCAGTTAGTTGTTTTGAATTTATGTAGCTGGTAGCCACTGGGTCGCAAGTAATGAAGTTTGGAGGTTGGCAATGATCTTGCAAAAGAGCAGCAGAGTTTGTTCTGTCTGTCCCCAAGTGTCTCCAGGCTGCATTGGTGTAAGGCATCTAAATAACTATGGTGGTTAGGGCCAAGAATGACTTTGCAGGTCCTTTTCTGAACACTTTCAATAGCTTTACATTGCTGCTTAAAAGAAACAGGACAAAGAGGGAATAGGACTCAAGAAATAGGGTAGGTTAAAATTAGAATGAGATTTGAAGTGGAAGCCATAGAGAAAGAGAGAGACACTTCACATGTAATGACACTTGAGTCATTCTTCAGATTTAAAGGCTGCTGAGTTTAACCACTTCTTTATACACATTATGCAACCAACTATTAGGGAAATAGGTTGCACTGTACTCAGGTTGATGAATGGCTGACTTTATAATTGTGTGACAGTGGTGGGTTATTGTACATCAGATCAGGTAAGATCTATGTGCATTATACCCCCAGGGACAAATGTAAGATCTTTGATTTCATGTACATAAAGAAGTAGTTGAACTCAGCATCCACTAAACCTGAAGGATGATTCTGGCATCATTGTGTGTGGGAGAAACTCTCGATGGTTTCCATTTCATATCTCATTCTAACTTTATCCCAGTCCTTGAGTCCTTTTCCCTCCTTGCCCTGATCCTTTAAGTGCATGCCGTCTATCACTTGCCTTTGACTATCAGGGAACTTAATCACATTGGGGAATGAGAGGGTCTCATACAACTAATTTTTCTAAATCATATTTCCAAATTCTCCTGGGATGAATGTTTGCGCTGTGGCAGAAATATACATTGAGGAAGAATCCAAGTAAGTGAGACAAATAAATGAATCAGCCTATTGAAGATCATGTCCAAGATAAACAAACCATTCCATTTATGCTGAAGAGATTGAACCCACCCTCAACCCCACAATCAACCCCATTACTGTTTTCCTTTCTGCCCTTGAGTCTCAAACATAAATTTAATTCAGCTGTTAAATAAGATCCACCAACTTCTGTCTGAAATTCAAATCTGTGTTTAATTTAAGTTTTTCTGTGGAGGAATTAGGGGAATGTCTTTGCACACACGGTACTGGGAATGTGGAATCAGCTGTGGAATGGAGTGGTTGAAGCAGATAACATTGATTCATTGAGAGGATGTTTGATGTGCCAATGAGGGAGAAAGAAATGGTGATTTGGGTGTAGAGTGGGAGTAGCGAATTAGAATGGGAAGCGACTTGTGTGGGGAATAAACATTGACATGGACCAGAGGAACTGAGACACAAAAACAATGGTCCCAGTACTTGAGGGGAAGGGGTCAACAGCAGGGGAACACGCTTAAATGAATCAGGACAAAGAAAGAAAAGGACTTAAGGAATGGGTTAAAGTTAGAATGAGATTTGAAGTGAAAGACACAGACAGCCTCTCCCCACACACACTGACCTTTGGCTCATCCTTCAGTTTAAAATGCTGCTGGGTTCACCCACTTCTTCGTACATATGAAATAAAAGATTTTACTTCTGGGTGGGAAAGCCAGAAGGATAGGTTTCCCGGACATCCTGTGGATATTAACAGCAAGACATATTTCACATGTTTCCTGCCCGACATCCAGCCTGATTGACAGGAGCTGAGAACAGGTAGGGAGAGAGAGAGATATCAGTTGGATAGGGATAGATTCAGGGTGACCAACTACAGTGAAATAAAATATGGGACACTTCAACCGGGTAGGGGTGGGAGCATAGTGCTGATGACCCTGAGAGCGGGGCGGGGGGGGGGCTGAGAGCGACATAGATCATGGTCAGGGGAGAGCAGGAAGGTGGGGTATGTTCATGGGGGTGGGAGTCGGCATTTGTGAAGCTGAAAATAGATAAACTTGTTGGTTCTGGAGAAAACGTGTCTGCTACTCGTAGCCCACTGATCTGGCCCGTCTTAACTTTTACTACATCCCAGGAAACCTAACGAATTGGGTTCAAAGTAAAAAGCTTGTTAAAATGGGGGACTTCTTACTGACTGACTCACCTCCTCAGAGCTGATTGGTTGCCCACTGGCTTTTCCACCTCTATTAAAACCGCAAGTAAGCAGTTCGAGGCGATGTTTGAATTATTTTCTCAAACTCGGGTGTTCTTGTGACTCAAGTTAATCCCAATGGTGTTTGTATTTGTTGTTTCCTAAATTTATTTTCAGCTGATGCCTCCCTGAAGTTAGAAGTAGGATAGATAAGAGAATTTTTTATGACTTTTAAGTTAAATCACAAGGATTCTTTGAATAAAGCGGCAAGACATGGCACTTATTCAAGATTCCTTGGCTTTCATTCCCATATCACCATATGCTATTCTGTCTTCTCCAATCCTGCAGTTTCCTTATGCATGTTGAGCAATCCAACTTGTGCTCATGATGCAGAATCAACCATTTGACAATTAAGATAATGATTTTTCGATGATCCATTTATTGCAAATAAAGGGTGTTGTGCAACTATGTTAAGTTGGTCATTTGAGAAGCACTTTGATTTGACTGCCTATTTCTCTCGGCTGCATCATCTAATGTTGCCTCTGAATTTTCAATCTCTTTGTTTCAGTTGCATGAGATTATGCAGTTTTTATTAAGTTGGGGATAATGGAGTTGACTTTCTTCCAGATTCTACTTTTGTCAAGTTTTCCTGGAACCGAAGGAAATAAACAGCCTGCCCTTAACGCAAAAGCAGAATGCAGCGGATGTTGGAAATCATAAACGATAAAAAAAACTGAAAATGCTGGAAATGCTCGGCGGTTCAGGGAACATCTGTGGAGAGAGAATTAGAGTTAACAGGCAGAATTGTCAATTCGGCTGGAGTGGCAACGCCCGAAAATTGGCATCGAGGAGCCACGTGCCGGCTTGCTGGCATGTTCCCGCCTCCAGGCCGTTTTAATTCAGGGAGGAGTGAAGGGTTTCTGGCCTCCTGCCCATGAATGGCGGGTGCCCCACCTGCCCACCTTCCTGGGATGGCTCTTTGGCCACTAATTGGCCGTCCCTACAGAAATAGCTTCAGTTGTTTGATAGCAATGCGGCGCAGGATTGGACCCAGATTTTCACTCAACTTCGGGGTCCTGACCCCAAAACAAAAGTCCAGCTCAGCTGCATAACCTTTTAGCAGTCTGCCCAAATATAAAAGACTGAAATATAGGTATCAGGTGGAACTGCCTGAAACCAGGCATTTGACCAATTTGTATATGTATATTCAAGATCCTTTCCCAAAATTGGACTGAATGCAACCTGTGCTGATCCTACTGATTTCTGGATACCTGACCTGTAGTCTGTAAAGGGACTGCTGGAGGCTGTTACCAGATAGTAACAGGGGTTGTCCTCCCAGCTTTATAGCCATCCAGAAAGCCAATGCCTGGCCCTGCTTGGCATCCTCCCAATCGCTTCAGCACCCTACCGTCTGGCTTTTAACACTCACCGTCCCTCTCCTCCAGCCCCCACACCTCCCATTGTCTTCCCTAAAAACTTTCTGCATGTATATCAGCTCAACCAGTAGGCTGCCAGGGCATGCACAGCAGGCATTCACAGCTTGCCAGCTTACAAATTTTGATCAGGAATCAGCCCCTGCACCAAGTTTGTGTTCGTCGCCTGCCGCTATCTAATTTCACCCCGAGTAAAGTCAGTGTGACAGGAATTGGGTGACACTTTCCACTGAACACCATTGTGCCATATCAATAAGATGTGAGTTTTAGCTTTCTGCCTATTACCTGTTGCTGAAGGGAGAAGATGAGTTGGACACAACCGCATAAAATTGGCAGAATGGAGAACTGAAGTTCCCTGAAAAGTCAGACTGAAACTGAGACCAACGTACAGACAGAATGGAAAACAAATGTTTAAAATTTTAGGACATGTTGAGGATAATGCCAGAGCTTCCCTCATACAACACCATCAGGATTGATGTATTTTATATCATATAGTTTTAATTAAAGCTAAAAAAAAAAGTTTGTTGGCAGCCTTTCATAAAACCAAGGGTCAAAATTGGTTGCTATGACTCATTTCCTCAGTGAGAATCAACTGTTGTAGCCAGAACTTTCATTCACAAATTGGTCCACCAGTAAAACCTAAAGATGTGGGTTGGTGTGTATCCAAGACTTGCACAATCCAAGAAAAGCGATGAGTCATCTTCCCCTAGTGAATTCATTGCATTGAACTTTCAAGTCAATTGTGATAACTCTGGAAATAAAAAGTGGACCAACCCAAGAGATGATTCTCATTTTGAACTTATATGTTTTTATGTAGTCGTACAATAAAAAGTTTCAGCATGTTCCTACAAGTGTCTGTGATGAGGAGTTTAACGATTCCACTGCTTCTGCTACTACTTTGGTTGTGTCAGCATCACAGACTAACATCTGTATTCTGCCAACATTATTTTATGAATGTGGTTAACAATGTAATAATGACCAGGTAATCTGTTTTTGTGATGTTGATTGAGGGATAGATATTGGACACCGGGATCACTTCCCCTGCTCTTCTTTGAAATAGTGCCACGAGATATTTTGCATCCAACTGAGCAGGCAGCTGGGACCTCGGTTTAGCACCTCATCTGAAAGAGGGCACCTCTGGCAATGCAGCGCTCCCTCAGTACTGCATTGGATCGTCAACCTTGATTTTATAAGCTCAAACCCTTTAGCTACAATTGGAGATTATTTTTGTAATTTTGTAGATGAAAACCAATCTGAAGCACATGAGTACCTTTTTGAATCAGTAATGATTTTGGACTTGGACCCTAAAAACTACAAATTTCTGAATCTGAAATTTAATGCAGTGAATTGGAGAATTCTGTATGTGAACAGCCTGACATAGTGTAGTAATCTGATGTGTAATATATCTTTAAGACGAATGTTGTAATGGAAGATCACATGATCTTGGTATCCAATAGCAGAGTAGCGCGGACTACCTCTGTAGTCAATAGTCTTTAGTTAGAGTCTGAAGTGTAGAGACAGAGTTTAAGTTGTAAGCACACAAGTGTATCTGCTGAGTTCCTTTTGTAAATAAACAGAATGTGTTTCTTCTAAGAACGGTCTACTGATCTTCCCTGTTTATGGTACCAACTCACTTATCCCGAAATAAGCGTGCAACCCAGATCCTCAAGTCCCAACAAACCAGGGTTTGGATCCAACGCATAGTCATTCTCATCGAATCATACCTTACAGCCAATGTCCTAGACTCCTCCATTACCATCCCTGGGTATGTCCTGTCCCACCAGCAGGACAGAGCCAACTGAGCTGCTAACAAAATAATATTTAGTCCAGAGGGAGCAGCCCGGGTAGTCCTCAACATTGACTGCTGACCCCATGAAATCGTATAGGAAAGGAAACCTATCGATTAACACCTGCTGCCCTCTCTAAGATGATGTTGAGCACCATCATCTTAGCACTGGAGGATTTGGAAGAAGCACTGAAGGTAGCAAGGTCACCAAATGTAACCTGGTTGGGACATTTCATGTCTGTCAATAAGAATGTCTCAGTCACTCCACCACTGACTGAGCTAGCCAAATCCTGAAGGACATAGCTGCCAGGCCGATTATACACCCTCACACCTTGCTTTCTGTAACAACTCTATTCCATCCTCCCAGTTTCTCTGTCTCCATTGCATCTGTTCTGACGATGTAACTTTCCACAACAGTACTTCTGAAATGTCTTCCATTTTCCTCAACCAAAGAATCCACCCAACACCCCCACGTGGGTGACAGGGTCCTCAACCGTGTCCGACCGTTCTTCCGCCCTGCTGCTCTCTCCCCTTCCCCTTCCTCTCAGCACCATGATAGAGTTCGCCTTGTCCTCAACTTCCACCTCACCAGCCTCGGTATCACCTTCCACCTCACCATCCTCCATATTCAACAGATCATGCTCCACCATTTTTGCCACCTCCACCATGATACTACCACCAAACACATCTTTCCATTCCCTCCCCTGCCAACATTCCAAAGGGACCATTCCCTCCGTGACATCCTGGTCCACTCATCAATCACTCCCAACACCATGAAACATTTCCACGCACATGCAGGAGGTGCAACACCTACTCTTTTTACCTCCCTACTGTCGAGGCCCTAAGCACTCCTTCCAGGTGAAACAGCAACTTACACAAACTTCTTTAATTTGGTAAATTGTATTCATTGCTCATGCTGTGGCTTCCTCCACATTGGGAGCATTCATTGCCCATCCCTAATTGCCCTTGTTCAAAGAGCATTTAAGAGTCACCCACATTGCCTTGTGGCTACTAATACTATTTTGTTACCAGCTCAGTTGGCTCTGTCCTGCTAGTGGGACAGGACATACCCAGGGATGGTAATGTCAACCCCATTGCTATGGATCTGGAGTCCAGGCATGTAGGCCAGACCAGGTAAGGAATTCAGGTTTCCCTCCCTACAGGACATTAGTGAACCAGATGGGTTTTACAACAATCGGCAATGGCTCCATAGTCATCATCAGACCTTGAATTCAAAATTTTTTATTGAATTCAAATTCCACCATCTATTATGGTGGAATTCAAACCCAGGCCCAGAGCATTACCCTGGGCTTCTGGAATCCTAGTCAATGACAATACCACTGTGCCACCACCTCCCCACAAATGGATTGATAAATGGCAAGTAGCATTCATGCCACACAGGTTTCAGTCAATGCCCAGCTCCAACAATAGAAAGTATAATGACCTACCCTTGACAATGGCATTACCATGAGCAAATCCCCTATCATCAATATCCTGAGGGTTACCATTGACCAAAAACTTAACTTAAACCACATAAATACCCTGACTACAAGATTATCTCATCAGGCTAGGAATTATGCAGCAAGCAACTCACCTCCTGTCTCCCCAAAGCCTGTCCATCACCTACAAGGCACAAGTCCAGAGATTGATGGAATATTCTCCACTTGCCTAGATAAGCCTAGCTCTAAAAGCACTCAAGAAGCTAGACAATGTCCAGAACAAAGTAACCCACTTAATCGACATTCCATCAACTACCTTAAACATTCACTCCCCCCATCTCTAGTGCAACATGGTTGCAGTGCATACCATCTACAAGGTGCACTGCAGCAGCTTGCCAAGACATCTTCAATAGTACCTCCCAACCCATGACCACTACCACCTAGAAGGACAAGGACAGGAGATGCATGAGAACACCACCACCAGCATGTTTTTCCCCAAGTCATACATGATCCTGACATGGAAACATACTGAGGTTCTTTAATCATTACTAGATCAAAATCTTGGTATTTCCTGCATAACAGTGCTGGGGTGTGCCTTCTCTATACGGACTGCAGCGGTTCAATAAGGTAGCTCACAACCACCTCCACAGTAGAAACCAGGAATGGATAATAAGTGCTGGCCTTGTCAGTGACACCTACAATTTGTAATGACTACAAAAAACATTGTTTCTAACTGATTTGAAGACAATACCTACAGATACTGCAAATCGTCTCCATTATCTGTCAGGGCATGCAATTAAATCAAGTCTCTGCAGAACATTAGAACTATAAAACAATATAGCACAGAAGTGGCCCATTGTGCATGTGGGGGCATGTGGGTCGAGTTATCCAATTAGTCCCACTCTCCTGTTTTTCCCATACCCATGTAATTTTTTCCCGTCAAGCATCTATACAATTTCCTTTTGTAAGTTACAGTTGGATCTTTTTCCACCTTTCAGGCAGTGTGTTCCAGATCGCAACCTGCTTCATAAAAGAAAATGTTTCCTCATGTTGCATCTGGATCTTTTTGCCATTCAAAGCCATTCGCGCCTCGATCAAATCTCCTCTTAGCCCTTCTCAGTTCTAATGAGAATAACCACAGCTTCTAAAGTCTCACCATATAAATAAGGTCTTTCATCGCAAGTATTCTAATAAATCTATTCTGCACCTTCTCCGAGGCCTTGACACCCTTCCTCAAGTGTGATGCTCAGGAACAACAGACATCAGCTGAAGCTGAACCAGTGTTTTATAAAGGCTCAGCATAGCTTAATTGCTTTTGTGTTGTTAGCTTCTGTTTACAAAGCCAAAGATCCCATATGCTTTTTCAACAACCTGTCCTTGTCCTTCAAAGATTTGAGTACATGCACCACCAAGTGTCTCTGTTCCAGTAGCCCCTTTAAAAGCTCTGAAAATGACATTTTCATGTATGGGGCAAAAAAGCAGAACTGAAGGTAATAACTGAGACAGTAGAGATTTAAGGTGGAATTTTCCGGCCCCATTGGCGTTGGGCGTCATGATGGGCAGGGTTGGGGACAATATGGCGAGAAGGCCAAAAATTGGCTTCACACCAGCATGAAAGCACAGCGGGGATGATCCAATGGTATCTGCCTTGGCAGAACACCAATCCCGCTGAAAGCAGTCGTGAACCCAATTTGCATCCCGGTAATGGTAAGCAAAGTAAGGCCCAACCGGAATTGTCAGGGATGGGGTGAGGTTGGGAGGGGGGGACAGAGTATGGGGGAAACATGTGCACTGGAGGGAGAATGCAGCAAGGTGGGAGGAAAGTGTAAGGGAGGGAGTTTGGAGGGTAGAAGGGATTTGGAAGGGGGGGAAGGTATCCGGTGAGGGAGGAAGGAGTTCGGAGGGGGGATGGTCTCCAGGGAGAGTAGGGAGTTTGGAGGGAGTAAGGTGTCCGGGGGTGAAGAGGGAGTAAGAGTGGAGGAGAGAGTAAGGGGGGAAGTGGGAGTAAGGGGTGGGGGGTGTGCAGGTGAACATGCAAGGGAGGGGTCAATGGAGTCAATGACTGCCTCCTGGAGAGCGAACGAAGGTGGGCGTGGTAGGAGGGAATGGTGAGAATGAAAGGGGGCAGAGGGAGCCGGAAGGGTGGGAGGGTGAAGGTGTGTCGTTAGCGGTACAAGTGATGGCAAGTCTGGCTGGTGGGGACTCAGAGGCAGACAGGGACCCTGGAGTGGGAAGGAGGAGGTAGGGGAGGTCAATGTGGAGGGGGTTGGGATTCTCAGGAAGGTAGTTAATGTACACGTTCACCTGGGCAACTTGGAAAGACAAGGATTCAGGTTGGTAGGTGATGCCAGAGCAGTCAACAGTGATGGGGGAAAGGACATGGGTGACTGGAGAAAGGGAAAGGACTGGGGAGCAGATCAGAAACTTAACGATTACCATGTTTTTCAAATCAAAAGTGAGAGGAGCCTTGTGTTGGGTGGGAACAGGTGTTGCATGGGAGTGTGATCAGTGGGTGGGTGGAGATGCAGGTCAGCTCAGATGGACAACTGAAAGAGAACCCCAGCAGGCAGCATTGAAAATGCTTGGATCAGTAAGATGAGTGTGATGGAGGAAGACTCCGTGTGCATGGGAGAATACTTGCACAAGGCTCCAAAAGTCACTGCCACGCATACACTTCTCCGACCAGAATCACTTGAGGTCTGGCTGTGTGCAGCTGAACTGCTAGTGGTGGGGTGGGTTGCACAGGAAGGAGTTGTGAAGCCTGCAAATGAAGCTGAAAGACAACATTAGAAATTATTCAGTGAAAGTGAATATATTTTCAGATTATAAATTGACAAAATATGTTCACCTGTGTAACCACTTCTGATCAGAATTTCTTAACTTTTCTAGGCCTACCACTTCTTCTAGGTGCTGCCCTGACATCCGCAGCAGGGGTGGTGACAGCTGTGCAATGGTTGGCCCCGTTGCCTCTGATGACTCCGGCATGCGTCCTCTGGAGAGCTGAGGCCTTGGGGGCCCTGGCTTGCTTTGGCTGCCCTCCTGTGGGCCAGCTGCTCTCTCTGCGGTGATGGAGGATGAGGTCGAGGGGGTTATAGGCAAAGGGAACTTGGAGGGAGCGGATGACCCAGAGGTGTCCAGCTGCCACTCCTCCTCCCTTCGGGTGCCCGAGGGCCCTGACCTGACTCCTTGAGGAGAAGGAGCACCTGGAGGGACATTGTCATGTCCTGCTTCCCTCTTGCATTGCCGCTGAAGGGATTCACCCATGGACACCGTGATGGAGTGCAGGTCTGCACGCATCGCCACATTCTGCTGGACCAGGGTCTCTATAGTGTCTGCCATCCTTCCCATTGAGACCTTCGTGTGCACACACTCGTGTGTCAGCAGAGAGCAGGCGGACGCATTCCTCCAACTTGTGTGCAACTCTGTTGAGGGCTTCCAACAGCTCTGCGTAATGTTCCCCTACCTCATGCTGACTCTGCATGATGAGTTGGAAGGCCAAATCCGGAGGCTCGTCATATGACTTGGCCTCTTCCCCAGCACTCCTCTGAGTGCCGGGAAGCTCAGCTGAATCTGCTTCCTCCTGCTGGGGACACATATCATGCAGTGACCACCAGATTGTGAACCCGAGCCTGCTAAAGATCTAGGTCTCACCGAGGTGTGTGTCTTTGCACTGCTGGAGGGTATGAGTAAGCGCTTTGACGGGTCTTCCAGGCTGTTTATTTCCAGCTCTTCAATGGAGGTGTCCTGTTCACTGGAGGTGAGGACCTGGATGGAGCTGAGGGACTGTCTGGCTTTGGGTGTCGGTCACTTGGCAGAATTCCCTGTGAACCAAAATAGAGATAATTAGTGCATGGCCGCAGAGTGAAAAGCAGGAGTGTACCTACGCCACATGGACTGCAGCAGTTCAAGAAGGCAGCTCACCACTACCTTCTCAAGGGCAACTAGGGACGGGCGATAAGTGCTGACCCAGCCAGCAAAGCCCACATCCCGTGAATGAATATAAAACAAAAAGCAGAGAGAGTACTCACAGTTGCGTTGAGAGAGGGATGATGTGGTGCACGATCTTCACATGGGAGTTCGCCAACAACCGCACCATTGCCGCAGGTACAGTCCACGTGCTCTCCAGTCAGCGAGATGGCATGCTCCTCACAGTGAGTGAGGGACCTAATGTGGACCACTCCACCCCTGACCTGGGACCTCTCCCTGCTGTTGTGAGCCAGCTTCTCCTGCATGAAAATTGATGGAGAGAGTGTGAGCAGGACACATGAAATTGCATGGAATGTTTTTGTGCTGAGCGGAGCCATGGGCGGGATAAGGACGCAAGCTCAAGAGGATATGAGCCTGGTGGAGCTGTGAGGGTGTGTGTGTGAGTTAGTGGTGTTGTGCCTTGAAGTGAGAGATCCCTGTGGATGTGTGATGGGTTTGTGAGTGTGTGTGTCGAGAGTGATGAGATAGTTGCCTTACCCTGGCAGAACGGATGAGAGCATTCTTGCTCATCCTGCACTGGATGGCTGACCTCCTCTGTGCTCCGGTGGTGGTGACCGCCACTGCCACCGCCTCCCAGGCTGGATTGGTTACTCCGGTAGACCTTCTGCGGCCAGAGTGGGTGCAGAGGACATCACAGCAGCCTTCCACTGCATCCAGCAGGCGCCCCAAAGAGGCTGCTGTTTTCTTTGTTTTCAGGGCCACCTATGTCCTGGAACAGTCCTGGTCTGTACACATGAAGTAGGCATGCACCCTGGTACACTTCTAATATGGCGCCCGGAGCGAGGAAGCGCTGATGTCACAGTGTGGTGGGCAAATCCGAGTCCGCCCACCAACGTTTCGGAGTGTTTCCCAAGAATAGATTATTAATGAGGCGGGACATGCCGGGAACGGCACGATACGGTGCGAAAACCTGCCATTTACTTTTTTCCCACCCGCTACCGCACTTAGGGCAGAATCGTCCCAGACTCTCACTCAGTCTCTTTTTTTTCCTCATTGTACTTTTATTGATGAAACAGGAAAGGTGGCCAAACAGAGGCTTACAAGGAAAATTAGAGATAGTATTAGATGCACGGAAGAGGCATACAAATTGGCCAGAAAAAAACAACAGACCTGAGGATTGGGAGCAGTTTAGAATTCAGCAAAGGAGGACCAAGGGATTGATTAAGAAGGGGAAAATAGAGTACGAGAGTAAGCTTGCAGAGAACATAAAAATTGACTGAAAAGTTTCTATAGGTATGTGAAGAGAAAAAGATTGGTGAAGACAAATGTAGGTTCCTTACAGTCAGAAACAGGGGAATTTATAATGGGGAACAAAGAAATGGCTGACCAACTAAATACATACTTTGGTTCTGTCTTCACAAAGAAGGACACAAATAACATACCAGAAACACAGGGTTTAGTGAGAGGGAGGAACTGAAAGAAATCAGTATTAGTAGGGAAATGGTGTTGGGGAAATTGATGGGATTGAAGGCCGATAAATCCCTGGGGCCTGATAATCTACATCCTAGAGTACTTAAGGAAGTGGCTCTAGAAATAATGGATCCATTGGTGGTCATCTTCCGAGATTCTATAGACTTTGGAACAGTTCCTACAGATTGGAGGGTAGCTAATGTAACCCCACCATTTAAAAAGGGAGGTAGAGAGAAAACAGGGAATTATAGACTAGTCAGCCTGACGTCGATAGTGGGGAAAATTCTAGAGTCTATTATAAAAGATTTAATAGCTGAGCACATGGAAAACAGTGGCAGAATCAGATAGAGTCAGCATGGATTTATGCTTGACAAATCTATTGGAATTTTTCGAGGATGTAACTAATAGAGTTGATGAGGGGGAGCCAGTGAATGTGGTTTATTTGGACTTTCAGAAGGCTTTTGACAAAGTCCCACATAAGAGATTGGTGTGTAAAATTAAAGTGCATGGGATTGGGGGTAGTGTATTGAGATGGATAGAAAACTGGTTGGCAGACAGGAAACAAAGAATAGGAATAAACGGGCCTTTTTCTGAATGGCTAGTGGGGTACCGCAGGGATCGGTGCTGGGACCCCAGTTATTCACAATATATATTAATGATTTAGATAAAGGAATTAAATGTAATATCTCCAAATTTGCAGATGACACAAAGCTGGGTGGGAGGGTGAGGTGTGAGGAGGATGCAGAGATGCTTCAGTGTGATTTGGACAAGCTGAGTGAGTGGGAAAATGCATGGCAGATGCAGTATAGAGTGGATAAATGTGAGGTTATCCATTTTGGTAGCAAAAACAGGAAGGCAGATTATTATCTGAATGGCTATAAATTGAGAGAGGGGAATGTGCAACGAGACCTGGGTGTCCTTGTATACCAGTCGCTGAAGGTAAGCATGCAGGTGCAGCAGGCGGTAAAGAAGGCAAATGGTATGTTGGCCTTCATAGCCAGAGGATTCAAGTACAGGAACAAGGATGTCTTGCTGCAATTGTACAGGGCCTTGGTGAGACCACACTTGGAATATTGTGTGCAGTTTTGGTCTCCTTATCTGAGGAAGGATGTACTTGCTATAGAGGAAGTGCAGCAAAGGTTTACCAGACTGATTCCTGGGATGGCGGGACTGACATTTGAGGAGAGATTGAGTCGGTTAGGATTATATTCGCTGGAGTTCAGAAGAATGAGGGGGGATCTCATAGAAACCTATAAAATTCTAACAGGACTAGACAGGGTAGATGCAGGAAGGATGCTCCCGATGGTGGGGGAGTCCAGAACCAGGGGTCACAGTCTGAGGATATGGGGTAGACCATTTAGGACTGAGATGAGGAGAAATTTCTTCACCCAGAGAGTGGTGAGCCTGTGGAATTCGTTACCACAGAAAGTAGTTGAGACCAAAACATTGTATGTTTTCAAGAAGGGGTTAGATATAGCTCTTGGGGCGAAAGGGATCAAAGGATATGGGGAGAAAGCGGGAGCAGGCTATTGAGTTGGACAATCAGCCATGACCATAATGAATGGCGGAGCAGGCTCGAAGGGCCGAATGGCCTACTCCTGCTCCTAGTTTCTATGTTTCTATGTTTCTGATTAAAGCAATACACATTTTTACTCTAGAATCAACCAAAGGGGTCATAAAACAAACTTGATAAGGCTAAATAATATAAGTGCTTCTTCATATTTGTAATGAAAGAATGCAAAAAAAACCCTTTTGAGCTACAATTTAGTTTGTCCACTAAATTTACTGAAAAAACAGATGTGAATATGAAGCGGCAAGGATTGCTTTACATTCACCTCTCTTTCACAAAATTTAATTTGAGGGAAACATAGCTCAATTTATTGCATACAAATAATTTATTTAGCTGCAAATGTGTTTTTTATAGCTGCAGTGGGTGCATAAATTGCTGCACAACAGAATTGTGTCCATATTTCATGGTACTGCTTGTTCATTGATCTCTTTATGATATGAATTAATAAAATATACAACAAAATTAGAATGTACAACAAACCCTGGTGAATTTGGTGATATATTAATCTCAGTTTTTACTGTGGTCTAGCTTAACAAAATCTAGCGTATTCCTAGATTTGCTTTTTAATTATTTTACTTAATTTCAAAAATGAATTAGGGCTTTGTTTCTTAATTCAACCCCAAATTGTTTGTCTGCAACCAAATGTAGGCGAAGGTGCTGTTCAAGTTTCACTTCCATGTTCTCAAACACAAGGTCTTTTATCATATTCCACTTTAAAGATTGACATGATCCCAGGCTGGCAACGTCATCAATCACACCATCTACTCAAGTCTGCATTATCAAAAGCCTTGACAAGCCTCCGCTGGCACTGTCGATCCCATAATGTGTCATTCCAATCTTAGCAGCACAATGTTTCCAAAATGTGTTGCTATGTTTTCTTCCCTGACAAATTACAGCTTTATAAACTGTGGGACCACACCTATAGAATTACGGCCCCTCTGACTCAAACACAACTCTTACAAACAGCCAGCTTATTGAACCAATTTGAACTTCGCACCAATATTGCTCAAGGCTCCATGACCAAGCTGGGTGTTGGAAAATTGGCACTAATCTGCTGATTGAAAGCACTAGTGCCTCCCAAGGTGAGTTATTATAGATAACACGGTTTCTATCCACACCCAAGTCAAACTACCCATTTCACTAGATTTTTGAATCTTGTCGTGGGCTTCTCAGTTGATATTAACTCTAGTTAGTAAACATGGTTGCCAACATCGAGTGGAGTAAACTGGGAGGGTGTCCTGGGCCAGAGTTGTTTCACCCCTCCCAAGGAAGTAATGGTGAGGATATTCTCTGATGTCTGCACAGTGCTCAGTGCCATTCATGACTCCTCAGATACTGTAGCAGAAGTGTCCATATGCAACAAAGCCTGGACAGTTATGAGGTTTGGGCTGATACGTGACAAGTAATACTCGCGCCACACATTGTCGCTGTACTGGTATTCCAGAGACCCAGGGTAATGCTCTGGGGACCGGGGTTCAAATCCCACCACGGCAGATGGTAAAATTTGAATTCAATAAAAATCTGGAATTAAAAGTCTGATGGTGACCATGAAACCATTGTCGATTGCAGCAAAAGCCCCCCTGGTTCACTAATGTCCTTTAGGGAAGGAAACCTGCCGTCCTTACCTGGTCTGGCCTACATGTGACTCCAGACCCACAGCAATGTGGTTGACTCTTAAAATGCCCTCTAAACAAGGACAATTATGGATGGGCAATAAATGCTGGCCTCGCCAGTGATGCCCACATCCTATGAATGAATTAAAAAAAACACGTGCCAGACAATAACTATCTCCAACACAAGAGAATCTAACCATTTTCCCTCGACATTCAACTGTATTACCGTTATTGAATCCCCCACTATAAATATCCTGGGGGTTACTATTGACCAGAAATTGAACTGAACTAGCGTATAAATATTGTGGCTATATGAGCAGGTCAGTGGCTGGGGATTCTGAGGTCAGTAACTCACCTCCTGACTCCCCAAGCCTGTTCACCATCTACAAGGCACAAGTCAGGAGTGTGATGGAATGCTCTCCACATGCCTGGATGAGTGCAGCTCCAACAACGCTCAAGAAACTCAACACCATCCAGGACAAAGCAGCCCGCTTGATTGGTACACTATCCACAACCTTAAACATTCACTTCCACCATTACTGATGCACAGTGGCAGCAGTGTGTACCATCTGCAAGATGCACTGCAGCAATTCGCCAAAGATCCTTCAACAAACCTACCTAGAAGGGCAAGGGCAGCATGGGAACACCACCAGCTGGAAGTTCCTCTCCAAGTCACACACCAACCTGATGTGGAACAATATCACTGTTCCTTCACTGTCACTGGGTCAAAATCTGGAGCTCCCTTCCTGACAGAACTGTAGGTGTATCTACACGAGTTAGATGACAGCAGATCAAGAAAGCAGCTCATCATCACCTTCTCAAGGGCAATTAGGAATGGACAACAAATGCTGGCCTTGGCAGTGATTGCCAAATCCCACAAAAGAATAAAAAAATTTATAGACTAAGTTATGCTTAAATTCTTCATTACAAATTGGACCACCATTGGCTTGATGCTTACTCCATCCTCCCCTATTAGTTAACACTAATCAGAAAACAATTCTAACTGACTTGACTGTCTGATAAATCATCTTTCCTCCCCATCCTCCCTTCTTCAGCCCTCTGCCAGTACACTTACCCAGCCTAAAGGACTTAGTTCCTCTATGGGCTTCTGGCAGCATTTTTTCAGAGGGGCTTGGAGGGAACTTCCAGGCGGTGGTGTTCCCATGTATCTGCTGCCCTTGTCCTTCTAGATGGTAGTGGTCATGGGTTTGGAAGGTGCTGTCGAAGGAGCCTTAGTGAGTTTCTGCAGCGCATCTTGTAGATGGTACACACTGCTGCTACCGTGCATTGGTGGTGGAAGGAGTGAATATTTGTGGATGTGGTGCCAATCAAGTGGGCTGCTTTGTCCTGGATAGCATCAAGCTTCTTGAGTGTTGCTGGAGCTGCACTCATCCAGGTAAATGAAAAGTACTCCATCGCATTCCTGAATTGTGCCTTGTAGATGGTGGACAAGCTTTGGGGAATCAGGAGGTGAATTACTCGTCACAGGATTCCTAGCCTCTGACCTGCTCTTGTAGCCACAGTATTTATATGGCTAGTCCAGTTCAATTTCTGGTGAATGGTAACCCCCAGGATATTGATGGTCGGGGATTCAGTGATGGTAATGCCATTGAATATCAAGCGGCAATTGTTAGATTCTCTCTTGTTGGAGATGGTCGTTGTCTGGCACTTGTGTGGCACAAACGTTACTTGCCACTTGTCAGCCCAAGCCTGGATGCTGCCCAGGTCTTTCTGCATTTGGACATGGACTGCTTCAGCATCTAAGAAGTCACGAGTGGTACTGAACATCATGCAATCATCAGCGAACATCCCTACTTCTCACCTTATGATGGAAGGAAGGTAATTGATTGATTGATGAAGCAGCTGAAGATGGTTGGGCCTAGGACACTACTCTGAGGAACTCCTGCAGTGATGACCTGGAACTGAGATCAGCGGAGAGTTTTCCCCCTGATTCCCATTGACTCCAGTTTTGCTCGGGCTCCTTGATGCCACACTCAGTCAAATGCAGCCTTGATGTCAAGGGCAGTTGCTCTCAACTCACCCCGGGAGTTCAGCTCTTTTGCCCATGTTTGAACCAAGGCTGTAACGAGGTCAGGAGCTGAGTGGCCCTGGCGGAACTCAAACTTTATCTTGGCAGAATAAACTTTGTGAAATAGGCTAAATATCTGTAGGCCACTCCATGACACAAAACAAACAAGCTTGTGTTTTGAAATCAGAATATAAATCATGCCGAAAGATTGAATGGCATGATGAACAATATCTCTAAAATGAGGAGCTAAAGAGGAAGGTTACCCTTTTAAGGATGAAGACCAAAATAAATTCTCAATACAATGGGACCTGAAGGCTGCCAATTTAAGTCAACTTCTCCGAATACCTGAATTTTGTCCAGTTCACTGTAGTTTGAGACACCTGGGTCCCAAGAAAAACAAGAAGCAGCACACCTGCATGGATATTTTAATTTGCTACTTTATTAGCTCCTATTTTCATGGCAATTACTTTCATATCTGTAAGATACTTATTTGGTAGGTGCCTCTTGTTAATTTCCAATTCTCCCCCTTTCCCTCTTTTCTTTAATGGATGCAATTTTTTAAAAATTCATTCACGGGATGTGTGCTTCACTGGCTGGGCCAGCATTTATTGCCCATCCCTCATTGCCCTTGAGAAGGTGGTGGTGAGCTGCATTCTTGAACCGCTGCAGTCTATGTAGTGTAGGTACACCCACAGTGCTGTTAGGAAGGGAGTTCCAGGATTTTGACCCAGTGACAGTGAAGGAATGAGGACATATTTCCAAATCAGGATGGTGACTGGCTTGAAGGAGAAATTCCAGGTGGTGGTGTTCCCATCTAGCTGCTGCCCTTGTCCTAGATGGTAGGGACCTTAGTGAATTCCTGCAGTGCATCTTAGGGATGGTAGACACTGCTGCTATTGTGCATTGGTGGTAGAAGGAGTGAATGTTTGTGGATGTGATGCCAATCAAGCGGGCTGCTTTGTCCTGGACAGTGTCAAACTCCTTCAGCATTGTGGGAGCTGCACTCATCCAGGCAAGTGGGGAGTATTCCATCATACTCTTGACGTGTGCCTTGTAGATGCTGGACAGGCTTTGGGGTGTCAAGAGGTAAGTTACACATTGCAGGATTCCTAGCATCTGACCTGCTCTTGTAGCCACAGTATTTATATGGCTAGTCCAGTTCAGTTTCTGATCAATGGTAACCCCCAGGATGTTGAAAGTGGGTGACTCAATGATGGCAATGCCATTGAACGTCAATGAGCTGGGTCTGACTCCAACCAGTGGAGAGTTTCCCCCTAATTCCCATTGACTCTAGTTTTGCTAGGGCTCCTTGGTGCCACACTCGGTCAAATGCTGCCTTGATGTCAAGGGCAGTCACTCTCACCTCACCTCAGGAGTTCGGCTCTTTTGTCCATGTTTGGCTGTAATGAGGTCAGAAGTTGAGTGGCCCTGGCGGAACCCAAACTGGGTGTCAGTGAGCAGGTTATTGCTAAGCAAGTGCCACTTGATAGCACTGTTGATGACACCTTTTATTACTTTACTGATGATCAAGAATAGACTGATGGGGCGGTAATTGGCAGGGTTGGATTTGTCTTGCTTTTTGTGTACAGGACATACCTGGGCAATTTTCCACATAGCCGGGTAGATGACATTGTTGTAGCTGTACTGGAACAGCTTGGCTAGGGGCACGGCAAGTTCTGGAGCACAAGTCGTCAGTACTATTGCCAGAATATTGTCAGGGCTCATAGCCTTTGCAGTATCCAGTGCCTTCAGCTGTTTCTTGATATCATGTGGAGTGAATCGAATTGGCTGAAGACTGGCATCTGTGATGCTGGGGACCTCTGGAGAAGGTCGAGATGGATCATCCACTCGGCAAGATTGTAGCAAATGCTTCAGCCTTATCTTTTGCGCTGATGTGCTGGGCTCCCCCTTCATTGAGGATGGGGATTTTTGTGGAGTCTCCTCCTCCAGTGAGTTGTTTAATTGTTCACTACCATTCCCAACTGGATGTGGCAGGACTGCAGAGCTTAGATCTGATCCATTGGTTGTGAGATCGCTTAGCTCTGTCTATCACTTGGTGCTTATGCTGTTTGGCATGCAAGCAGTCCTGTTTTATAGCTTCACCAGCTTGACACCTCATTTTCAGGTATGCCTGGTGCTGCTCCTGGCATGCCCTCCTGCACTCTTCATTGAACCAGGGTGGATGTTAATGATAGAGTGGGGGATATGCCGGGCCGTGAAGTTACAGATTGTGTTCAAGTACAATTCTGCTGCTGTTGGCCTACAGCACCTCCTGGATGCCCAGTCTTGAGTTGCCAGATCTGTTCAAAATCTATCCCATTTAGCACGGTGGTAGTGCCACACAACACAATATTTCTGATTCCTAATTAAGCCTCGTCTTGACACTGGGAAGGTGGCATTGATATCTAGCCAAATCCTATCCTCATTCCAAATTACACACAAGTCCATTTTCAATCAGCTAGTTGCTGGATAGTTATCAAGTGAGACCCTTAACTGATATCCCCATGCACCATTCTCCCCAGCCCATACAAACTGAGGCCAATTGGAATGCCTCTTTTTACCTCGGTTAGCAGCAGCTGGTTCAGCACAGACTAGAATCTGGGACTTTAGCAATCTCTATGGCATACCTATGTCTATTAGTTCTGTTTGTAGGTATAATTTTTTCACATAGAATTTACAGCACAGAAAGATACTATTCAGCCTCATTGGTCTATGTCAGTCTTTACGCTTCACATGAATCTCTTCCCACTCCATACATCCTCCCACTCCCGACTTGGTCTATTCCCCCCTCTTCTCTCATGTATGCATCAAAACCTCTCTTAACATCAATGCTATCTGCTTGAACCATTTCATGTCACAGCAGATGTCCCATTTTCAGCACTCACTATGTAAGGAAATTCCCTTGAATTCTTGATCTGTTGGTGACTATCTTTTAATTATACCCCTTGTTCTGGACTAATCAGCAAATGGAAACAGTTTTCGATATCCCTCCTGTCAGGGCTCATCCTCTTAATTTCCTCTTTTGCTTACTCTTTTCTGATAGTTGCACCCTGTCAATTTTGGTAACATTCCTATTAAATTCTTTCTGCACTTTCTTCAGTGGTTTAATATCCTTTGGTAGTATGGAAACTAGGGCCGTACAGAATACTTCAAATGTGGTGTAACAAAGTTCTATATAAATCTCACATTACCTCCCTGCTATTGTATTTTATTTCTCTAGAAATTTCTGCTTCATTTAAAAAAAAAAGCCTTCTCTTTTATTTAAACTGCTGGTGGTCTGACATTAAGCTCTGTGTTCCTCAGTGGCACTCAGGGTGCGGGGGTGCAGAGATCTTTTTTGTGTTTTTCTTGATGATCTCAAGAGGCTTGTGAATTGGCTTGTACTTATTAGGTTCAGGCTTTGTTTTCATGAATATCCAAATCCTAGAGCTGCCAAGGCCAACAGCTGCACATTCATTACCCTGCACAGTGTATTATAACTAGGTTTCTGATGCAGGACAAAAGAAATAGGAGAGAAGGCTAGTTCATCAGGATCTTATCTGCGATAGAACGCATGTAATTACTTCTATTCTATACTTCACATATCTCATTTGTTGTGAGAAAATTCTGCTAAGTTTCAGCTTGCTTCTCTCCTTTCTCAGATTATTATCTCTCAACCCACATTATTCCCCTTTGACAGTTTGTTTTTTGTGAGATGACTTTTATGTGGTCTCAGCCGCACTCGAACCACAGAGTTCGATTTGATCACAGAATTGTACAGAACAGTACAAGGCTGTTTGGCCCGTCATGCCTGTGCCAGCTCTTTGAAAGAGCTATCCAATTAGTCCCTGCAATAACTTGATGGAGCAGCAGGTTTGGTGAAGAAAAGGCTAAACTTTATTTAGGAGGCATGTAGAGATGCTTGCACGCTAGACGCAATCTCTCCATCAGAAGCCTCACCCACAGGATTACAACAAAAAGCTTTTTGGTTGAAGCCCCGAAATCACATCGCATGATGAGTAATTGACAGGAGGGAGGAACAATACATCTTGTTACTACACTTCCTCACCCTTTAATTTTCTTACATATGCAATAGAAAAAAACCAGCAAACGTTTGTACAGTCTCTGGCGATTACAAATCAAGTCTCTGAGGAGCTCGGCGAAGGCAGTTAGAGCTCTACTGAATGATGTTCTTGAACAGAATGAACGGGATCTGGAGTTGTACTAGGAAATACATCATCAGAACCGGGTAGTTCTGTATTTGGCAACTCGTTAGTCTGGAATATCAGCTCTAGGACATCACATACATCAGAAGTTGGCAGCAAAACATCAGTCACAGGTTGATCTTCCATTCGTTGGGATGTTTCTCTCGTCCTAATATGTGTTTACGTACAATTCTAACTTTGATTTGCACTCAAAAAGATAATGGACCAGTCTCTAAAATGATGACTCCTGGATTCCAACAAGGTCCACTTTCAAAATTATGCACATACATAGCGTCGCCTGCATGGAACGTACGAGCCTTGCTGTGTAGATCATGGTTCAATTTTTGATTATTCTGACTCTGTGTCACCTTCCCCTCTAGATTTGCAAACACCAAATATAAACACATATGCAAATGGCATTTCATCACTAACTCTGATGGTGTCGAGCCCGTAGTAGTGTGTGGTGCTGTACGGTAACTTGAAAAGACTCCAGAGTACCTCCGAATAACTTCTTCATACCTGCCTTAAAAGTCTGGGCAGCTCTTTCAGCAAGACCATTGGATGAAGAAGAATGCCAGAGAGCAGTCTTTATATTCAGGTCCCTGAATCTCTGACATTCCACGCTGGTGAAAGCTGCTCCATTATCAGAAACAATAACCTCAGGTAAACCAGGTATACTGAAGGAATGACTCAGCTTTTCAATAGTTGCGGCTGAAGTTGGCGTTTTTACTTCATAGACACCAAGCCATTTTGAATGTGCGTCAATGATTAATAGGAACATGGTGCCTAGAAACAGTCCCACATAGTCAATATGCAGTCTAACCCAAGGATGACCAGGCCATTCCTATGGGTGAAGAGGAGCTGAAATGCGTAGCTTCTGGTGTTGCTGGCAAAGGGAACAGTGTTTAACCATGCTCTCGATGTCACTGCCTATTCCTGGCCACCAGAAGTAGCTATGTGCTAGCATCTTCGGTATGCCTGGTGTGCACTGTGGAGCTCTGCCAAGAGTCACTCTCTATCCTGTGTGATGGGACCACGATACTTGAACCCCACAGCAAAATTCCGTCTTGACAACTCATTTCAGTGTTTCTGGAATAAAATGGTTGTAAGCCATCAGGCACAAGTGTTCTTGGCCATCCTTGTAAAACAAAGTCTTTGACTTTTGACACTGGGTCTCTGTTCATCCAATTCTTGATCTGTTTGGCACATACAGGTGATGAATCCAAGAAATTTAACAATAACACCAACTCTTGTGGAATGGGTGTATCGACAAGACTACCCGGTAACAGAAGATGACTAAGTGCATCTGCATTAGCTATATGTGAGCCAGGGCAGGACATGAATTTGTGCTCATAAGCTGATAGTATCAAATCCCAACATTGGATTCTCGCTGAAGCTATATGTGGAATAGCTTTGTCTTCGCTGAACAAACCTGTCAGACACAATTGTAAAATATCACCCCTGTATGTATTGCTGAAACTTCTTGACACCAAATATAGCCAAGTAGCCCATTTCAGCTTGGGAAATTGTTCTTGAAACATAGCCAATGAGTCTTCCTGATCTGTCCTCCATTTGATGTGATAGAACGCATAACCATAAGGAGAAGCATCACACATCAGCACTAGCTCTTTAGATGGGTCATAATGTACCAACAAGCACGATGAATGAAGCAGTTTCTTCACTGTTACAAAGGCTTCTTCTTGCTGTGAACCCCATGACCAGCGGTGGTTCTTCCTCAGCAACAAATGTAGTGGTGCCAATACATTGGATAGATTAGGTAAAAAACAGCAATATTAATTAATTATACCTAGGAAAGATTTAAGCTCTGTCACAATAGAGTGTGATGGTGCATTTTTAATTATTTGGACCTTGTCTTCAACAGGGTGCAACCCCATAGCGCCCACTCTGTGACCTAGGTAGGTTACCTCCAATGCTTGAAATGTGCATTTTTCTTGTTTCAAACGCACACGTGCTTCCATAAATCTTCTCAACACTTCCTCAAGGCTGGCTAAACATTCAACTTCGGTCAGTCCAGTGATGAGAGCATCATCTAAGCAGACAACCTCACGCGAAAGTCCCTGAAAGAGACTCTCCATGGTTCATTGAAAAATAGCGCATGCTGATGAAATTCAAGAAGTCATCGAGTGTACTGCTGGAGGCCTTTATGAGTATTAATTGTCACGTATTCTCTTGATGTGTTATCCAATTCCAATTGTTGATAGGCGTGACTCATGTCTAGTTTTGTATACGACTTGCCTCCTGCTAAGCAGATGTATAAGTCATCAATTCTAGGAATTGATGACTTATCAGGGTATTTGTCTAACTTTGCTACTTTGTTGACTGTCAGTTTGTAGTCACCGCATATACATATAGTCTGGTCTGGCTTGATGACTGGGACTATGGATGCGACCCACTCAGAAAACTGGACAAGCTGAATTATTCCCAGGTTTGCCAACCTGGTTTGCATAACTCTGCTTCCACTTTTTCAGTAAGTCACTGGTCTGGCCTTGAAGAAATGTGGTGTTGACTGGAGATCGACGTGTGTAGTGATTGCGGGTAAAACCTTTCCTACTGCTTTTAGGGACCACATGATTGTACTGACGAATCAGCCCTAAGTGTGGGTAATCTTAGGGGGTGGAGCTTTCTCATCATGGACCTGGTTCAAGCATGTAGCTTCTTCAAGAACTCTGTAAATAAAGTTATCTGTTTCAAGTAAGGAACCTGTCTGGTACACCAAGGTTATTACAATTGGCAACCAGAATAAATAGCCCCGATGCTGCACCTCACCTCGTGAATGTGAGTACATCAATTCTTAAGGAAAGAAAGAAAAGTATACTCACCAGTCATGCCACTATTTGGCAGGATTGACCCTTATGACTTGTCCATGGAAGACTGGAGCCAGTACATAGAGCGCCTGGGTTTTTATTTTGTGGCGAATGAAATAACAGTGGAAGAGAAGCAGAAAGCAATTTGTTTAACTGTCTGTGGGACCAAGTTATATAACCTCATCCAATGTCTGAAGGCCCCGAATGAGCCCAATTCTAAATTATTTAATGAGCTGATCAACCTCATGAAAACACATTTTCAGCTGAAGCCATTGGTAATTATGCAAAGATTTAAGTTCAAATCCAGAGTAAGGAACCCGGGTGAGTCAATCGCAACTTATATTGCGAAGTTAAAACGGTTGACTGAGCACTGCGACTTCGGAGATACACTCAATGACATGTTGCAAGATCGTTTGGTGTGTGGCATACATGACAACGCTATTCAGCACTGTTTACTTGCAGAAGTTAATATTGATCTGAAGCACACCATGGAGCTAGCGCTAGCAATGGAGAGTGCTGAGAGGGACTCGCAGACCTTGCAGAATGTGCAAACATGTGGTCGTTCTTCATTTGGCACAGGAACCTACCGCCGGGCGTGAAAACCAGAGAGAGCCACGAAGCAGGAGACAGTGCCTACTGTTCAAAAAATGAAAAGACATACTGGAGGCATCTCACCAGCGATTCAGAAATTAATTTATTACCTATGTAGGGGTAACCATGTACCGGAAAGCTGCAGATTTAAAGAGGCAGGATGCCACTACTGTCACAAAAAAGGGCATGTAATAAAGCAATGCAGGACGAAATCAAGACAGCCAATCAGGCAGCAGACCAAGATGATTAAAGTGCACAATATAACTGAACCAGAAGCTGCTGATACAGATATCTATTCCCTATACAATGTCAAAGCAGTAAAAACTGAACCAATCACCATCACACTTCAAGTGAACGGGAAGCTTCTGGTCATGGATGTAGACACAGGAGCATCGACCACAGTGGTGGGAGAACATACATTTAAATACCTAAATGAAGGTACCCAGCCACTGAATCTGAAGCAAAACACATCTCAGCTGAAGACGTACACTGGAGAGGCAATACAGGTAAAAGACATCATCACTGTACTTGTATCCTACAGGCAACAAACAGCCCAGCTTCCAGTGATCATTGTAACAGGTCAAGGACCTAGTCTTCCAGGCCGTGGTTGGTTACAAAAAATTAAGCTCAATGAGTCAGAAATTTTTCAAGTTAGAACAGGAGGGAGGAATTCTTGAGCTGTTAAGGAAGTATGACAGTGTATTTCATGATGAATTGGGAAAAATGGAAGGCCTACAAACAAAAAAATGCAGACTTGGAGGCAACATCCCGGTTCTTTAAGGCCAGACCTGTGCCTTACACCCTAAAGGAGAAGGTGGATGCAGAATTGTGCCGCTTAGAGAAGCTAGGCATAATCCAGCCAGTCCAATTTTCAGAATGAGCAGTGCCCATAGTCCCTGTGATCAAATCAGATCAAACTATGTGCATTTGCGGAGGCTATGAATTAACTGTGAACAAGGCTGCTAAATTAGATAGATATCCTATCCCAAGGATTGAAGATTTGTACACTAAGCTAGCTGGAGGAAAATCCTACTCCAAAATGGACATGAGCCATGGATACCAACAGCTAGAGTGGGACAGCACACCTAGAGGGCATGTAACCATCAACACGCACAAGGGCCATACCAATATACACACCCTTTGGTCTCTCATCCGCCTATGCAATCTTCCAAAGGATCATGGAAAGCCTATTGCAAGGCCTCCCCCGAGTAGTAGTATGCCTGGATGACATCCTGATCACAAGATCAATGGAAGCCAAACATTTGGCCAACCTAGAAGAAGCTTTAAGAAGATTTTTGGAAGCTGGTGTCTTATTGAAGAAAGAGAAGTTTATATTCCAAGCGACTGAAGTCACTTAATTGGGTCACCAAGTTGATGCCTAGGGGTTGCATCCAGTAGAGGAGAAAGTCAGGGCAATCAAGGAGGTTCTCTCTCCAACTAGTATCACTGAACTCAAGTCTTTTTTGGGCTTGATAAATTAATATGGGCGATTGTTGCCAAACTTGTCAACAGTGTTAACCCCTTTACACCCATTAGTGAAAAAGAAGAATTGACGGTCATGGAAGGTGCAACAAGAAGAAACCTTTGTGAAAGTCAAGAAGCTATTACACTCATCATGCCTACTAGTACATTATGACCCATCAAAAGAAATAATATGAGTCTGTGATGCATCTCTCTACAGTGTGAGAGCAGTGTTGTCACATAGGATGGAAGGTGGTTCCAAAAGGCCAGTCGGCTTTGCCAATTGGCCAGGCAGCCTTTGGATTTTTTGCAAAACCTCATCCATAGGCAGGATGAGGCTTCAATCAGTGATTTTAAAAAAATATATTTTCAAACTAATTTCCAACATGTCCCTGCTCATATGACAGAGTCACATGAGGGGACATGTTTTTAACATTTTTAAATTCTTTATTTATTATTTTAAAAATCTTCAGCTCCCTGAGGCAGTTCTGTTGACAGGATGAAATCTTGTTGTGAGGATCAAGAGTTGCCATCCCTTCACAAGGAAGAGAACCACTCTTGACAGAGCTGCATAGTGCGCATCCAGCCATTTCGAAGATGAAGATGCTTGTGTGAAGCTGTGTCTGGTGGCCAGGTATAGACAGTGATCTAGAAAACATGGCTAAACACTGTCTCCAGTGTCAGAAACAACAGAAGTTGCCCCTTTCAGTTCCACTGCATCAGTTGGAGCGGCCTGGTCGACCCTGGGTTAGGCTACATATAAGCTATGTATCAGTTCTGATGAAGGGTCATGCAGACTCGAAACGTTAACTGTATTCCTCTCCGCAGATGCTGTCAGACCTGCTGAGTTTTTCCAGCTATTTTTGTTTTTGTTTCAGATTTCCAGCATCCGCAGTATTTTGCTTTTATATAAGCTATGTAGGTCCATTTTTAGGTACTATGTTTTTATTGATCATCAATACGCATTCTAAGTGAATGAATGTATATGACGTTAGATCACCAACATCGTGTGCAACTATCGAAAAGCTGCGCCAATGTTTTAGTTTATATGGCCTATCAGAAGTCATTGTTTTGGATAATGGTACCTCCTTCACTAGTACAGAATTCCAGAGATTCATGAGTTTAAGTGGAATTAAGCATATTAAAACAGCACCATATCATCCCAATGGGTTAGTAGAAAGAGCAGTGCAAAACAAGAATGAAGAAGTTATCCAAAGGAACGTTAGAAACTCGAATTTCACGTTTTCTTCTCAACTATCAAATGACTCCTCATGCAACTATGGGTTCAATGCCGCCTGAAATATTGATGAAATGCCGCCTTCGTACAAGGTTAAGTCTGGTGTTTCCAAACTTAGAGGGGAAGGTAGAGAAGAACCAGAGTAGTCAGAAAGGGAATCGTGATATTCATAGCAAAGCTCAAAAATTTACTGTGGGAGAGACAGTTTTCATGTGAAATTTTGGAAATGGACCTTGTTGGGTTCCTGGTATAATTGTCTGTGAAGCTAGACCTTTGTCATACCAAGTGGAAGTGGAAGACCGCATTGTTTGAAAACATGTGGATCATATAAGGAATACAGACACATTCCAACAACCAGTTATTCCACCAGTAATTGATGTTGAACCTTCAATCCCCAAGGGCCAGATCGACCTAGAATAAACATACCTGACGTCTCTGTTGAATTAAATAATCCTGAACTGCTATTGTCTAAGGATGTTCCTGATGTTGCAGTTCCTGATCATGCTGATCCAGTGGGAAAATCTCAAGTCGTAGAGCTATGTCATTCGAACCAAATTAGAAAACCACCTCAGAGACTTAATCTATAATCGCATGACCTGTGTATATATGGATATGTTGTAGATTAAAATGTTCTTGTAAATAAGAAATGTAAAAAAATTAAAGGGGGAGGAATGTAGTGATTATGGGTAATTTTGGCAATTACCTTAAGTCTGTGTCTTCTCGTTATTGCCCCTTCTGCAAATGGAAACAGTTTCCCCCTATCTACTCTATCAAAAGTCTTACCCTGTAACTCCCAGAGGAACACAGCTCTCACATGCTGTTCACAGTTAGTTCAGCTGTGACTTCCTGCAGTCTTCTGGGTTCTCCTCTGTACACTGCCACACAAAATGACCTCTTCCAGCTTCCTTTGTACAGTTCAGCAGCACAAAAATGGCTGTTATGTTGATTTTCATTAAGTAATTGTTTCATACAAGCAAGGAAGCTCATTACGTTGAGGTCCATTGAAGTCCCTTGATGATCGTCTTCTCTTCGAAGCCAAAGGGGTTTTCACACCTTTCAGATGGTTCAATGGACATCCCTGGAGCAGTCTTTGCATTTTAATGACTCTTTGTAGCCAGCTCTTGAGATAAGAGAGTCTGACAAAGTTTGAACAAACACAGAAACATACCATGTTGTGTGTCAATACTTCCATTTTGAAAAAGGCTTTTGAACTCAATTAAAGGTTTGAAAACAGAAATATACCTTTAACACAATTGCCGTTAAAACATGTTCATTATACTTAGAACTTTTATAACTTATAACTTGCAGAACAGATATTCATCCAGCTCCTCATTTAAGAGAGTTATTGGGACAAATGCTGCATTCAGCTAATACATAATCATATACCAGTTTTCAATGCATAAAATTAATTTTATAAACCCTTGACGTACAGGAGTTTGAAATTTGTTTATTCCCACTATTTCCTCTTTACTGTTAGCTGTGCTATAAGACTATCTAGTAATAATGTTATGTTGTTCTCATGATAGTGCTTATTAATATAATTGTAAAGAAGAACATTAAATCTTTTCAAAAATTGATTCCAGCTTTGATTATTTTAGCTGATAACTCAATAAAATTGTCGCAGCAATGGTAATATATATTGCTAGAAGCAAAGTAAAGAAGCAAAATTCAAGCAGAAGAGTCTTTCATTAATATAGTGCGGTTAGATATATCCCAATCATGTTCTGTGAGGCATGCATTCCATTAGCTTCAGGATCTTTAACGTAATTTTGAAATGTATAATCCATTAAATAATTGAGATCAGAAGATATTCATAAATGTTTTGTGAACTTATCATAGAATCATTGAATTATACTGCACAGAAAGAAGCCATTCAACCCCATTGCACCTGTATCAGCTCTTTGGCAGCAATTTGCCCTACTCCACTGCTCTTTCCCCAGAATCCTGCAGATTTTTTCCCTTCAAGTATTTATTGTTATGACAGGTCCCCCGGCGAGGTCACCCAATTTGTTATGATCCTGGATGAGATACCCCAAAGTGGATACCAATTTTGTTATGCTTCCAGGTGAGGAGGAATGAGCTGGCCCCCCTTCTTTATTCAACCCCCTTAGTTGGTTGCAACAAGGCTAATTTAAAAAGGATCCCTTCCCTTGTTTAGAAGAAGCCAATTTAACAAGGCTTTCTTGAGTCAAAGAAAGAGTAAGTTTATTTGTTACTAAAAACCCAAGAAAAATAATAAAAATGCAACACACATACACACAAGTCAGAAATGAGAAGTTGAGTCCAAAAATAAAAGTTAAAAATGGTATATGAATCAGTCTTTGGCTTGTCCGTGAGGAGTAGATGGCGAAACATTGCAGTCATTAAGTTGGGTGATTCTGGTGGAGCTGACTTTGGCAGTTGAGCAGTTGATTTGGAGACATTTGCTTCTGCAGGTTAGCTGAAGGAGTTGTCCTGTTTCCTTTTTGACTGTGGCTTTGCTAACTTGCCTCCAGCAATCAGAGAGAGAGAGACTTTTACCTGCAAGCTGCAGGAATGCCTAGATGCTGTTCTTCTGCTGTAGCCCTCACAGCACACCATAGCATGCCAGAACTAGAAAACACAGATCAGGTTTGCAGCTAGCTTTTTAACCCATTTTCTTGTGTCTTCCTGTAAGGGAAAAAAACAGACATGTCTTTCACCCAGAATCTACTTTCTTTCAACTCAGACCATTTCCACATTCTGAGATATCACTCAACAGGAGATGGTTTCTGCTGAGGTATGGTAATCAGTTTCCATTGTATCTGCAAGCACAAGAGATTAAAGTTTACTCTTTTGCATTGCATCTCTTCCTTCCAAGGTCTGAAGTAGGCCTTGGCACCTTTTTAGGTGCAACATTCCATGTTCTCTCTGGTGCTAACCGGTCAAGTATAATCCACATAGGAATTTTCCAGAAAGTGGTTACTTTACATTCTCAGCCAGATTTTGCTTGTAGGTCTTTTTAAAAAACATGTCTTCCTTAAAAACATTCAATATTCCAGTAAGTAATTCAAGGCTGTGATCCCCTGTTGTGACATTATATTGTTCTTTTTTAGTTCTGCTTCTATTGTCCTTCCAGGCAATGCATTCCGATCACAAAAACTTGCTTCATAAAGAAATATTTCCTCATGCCACATCTGGTACGAAGTGGTTTATAACCTTAACCCTTTATGGGGCTATTCTAGGTCCAGAGCATTTCTCTGGTAATTGCTCTCACTCAAGTTTAAGCTAGCCAGATCTCATGGACACATGTTTGGTTCTGAAAAACTGAGTTATCTCTCCCTTAAGGAAAGGAATCAGCAAAGAATATTAGCTTCTTCCAGTTAGCTGTCATTAATAAACATCAGCTAGCTTATAAATACCCCAGTTATTATAAGGGTCTCGGGGGAGGGTATCTCTTCAATAATGTATCTCCCCACTTGCGAGTATACAGAGAGGTGTCTTTGGAGTTGTATGCAGAATACTACGTGAGACGATATATTTCCTAACTTATTTAAAAATTTATTAAAGAACCGAATGTGCAATACTCTTTAAGTGACTGAGTATATCGCAACATCAAAGATTATTAAAAGATAGAAAACATAATCTTATTTCTAATATAAAATCCACAAGTTCAACTCCTACAACATTACCGCAAAATATCTTAGAATATCTATCAAAATCCAAAGTAAAGTGTTACCTTAAATTCCCCAAGGAGCACACTGCCTGCTCAGCAAGATTTTCTCAATTAAGAGCAGAAGTACCTAACCATGCATCTGGCATCTTTACTGTGAGAAGCATTGGTGAGGATTCCAATACTTTTGAATTTTCAATGGTAAAGTTCCTAATTTTACACTGTTTCTAACCTGATTAGCTCATCTTCTGCAAATGTAGGCATTACCTCTCTGTGTAGGATCATCCCTTTTTCATTAGCCTTATAAGGCTATATCATTCACTATTATTAGTAAAATTCTAAATTATTTAATTGTTGAGAATTCTCCTGTCATGAAGTTGTGAGCTTTTATCTGGTCAAAAATGTTTGAAATGTCTTACAGCAACAAATGATTGGTAAGGGGATCAATAGTTACGGGGAGAAGGCGGGAGAATGGGGTTGAGAAACTTATCAGCCATGATTGAATGGCGGAGCTGATTCGATGGGCCGAATGGCCTAATTTCTGCTCCTATGTCTTAATACCTTAACTTCTGTTTATTTGCTTCATAATTTTAAAATTTGTACCTTATATTTAAAAAGGTTTTTCATTTTTATAAGGAACGGTTATTTTTTTTCTTGTCTAGTTCAACCAAAGGCTACTTAGTTCTTTATCTCCTTGGTTCAACCAGGAGCTACATTCTTACAGCATCTCTTTTCTTGTAAAGGTGATGTGTAATGTTCAATTTCTGTGATCATTTTTCTATGAATTGATTATGGTTCACAAGACATCAGTGATACCTAGTCCTATCTAGTAGCAGCTTTTAATGAATTCTTTTTTCAAACTTATATCATTGAAGTTTCCAGGTTACAGATAAACTGGACATGCTTTACATCACAACAAGATGTTAATGTCGATTCATACCCCTTAAACATTCCTTTTGCTAAAAGGTATATTATCAGGATTATAAAATTAAACCTGCATATTTTGTTTTTTGTTTTATTTTGCCCAAAATTGAATACAATGCTCCAACTGTAGCCTAGCCAGTGTTTTCTAAAGGTTCAGCATAACATTCTAACTTTTGTATTTATGCCTCAATAATAGTGTTTTCAAGGCATTAATAGGCACATTTTAAAATGTTTTACATTACCAAGAAACTGGCCACTGTACACAGCCATCTGTTTGGCTCTTTGAAAGCTTTGGCAGATGTCAGAGTTGTCATTCATTTTTTGCAGCACAGGTCAGCTATCTGTTAGGCTGTTTGAAAGCTATGACCGTTGTATGCGCTTTTGGTTGGGGGCTAGGAGGGTAAAGGGGGTGGGGGGGTGGGGAGGGTGAGGGGGGCTCTACACTGTACTGAAGCACTGGGTCGATGCATATGGATCTACCTTGGCATGAGCCAGCCTAGCGGCAGGCCCCACTCCAGGCCGCCCCACCTTCCAGGAGATGCAACTCCCACCTGCTGGCACTACTGGGATGAAGGCAGGATTGGGACGTTGGAAAAATTCCTGACTTCCAATTCCCACCTCTATGATGAAAATCCAGCCTCTTGTCTTCTTTAACCTTTATGGCCAGTGCTTTGCATTTTTTGATTAAGGTAAACTGTTGCATATCTCACAGGCTTTCTTATTCATTTTACCAACCTTACTTCATGCACTGTGTCTAGTTAATGGGCAGCTTTTAGTACTCACAAAACCTCTAGTAATGTTCAGTTAACCCTTGAACAGCAAATCAAGAGGAATTTGTAGTCTCATAGAAGAAGAGGTTTGGTCCCCAATACGGACATCTCTGCCTTCAATAAGCATCTTAAATTTCACAGACAATGGTATCAATTTGTCCTTTCTTTTAAATCACTGGCTAGGCCAGTATTTATTTCCCATCCCTAATTGCCCTTGAGAAAGTGGTGGTAAGCCATCTTATTGAACTGCTTTAGTCCATGTCATGTAAGAAAACCCACATTGCTGTTAGGAAGGGAGTTCCAGGATGTTGAACAAGCAACACTAAAGAAATGGCAATAAAGTTCAAAGTCAGGGTGATATGTGACTTGGAGGGGAACTTGCAGATGGTGGTGTTCCCATGTATCTGCAGCCTTTGTCCTTCTAGGTGGCAGAGGTCGTGGGTTTGGAAGGTGCTGTCGAAGGAACCTTGGTGAATTGCTATAGTGCATCTTGTACATAGTACACACTGCACTGTGCGTTCGTGGTAGAAGGAGTGAATGTTAATTGTGGTGAATGGCATGTCAACCAGGCTGCTTTCCTGGATGCTCTCAAGCTTCTGTAAACTTGCAGAAAATGTTACTGTAAAATATAATAGTTGATGTTCATGTGTGTAACTGAGTTGGGACAGCCTGATAAGCTGTTGAGAGACTGGTAAAAAACTAAGACAAATTGTTCTTAATGTGCATGTAATGCTGGTTTGTCCTTCCATATAGTTTTCATCTCGTTACATCCTGCACTTAACTGTCTGTTCTTGCAAAACATTCTGTCCTGGGAGACTATGGGCTACATTGCTCATGGACTAATGCACTGAATATGACCTGCCCAGCTCTAAACCCCCTGGGAAAAATCATTTCCAATAAAGCTGTACAAAGCTATGCTACTGCCAAATGTTTTCTGTCCCAAGTCTTGTAATTTTAACTCTCAGCAAAATTTACTGATGTTATACTTTTCACTATTCTTGGTGTCAATCAAGTACAACAGAACTACAGTGATCCTCATTAAGAAAGATGTTACTGAGCACTTTGCTGGGTGGTATAAAACTATAAAAGCCTTTTAGGTGTTGCTGAAATACTAAAGCATATAACTGGACAGCATGCATAAAGAATTATGCACATTCTGCAGTTTTCCCTGACTTCCCTTTGTGGGTCAAGGAGAAACTTGAAGAAGCTTTATGTAGACACTACATAAATGAATTTTATAGGTTCAATGTTGAGGAAAGAATGAAAGAATTTGTATTTATATGGCATCTTTCACAATCTCTGGACATCCTACAGCATTTTACAGCCAAAAATGTCATTGCTGTAGAACATGAAACACAGTAGTCAATTTACAATGAAATAAACAACCAGGTCATTTGTTTTAAGTGTTGGCTGAGAGATAGATATTGGTCAGGGCACTGGTAGAACTCCCTGGCTCTTCTTCAAATAGTGCCACGGGATATTTTCCTTTCACTGGAAAGAAAGAGAAAGAGACTGTTTAACATGCCATCAGAAGGACAGCACCTCTGAAAGTATATACTCAGTACTATAGTGAAGTGTGAGCCCGGGTTATATGTTCAAGTCTCTGGCGTGTAACTTGAATGCAGGAATGTCCATCTCAAAGGCGAGAGTGCTACCTCTGAGACAATGTTGACACCTGAACAGATTTTCTACGGTCTGTAATTGGGACAAGTTTGAGGAGCCAAATGGCTTTTTCTCGGTCTATGCCTTATGGTTTTATAGATTTCAGTAGTGGATGATTCTAACCCTACCCACCCTCCAGACACAGGACTGTTAAAATCACCTGAGATACTTAGCTGCCCTTAAGCTACTGATAATGACAGGTTTGTATTTGAATTTGGGCAAGGGCTTCCAGCTAAAGTAAGTGGGGTAATTTTTATCATATGCGTATTGGGTCCCATTGATGCCATTTGGAGGCCTGAGTGGGAAATGGCCATGAGTTCCAGGCTAAAAATGAGCACAGGAGTGGATCAGGCAGAGGAGGCCTTAAAATTTAAGTTTAAATTGAAAAATAACTTCCTTGTGGGGCCGGGGTTCCTGCAAGGCAGTACAGCAGATGATCCCACACATTTGCCTGCTCAGCTGGTGGCTTCCACACAGTACAGATTTGCACCACTTCCTGGCATGGTTGGGAACTCTTCCAAGCAACAGTCAAATGTTTGTCTGATCTCTTCACACACAATTTTTCCCTTTGGGGAATAGCAGGCAAGTTCTGGAAGGATTGTCAGGCAGACTATCAACATGTTTGAGTCACTTCACAGCCACTCCTTTCATAGCTGACAAGTATAGGAGCAAGACTTGAACCCAGAGCTTCTGCCTCAGAGTGGCAGAGGCACTACCTACTGAGCCACCAGACCTCCACAGTCAGAGCTCAACCAACAGCAGTTAAATGAGGTCCATAAGTTAAAAGACCTTTTGCCTGGGTAATGCTGCAATGGGTGAATTTTGAACTGACACCAAAGACTGGGCTATCAAAATCTGGGTGACTGTAAATAATAACAAGTTTTCAGAATCTGAACAAGGCTTTCATTGACGTAATTTAAATAAATGCAATTTGGAATCTTGGATTCTTGCAAAGTGCCCCAACAGGCTGTACAAATAATTAGTAGGAAACAAGTTCATAATGTGCGATTTGGCACACAATGGAGTCTCATCTTGATCAAGGCAAATCATCTCTAGGAAGGTGAAGGTTGAAATGTGACCTGATAGAGATCTTTGAGATTGTGAAGAGGTTTGATAGGGGTAGACATAAATAAGGTGTTGTGGAAGTGCCCCACCTCAGCTCTCTTGATGTTGAAGCCCTTGTCCTTGCCTTTCGTACCTCTAGACTTGACTATTACAACCCATTCCTGGCCAGCATCACACATACTATCCTCAACAAATTTTGACGTCATCCAAAACTCTGCAGCCCATGTCCTTTCTTGCACCAAGTTCCATTCACCCATCACTCCAGTGCTTGCTGACGTACACCAGCTCCTGGTTAAGCAGCACCTCAGTTTTAAAATTCTCACTCTTGTTTTCAAATTCCTCACCCTCCACCCCCACCACCCCCCCCCCCCCCCCCTGCTGCCACTTCCCCCATGACCTCACCTTTCTCTACCTCTGTAATCTCTTCCAGTCCCACAAACCTGTGAGATACCCTCTAATTCTGCCCTCTTGAGCATCGCCAATTTTAATCCCTCTTCCATTAGTCGCCATGCCTTCAGTTGCCGAGGCCTCAAGCTCTGGAATTCCCTTCTTTAATCTCTCCACCTCTCTACTCCTCTATCCTCTTTTAAGACATCCTGTAAAAACTACCTTCTTAACCAAGCTTTTGTTCATCTGCCCTAATCTTGCTTCATGTGGCTCGGTGTCAAATTTTGCTTTATAGTGCCCTTGGGAAGCACCGCGAGACATTTGATCGCAATAAGGGCAGTATATAAATACAAATAATTGTTGTTGTTCCACTCTTGTTTTATGCCCAATTTTCCTTGCTGGAAAGTTGGTACATTTAATCAGTGGTCCGACAATTGAATAGGGGATCCTCTCTCGCTCGGTTATGAAAAATGGCCACTCCAGGGTAACAGTTTGAAGGACAGCTAGAATTGATAGATTGAACCTGAGCAGGAATAAGCAGCTTCAGGAGAGAAGGGGAAAACACCTCAGCTATTAGAAACTGTTGGGGGTAGTTATCCTGACTTTTACCTCTCTGGAAACCCTTGCTCTTTGGATGCAATGGTCATAAAAGAGGTTGTAGGTCCATTTCACGAGGCCTCTGGGTCCCTTTTCCACTGTCCAGAGTTCTCCTAGGAATGGATAAGGAGACGGCCTAAGGTTGCAAAAAGCCCTGGCACAACGTACTCACGTAAATGAGATGAAGGGGATCATTCCCTGGCAAAGAATCATGTGGACATTGTGACACCTCAAGAAGCAGGTAATGGGCCTATGCTGGGAGCCCTTTCCTCTCCAACCCCACACATTAAAGGGTCTGAGGAGGTCGGACTGAAAGCTGACGAGAACACAAGTTTAAATTAAAAGCTTTTTACTTGCCCACTGGATCTCCAGGCCTTGGGCCCTTGAACCCAAGAGGGGGGTTAGGATAAAGCCAGGAAATTCATCCTCATGGAATGCATCATGAATAGTTAAGGACATTGGGCTTAAAAAGTAATGTACCTAACCCAGAAAACAACAGCAACTTGTGGTTATGTAGCACTCTTAATGTAGTAAAACATCCTAAGGCACTGCAGAGGAGTGTTGCCAGACAAAATTTGGCATTGTTACATAAAGTGATATTATGCACATATGGAAAGGCACTAACAATACTGTATATTACTGAGGAGTGTCCCCTCTACAGACTAAGTGGTGGGCTAATCACCTTAAACTGAGCAAATAAGGAGGCTATGCCTTGGCTTCTGGGGTTTGCAATCGCTAAATAAGTAAATAAAGTGATATTAAGATAAGTGACCCAAACTTTTGTCAGAGAGGTAGGTTTGAAGGATTTAAAGTAGGAGAGAGAGGTAAAAGCGATGGGTAAGTTTAAGGAGGGAATTCCAGCACTTCAGCAGCTCTAAGTACGACTGGCAATGACGGAGCGATTATAACCGGGAATGCTCAAGTAGCCAGAACTGGTGCAGCGCAGAGTTTTTAAGAGGACTGTAATCCTGAAGGAGGTTACCAACAGCGAGGTACAAGGCCATGGAGGGATTTGAATACAAGGGTGCGAAGTTTGCAATCATCCATTGCTGGATTAATACAGGTCAACAAGCACAGGGATAATGGTTGAGTGGAACATAGGGTGGAACTGTCCCAGATTTGCACTAAATGCAGTAGCAGACAGGAAAAAGAATGTTTTACCCACTGGCCGCAATGGCGGCTTTTCATGCTTTATTGTCCTAACCCCGCCTCATTAATCATACATTCCTGGGAAACACACCGTTTCGATGTCGGGCAGCCTTTGATTCGCCGACCTTGCCGTTACATCGCCGCATCTTCACGCCAGGTGTCATATTTAAAGTGCAGCCATGAGCACACCTCTCAGTGCTTAACGCCCAGGGCTGTTGCACAGAAGCATGGCTCCGAAAGGAAAGAAGACTGCAGCCTCCTGATTTAGTGATACGTCCCTGGAACGCCTTTTGGAAGCCGTGGAGGCCCACTGTAATGTGTTTTACCACAGCTCTGGGCGAAGACCAGCAAGCAAGGTCACTAATCCAGCATGCGAGGCGGTGGCAGAGGTGGTCAGTGCCAGTGCCCTGCAAAAGGGGACAGCAACCCTGTGCCGCAAGAGGATGAATGGTCTTATCCGTTCCACCAGGGTAGGTCACTCTTCTCATCACCGTCAAATCACACATTCACAAAACCATCACACATCCACAGGGATCTCGCACGTCAAGGGACAACACAACAGTGGATCCTAAGAAAAGGAATTTGTGGAATGTCTACGAGATGGCTTTTTGGAGCAGCTTGTGGTGGAACCCACTAGGGAACAGGCAATTCTAGATTTAGTGATGTGTAATGAGGCAGATTTGATAAGGGAGCTTAAGGTGAAGGAACCTTTAGGAGGAAGTAACCATAATATGATAGAATTTACCCTGCAACTTGAGAGGAAAAAGCTGGAATCAGATGTAACGGTATTGCAGTTGAATAAAGGCAACTACAGAGGCATGAGGGAGGAGCTGGCTTTGAATTGGAATTGACTGGGAGATGAGCCTAGCAGGAAAGACAGTGGAACAGCAATGGCAGGAGTTTCTGGGAGTAATTTGGGAGACACAGCAAAAATTCATCCCTAGGAAGAAGAAGCATACTAAAGGGAGGACGAGGCAACCATGGCTGACAAGGGAAGTCAGGGAAAGCATAAAAGCTAAAGAGAAAGCATACAATGCGGCAAAGAGCAGTGGGAAACCAGGGGATTGGGAAGCCTACAAAGACCAACAGAGGACAACTAAATAAGAAATAAGGAGGGAGAAGATTAAATATGAGGGTAAACTAGCCAGTAATATAAAAGAAGATTGCAAGAGTTTTTTTACATATATAAAGGGTAAGAGAGAGGCAAAAGTGGACATTGGGCCGCTAGAAAATGACGCTGGAGAAGTAGTAGTAGGGAACAAAGAAATGGCGGAGGAACTGAATAGGTACTTTGCGTCAGTCTTCACAATGGAAGACACGAGTAACATCCCCAAAGTTCAAGAGAGTCGGGGAGCAGAAGTGAGTATGGTGGCCATTACCAAGGAGAAGGTGCTAGGAAAACTGAAAGGTCTGAAGGTGGATAAATCACCTGGACCAGATGGATTACACCCCAGAGTTCTGAAGGAGATAGCTGAAGAGATAGTGGAGGCGTTAGTGGTGATCTTTCAAGAATCACTCGAGTCAGGGAGGGTCCCAGAGGACTGGAAAATCGCTAATGTAACCCCCCTGTTTAAGAAGGGAGTGAGGCAAAAGACGGGAAATTACAGGCCGATTAGCCTGACCTCGGTCGTTGGTAAGATTTTAGATTCCATTATTAAGGATGAGATTTCAGAATACTTGGAAGTGCATGGTAAAATCAGGCAAAGTCAGCATGGTTTCATCAAGGAGAGGTCATGCCTGACAAATCTGTTAGAATTCTTTGAGGAGATAATGAGTAGGTTAGACAAAGGAGAGCCAATGGATGTTATCTACTTGGACTTCCAGAAGGTCTTTGACAAGGTGCCGCACAGGAGGCTGCTCAGTAAGATAAGAGCCCATGGTGTTAGAGGCAAGGTACTAGCATGGATAGAAGATTGGCTGTCTGGCAGGAGGCAGAGAGTGGGGATAAGGGGGTCCTTCTCAGGATGGTGGCCGGTGACTAGTGGAGTTCCGCAGGGGTCAGTGTTGGGACCACAACTTTTCACTTTATACATTAATGATCTAGATGAAGGAACTGAGGACATCCTGGCTAAGTTTGCAGATGATACAAAAATAGGTGGAGGGACAGGTAGTATTGAGGAGGCGGGGAGGCTGCAGAAGGATTTGGACAGGTTAGGAGAATGGACAAAGAAGTGGCAGATGGAATACAACATGGGGAAGTGTGAGGTCATACACTTTGGTAGGAAGAATAGAGGCATAGACTATTTTCTAAATGGGGAGAGAATTCAGAAATCTGGAGTGCAAAGGGACTTGAGAGTCCTGGTCCAGGATTCTCTTAAGGTTAACGTGCAGGTTGAGTCGGTAGTTAGGAAGGCAAATGCAATGTTGGCATTTATTTCGAGAGGACTAGAATATAAAAGCAGGGATGTGCTGCTGAGGCTTTATAAGGCTCTGGTCAGACCAAATTTAGAATATTGTGAGCAATTTTGTGCCCTGTATCTCAGGAAGGATGTTCTGGCCCTGGAGAGGGTCCAGAGGAGGTTCACGAGAACGGTCCCAGGAATGAAAGGCTTAACATATGAGGAATGTTTGAGGACTCTGGGTCTATACTCGATGGAGTTTAGGAGGATGAGGGGGGATCTGATTGAAACTTACAGAATACTGAAAGGCCTGGATAGAGTGGACGTGGGGAAGATGTTTCCATTAGTAGGAGAGACTAAGACCCGAGGGCACAGCCTCAGGGTAAAGGGAAGACCTTTTAAAACAGGGATGAGGAGAAACTTCTTTAGCCAGAGAATCTATGGAATTCATTGCCACAGAAGGCTGTGGAGGCTAGGTCATTGAGTGTAGTTAAGACCGAGATAGATAGGTTCTTGATTGGTAAGGGGATCAAAGGTTACAGGGAGAAGGCGGTAGAATGGGGTTGAGAAACTTATCAGCCATGATTGGATGGCGAAGCAGACTTGATGGGCTGAATGGCCTAATTTCTGCTCCTATGGTCTTATGGTCTTATGGTCTAACACCACTAACACTCACACGCACCTTCACATCTCCATCAGGCTCATATCCTCTGGAGCTCGCATCCTCATCCCATCCATGGCTCCGCTCACCACGTAAATATTCCACACGGTACCGTGTGTCCTGCTCAATTTCTCGCCATCTGTTTTCATGTAGGAGAAGCTGGCTTAAAGCAGCAGGGAGAGGCTACAGATCGGGGGTGGAGTGGTCCACATTAGGCCCCTCACTCACTTTGAAGAACGTGCCATTGTGCTGACTGGTGATGGTGTAGGCCGTGCTGCTCACTGGTGAGGATGTGGACTGTGCTTGTGGCGATGGTGAGGTTAGCAGCGAAAGTGAGATCGGCAGTGAACACCCATGTGAGGATCCTGCACCACATCATCCCTCTTTCAATGCAACTGTGAGTGCTCTCTCTCCTGCTTTGACTCTGTTGCCATGCACTAATCATCTCTACTTTGGTTCACAGGGAGCTCTGCCAAGTGACTGACACCCTCAGCCAGCCAGTCCCTCAGCTCCATCCATGTCCTCACCTCCAGGCAAGAGGATTCCTCTTCCATTGAACAGTTGGAAATAAGCTGCCTGGAAGACCCATCACAGCGCTTACCCATACCCTCCACAAACCTCTGTGGGACCTAGACCTAGAGCAAGCTCGGGGACACAATCTGGTGGTCACCGCACAGACACGTATCCACAGCAGGAGGAGGCAAGTTCAGCCGAACTCCCCGGTACTCAGAGGGCTGCTGGGGAAGAGGCATCTTTGAGGTCCGAGTCAGATGACAAGCCTTTGGATTCAGCCTTCCAACTTATCGTGGAGAGTCAGCAGAAGGCAGGGGAACATTATACATGTTGGAAGCCCTCAACCGAGTGGCATGCGAATCGGAGGAGTGCATCCGCCTGCTCTCTGATGAAGTGGTGCCTGCTTGTGCATGTATGGAGGTCTCCATGGGAAGGATGGAGACCCTGGTCCATCAGAATGCGAAGATGTGCGCATCTTGGTAGCCATGGGTGAGTCCCTGCAGTAGCAAAGTGAGAGGGAAACGGGGCACCTTGGTATCCCTCCAGGTGCTCCTTCCCCTCAAGGAGTCAGGCCGGGGCCCTCGGGCACCCGAAGGGAGGAAGCCTGGCAGCTGGACACCCCTGGGTCATCCACTCAGGGATCTCAGAGTCCGTCCGCTCCCTCCGAGTCTCCTTTGCCTGTGACTCCCTCAACCTCGTCCTCAGTCACTGCGGAGGGAGCAGCAGGCCCACAGGGGGACAGCCAAAGCAAGCCAGGGCTCCCAAGGCTTCAGCTGTCCAGAGGACCCACGCTAAATTCATCAGAGGCAACAGGGCCAACCATTGCACAGGCTCTCTCCACTCCTGCTGTGAATATCTGGGCAGCACCTAGAAGTGTAAGGCCTAGAAAAGTTAAGAAATTCTGATCACTGTTGGTTGCATGGGTGAACACATTTTGTCACTTTATAATCTGACAATATATTCATGTTCACTGAATAATGTGTAATGTTGTTTTTCAGCTTCATTTACAGACTTCACAAGTCCTCCCCCTGTAACCCCCCGCCCCCACCCCACTAGCAGTTCAGCTACATGCAGCCAGCCCACAAGTGATTCTGGAAGGAGAAGTGTGTGTGTGTGTGTGGCAGGGCCTTTCGGAGCCTCATGCAAGCACTCTCCCATGCACACAGATCCTTCCTTCCCCCATCACACTCATCTTAATGTCCAGATCATTTTCAATGCTGCCTGTTGGGGTTCGCTTTCAGTTGTCCATCAGAGCTGACCTGCATCTCCGCCCAACACTGATCACACTCCCATGCAGCACCTGTTCCCACCCACCATGAGTCTCGTTTCACTTACGGATTTGCAAACTTGGTGCATCTAACATTTTTCTTCAGGTCCCCCTTCCTTTCCCTTCCCCCAGTCACCCATGTCCCTTCCCCTGTCACTGTTGACTGCCCTAGCAACACCTTCCACCTCCCCAACATCACCTACCAGCCACAACATTTTTCTGTTGTGGATGTCCAGGTGAACGTGCACATTCTCTACCTTCCTGAAAATCCGGCCTCCATCCAAATTAACCTCCCCGACCTCCTCCTTCTCACCCCCAGGACCTATGTCTGCCTCTGAGTCCTAACCAAGCACCCTCGTCATCTCTTCTACCACTACCCTTCACACCCTCACCCTCCCACCCTACCACCTCACTCTGCCCTTTGCCATTCTAACCATTCCTCCCTACCACACCCATCCTCAGTTCGCTCCCCAGGAGGCTCCACAGAACCCTCCCTTGCACATTCACTGGACATCCCTCCTTTTATGTTTGTGGTTATCAGGTTTGCTTTGTCCAGCAAACGCTAGCTGTGTCCTTGATATTAACACATTAGTTGGTGCTTAAAACAATGTAGGCAGAGAGACCGATTAACTGAACAAACACTGGTGTTTTATTGGAACTAAGAACAGGACACTAGTACCATGTGTGTTTCTTCAATCACCTCCAGTTCTAGACTTACAGTTACCCAAGAAGCAATTGGTCAATACAGTCACATTGTCAGTTAACTACATTCTCTTAAAGGTACATAGCACTCCACTTTACCACATCCCGCCCCCTTTATTTAAAAGTACTATTGACAAGCTTCACAACATCCCAGTTATTTACATGAATAACTATTTACAAGTCAAGTCTCTGAGGAGACTTCCTTGGACTTGTCGAGCATCGTGGCTTAACAGCCTCGGCTAGTTTTTCTGAGATCCCCTTCTCAGGGGTCAACTGTGCACCAGACTTTTTGGTGGAAGTGGGCAAATTTGTGTCTTCGACCCTCTCGGGTCCAACAGGCCCCATTGGTACTTCCAAATCGTGTGACATTTCTTCCACGTGCGGTTCAGACTCCAACGCAAATGGTCACAGCATTCCTTCTTGTGGGACTGTCTCTCTTCTCCGGAGATGATCCACTTGTCGTCTAATTATTCGGCTGTTTACTGATACATTGTAGGAGAGAGGTCCTGTCACGGCACTCACTTCACAAAATAGTCATTTGGCCCATCTCCAAAGTTCTTTGCGAGAACTGTGTCTCCTACTGTGAAATTCCTTTCATGATTATGGCCACCATACCTAGCCTTCTGGCCTCTTGGCTTCTCTCCACCCTTCCCCCTAAAGTCGGCCTGATAAGAGTTAGATGAGTGCAGAGACGTCTCTTCATTAGTAATTCAGTGGGGTCAATACTGGTGGTCGTGTGTGGCGTCGTCTGGTATGCGAACAAGAAACGTGACAATCTGGTGCTGATGCAATCCCCATCCAGCTTTTTCATCCTAGACATAAAAGTTTTGACTGCCCGCTCAGCCAAACCATTGGAAGCAGGGTGGTAAGGCGAGGTTTTGATATGAGTTATTCCATTGAGGGTTGTCAACCTGTGGAACTCCCTGCTGGTAAATGCAGTCCCGTTGTCTGACACAAGCACCTCTGGTAACCCATGCACTGCAAACTCTGTTTGTCTATGGTGGCAGCAGACGCAGGTGACTGGACGTAGTAGACATCCATCCACCTGGAGTGGGCGTCTATGAGTAAAAGGAACATTGCGCCCAAGAAGGGCCCCATGTAGTCGATGAGGAGGCGCACCCCTGGCCACCCCGACCATTTCCAGGGGTGCAATGGAGCTAAGGAGGGGTGGCTTTTGTACCTGCTGGCATTGAAGACAACTTTTGACTCAGGTTTTGATGTCCGCGCCCATCCCTGGCTACCACAAGTAGCTGTGCATGAGCATCTTCATCCTACTAATGCCAGGGTGAGCGCTATGTAATTCAGCCAGTAATGGTCTTCACCCTCTCGGGGGCACGATAACCCTTGCTCCCCAGAGCAATATGCCGTCCTGGCAGGTGAGCTCATATCTGCAATTGAAACAGGGCTTCATGTCATCAGACTTTAGCTCCCCTGACCATCCATTCAAGACCTGCTCCCAGACGTGAGATAAAAGTGGATCTCAATTTGTCCACTCACAGGTTTGTTTGGCCTGGACAGAGGAGGAATCCAAAAAATTTAGTCCCAAGACAAGTTTCTGGGGAATTGGAACCTTCACTTTGTTATCTGGCAGGGGAGGCGGCTCAGCGCGTCAGCATGTGCAATCTGGCTTCCCCATCGGTGAATAAAAGTGTATTCATAAGCATCCAATATCAGTGCCCACCTCTGGATGCAAGCAGATGCCATGGGGGGTATCGCCTTATCCCCTCCAAATAATCCCAGCGGAGGCTTGTGGTCAGATATAATGTGAAAATGGCGACCGTGGAGGTATTGATGGAATTTCCAAACACAACAGACAAGCCCCCCTTCTCAATTTGAGAGCACTGAGCATACGAGATGTATAACCACTGGGTTTTTCGGAACCATCCGCCATCCGATGTGAAAGTATAGCCCCTACTCCATATGGGGATGCATCGCAAGTTAAGATCAATTCTTCCTTTTGTCAAAGTGGACCAGCGGGGCCGATGATCTTAACAATTGCTTTACCTTCAGAAACGTACCCTGGTGCGGAGCTCGCCAAATCCATTTATGGTTTTACTTAAGCAATGTGTCTAACAGGGCCAGTATGGCCGATAGATTTGGGAAAAATCGCCAATAGTAGGCCTAAGAAGGCCTTTAGCTCTGTAGTGTTCCTCAGTGCAGGGGCCTCACAAACAGCCTGCCCTTTCCTTCCACGTGATGCAGGCCCTGCGCCTCAACCTTATGGCCCAAGTAAATTACCTCTTTGGCTTGGAAAAGACATTTTTCTTGCTTCAAATGCCCCCGCCCCACTTGTGAGAAACATTTCAGCACCTCCTCCAAATTAGCTAAGTGTTCTTCATCAGTTTGTCCAGTGACTAAGACATCATCCAGATAAGCAAAGACATGGGGCAGTCCCTAAAGCAGATTTTCCATGATACGCTGGAAAATAGCACACACCGATGAGACCCCTAAGGGTAGTCGAGTATATTGATACAATCCTCGATGTGTATTAATGGTCACGAGTTCCCTAGAGCCTTCTTCCAGCTCTACCTGCTAGTAGGCGTGGCTCACGTCGAGTTTTGAATATGTGACGGTACGTTTTTGATTACTGAAGAAATAACTATTTGTGGCTGCGGATGGTGCTGAGTGGACTGTCACACTGCAAGCTCCCAGTGCAAGATGAAAAGCCATTGGACCAACAGATGTTACATGACATCTGTTTATGAAATTTCTATTGGATTGGAGCCCCATAGGGCAGCAGCTGATGTCTGCTGTCATTTTTTTTGTCTGAACTCACTTAAAATGCTGAATAAAATGGCGAAAGCGAAAATGCAATGTTTTGGCCTTGACTCAATCATTTTACAACTTTGCCCTACGGGCTAACAATAAAATATTCCTGGGTGATTTTAATAAAAATGAGCTACAAATTAGTTCTTCTGAATGATCATGTTGTTCATATTTAAACAAGTATAGATGACTAGACTCACCCCTGTAACTTTGTCCACAAAAACATCATTGAAACCAAGGTTACATGGGACATTGAACCTCTTATTATGTATTCTTCTGACAAATGTTTCCCAAGTTTGAAGCAGTGCACTTGCAGCTTCCAAACAACCAAGACTACTGCTTATTTTTCCTTCAGCTGACTTTGAAGCCTATGCTCAGAAACAGCAATATAGCTTGTTCCTACAACGAGGAGAGGCCAATTCACCCCCATGTGCATCAATTGTGTCCCCTACCTCTGCATCATTAAGGTCTCCTGTTCCTCCATAATGATAGCAACCAGCCCCCTCAAGGACTCCATTTACTACCTCGGGATTCTTGGAAAAATCGTAGTTGATAGTCATGCCCGTACTCTCCCTCTTCCTGTATAACCTTGGTGATATGCAACGGCTTACTTTGACAAAGCATTTGCTTTCTCTGTTTTTACTTTGGCCTTGAGATCTGTGTCTCCCTAAGGGCTAGCTGCCTTTCTCAATGATCTTTGTTCATCCTGACATCCCAAAACATCTGTGGTGCAGTTTGTGTTCACTGGAATGAAGTTATCACTGTAGCTTACAGCTGAGGACCTGCCCAGGACCCAGACTGGCTCATTTCCAGTATATTATAGCCACATGTGTACACATTGTACTTTATGGTAAAGTGTTGGCCATCATATGGCTTGCTCATACACTTAGTGTGAGTCTAATTCAGCATTGTATCAACTCAAAGCTGTAGCAACATGCTTGTTAGTGTAGGTGAAACAAAAATGTTGGACATCTGAAATTAAAACTGAAAGAGAATATACTGTGTCACAATGTGTGAAGGAATGCAACATAGATATAAATATAAATACAGAGTTATAAAATAATCCAGATTTAAATACGGAGTTGTAAGATTAAAATAGTGATTCTCCTATGAGGTAGTGATTAAAACTTTAAGGCAGAGTTCATCTGCTGGACAAGTTTTAAAAGTTTATAAACATGCCTGGGCGCAATTATGTGCTTGAGGACAACAACATCCTGTGGCATAGAATATGATATATCCTCTAACATAAGGCAGTTCTGAAAAAAAACAGGAATTAGCCTCCACATTACCTCAGAAAGTCATTGGTAAATTGTAAGATACCACAATCTAACAATGGAAAACCTTAAGGATGACCCTAAATAATCAGCTGAATCCTGGGGCAGGATTTTCCAGCCATGCCCACCATTGGGATCATCCAGTCTCACCGAAAGTCAATGGATTTTTGGTTGGGTCATCAAATCTCTCAAGCAGGTCCCAAAAAATCCAAGGCCTAGAAATTGAGTGTAGTGACCACTATCTGCACCTCTCAGTATCCTGTTTACTTGATGGATGTTGATAAAAACAAAGGATGGTGTCCAGCACGAGTGCTCAACATGCTTCCTGCTGGTTTAGTTCTTTTTTGGTATCAACATTGAACCACACAGTAGGATTTTATATTCATTGAATTCACTCCAGCATCTCCCAAGGTAAAGGCATAGCTGCTGTAGTGTAGAGATGATAGTTCTCCCTTAATTGATATAGAGGTATCTTGGTCGGCTCAGTAGCTTTTGACTTGGGAATTTATAGTAAATACTATTTTAAATATTGATGGATATCTTAAATATCTCTCTGTAACATTAATAAGACATGGATTCTCTAGTAGAAATAAAATTATACTTACTTTTCCTAGAGCTGTTAATGTTGTGATTACCATCAAAAATAAATTACATGTTCAGTTCTTCCGTAAACTTTTATATAATTTAGAAAGTATATTGTCTCACATTGTCTCCTGTATGCAAACCCGAGAACCTATGTACACTCTTCCGTAGAGAGGTACATTGTTGAGGAGAGATGTCCAGACCCCTATAATATCCTGGTTGTTATAGTCAAGCTAAAACTTGTGAAAAAGGCTATCTGGAGGACAGTAATATTCTTTGGTAATTCCTTTCCTTCGGGGAGGGTTAGATCAGTTCTTCAGACCCATTTAAGTGTCTGTGAGGCCTGTCTTTCCCAACCTTAAGTGAGAGTGATCATCTGAAGAGTATGCCTGATCTGGAATAGTCCCAAAAGGTGCACATCAGTCAACTTCTGCAAATTGAAAGATAAGTTAACATTGTGAGGGAGCAGTATGGAGGAAATTGTCTGCCTCTCTGACTGTTCCAGTTGTAATACTAAAACAGGAAACACTTCTATTTAAGTAAGCCTTTCATGTTATTGAAATGCCTGAAAGCGTTTCACAAAATGTTTGGTTCCTTTTTTTATAGAATGCAATACGTGTTTAATTTGCAGAATTGATCTTTCAGATGCTGACTGACCTGCTGTAGACTTCAGTCATTTTCTTCATTTCCTTTTTTTGTGGCTATTGTCAACATTACAACTACATGAAATAATCTTGTCAACTATTGATAGTGTAACATTGACTTTGCAAAGGAACTTCTTAACCAGTCAGATAAACACATTGGACTGAGATGCACACAGTCCTGTGAATATTGCTTGAACATGATCACATCTATTAAAGTTACCTGCGTGGGTTTCAGGAAAACTTTATTGGCACAGAATTTGCCAAAAAAGTAACATCATATGAATGATGCACTCCATTATTAATGTGCAAATCAGCCAGAAACTTGTGGCGAGGAAGAAACACCCCATGAATTCACTAGGGGATAATTCCCCACCCCCCCCCCCCCCCCCACCCCCTGGGCGGGGGCAGGCGCAGACTCAATCAGCGCCCCCAATCAGGTCCGCGCTGCTAATTAAGGCCCACCCGAGCGTGACGCACACTGAGCGCTCCCTGTGCGGGCCGAAGACAGGGGTGGGGTTCCCTGAGTTGGGGCCTGGTGCTAAAGAGTGCAGAAATCTCCCTGAGGCACAGAGGTGCCTCCTCAGGGAGATTATTTTAAGTTTTAAAAATCTAAATAAAGAAAAGAAAAAATTTTAAGACGTGTCCCCTCCTGTAACAGTGTCACATGAGCTGGGACATGTCAATGAATTTTTTAAAAAAATTTATTCCATTTTTAAACACGTTATGAAACCTCATCCCGCCCGTGGATGAGGTTCCATGAAAAATGCAAAGGCCACCTGGGCTCTTCGCTTGCCCCCCGTCAACATTAAGGTTGAACAGGCACCTCAGTTTATTAGTTTAATTAGTTTCTAAATGGCATTAATAGGCCTTTGACAGTTCGACGGGTGCACAGCCGACTCAGCTGCGCGCCCACCGAACTGAAAATCTGAATGACGCGCAGTGACGTCGGGAGACGCATCTTACGTCTCAGCGAGTGTGCCCCTCCCCCACTCGCTGAACCGAAAATTCTGGGCTAAAAGTTGCTGGACAGTTTGTGCCATCTGCGGTTAACTTTGTAAAAACAACCTTACTGTTAACCTTTTAATGACTTTCATGACATTGCTGCATTTGCACATTAACTGCTCATTAAACTTGTGTCACGAACACTGGGTCCAAGATGGTTGTGTTTTAAAATGTCTCTTCTAACTTGAAATGAGACAGAGAATTCCAGAAGTGCCCTAGGTATTGTGAAGCAAATTTAGTCAAGTATTTTGTACGTAAACCAAAGAGAGTCTTTTTCTAAAGAATGGCATATGGTATTGCAGAAATATGGTTGTAGCGTTCAGTAAGTTAACTGAGGTTACTACAATATGAAACTTCTAAACTTTCATGGCTTCACTTGAAATTATAAAAAAAATCTAATGCACAGTGCAATATGATACTAAATTTAATCAAAGTTTTGTGTATTGAAAATATTGAATGTTTTCATCTATTGTCTGGTGCATCTTCAACTGTAAACCAATGAACCTATGGCATTTGGTATCAATCACTGTTCTCCAGTTTTTTTTCTCCAGTTTTTCTCCAGTTTAAAATAGATTAAGCTAAGGAAAGGTAAGGGTTCTAGTTTTTATTTAAAGTACATAAATAATTTAACTTTTTTTTACTATATTTAACTTAAAATAAGGGATTTTTTTCAACTAGAGGCATGGCAGTGCAGCTCAGTCCTGTGTTTTTTCTGCCTGCAGCATTTGGGAAGTCCTAGACGCTCCTTGCACTCTGACCGACCATGTGTGCAGGAAGTGCCACCAGCTGCAGCTACTTGAGCTCCGAGTTTCAGAGCTTGAGCGGCAGCTGGAGGCACTGACGTGCATCCGCGAGGCTGAGAGTTTCGTGGATAGCATGTTTTTAGACGTGGCCACTCCACAGCTTACGGACGTGCAGACAGAGAGGGAATGGGTGACCATCAGTCAGAAGAAAGATGTCAGGCAGGTAGTCAGGAAATCCCCAGGGTGCATCTCGTTTGAGAACCGTTTTTGTGTTGGAAAATGGTAAGAGGTGTACGGTCCCTCTGGGGAGTGCAGCCATGCTCGTGGCAGTGTGAGTGGCTCAGCTGCATGGTGGGGGAGGAAAAAGAGGGGAAGAGCAATAGCAGTGGGAGACTCGATAGTAAGGAGAACAGACAGGCGTTTCTGCGGCTGTAGACGTGACTCCAGGATGGTATGTTGCCTCCCTGCTGCTAGAGTCAAGGATGTCACTGAACGGCTGCAGGGCATTCTATAGGTGGAGGGCAAACAGACAGAGATCGTGGCACATATTGGTACCAACGACATAGGTAGAAAGAGGGATGAGGTCCTGATTGCAGAATTTAGGGAGCTAGGAAGTAGATTAAAAAGCAGAACCTCAAAGGTAGTAATCTCTGGATTACTTCCGGTCTGGTGCCATGCGCTAGTGAGTATAGAAATAGGAGGTTAGTCCAGATGAATGCGTGGCTGGAGAGATGGTGCAGGAGGGAGGGCTTTAGATTTCTGGGACATTGGGACTGTTTCTGGGGGCAGTGGGACCTGTACAAGGCGGATGGGTTGCACCTGAACCAGAATGGGACCAATATCCTTGCGGGGAGGTTTGCTAGTGCTGTTGGAGAGGGTTTAAACTAACTTGGCAGGGGGATGAGATCCTGAGAGGAGTTCAGCAGGGGGAGATGCACAGCCAAAATTAGGAGAGAGAGCAAGTGAGTCTGGAAGGCATAGGAATTATAGGCCAGTTAAGGCACAAGGGAGCTTGGCAAGGTTGGATGGTATTTATTTTAATGCAAGGAGTCTGACGAATAAGGCAGATGAGTTGAGGGCACAAATTAAGACATGGAAGTATGATGTCATTGCTGTCACAGAGACATGGTTGAGAGAGGGGGAGGATTGGCAGCTCAATATTCCAGGATATAGGGTCTTCAGGCGAGACAGGGAAGGAGGTAAAAGAGGAGAGGGTATCGCAATATTGATCAAGGAATCAATTACAGCAGTAAGGAGGGATGACATCTTAGAAGGCTCCTCAAATGAAGCCATATGGGTAGAACTGAAAAATAAAAAAAGAGCAATCACATTGCTGGGAGTGTACTATAGGCCCCCAAACAGTCAGAGAGAAATAGAAGAGCAGATGTGTAGGCAAATTTCAGAGAAGTGTAAAAATAATAGGGTAGTAATAGTGGGGGATTTCAACTTCCCCAACATTAACTGGGTTAGTCATAGTGTGATAGGTTTAGAGGGAGCGGAATTCTTAAAATGCATCCAGGAGAACTTTCTAAGCCAGTACTTAGAAGGTCCTACAAGAGAGGGGGGCGGTCCTGGACTTAATATTAGGGAATGAAGCCAGGCCAGTGGTAGAGGTATCAGTGGGGAAGCATTTTGCAGATAGTGATCATAACTCCGTTAGATTCAAGGTTGTTATGGAAAAGGACAAGGATGGGCCAGAAATCAGAGTTCTAAATTGGGGGAAGGCCGATTTTAATAAGATCAGGTATGATTTAGCCAGAGTGCACTGGGAGCAACTACCTTTAGGTAAATCTGCGTCAGAGCAGTGGGACTCATTCAAGAAGAAAATAGGGAGAGCACAGGGCCAAAATATTCCAGTAAAGACAAAGGGTGGGACCAACAAATACAGGGAACCCTGGATGTCGAGGGATATACAGGATTGGATAAAGAGAAAAAGGGAGGCTTATGGCAGATACCGAGGGCTCAAACATTGGAAGCCCAATGGGGGGTATAGAATGTGTAGGGAGAATGTAAAAATGAAATTAGGAGAGCAAAAAGGGGTAATGAAAAAGCATTGGCAGGTAAAATAAAGGAAAATCCAAAGTTATTTTACAAGTACATTAAGAGTAAGAGGATAACTAGGGAAAGAGTAGGGCCCTTTAAGGACATTTAAGAAGCATTTGGATGTGCACTTGCGATGCCATGGCATACAAGGCTATGGGCCTAGTGCTGGGAAATGGGATTAGAATAGTTAGGTACTTGTTTGACCGGCACAGACTCGATGGGCCGAAGGGCCTTTTTCTGTGCTGTTTACCTCTCTGACTCTATGAGCTAGGTGATATGCCTATGTGACCTGGGTGCTGGGGGGAGGGAGATCAAACAGAAACCTATTGAAAGCAATTCACAGTTTTTACACCTATACCCCCCATTGGGCTTCCGATGTTTGAGCCCTCGGTATCTGCCATAAGTGGTAAGTTGTGTGTGGAGCCGGAAGATGTAGGTAGGGTTTTAAATGAATACTTTGTGTTGGTGTTCACAAGTGAGAGGGATTGTGTGGGTATGGAAATCAGGCAGAAAGACTGTCATATAATTAAAGAAATTAGCATAGAAAGGGAGGAGGTTCTAAATGGTCTGGCAGGTTTAAAAGTAAATAAATCTCCCAGCCTAGATGAAAGGTAGCCCAGGCTGTTGAGGGAAGCAAGGGAAGAGAGAGCAGGGGCGCTGGCAATTTTCAATACGTCTCTGTCCACAGGAGAGGTGCCAGAGGACTGGATGACAGCCAATGTGGTACCATTATTCAAGAAGGGATAAACAAGGGAACTACAGGCCAGTCAGCGTAACCTCAGTGGTGGGGAAACTGTTGGAAGCAATTCTGAGGGACACAATTAATCTACACTTGGAGAGACAGGGATTAATCAAGGACAATCAGCATGGTTTTGTTAAGGGGAGGTCATGTCTGACCAATTTTGATTGAATTTTTTGAAGAGGTGACCAGGTGTGAGGGCAATGCACTTGACGTAGTCTACTTGGACTTCTGCAAGACTTTTGGTAAGGTCCCGCATGGGAGACTGATAATGAAGGTAAGACTCCATGGATCCAAGGTAATTTGGCAAATTGGATCCAGAATTGGCTGAGTGACAGGAAGCAAAGGGTGATGGTCGAGGGGTGCTTTTGTGACTGGATGTCTGTGTCCAGTGGGGTTCCACAGGGATAGGTGTTGGGTCCCTTGCTGTTTGTGGTACATATAAACGATTTAGACTTGAATGTAGGAGGGTTGATCAGTAAGTTCATGGATGACACGAAAATTGGTGGGGTGGTAAATAGTGAGGAGGATAGCCTTAGATTACAGGAGGATATAGACGGGCTGGTCAGATGGGCTGATCAGTGGCAAATGGGATTTAATCCAGATAGGTGTGAGGTGATGCACTTGGGCAGGACAAACAAGGCATGGGAATACACAATGAATGGTAGGACTCTGGGAAGTACCAAGGATCAGAGGGACCTTGGTGTGCATGTCCACTGGTCCCTTAAGGTAGCGGGACAGGTAGATCAGGTGGTTAAGAAGGCATATGGGATACTTGCCTTTATTAGCTGAGGCATAGAATATAAGAGCAAGGAGGTTATGCTGGAACTGTATAAAACGCTGGTTAGGCCACAGCTAGAGTATTGTGTGCAGTTCTGGAATGCGCATTGTAGGAAGGATGTGATTGCACCAGAGAGGGTGCAGAGGAGATTTACCAGGATGTTGCCTGGGCTGGAGAGTTATACTTGTGAGGAGAGATTGGATAGACTGGGGTTATTTACCCTTAAGGAAAGGAGATTGAGAGGGGGCATGACCGAGGTGTTTAAAATTATGAGGGGCATAGATAGGGTGGACAGGAAGGAACCTTTCCCCTCGGTGGAGGGTTCAATTACCAGGGGGCATAGATTTAAGATAAGTGGCAGGAGGTTTAGAGGGGATGTGAGGAAGAATTTTTTCACCTAGAGGGTGTGGGAATCTGGAACTCACTGCCTAAAAGGGTGGTAGAGGCAGATACCCTCAACATTTAAGAAGCATTTGGATGTGCACTTGCGATGCCATGGCATACAAGGTTATGGGCCTAGTGCTGGGAAATGGGATTAGAATAGTTAGGTACTTGTTTGACCGGCATAGACTCGATGGGCCGAAGGGCCTTTTTCTGTGCTGTTTACCTCTCTGACTCTATGAGCTAGGTGATATGCCTATGTGACCTGGGTGCTGGGGGGAGGGAGATCAAACAGAAACCTATTGAAAGCAAGTCACAGTTTTTACACCTTGACACAATAACTCTCAGAAAAGATCACAAAGAGAGAACAAAGCAACTATTGTTATATGAAGAAGCAAAGCAGCTATCGCTGTGCAGACCAGATGAAACAATGGCAGCAATGAAGGGAGATGCTCGTGAGAGTTTGTTTTCTTTTTGAAAGGAAGAACAAAACAGATTTGACTTTTGAATTTTTGGAAATTTATGGAACCAGGAGTCACTGAAGCGGGCCTTGTGGTGAAAACCAGATCTAGAGGCTTCAGCCTGAGTTGAATGACTTTCGAAGGATACTTGAAGCTTTGATCTAGTGTGGCAGGGAGAAGTGAGCCTGCTGGCGAGCTAGCAGTAATTTTGGGCTTGTTCTCTTAATGCTACACATCTGACGGAAGTGCAGTGCACAGCAAAAGGGCTTGTAAGATGTATCTCAACTGAGTTAGTTACTTCATGCAAAAGTATCTTTTTAATTCAGTATATTAATTGTCTTTTAAGTAATATGTGGTCTACTTGAACCTTAAGGAGGAAAAGAGTGATCCCGTTAGCATCAAGTAAAGTGAGCTAGACTTCAACTACAAATGAAATCACCCGAATTCACGATGAAAGGAAGAGAAATACGAAAGCTTGAACTAGAGTTCCAAAAAGGAGAGATTAAAAAAATCTTGAATTAGAATTTTAGTTTGTCTGTTACAGTAAAAGTCTTAAAATGTGAGATCTTGTCCTTTGCTAATTTCTGTTGGTCACTGGGAAATTAATCTTTTTGAAGTTATCGGTCTTGACTGGGATTGTAACAAATTGAGGGCTCTTGCAGAATCAAAACCCAAACACTGTAAAAAGTGGAATTTTCCAGAGTTTAAACAAATAAGATTTCATATATAAGTTTGCTGTATTCAATGAGAAGTCAACATGACTACTTTCAATGCTCAGGCATTTCTAGAGAGAGAAGGCCTGTCTGTTAATGTCTTGCAACAGTTAACAAAGGTTAATTTTAAAGCTGGGGCAGAGAAATTAGGGATTGACTTGAAAATGGGGGCTACAAAAAGCAGAGATTTTCTCAGAATTGGCTCAACACTTGAGGAGGAAAAGGGCGATCCCTTTGGCATCATGTAGAGTTAGCTACTTCAATCACCTGAATTAATGAAAGAAAGAGAAATACGAAAGCTTGAATTAGAGTTCCAAAGAGAAAAAGAAACGGAAAAGCTTGAATTTCAAGAGAGAAGAGCAAGCAAGAGCATTTGAATTGGACAGGGGAAAGGCTTCAATTACACTAATGGTTGGGGGGAGGGCGGGGAAGGTTGGGGAGGAAGCAAAGCTTGAGGATGACCCACACTTAACTCCTGGTTTTGATTTCGAAATGAATATTTGCTTAGTGCCTAATTTAAGTGAGAAAGAATTTCAAATGTAGTATGGAAAGCAGTTCTGAGAACTCGACTCATTCCTGGGAGGAAGGAGTTGTCTGACGATGAAAGGTGGAACAGATTGGGCCTATATCAATTAGAGTTTAGAAGAATGGGATGTGATCTTATTGAAACATATAAGATCCTGAGGGGACTTGATGGTGTTACGACCATGTGAGGAGGGGTAAGAATTGACCCCCCCCTCCCCTTCCAACCCCCTACCACTCCAGGTTTGATTGTAACAAGGTTTTTTTGTGAATTCAGAGATGATGTGCTTTGCCAATACTGCACGAGTCCCACCATGTATGCTTTCAGATGATAACGAATTAGTCAACAGGTTTTCTGAGTTTAAACGAAGGACAAGATAGGTCTATTGACATTACTTCCCAAATTTAAAAAAAAACTGGGTAAATAGCAAACACCGTTAAAAAAAAAACTGGGTAAATCGCAGCCAACATTCACACATCTCACACAAAAGAGGATAGGCTTAAAGATTTTTTACAGTTCGTGAGGAAGATAGACAAACAAAAGAATATATGGTTAACTGTCCTTTGGCTGTTCACAATGCAGTGACTCCACATTGTGGCCGGTTTTAGCAGCTCCAGATTTCAACAAAAGCATTTAAAGTAGCCATCGATGCCAGTGACCCCGGTGTAGGGGCTGTCACACTCCTGGAGGATGAATCAGGCTTGGACACTGATCGGGTATTTCTCCAAGAATTTGAACAAACACCTCGGGCTGCTTCCCCACTTGACCCGCTTTGTGACATTCTGGCCTGAGAAATGGAAATAGAAAAGGCACGTAAGGCTTCTAGCTTCGAATGGTCTCGCACTCATATGTCTGCTTACCTACACGAACCTTCTTTAATCATCAATACCTAATGGGCCTGAACTTCCTCGGAGTGGCAGTCAGAGTCAGATTGCCTCTCCGCTCCTAGTTTTTTACCTTAAATTTTTTTCGATCTTATCTTGCCTGATCTTCTGACTCAGGCCGGGCAGTGCAGCACAGCCTCGGGGCCTAGCGTCGAGGGCAGCTCTGACGAATGCAAGGAGGCCACAGGCCTTTTTATGGCACTAGTTGCTGTAAACCAGGTAGGTTTAAATGTCCAGCCAAGTTTAAAGCTCCTTGACAGCCAGGGAGAAGCTAAGTGTAGAAGGTAGGTGGGTAGGATTTGGGTGGGGGGGTGGGGTGCATATTTGGTGGGGCAAGGTTGGGCCAGGTCTCAGGGCCGGGGGGGGGAACGCATCAGGTTGGGTCAGTCCTGGAGCTGTGCAGGATCGGGTCGGTGGGGAGTCGGGTCATGCTCAGGAGCAGGGAGACGGGTCAGGTCTGGTCAGCCTTGGGGAAGTGGGGGTGAGAGTTTGGTCGGTGGAGGAGAGACGGCGTTGAGTTGGGCCAGGTGGGGAGGGGGAAAAGAGTCCCCTTGGGGGTGGGTGTTCCAACCTGTCGGTTGGGGAGTTCCTGTCAGGAGGTGTAGTCACTTGCTGGTGGGTGGAGTCCGTGGGGGAGATAGTCATTGGGTGGGTGGGGAGAGACCCATGGAGGGGGCAGTCAGGGAGGTGGGAGAGGCACCTGGTGGGTTGGGGGTTGGTGGTGGGGGGTGTCCCATGGGGGGTGTAGCTGGAAGATCAGGGGAGTCGCCTGCGAGTTTGGAGGGTTGGGCATGTGCTGTAGGGGGAAGTAGTCTGGGAGTTGCGGGGAGACCCCCTGGGGGTCGAGGCTGGGCGAGTCTCCTTGCTGGAGGAGTGCAGTCAGGAGTCTCCTGGGTGTTCAGGTGTGTGGGGGGAGTCCCGTGGGGGGTCGGTCTAGGTCTGCACAATAGTTACCCAGAAGGTAGAAGAGGTTTTAATTCTTCAAACTTTTTCTGAGTAATTTTGATGTAACACAGGCAGAACACAGGCATTTGATAAGGTACCACATCAAAGATTATTACAGAAAATAAAAGCGCTTGTTGTGCTTGGTAACATATTAGTATGGATAGAAGATTGGCTGGCTGGCAGAAAGCAGAGAGTATGCATAAATGGGTCATTTTCTACTTGGCAGATTGATACCAGGAATGAGTGGGCTGTCTTATGAGGAAAGGTCGGACAGACTGGGCTTGTTTCCACTGGAGTTTAGAAGAGTGAGGGGTGATTTGATTGAAGTATATACGATCCTGAACGGCCTTGACAAGGTGGATGTCGAAAGGATGTTTCCTATTGTGGGTGAGTCCAGGACTAGGGGGCACTGTTTTAAAATTAGAGGTCACCCCTTTAGGACAGAGACAAGGAGACATTTTTTCTCTCAGAGGGTTGTGCGACTTTGGAATTCTCTGCCTCAGAAGGTGGTGGAGGTGGGATCATTGAATATTTTTAAGGCAGAGGTAGATAGATTCTTGTTAGGCAACAGAATCAAAGGTTATCAGGGTTAGATGGGAATGTGGAAATCGAAACACAAGAAGATCAGACATGATCTTATTGAATGCCGGGGCAGGCTCAAGGGGTCGAATGGCCTACTCCTGTTCCTATTTCTTATGTTCTTACTGTTCCTATTTCGTAAGTTTGCGATTTAAATCGCATTTTCGGACGGTTCCCAGTACAGGGCAATTGCCCAGAGGAAGTTTGCATTTCTGGGCAATTGCCATGCAAACCTTACCTGGGAACTGTCGGAAGGGTTCCTCAGTGCATCGTTGGGGTAACCCCCCAATACAAGTTACGGCCCGATGTTGCGGAGAGTGGGACAATGGAGGGTGGCCTGGCTTTTGTTCCTGTCACTCCCAAATGTCATGCTGTGCCTCCGATCACAAACCACCCTGCTGGCCTGCTCCCTCTGAGTCACACTGTTCTGCCATGGTGGCGTCCAGCTGTGAGTGTCCTGCAAGGCACAATTGCATGGCCGCACCCTGAGAGCTGGGTGGGAAGAGGTAGGCGGAAGGGCAAAGGACTGTGGCAAATGTGGTGTGTATCAGTCATCGACTCAGTCATTATAGTAACCTGAGACAATCCAGAATATCGTGAGCAGCTGATGGTGCCAAGATGCTGCCATCTCCATGACTGTGTCTTGTGAAGCATTTCCATCCTGAACTTGTTAGAGTGGCTGCTTCACTACAATGTGAATAGTCAGCAACAATGACTATTTTTTCCTATGGAAAGCCCATGATGGGCCACCTCTTCCTGAGTCAACAACCAGTCAGACAACTGCTACAGTTAGTACTCCCCTGTCTGTTGATTGATGCCTCCTCCAAGCCACAGCAGCACTTCCATCCTCTTCCTGCTTCACAGAATTCCTTATTGGCCCACCTTTTAAACCCTAGCCGAGTTGCCTATAAGTTGCTGGACCCACCTACTCATCTCCACTACTTCCAGGGTTGGCGGGCTCGACTCTTGTTCTCTCCGGAGTGAAAATCTGACCATTTGGGGGAAGTTTCTCCCAAGTCAGGTTTGGGGAGTCAGGAATTTTCCCAACTCAGTAACTCATAGAAAAGGACAGCTGGTGTTTGAGACACAGTGATAGAGAGAGAGAGAGAAAGAGACAGAGCAACTACTGCTGTGTGGAGAAACGATGCAGCTACTCTTGTGAATAGTAAAGAAGTACTGTTTTGTGGTAACAACCAGGCAGGAAGCTTATGGGGGGGCTTGTTTTCTGTTTATAAGGAAGGGGACAGATAAGATGGGGCTTTTGAGATTTAAGGAATAAAGAGTTGCCAAGGTGAGCCTTCCTGGTGAAAGTCAGAACTGGAAAACTCAGGCTGAGTGGAACAACTTTCAAAGGACACTAGGAGTTTCGAGCTAGCACAGCTGGAGGCTAGGGGGTAACTTTGGACAGGGTAATGGTTGTCTGTACTCTCAGTCAAACATTTATAATGAAGCTTGGCTGAAAGCCCAGAAATTCATAACTCCGAAGAAACACCTGAGCCCCAGAGAAAACATTGCTTGATTGACAGCTCTGGGTCTCTAATCTCTGCTGCTAATTTCACAAAGTTTATTTGCACAAAATTAAGGGCTTGCAGTTTCTCTTATTGACACTTTAAAAGGGTCTGGATGATTGACACTTTTATTGGACTGTAGTGAAAAGACTTTTTTAACATAGTGGAAAGTAATGAATTACTTTTTTAAAGCTTTTTTTACACATTATATTGTGACAATAGGGTTCAATGTTTCTCTATAGTGCACAGTGGGTTAATGGTCAAGGAAGTGACACATGGGGCATGAGGAACCGTGGGGTGGGTGGAGGGGCATAGCTTGGCATTGGGGGCAAAGGGGCCATAGAGGTGGGTGGAGGTGCATAGCTTGGCATGGGGGTCAGGAAGGGCCATGGGGGTTGGTTGGGGGGCACAAGGTGGCATGGATGGGGCATGGTGAATGTGTGTGTGTGTGTGGGGGGATGAGGTCTGTAGAGCCTTTCTGTTTTTATTTTGACTGGGACAAGTGCCATAGCACCAAGGTGAGCCTTTTAAACAGCCCGCCTCAGCACCCAGCAGCCCCTGTCGCTGCCTCCAACCTATTTTCTGGGTCGGCTGACCCCACTGCAGCTCACACCCACACCCCAGCAAGGAAGATCCCACATTTGCAGGCACCTTCTATTGAAGGGGTGCAGGCTGAGCCAGGAATGTTCCCGACTCCCACTCCCCGCCTTGGTGATAAAGATTCAGCCGACAAAACTGATGAGGGGAACAGCATTGAATTGATCATTGAGAAACAATTCTTAGCATGCCCTAAGCACATGATAAGGGTAGGTTTCTCTCCATGGTTTGAACAAAGAACTCAATTTGCTATTTGGCACCTTACATCAAAGGGGATCCTCTTACAGGACAATGAGTCCTTATGAATAATTAAGCTGAGATCTAAAGGATAAAATTTTGAAGGTGTCATGTCCCTAAGATATGAAAGAGATCATAAACTGTTAAAACAAACCTTACCTTTTTGCTTATATAAAAAGTGGGCTTTGCTGAACCAAAAGATGGCTGCTACAGGTCACATGGTTCACAAGTTGGCTACAGTATCTGGAAATTTCCAACAGCAGTTGCAGGACAAAAGTTCAAAATTCATCCTTGTGGAATCTCACATCTCTCATTGTGAGGACACATTATAATGAATGAAACCAGGGACCAGCCTGGTCTTATAACAAAGGGGCTGTCATCCCAGCCTGGTTCTATAACAAAGAGAGAGCCATCGAAACTTGTTACACCTGCAGAGCTGCTAATAGCCACCATCTATCGCCTAAGGGGAACAATGGATTTTGACCAGAGGCATAGAAACTGCTTGTTAACCTGCAACTGACTCATTCATGGGCAACATCACATGACCTAAGCTTCTGGCCTTTGGCAAGTTTTAATATTATATGTCCAGCCTCACAACTCAGTCTGCTGTTTAACCTCCAGCCTGCAAACATCAAAGCATGGCTCCAGGGTGACCAGCAACCTGCAATATAAGTCTAAGCTGCCTCGAAGCTGTTTCTCTGGAAGATTCCTGCCCTCGCCTGCCAAGAAGAGCAAGTCTCTGTACACCAACCTCACTCACTGTGTCGCCATCAACTTTAAAGAAATTCTGCAACTCCTGTTCCAGCTAGCTGAACTCACCTGAATTGCAACTCCTGTTCCAGCTAGCTGAACTCACCTGAATTGCAACTCCTCCATTTGGAGTCTGACTTTCTGGACTCTGGCAATCACATGAACTGATATCCACACCTATTGTTCTTTCTCTCTCAAGTTATTCATAGTTGAAAAAAACTCCTCTTTCCTATCTTATTGTGTGCTTGTGTGTGTGCATGAAGTTGCGACCATTCTCCTGGGGTTGAATGCTTCTGATTTAACCTAAAGAGAGTTTGCTGCGAGTCGTTTTAAAATTGACGTCACAAGCCAGGATTTGGGGAAAGACGTCACAGCCGTTTTCAAAAAATTAAAACACTTCTGCTTATGGAGAGATAGCGAGAAAATAAAGGAGTTCCGCTTTGCTTCGCTCCCCTGTCTGTAACCAAATGTTTCAATGCAGTGTGCGATGAAATGGAGAATTCTCAAGAATGGATCCATGCTAAATTTGGTCTAAGATTCTTGGTTAATTGAGAAGATTTGGAGAAGAAGCAAGGCACTGAGGAGAAGAGAGAAAGGTAAAGAAGAAGACCTGTTTGAACATGTTGCCTGTCTTGCCAGATCTGGACTATTACTCAACACTGGTCGCAGTCATGTATTTTTGTTGTATAACAAATGCATATCCCATCTTAAACTCTGATTAAACTCAACATACTCACCATGTTGGTTGTGGTTGATCCCCATGTTTCAAGGAGTTGAAAAGTTAACAGTTCCTAGCATGCCATGCTGTGAATGCACACTATTCTGATGTGCACTGCTCAACTGGCTGATGTGATACCAGGATACCAAACTTGGCCCATGTAGTTCCTGAAAACGGATTTGTCAACAACCAAACATATCAAACAGTCTGAAGCTGCAAAATGGGCCCTACTAGTGTTCCATAAAGTGCCGGAAAACTCAATTGTAGACAAGGCCATTTCTGAGAACTTCAGCTATTGTAGACTATTTGGATCTATTGGAGGTGCTGTGGTGAGTTCCTGGATTTTCCAGTGTTGCTAGGTCCTCACAGCGATGGCGGAGGAGCAGCTGGCCTGTTCACACAAAGGCTGCAATAGTTACGGGGGCAGTAGTGGCAGTGCCTCTGTGACAGCATGACAGGAAGATGGGGCAGAGGCTGAGGAGAGGGCAAGCCCTGGCAATGCTGTCTGCCAGGTTGACACCAAACTCCTCCATAATCTTTGACAGTGACAGGAGGCTGCCTGGCAGGCCAGCCAATGCACTGAGCATCTTGGTGTGCATTTTTTTTTTATTCATTCACGGGATGTGGGTGTCACTGGCTAGGCCAACATTTATTGCCCATCCCTAGTTGCCTTTGAGAAGGTGGTGGTGAGCTGCCTTCCTGAACCACTGCAGTCCACGTCCATTCAGCAGTCTCCTTTATGCTGCCCTGTCAAGGTTCTCATCTGAATCCTCTGCAACAGAACTTGACCTCACTCTCTGGTACGCTGGCAAATAAACCTTCCTTTTCCCCTGGCCTGGCTGAAGCCTACTTGCACCTGGGCAATTCGCCAAGTGCTGATTGCAACTCCATATTAGCCCCCCAAGCTACATCCAGTGCCAGTATCTGATCTGGTGGCTGCAGGTGTCCCATCAAGTGATGGGGCCTCTTCACCAGTGTGGTCTATATTGCTCCCGCTCTTCCTGCTGGGACTGCAATGGCTGTTCTTGAGGCCTGAAAGCAGGGCCTCAGAAAAGGAGGGTTGGCGTGAGGGGAATGGGATAGGGTAGGAAGCATGACGGCTGGGGGCCAGAATTTTCTGTTCGTTGTGCAGGGGCGCACTGGAGTCGGCTACACGCCCGCCAAACTGTCAAAGGCCTGTTAAGGCCATTAATAAACGAATTAGCCTAATTGTCAAGGTCTGCCCGTCCAACCTTAAGGTTGCCGGGCAGGCGAAGAGCCCAAGCGGCCTTCGCATTTTTTATGAAACCTCATCCATGGGCGGGATGAGGTTTCATGAAGGGTTTATTAAATTAATAAATATTTTTTAAACATTTGATAAACATGTCCCAGCTCATGTGATGCTGTCACATGAGGGGACGTGTAAATGATTTTTAACTGTTTTTATTTTGATGTTTCAAATTGAATATAACCTCCCTGAGGCAGCTCCGCGCTTGCGCGAACGAGCGCAGACCCCAACTCTCCCTCCTCCCCCCGCCTGCAGAGGTAGTGCTGAGCGCTTCCGGCCCCGCGTCATGCTGGGCGGGCCTTAGTTGGGCTGCCCACGTAAAATGGCGGCGCACAGCCTATCGTGGGCGGCGATCGGCTCCGCGCCGGCTCCCGACCGGCCCGCCCGACGGGGAGAAAATTCTCCCCATGGTTACGCCATTTGTGGTTTGCTCACCATGCTATTTAACAGCTAGTGGATGAACTGGGAGTTGAGAGGGGGCATAAAGCAGGAACATACCATCATCCTCAATGTTCTCAGCAATGCTGGATACCACTAGCTCTGGCACCAACCAAATGATGCTGAGAGCAAACTTTTCCATGGGGCTCCCACCTGTCTGCTCGGCTCCCTTCTATTTTGCCACCTTGTCCTGCAAGAGAGCTGGTGGAGTGTCAGTGATTGTGTCACACGGCGTTTGTTTGATGTTCCTGTCACAGCTGAATAGCTGGTGGTACATGGAGGCAGTGAAGGGTGGATGTAAGGCTGGCAGCATTGTTAGGTGTGTGAGGGTGAGGTGGAGTTACTGAATGGCAGAAACAAGTCCTGAGTGCCAGGGAGTGATGATGGGTGAACAATGAGGGTGTGGTGCATTAAGCAGCGCGGAAAGTTAGTGAACCGGTCAGTAGGCGTTATCGTGTGAAAGTGTATTCACCGATGGTCACTCCTCGTGGCACGGCTGCCAGGTCCTCAGATCCAGACGGCAGGAATTGACCTCCCCGGAAACTTCTTCCCACTTCCTTCTGAGGTCCTGGTTCCCCCAGGGGACCATCGTACTTCCCCAGCCCCACCATTAATACCTCTAGTGCCACATCTGTCAACCCAGAACCTTCCCTCTGCCCTAGTGGTCAAATTTCCATCTAAATTTCCATTTAAATTCTGCCAGCATTACACAATGCAGCTTCCCTTTCAGAGGGACAGTGTGCCTTTAAGAACAGCAGGCTGGCTGCACCATGTGATATATGCAGAATGTTACTCAGCCCCCTTGCTGAGCGCAGAGGCAGCTCAAAGCACAAAGAAGAAGAAATCAGCATGGAACCTCCTCAGCCACACCCGGCAATTATGTAGATGAGTTGGGTGCACCAAATTTGCATGCCGTTCACCTCGATCAGAACTGGCAAACCACAAATCATGACCCAAACAGGGCCATATGAGTTTTCAGTCCAATGTCATTATTGGTATCATTTTAATCCTGTTAGTTTATTGGCAAATTTACCAGTTTGAATATCACGTTCAGTGCTTGTGATTAATTCATCGCAAAAATTGGGAGTTAACTTTACTAGATAGCAAAGGAAATCGAAATTGCCAAAACAAATAAGTAATATTAAGAACATTGTAGTCAAATAGTTGATTCAGACTCAAAGTGTGGACTCATTGGTCCACCTACTGGTCTCACTTTGTAATGCAACTAGTTTCAGTTTGGAATTTCTGCACATGGCACTTTTACTTTGATGTTCTATACATTGCTTTGAGTGCAAAATCTTTCTCTCTGTTAATCACTGATTGAAGATAACTATTCTGAAGTAATGCTCAAATATCTATTTTTATCTACCAGAATCGCATGCACTTAGTAGAACACAACATTAGAGTTATCAGGCCAACTTAATGCCATCTGAAATAAAAACAGGAAATGCTGGGAGAAACTCAACAGGTCTGGCAGCATCTGTGGAGAGAGAAACAGAGTTAACAAAACATTCTGAGTGCATATGACTCTTCTTCAGAGCTGAAGAGAGGTAGAAATGTGATGGGCTTTATGCTGCTGAAGAGAGGGTGTGGAGCAGGTGCAGCAAAATAAAAGGTCAGGGATAGGTTGTGTTTTATATGGTAGTAGCATGCCATTGTGATATAAAGATGTTCGGCAGAGCAAGGGTTAATGTGGGACTGGGGAATAGTACCGCCAACAGTCTGATGTATAGAGTCACATGGTAGTAGTCACATGGGAGTAGGGTCTGGAAGGAGCCATCATGGAGGCAGCATGGCAGTACCTGGGATATGCACATATTATAGGTCAACAATAAATGGTTTGTGTTTAAACATACAAGTCGCAAGGCCAATTAGTGAGAGACCAAACAAAGCTTTACAACAGGTTGGAGCTCAGAAGAGATTAAATGACAAAGATGTCATGGGCACATGACAAACAGGGTGGTAATGATTGAGTTAGAGACTAAGGCAGGTGCTAATGTGGCATAAAGGTCAGATAGCAGAATGTGTTCATAGCAGAATAATGCCAATGCCAACAATAGCAGGATAAAGCCACCTGAAACAGGCTAAATGTGCTGGATTTGTAGATCTAGGTTGGAAGTAATAGAACATGAACTTTTAGATTTTAGTCTACTAAATAAGATATTTGTTTTGTTTGTTTTCAGCACTAAATGTGTTTAAATCAGGACGATTTTTAAAATTCTTTCACGGGATGTGGGCATAACTGACTAGGTCAACATTTTTATTGAACATCCTCGATTGCCCTCGGGAAGGTTGTCATGAGCCACCTTCTTGAACCACTTCAGTCCATGTGTTGTAGGTACACCCACAGTGCTGTTAGGGATGGAGTTCCAGGATTTTGACCTAGTCACAGTGAAGGAACAGTGATATAGTTCCAAGTCAGGACAATGTGTGGTTTGGAGGGGAACTTGCAGATGGTGGTGTCCCCAGGCATCTGCTGCCCTTGTCCTACTAGGTGATAGAGGTTTCAGGTTTGGAAGGTGCTGTTGAAGGAGCCTTGGTAAGTTGCTGCTGTGCATCCTGTAGTATGGTACACATTGCAGGCACTGTGCGTTAGTGGTGGAGGGAGTGAATGTTTATTGTGGTGGATAGGGTGCCAATCAAGCGGGCTACTGGATGATGTCGAGCTTCTTGAGTGTTGTGGAAGCTGCACTCAACGAAGCAAGTGGAGAGTATTCCATCACACTCCTGGTTTGTGCCTTGAAGATGGTGGAGAGGCTTTGGGGAGTCAGGAGGTGGGTTACCCTCTGCAGAATTCCCAGCCTCTGACCTGCTCTTGTAGCCACACTATTTATATGGCTGGTGCAGTTAAGTTTCTGATCACTGGTAACCCCAGAATGTTGATAGTAGGGGGTTCAACGATGGTAATGCCATTAAAGGTCAAAGGGAGATGGTTGGATTCTCTCTTATTGGAGATAGTCGTTGCCTGGCATTTGTGTGGTGCAAATGTTATTTGCCACTTTTCAGCCCATGCCTGAATGTTGTCCAGGTCTTGCTGCATGGGCGCAGACAGCTTCAGTATCTGAGGAGTCATGAATGGTGCTGAACATTGTACAATCATCAGCGAACATCCGCACTTTTGACCTTACGTTGGAGGGAAGGTCATCGATGAAGCAACTGAAGATGGGTGGGCCCAGAGGAACTCCTGCAGTGACGTCTGGGACTGTTCGTCATTGATTCAAGATAATTATTCTGAAGTAATGCTCGAATTCTATTTTTATCTACCTGAATGGACTTAAGAGAAGCAAGTTTAGCATTATCAGTGGCCAATATGATGCCATCGTAAACAGGCTAAATGTGTTGCAGATGTGGATGCAGTTCAGATATAATAGGGCATGAACTTTTCAGGTTTTACGCCGCTAAATTAGAGAGATGAATATTTTTTTTTGTTTTCAACACAAAACATGGTTAAATCAGAGCAAAAATAAAATGTAGCCTTAATGATCTCCCATTTTAGAATTTTCAGTTCCCAATATACATATTCATTTTTCATTTATACGTGTATCTAGTTGATAGCAAAACTCAATGAAGATTGTGGTGCTTTTGGGCTATATTTAAATTTTATGTAAGTCAATGATGACAGGTTTTAAATAAAATATTTAAATGAGGTAATAAGTGTCTCCTTCTTAAAGGGATACCGCTAATAAGCTGTAACAAAAAAAAACTTCAAAGGAAACTTCAAACAAGTGCACAGGGCATTCAGTAAGCGCATACCTCCAACATACCATGTTAACTCGATGTTATTACAATTACGCAGCTCTTCCTTGAGGATTTTCCCTGCCTGGTTGATGCTCTGTAACTACAAAGTTGAAAGAAGAAATCTTTTTATTAAGAGCTTCCAACTAACTGAGGTGTCTTCAGGTCAAAACATATCCAAAAACCTGCTCTGAAAACTCTGCTAACATTTTTATTTCTGCAACAAGTTTCACCACAGCAACTGAGAGATTCCATAACATTCCAAAACAATCGGCAACATTCTAAATAAAACAACCCACAGTATCGTTTTTTAAAAATGTCAATTATCTCCCAATCTTAACAGATCCTTAAAAAAAAGTCCCAGGATTCAGGTCCGGATCTGCAGCTTTGCCAAAAATTGATCAGTTCTTCCTTGGGCCGTACCCCACCTGTGTAGCAGGTTTTGCTGAGATCTGTCCATCAGTTTTTGAGATTATAGGGTCAGATTTTCGCTACTGTGGCGCATAACTCGAGTCGGGAAATTTCCCAACTCGGCAGACCTACCTCGATATAAAGGGGCTCTATCAAACGCAATTTTCGTGATCAAGTAGGGCCAGGGGTGGCCACAGAGGAGAGTGAGTGGCAAGGTGGGCTGGCAGAAGTGAGATGAAAGTATTTGTCAGCTGATATCACTAACTATACAGGATAAAATATATCTAACAATTACTTTCTACCTTTTTAAGTTCTGTGTAAGGCTAGTCTTTCCACCCTACGGAGCATAAATGGGTGTAAGATCTACCACACATAGGGTATTACTGCAAATAACATAAATAACTAGCCCAGAAAAGAAAACTTTGCCACAGCTTCCTTGTTGGGCCCTACATCTCCAAATAAGGTATCCAGTCAGACACCAAAAGCAACTGTCTCTGGGCATTGCAATACTCATCCACTGACATTTCTAAAAAAATAAAAGTCCAGCAGAAATTTGAGAAGCCTAAAATGAAAGTAATCAGCAGTAACACATTATTTCTAGCACATTGTCATGTTAAACAATGATGTTTTAAATTTTCTGAAAATAAGATAATGGTTTATGTTGTCTTTTGTTTGTTAAATAGTATGTTGTCAGGTGAGAATAAAAGGAAACCCTTGTCCTCCATCTTCCCTTTGCCATATCATTTGCTGATAGCTCATCATTTTCCCTCTGTCCTGAACAGTGTCCACATCGGGTGCATTGTCCTCACGTACAACAGTCTTACAGCAGGGACACAAAAAAAACCAGAAGATTTTGAGAACGGTGGGTTTTTTTGGTAAAATTAGATATTATTGGCAAAGTGCTTTATTTGATAATAATCAGATTGTGGGCACAGAGTTTATATGTGAGCAAATATTTGGGAGGGGGATGTAAAGTGTGGCAGAGGGTCAAAATCGTTCTTTTGCTGGTTTCCAATGCCAGCTGGGTGTGGGGAATGATTTCAAAGTCAAAAGAGATCAGCCTGATCAAAATTGAATTCCTGGCCGTAGGTGAATGCCATCCTTCAAATCCGTGCAGCTGCTTGTGTCCGTCAGCTAAGTGCTGGGAGGGGAAACGGAATGGCGTGATAGTTTATTGAACGTGGGTAGTGGTCCTAGGATTTGCATAGCACTCATGCTCCTTCTTGCCTCGTATGACATTGTTTTAAAGGAGAAAGCTGCCCCTTTTTGGTGGTGATTGCTCAACAGGCTGCATCTACTCCAGCAAAGGCTCGGCAGAGCAGGCCCACCCAGGGTAGACCAATATGATATCAGTCCTAGAACAGGAACTTGACTCCTCATTAACACATTCAAGGGGCCTAACCGCTGTTTAAGGCGACGACCAAAGAGGCCTCAAAACCTGCATGACCAAACCAGGTGTACTTTGTGGGTAGAATTTTACTGCCCTGTTTCAGCGGGGACGGGGCTGTAAAATGTGACGAGCCATTATAGACCCCATTGACTTCAGCGGGAATATAAAATCCCACTGCCGTAAAATTCTGCCCTTCGTGTATGGGACTTAGCGCTGCAAAATTGCTCTATTTTGCTCCGATTATGTGCCTCAAAAATGAGCACAATGAGGACCAATTTCCTCTTGGAATTCAAACGAAAACCTATATTGTGAAAGCAAAATACTGCAGATGCTGGAAATCTGAAATAAAAAGAGAAAATGCTGGAAAAACTCAGCAGATCTGGCAGCATCTGTGGAGAGAGAAACAGATGGCCAGAATTTTGCCTTTGACGGGCGGGCAGCCAATTGCTGCCGCTGAAATGGGCCGCGCCTCTATTTTCCGCGGGCGGGCCAATTAACGCCGGCCCAGCGGGTTAGCGATTCACGTGGAGAACGGGAAAATAGTCGCGGGAGGGGGCGGCCTCAGACCGCCGGTTCCAATAGGGAGCCAGCAGCCTGTTTAAAGAGTGGCCGGGCAGCCTGCTTGAGGCAGTGCATCATGGCCACTCGGGGAGAGAGAGAGGCAGCTGTGGTTCCACAGGAGCATGAGCAGGAGGAGGGGGACAGGCTGCAGGAGAGGCCACCGGGGGCCCACTGTGCCCCTCGATTCTCCGATGCATGCCTTGCTGTCCTCCTTCAAGAGGTTTCCAGCTGTTGGGATGTATTGTATCCGGATGATGGAAGGAGGAGGGCCCCCCATGTCACCAAGCAGGCGAGGGAGGAAGTTGGTGACGCTGTGAGTGCCCATGATGATGTGCAGTGCACTGGCACCCAGTGCCACAAGAGATTCAAAGATTTGCTGGGCTCTGGAAGGGTGAGTACCATGTCGGCCTTGGCCATTTGACCCAGAAGGCAGCCTTAGCCTTTGAGCCCCTCCCCCCGCGTCTTGCTGTCATTATTGCATTGGGCATTTGGCACATGCTAGGTGGGCAAACGGGGACTGACCATGCTTACATTAGCCTTAGTGGTTGAGGAGAAGATGGGTTCTCCCCGCAGCATATGCTGGTGTTTGTGGCATTTGATTAGTCTGGGGGCAACCTGCAGGGGAGGCAGCTAGACACATACTCAGAACTCCAACACATGTCATATTGATGGTGATGAGATGGTGGAAGGGGTGCCTCAAGGTGTGGTGGCCAAGTGCCATCTGCTAGCATCGGCACCGCACCTAGTTGCGCCTCCTTGCCATGGGCGCTAAGACCCGTGTGCTATTCAAAGTGATGGACGCCGAATGTGTCCAAGGTGTCCTTTGGGGGAGGGGGTTGGGACCAGCCGTACTATCTTCTGGGGACTGATCACCAGTAGTGTGGACAGGAGCCACTGGAGGCCTCAGATGGGCCACTGTGGTTGGGGTGTGGCGTGTGCATGCAGACTACATGAGCGATCAGCCCCAATAAATCCTCTTCTCTGTTCTGCAGGCAAAAAGTCAACACAATCAGCGGGAGCACCAGGGGACTGGTGGTGGGCGCGCTCTGCTCCAGCACCTCACCACATTTGAGGAGCAGGCCATGGAGCTGGGGGGGAGGCAGGCAGACAGGGCGGCCGGGGGCGGCGAGGCTGGGGTCCAGCGGGCAGGTATTTGAGGTCCACAGTCCCATCCATTCTGTCTGCACATCATCCAAACCACTGATGGTTGCTGCAATCGTTAATGCCTCAACACTGCTCAATCACAGACTGAGACACTCTGACGTGTGGGTCATACACAAAGGTCCCTCGGTCCCTTGAGGATTTGCGTCTCCACCACCTTCCAAAGTCACCTTATCCCATTTGTGAACACTATCACCATGGTCTAACATGCCATTGGATCGCTGCTGCACAGCCAAAGACTTATTTCATCTTTGGGACCTCCTGCATCCTTTCAGCCAGTGCGCCCCACATTACTTTGTCCAAAAGGTCCTCAGCACCTCAGCTGTGAACCTCATGGCACTCAACTGAAATAAATGCCACCACGTTACTCATCCCTGCGCCAAGGGGAAATGTTGCCTTCTGCCCACTCGGTCTATGCCCCTCCTAACGGTATGAAGGTCAATAATGTGACCTGTCAATCTCCTGTGATCCATGGCAAATGTCGCAAGTGTTTGCGATGTTTCCTCAGCACCGCAACTATCCAGGCCAGCATTCATCCAGGTCAGGTAGCTCTGCACTCTCCCCACTCCAATGGCACATAACAGGCCATGTGGCATTCCTGAGGCCATCTGACCAGCCTGTCTGCATGTGCGTCTAATGTTTGGGGCTCCTCTTGACTCTTTCCCACCCCACCAATGTTCGTCTCCTTCGGGTCTTGAAGGGTGAGCGACTTATGAGGCTGGGGGGGAAAGGGATGAAAGGTTGAACTGACTGTACGCTAACTGATGCACTGTCCTTGTTGTTAATTTCAGCATCACCACCACACGGCCATGCCCATAGACACCGCAGCACCCCCTCCATACCTGAGGGCCAACACGTGTAACTTGCGGCGCATCATTTCAGCCAGCCAGGCACCAGCACAGACACAAACACTTCGGTGGGGAATTTAACATTCGCTAGTGCCCTGGGTCACAGTGGAGAGGGCATTTCACAATCGCTGGAGGAGATAGTAGGGACAGAGAGTGCCGATGGTGCCAGCAGCAGGGGACAAGGCACATGCTGAGTCCGGCACTGATGAGGTGCATCTGGAATTGTGACCAATGCAGCAGCTGCAGGACAAGCGGCAGGAAGTGTGTTTGCATCTGGGAGGGTTGCATGAGGGTGTGCTTCAGTTGGTCTCTGCGATGGAGGAATCCAGGCAGAGTGCACGTGAAGGCATGAAACTCAGGACAGAGCTTCAGGCTTCCTCCACTGAGAGATTGGCGACTCTCACGGAGAGGGGGTTCAATCGGATGGAGAATCTCCTGATTGGGTTACGCTCTGACCTGCAAGCCCTCACAGCCGTACTGGCCACGGGTGGTCATTCCCAATGTGGGAGATGTTGTGGGCACCAAGCGTCGGTGCTCAGTGCCCATGCATCTGCAGTGAGCAGGGAGGTCCAATGTGACCTCACGTTGGTGCAGCCGCCGCCTGTCGTCGCTGCGAGCTCCTCTCAGGGCGCTCCAGGTGAGGGCAGCAGTTCCTCTGCCCCTCTGCCAGTCAACGTTAGTTCCGTTGAGGCTGCGACAACTGGAGAGGTGCCAGTTCTGGAACTGGCCACTCCCTCCCAGGCGGGGCCATTACAGGCTCCACGGGCCACAGGACGCCCGCCTAGGTCACCGAGGCCAACAGGACAGCAGAGTCAGCAGGCTGTCTCACAAGTCACTCCGAGCGATGGGGCGGCACCAAGACGTAGCACCCGCAAACGTAAGCATAAGGCACATTAGGCACTCAACGGGTATGTCAATGGTGATTTTGTGTTGGCCTTAGAATAGGGAACAAAATACTTATGTTTGCAATGGAGAAATCTCTGTTATACTTTGGACATAATAAAGTCCACTTTTCTGACCATGGCTGAGGGTGTTTCCTTTGTGCTGCATTTTTCTTTTTCACAGACATATCATGAGTGTTTGATTGGACATTGATGTTTCTGTACTAAGCCCTTAGTTGCAGCTGATAAGGTGGAAGATGTGGCACCTAAATGCCACGTGTGGAAGTGCCAGGCAATGCTGCTCCTGCTGATCCATGCGTGTGGAGCTTGCTGAAGGTTTGTTGGATTAAATTGTCCCGGGTGTCCCTGCCTCATTGGTGTAGTAGCGGGTCGGCGTGCTGCCCCTCATCATCGCCCTGTGCTTCCTCATCCTCTGAGCCACTGCTGGATTCATCATGTGCAGCTTCATCCAGGGCGTCAAGGTCTTCATTGTCAACTGCCTCCCCCCTTTCCAGCGCAAGATTGTGCAGAGCGCAGCATGCTACCACTATCACAGAGACGCGATCTGGTGGGTACTGGAGTGCGCCCCTTGAGCAGTCCAGGCACCGGAAGCGCATCTTGAGAAGACCGATGGTTCTCTCCACCACAGCCCTTGTGGTGCCCTGGCTCCTATTGTCACATTCCTCAGCTTCTGTTCTTGGATGGTGGAGAGGCGTCATGAGCCATCTTCTGAGAGGATAGCCCTTGTCACCCAGCAGCCAACCATCCAGCCGAACCGGAGCACTGAAGAGACCCGGCACCTGGGAGTGTCTGAGGATGTAGGCGTCATGGGAGCTGCCTGGGTACCTTGCACAGACTTGTAGAATCAGCATCCTGTGATCACACACTATCTGCACGTTCATGGAGTGGAAGCCCTTCCTGTTGACGAAGGCACCGAGCTCACCCGCTGGCACCTTGATGGCCACATGTGTGCAGTCTATAGCACCCTGGACATGGGGGAAGCCAGCAATGGCCGCGAAGCCTCTGGCTCGCTGTGCCTGACTTGTCTGGTCGCAGTGGAAGTGGATGAAAGTGGATACCTGTCTGAACAGAGCATCTGTAACCTGCTTGACACAAGTGTGGACAGCTGATTGGGAGACACCGCAAAGATCACCCACTAAGCCCTGGAAGGAGCCAGAGGCACAGAAGTGAAGGGCAACTGTGAGCTTCAGAGCCACTGGCATGGGGTGTCCACCCACACTATTAGGAGAGATCTCAGGGCCTATCATCTGACAGATATAGCTGACTGTCTCCCTTGAGAGTCAGAGCCTCCTTTGGCACTATACGTCAGTCATACTAAGGTAGCTGCTTCGCCGCCTGTATACCCTGGCAGCAGGATAGTGGCGTCTTCTGCGGCCCCTTGCATCTTGGACAACCTCTTGGCCCTGCGCCCCTTGTGCCTGCGCCTGACCTCCCAAAGGTGGCTCCCCTGGAGGCTGATTGTCCAGTCCTGGCCTCCTCCTTATTCTATCCCTCCCTTCCTCCTCAGAGGAGCTGCCTCCAGTGGAGAGGTCAGAACCCATATCCCCAGGCTAAATGGAGGCCTCCGGAAAGCTGCAGGCCCGGGAAAGATCACTTTCTGCAGACTGGTTTCAAATTACACAAAAAGCTCTTGGAAATCGACGTGAACTGCTAACAATCAAACAGGCAACTTTAAAACACTTTCAGCAATTAAAACGTCGTGGAAAACATGAACAACCCCTCTGAGTCCACATATCCCAGTGCACGACTTTTATTAAAAAATCTCCTACCCGCCTGCCCGTTGGGCCCGTGCGCCGACCCGAAGTTCGCACGGGCCCCTCAAAATCCTCGACAATTGGCAAGTTAAGGGCCTTAACGAGATTGTTAATTAATGGCGGGCGAACGTCCCGCTGCTGTGTGCGCCCGCCGACCGAAATATGGCGATGCCGCGCGCTGACATCGGGACGCTCGCGCGATGTCACCGCACAACATTTTAAGCACTGATGTACGGGCTCCGCCACCCACACATCAACCATAAAATTCTGCCCCTATGTTTCAAGTCTCTGTGACTATTTTTCCAGCGTTTTCTGCTTTTATTTCAAAAACCCATATGAATCTGATTTTCTGATTGCTTTTTGTACATAATGGAAAGATTCAGCCTTTGATCCTTATCTTTGCTCCCTACAGAGGAATAAAAGCTCAAAAAACACAAAATTGGCAGATTCTGTGTGCTATCATAGTCAGAATTCGCCATAAGATACACATTTGTTGACTGCATCCATATAACATATTTGTGAAGTCAATCCATATTGGTGAGTTATTAAAGTGGCCTCAAATATAGGAACAATCAGACTGATGAGAAGGAGAGATGCAGACAGAACACCACAGGAAGAATTTTCCTTCCATCAGGGGGGAAGTGCAGGATCGGGCGCACCTCCAATCGGTAATCCCGATTGTGGGCGCACCACTATTTTACATGGGCGGGCCTTAATTTGCCCGCCCAGCGTGATGACCACCAGGAAGCACTATGTGCTCCCTGTGTGGGCAGGGGGAGATTCCTTGAGCCGAAAGTGTGCTCTTTTGCGCATGTGCGTGAAAGAGCGCACTCATCTCCCTGCGGCTAAGTGCTGCCTCAGGGAGATCGGCACCAAATTTTAAAATGGTGAAGATGCAAAAATAACATTTCCCTGACATGTCCCCTCATGTGACACTGTCACATGAGTTGGGACATGTCCATCACTTTAAAGCATACATTTATTAAAATTTTAAAAACCCATCCGTGGATGAGGTTTCATGTTTTTTCTGAAGCCCGCCAGGGCTCCTGGCCTGCCCACCAACCTTAAGGTTGGACGGGCAGGTCTATTAATTATCTCAATTACTTTTTAAATGGCCTCAATAGGCCTTTAACAGTTCGGCGGGCGCACAGCTGATTTGGCTGCGCCCCCGCCGACCTGAAAATGGAAATGACGCCGGGTGACGTCGGGAGTTCCGCCAGATGCCATCCTGCGTTATTTTATGCGCCAGCGAGCAGGCCCCGCCTCCCCACTCGCCGACATAAAGGTCCTGGCCCACATCACTGGTTCTGCCGAAGGGTCATGTGGACTCGAAACGTCAACTCTTTTCTTCTCCGCCGATGCTGCCAGACCTGCTGAGTTTTTCCAGGTAATTCTGCTTTTGTTTTGGATTTCCAGCATCCGCAATAGTTTTTTGTTTTTATCACTGGTTTATTTCAATTCAGAAATGAAATGAGTATATTTTGTCTGTTTTAAACAAAATTTGACAATTTTAAGATATATTTACACCTGACACAGGTTCCTTTAGTTGATGATCATATACTGAAGTTGATACAATTCAAACACATCAGCAGCCAGACATTGATGGAGGGTTTTTAGGGGGTATTTATTGAGCATGACTATTTAAATAACCGTTGTGCACCATACGTTCACATATTTTTTAAGTGGTTTTGAGTGCTCAAGTGGCGAGATGGAGACATTTGCTTCTAATTGCCTACAGGTGTTTGCTAATGTTCTGTGAAGTGAAGTAATTTTATTGCACACACTAATATTAATCAAACCGTGAGAAGCTAAATGACCTCCAAGCAAAATTGTTGGCCAGATATAATCTATTCAAAAGAACAATGGATCCATAAAAATAAATCATGACACACACAATATGTTGAGCGAATTGGGTGGAAATGAGAACCAATAAAAATAACAGCACTGTTGAGATTTTCAGAACTGAACTACTCTTGACTGAATGACTATGAAATGCCTGAAAAACGTTAGAAAAAATTTAACCCAGGAAAGCAACCAAGAACGTTTTCAAAAAGCTGGGATCTGTGTGGCCTAAATTCCTTGGCGCCTCAAACAGGGCTCGATTCTGACGTGTTAAGTTCTACCTTGGGCCTCATCAGGCCATCTGCAAGTGCCATCAGTCTCCTGTCAGCAGCCCACACAATTGTGTCTGGAGCCAAGGGAGGTGTTCCAACTACTTCCCCCTCGGCTAAAAACACAATTTCCGTGGCTATGCTGAAGACCTGAAAATACCAGCTAGGGCTAGGAAATCTTTGTAAAGCTTTCAACTAATGTAATTTACCGCTCCGACTGGAAAAGAGCACGCGGCCCACATTTCAAAATACATTTCGGACGCAATGATATTAAATTTAGGGCCCCTTTCTCGCCCCCCTGCACTCCTTTTGGCTTTGTGCCAGTAACTTTAACACGCACAGAACTCTGCACATCAGCCATCAACTCAAACTATCCCATTTTTTCCCCGTTTGAAGCTTAAAGGCATTCCAGCTGTGCACTTTATATACTTGTAATTAATGTCGAGAACATGAGATTTGCGCTGGTCAGTTGCAGAATAAGTGCATGATGAGGTGTGAAACTATGGCCAGAATCTTCAAGTCGGCATGTGGGAGCGGGGCGACCTCATCCACAGACGGGATGATGTTTCATGAAGGTTTTTAAACTTCAGTAAAAATCTTTAAGACATTCATAGACATGTCCCAGCTCAGCTCATGTGACACTGTCACACGAGGGGACATGTCTTAACATTTTTTTTAATTCTTTACTTAAATTTTTAAAAATCAGCTCTGTGCCTCAGGGAGGCTTCTGCGCTCTTTCGCGTGCATGTGTGAAAGAGCACAGGCCCCAACTCAGCCTACTCCCCCCACTGCCCGCACAGGGAGCGCTCAGGGCTTCTGAGTGCACATCACGCTGGGTGGGCTGTAATCGACTGGCATGGTAAAATGGCGACACGCAGCCGATTGCAGGCAACCATCGGCTGCGCATCCCACGCCCGCTCCCGCCCAGCCCCCCTCCCAGACAGGGAGAAAATTCTCCCCTCTATGTTCAAGGTGGGATATCACTCCCAATATCAAGTCATGAATTAACCTTGATTTGACTGCAGTTATAATGTCATTCCTGCTTCAAGGCAATGCTCATGTCTCTTTAAAGTTACAGAAAACCTGCCAAATAATTCCAACATTTAATTTAGCTCCTGTGTCATCAAAACAGTGCAGTATATTTTTAAACCACTATTATGAATCTTTTAAAAGAGCATCAAAGCAATAAAATGTAAATTTATCGAGAGAAAAAAACATTTTTTTTTTACTAATTTTGTCTTGAATTGTGATGACATCCAAACAAAAAAGTTTGCTTCAGAACTAGTAGGGCCAGAGTTACAGTGTAGAGGCAGGACAGAGATAAAGGTTTGTATGGAAAACATGCGCTCCCATTCGAATTACCACTGGCACCTGGGAAATCCAGAAAGATCTCCTTGTGGTAACACTCAAATGTTGATGAGTGCTGATGTGGGAAGTGAAGGGTTACCAGAGTTCATAGAGTTTGACTTGTTTTTCCCCTCTCTGGATGTGTTATCTGTGTGTACAGGACACAAATGTGATTATACAAAGGGACACAAATATGATCATACAAAGGGACACTTCCTCCTGAACCTGCTGTATAAGTGAATCCGTTGTAATTGAAAATCTTTGAGGGACTTCTGTTTGTTGAAGGCTCTCCCCTGCATGCTTGTAATAAAGACTTTCTGGCTTCAGCTTATTCCAGACTCCAAGTGGGATTTGTCCCATAACAATTACCTATACGTTTTCCAAAAAACTTAAAAAATAACCTGCAGCTGATCAACTAAATATATTAAACATTAAACTAGAATTCTATCAAATTGACCCTGTAGAATCGAATAAAAGCCTCATTGCACTAAAATCAAAAACGGAAAAAATTAAACCTATGCTACATTAAGGGAACTATATCAAGATGTATAAAAACCTGTGGTGTAATATTATAAGTGCAAATCTTTTAAAAATAAGTCCGGTTTGATGTAACACAAAAGACACTTGGGGGTAAATAACAGCAATTCAAAGTATTAGGCAAAGAAGTGAAGCAAACAACTGTTAAAAATTGTTCGGCATCCATTCACAAGTCAGTTACCGAGTACAATTGAAATCTGTAATGCTGTGGAGGCCTCTGGGCTGGGGTGACTGCCAATCTATGGTCCATGGGTGAAAAACACAGTCCCTAAACCCAGAAATTACTGTTGAGATTATTAGTGAACAAACGAACGTGCATAACATTCCTCTGTCTGCTATGTTAGTGGAGATGTTAACACATTTAAAAAGAATCCATAAAATAGCTTACAAAGTAATGTCATAGGAATATGTCAAACATTCATTCCCTAATATCACTAACAGCAGTTCTCCTGGCTGCAGATTTAAAAGCTTAATAACCTGCCGAGGATTATTTGCAGTAACCCCAGAGCGACAACCATTTGAAAACCAAGAGCTTAAAGCATGTCAGATCTGTAAGCAGATTGATTTAATACTTACAAGACAAGCACAGATTAATGCAGTTCTCCATAGGAATTAATGTGTAAAATTCAGCCATAAGAAGGTTTGGGAACTAAGCCCTGGCAGCCAACAAAATTTTGCACATTTTGCCCAATGTGCTGGTTTAAACTAAAAATTCAAAAGGAATTTTCTTCCTGAAATTCAACTTTTCTCGTTGTTTGTATCAACACACATTCAAAGCGCACCTATATATGTATATACTCACACAGATACAATGATTTCATTGAAAAACACGTGTGCTCAGAAACTGTTTTTGAGATTCTGTCAGTCAGATCAATATGTTTATATGAGTTTTCAGTTCTAAGTTATAACTAAATTGTAAATGAAATGAAAATGCCTGATGATTAGCCAACTGTCAATTTAAAGGTGGAAGCTTAACACTGAAGCCCTCGGGGTAAGATGCGGATAAAAAAATAGCTATAATAAAATAATAGCAGCAGTAATAAAAATCCATCTGATGAGGGGGGAAAGGCACACTTAAATGATGGTGACTTGACACTTTCTTTCTCCAAGATAAGGATTGACTGGCACAGATTAATGCAGTTCTCCCTAGGACGAAAATGTGCAAAATTCTGTACTAAGAAGTTTGAGAAACTCGGCGATGTGAATCTTGTACATTCTTCCCACCATGTTGGTCTAAATGAGAAATGCAGAAGAATTTTTTTACCCTGAACATTGGTTTTATTTGCTGGTTGTACAACTTGCATTCAATGTTGTGCATGAAAGCCTCAAAATATCAGTTGCTTCGAAAATGTGGGATGATATTTCCTACGGGCTGAATGTGAAAGACGAAGAAGGATCTGCAAAGGTAATTAACTGAAAGGAATTTGAAGGCAAAAAATAAACTTGGTCTGCATCAAAAGATGGCTGACATTAACAGCTGAAACAGATGGCTGAGGAGAGGGCAGAAGGAGGAGGAGGTCAGGTTTTTTTTTCTGTTATTGCAGCTATTTGATACTTCTGAATTCCCAAGTGCAAGCTAAGTAAGCATAAGAGGGAATATTTTGGATATTTTATCAATGTAAATAAAAATAAACCAGATAGAGAGAAATTATTAGAAATTCCAACCCTCAGGAACATTCCTGAATTACGTCAGGTTTTGGGGATGATCAAGCACTTGAGCAGGTTTCTGATGGATTTAATACCTGTACCGTCTGTGAATCCCTTAGTTTAGCAATTCTTGTATTTACTCGTTGACAACACCCGTGATATATACCCTGTATCAGTGTGACATTGCTGAGGTGTCAATTTGCAATAGGTGCCACGTTTCCTGGAGTGATGACCATAGTACAATTTTCTATTAATTGGGCTTATGTTGCTCAGGTTGTTTACCTTCATGTGATTTTTAAACTCTGATGCAAATTAGGAATTTATCAATGATTTTGACTGTACTGATTAGTCATGAACTGTTCACTCCAGTAATGGTGGGGGCATATGCTTCCAATAGAGAGCAGCTTTGCAGATTTGCTAGTGCCATTAGTCATTTTCATATGGATGTGTTTTCCTCTTCATGTTTTCATGTACATTTTAATTTTGACTTCTCAAAGTGGCTGGTACCAAAGCTCTGTGGAGAAGTGGAGGCATTTTGCTTAAACGCATGTAGGTCATATTGCAAGTGGAGATGGTGGTATAGTTGTATTTTCACTGGACTATTAGTCTGGGGACTGGGGTTCAAATCCTGCCACAGCAGATGGTGAAATTTGAATTCAATAAAAATCAAGGCCAGAATTTTTCAGTCGGTGTGTGGGGGTGGGCCCGACACGCGATGACGTTGGGCGTGCGTCCCGACTGTCAGCGCGATGTTTCGTTTGGTGGGCGCACGCCAGAGTCGGCTGCATGCCCGCCGATAAGTGATAGGCTTGTTAAGGCCATTAATGAAGTAGCAAATGTCAAGTTTATGCTGCCCGTCCAACCTTACGGTTGGCGGGCAGGCGAAAAGGCCAAGCAGCCTTTATGTTATTTTAGGAAACCTCATCCACAAGCAGGATGAGGTTTCTTAAAGCTTTTCCTACTTAAATAAAAAGTTTCTATGAAAAATAAAAACACATCCCATCTCATGTCTTTAAAAAAATTTTTAAAACCACTTCAATCTCCCTGAGACAGCTCCATGCCTCAGGGAGATTGAAGCACCCTTTCGCGCATGTGCGCAAAAGAGCGCTGGAACTAGCTCTCCCTCCTCCCCCCAGCCCGCACAGGTAGCACTCGCAGTACCGCTCGCATACAATGGCAGTGCAGAGCCGATCAAGGGCAGCAGTCAGGCTCCGTGACCATCTCCGTCTGCTCCCGCCAAGCCCACCCGATGCAGGAAAAATTCAGGCCCTGAAATTAAATGTCTGATTATGACCATGAAACCATTGCCAATTGTCGTAAAAACCCATCTGGTTCACTAATGTCCTTTAGGGAAGGAAATCTGCCGTCCTTACCTGGTCTGGCCTACATGTGACTCCAGACCCACAGCAGCGTGACTGACTCTTAAATGCCCTCTGAACAAGGGCAATTAGGGATGGGCAATAAATGCTGGCCTAGCCAGTGACGCCACATCCCATGAATGAATTAAAGAAAACCTTACAACATTCATCATGAAAGATCTGCTCTGTTGTCATGTCCTTCAATGGTGAGACAGCAACATTTTTACATCTTCTAGTTCGGGTGTCTTTCAGAGGGTGATTTCTGATTTGCTGTTTTCTTCTGAAGCCAAAGGAAGGAAAACTTTATGCCATCCTCTGGTTATTTTGCTTTTGTTTATTGGAAAAAGAGCTTTTGAGTGATCGCCTTGCTGTTGTAAGGTCGTGTCAGGCAATAATACTTTTCCACTGGCATCAGATCATAGCTGCAGTATAACAAATTATAGGCAGTGACAGGGACAACTGTGAGGCTTTAGATGTTCTGGGACCATCTGTTTCCATGATTCATTGCAGGGGGAAAAAAAACAATCTTGTAGTGTCCGAGTGAGTTTGTGAAATTGTTAAAATATATGATTGATCATTTCTACTTTATGTGTGCTAGCTGGAACTGCTCCATTTCTATATTGAAAACTGTGGTCAACATTGCACAAAATACATCATAATTTCTAAGAATTTATACCTAGTGCACCAGGAAGCCATTGTACTTTCGACTTCTGATCAGATTGTTCTGAATAAGAAGCAAGGAATGTAATATATAAAATATATGGGTTGGAGCTTCCTCAAAACTTGTCCAGAAACATCAACATAAATGTGGCGTAATGCTATTTTAACAGTGAAGGAAGTGAAGGAAATTTGGGTCACAATGGCTTCTGCACATTTTTATGCTATGTTAGAATTTCCTAGATCTTTTACGCCAATTTTGAGAGACTTCTGCTGCTCAATAACAAAGCTCCATCTCACATGAGAAAATGTAGCACATGCAAATTTCCTCAACTTACTCCAGTTCTGAATAGACTGCTAATTTAGACCTAAAATGTTAGCTGCAATGGGGCCTACTAACATATTGTTAGTGTTTTATGGGGATGATGTTAAGTGTCTAATACACTTCAGTGAGACCTTCAATGCATTCTCTACATCTTTGAATGTATCTTTATAGCGTCAGAAGGATTTGCATTAATAAATGAAAAGCTTGAATGATTATATATTCTTAAGCATGTTGTGTCAAATATACAAAAATTATGGCTTGAATTTTAATATTCATGCAGAGAAACAAAGAAGGAACATGGCGCAAATTCACTGCTACCATCAAGCCCCAATAGGTTATGCTGATTTCCACCTGTTTTATTCCAGCATATTTCAATCAGATTCCCAATAAAATATTGGTGTAACTGGTTGGTTACACGTTACTGGAAGTTCTAGATCAATGTGATGTGGGTGACTCCAAAACTGACAATTATTGCCTTCCCCGATTACCCAGAGAAGGCGATGGTAAGCCTTCTTGAATTGCTGCAGCTCCTGTGGTAATGGTGCTTCCCTCAATCAATTGGACTGCTTTGTCATTAGATGGTGTCGGGCTTTTTGAGTGCTGTTGCCAAGAGAGTGGTGAGTGGTGGGTATTTTATCAAACCTCTGATTTGAGCATTGCAGGCAGAGGTCAGTTGGTAAGCTACCTGTCAGAGAGTGATAACGTTGCAAAGCCATGCTTTATATCTAAAATGACTTTATGCGTTTACCACTTTATTGAGTTTTAAGAGACACAGCAGCTAAGCAAGTGGCCGAAAGTGAGGTGACTTCTGTCATTTCTGCACAAACTCAGAATTGTCTCAGGTTTCCAGAAAGTTCTTAATTAAATGACCATGTGTGGGGTGCCCTGCTTAGAATGGATACACTTAGACAAAACTACTTTTTGGATTTACACCTCCTATTGTGTGTGCCCTTAGCAAAACTCAAAATCCATGGAATCCCAGAGGCAATGTCTCCAAGCCTATAACAAAGATAAACCAGTTTATCATAAGTCGGCGAGAACAGCCACCATGCATCCCCATTGTGTACCGATGGCTTCTAACGTTGAATCATTTATGTAGAAAATAGAAGTATTGATCATGTGGTCACATGATCGAAACTGACTCAAGATAACAAATCTTATTACTCCAAGAATCAGGGAGAAACAAGCCAGTCTAGAAACAAACAGAAAGTCCCCAGAATCACAGAGTTGTTACGGTGTACGAGGAGGTCATTCATCCCATCGTATCTGCACTGGCTCTCTGAGCATTTTAACTTAATGCCAGTCTCCTGCCTTTTCCCTGTAACCTTGCACATTGTTTCTATTTAAATAATCATCCGATGCCCTCTTGAATGCCTCAAATGAACCTGCCTCCACCACACTTCCAGGCAGTGCATTCTAAACCCTAACTACTCGCTGTGTGAAAAAGTTTTTTCTCACCTCACACTTGCTTCTTTTGCAAAACACTTTAAAACTGTGCCCGCTGGTTCTCGATCTGTTTACGAGTGGGAACAGTTTCTCCCTATCTAATCTGTCCAAACCCCTCATGAGTTTGAAAACTTCTATCAGGTCTCCTCTCAGCCTTCTCCTCTTCAAGGAAAACATTCCCAACTTCTCCAATCTTTCCTCATAACTGAAGTGTCTCATTCCTGGAACCATTCTCGTAAACCTCTTCTGCACTCTCTCGAGTGCATTCACATCCTTCTGGTAGTGTGGTGCCCAGAACTGTATATAATACTCCAGCTGATGTCTAACCAGTGCCTTATGCAAGTTCATCATAATGTCCCTGCTCTTGTACTCTATGCCCATATTAATGAGGCCTAGAATACAATATGCTTTAAAAACAGCTCCCTCTACCTGTCCTGCCACCTTTAATGACTTATGTACATATACACCTAGATCTCTCTGCTCCTGCACACCCTGTAAAATAGTATACTTTATTTTATACTGTCTCTCCATGTTCTTTGTACCAAAGTGTATCACTTCACACTTCTCTGCATTGAACTTCATCTGCCACTTATCTGCCCACTCCACCAATGTGTCAATGTCCTTTTGAAGTTCTACACTGTCCTCCTCAGTTTACAATTCTCCCAAGTTTTGTATCATCTGCAAACTTTGAAATTGCCCCCTGCACACCAAAATTTAGATCATTTATATTTATCAGGAAAAGCAAGGGTCCCAATACCAACCCCTGGGGAACTCCACTACAAACCTTCTTCCAGCCTGAAAAATACCCATTAACCATTGCTCTCTGTTTCCTATCCCTCCTATCCTGTCCCCAAGTGGACAGTCTCTCTCTCTCTCTGCTATTTGAGCAAGCTTGAGCCCTGTCTGTTGTTTGACTGTCCACGCACCACAGGCAGAGATTTTAAAACATCAACTTAGCAGTAGTTGTCTCTGGAAGAAATCGACCATCAACATCTGTAAACTGCCTCGACCACCATTGACCCCGGCCTGGATCCATTCAAGTTATCAGCTTATAAGATCCTTTTAATTGTAATATTTATTAGACTTTAAAATATCACTTAATCTATCCTCCCACTTTCAACCTATTTGTGTGTGTGTGTGTGTGTGTGTGTGAACCTGAGTAGGTGTGCATGAAACCAGTTTACAACTGTCTGCTCTGCCCGTCAATGCCGAGCCATGTTTCCTGTTGTCAAACGTCAGGAACCTCATTGTAATACATCTGCATCTCGTTATAAGCCCAGCTCGCTGGAATCATTCCCCCCACGCTCAATCATCCAGACACATCGGCAGGAAAACACGCCAGTGCAGAACATGTCTTGACAAGTGTCACATGCAGAAATCAGGACTTACCATCGGGGCCTTGCTCACATCATGGATATCTGAGGAGTAGAAGATGCTGGAGCCTGACAGCAATGGGAAGTCCATGGCATGCTGGGTGGATTCTCATGGACATGGCTCTGCTGTGAAGCAGCGCATGGAAGGTGCAAAGTCACCATTAAGGGTCTGCTCACAATGGATGATCATCGAGGGGGTGGAGAGGAAGGTCCAGCCATGTTTGGGACCGGAAGATGTACCAGGGGGTGGGAGAGGAAGGTCTAGGTTTGAATGGGAGAGGAAGGTGTGTTGGGGGCGTGAGGTTGGGACGGGGGAACGAAGGTGTCGTTTGGGTGAGGTTTGGATGGGGAGCAAAGGTCTCTGGGGGGAGGTGAGGCTGTGGAGGGAGGGGCTACGGGGAGGAGTGAGTAACGGGGGAGAAAGTGGCAACTGGGGAGGTAGGTGTAAGGGGGGAGGAAGGTGTAACGGATAGAGTTTGGAGGGAGGAAGGAGTCCAGAGAGGGGAAGGAGTAAAGATGGAGGAAGAAGTAAGGGTGGAGGAAGGAGTTGGGAAGGAGGAATGACTAACGGGGGAGTCTGGGGGGCGGGGGGCAGTTCACGGGGGAGAAGGAGTTCCAAGGAAGGGGAGAGTCCAGGTGTGGGGAAGGAGTCCAGAGTGGGGAAGGAGTCCAGGGGAATGGAAGGAGTTCCAAGAGAGGAAGGAGTTCCAAGAGAGGAAGGAGTTCCAAGAGAGGAAGGAGTCCCAAGAGGGAAAAAAGTCTGGAGGGGAGGATGTCCAGGTGAACTTGTAAGAAAGGGCTCTGTTGAGTCTATGACTGCCTCCTGGGGAGTGAACTGAGGGTGGGCATGGTAGGAGAGAATGACTAAGGGCAGGGTAAGGCGGTAGGGTGAGGGTGTGACGGTATCAGTAGAAGAGACAGCGAGGGTGATTGCCGGGGACTCGGAGGCAGACACGAACCCTGAGGTGAGAAGGAGCAGATCGGGGAGATGACTGTGGATGGGGGTGGGATTTTTGGGAAGAAGGGAACATGCCCGTTCACCTGGACATCCCTAAAAGAAAAGCATTGTGGCTGGTAGGTGGCGGTGGGGAGGTGGAAGGTGATGCTGTGGGCGGGGAGAGGGGTGGGGGGGGGGCGGTGACAGTAATGGGGGTAATGAAATGGATGACTGGTGAAGGGGAAAGAACAGAGGACCTGAAGAAAAATGTTAGATGCACCATGCCTGCTAAATTGAAAGTGAAACGAGAGTCGTGGTGGGCGAGAAGAGGTGCTGCATGGGAGTGTGATCAGTGGGTGTGCAGAGATACAGGTCAGCTCAAGAGTACAACTGAAAGTGAACTCCAGAAGGCAACAATCTCAGGACATTGAGATGAGTGTGATGTGGGAAGGATCCGCATGCATGGCAGAGTGCTTGCACAAGGCTCTGTCTGCCACACACACACAAACCTCTCCCTCCAGAATCACTCGTGGACGTGCCTGCAGCTGAACTGCTAGCTGGGGGCAGGGGGGGGGGGGACTCGTGAAGCCTGTCAATGAAGCTGAAAGACATCATTACATATTATTCAGTGAAAGTGAATATATTTTCAGATTATAAAGTGATGAAATGTGTTCATCCGTGCAACCAACGGTGATCAGAATTTCTTAACTTTTCTAGGCCTACCACTTCTAGGTGCTGCCCTGACATCTGCAGCAGGGGTGGAGACAGCCTGTGCAATGGTTGGCCCAGTTGCCTCTGATGACTTTGGCATAGGTCCTCTGTAAAGCAAGGCCTTGAGGGCCCGGCTTGCTTTGGCTGTCCTCCTGTGGGCCAGCTGCTCCTTCTGAAGTGACAGAGCACGAGGCTGAGGGGGTCACAGGCAAAGGAGATTCAGAAGGAGAGCACAACCTCTGTGACTCCTGAGTGGATGACCCAGGGGCCCTCCCTTCGGATGCCCGAGGGCCCCAGCCTGATTCTTTGACAGGAAGGAGCACCTGGAGGGACATCAAGGTGCCCCGTTTCCCTCTCATGTTGCCACTGCAGGAACTCACCCATGGCTACCACAATGGAGTGCAGGCCTGTGCGCATCTACATGTTCTGCTGGATCAGGGTCTTCATGACGTCCGCCATCCTTCCCATGGAGATCTCCATACGCGCACATGTGGGCACCACTTCATCAGAGAGCAGGCGGACGCACTCCTCCGACTCGCGTGGCAGTCTGTTGAGGGCTTCCAACAGCTCTGGGTGATGTTCCCCTGCCTTCTGCTGACTCTCCACGATGGGTTGGAAGGCCGAATCCAGAGGCTCGTCACCTGACTTGGGCCTCACAGATGCCTCTTCACCAGCAGTCCTCTGAGTGCCAGGGAGCTCGGCTGAATCCACTTCCTCCTGCTGTGGACATGTGTTCATGTGGCGACCACCAGATTGCGAACCTGAGCCTGCTCTAGATCTAGGTCCCATTGAGGTGTGTGTTTCTGTGCTGGTGGAGGGTGTGGGTAAACACTGTGACGGGTCTTCCAGGCTGCTTATTTCCATCCCTTCACTGGAGGAGGAGTCCTTTGGCTGGAGGTGAGGACCTGAATGGAGCTGAGGGACTGGCTGGCTGAGGGTGTCGGTCACTTGGCAGAGCTCCTTGTGAACCAAAGTAGAAATAATTAGTGCGTTGGCAGCACAGTCAAAGGCAGAAGAGAGAGAGAGCACCCGAAGTTGCGTTGAGAGAGGGATGATGTGGTGCAGGATCCTCACGTGGTGTTCGCTGCCAACCTCATCATTGCTGCAGGCACAGTCCACGGCTTCACTGGTCAGCGCGATGGCACACTCCTCAAAATGAGTGAATGGCCTAATGTGGGCCACCCCACCCCTGGTCTGGGACCTCTCCCTGCTGCTGTTCGCCTGCATGAAAACAGATGGAGAGAGTATGAGCAGGACACATGGCACTACCTGGAAAGTTTGTGTGGTGACCAGCGCCATGGACGTGATGAGGATGTGAGTTCGAGAGGATATGAGCCTGATGGAGATGTGAGGGTGTGTGTGAGAGTTAGTGGTGTTGTCCCTTGAGGTGTGAGATCCCTGTAGATGTGTGATGGGTTTGTGAGTGTGTGAGTTGAGAGTTATGAGAAGAGTGACTTACCCTGGCGAAACAGATGAAAACATTCATCCTGTGGTGGCACTGGGTGGCTGTCCTCTTTTGCAGGGCATTGGCACTGACCACCGCTGCCACGGCCTCCCATGCTGTATCGATGACCTTGCTTGATGGTCTTTGTCCAGAGTGGGGGTAGCGGGCCTCCACTGCGTCCAAAAGGCACTCGAGGGATGCATCATTAAATTGGGGGGCAGCAGTCTTCTTGCCTTTTGGGGCCATGTCTTCTGTGCAGTAGTCCTGGTCTTGAAGCACTAAGACGTGTGCGCGTGGCTGCACTTTAAATATGGTGCCAGGCATGATGAAGCAGCGAGGTGATGGCGTGGCGGGCGATGAGAGCTGGTCCACCATCGAAACGGCGTGTTTCCCACAAATGCATAATTAATGAGGCGGGATTGGGACGATACGGTGAGAAAGGCCACCATTGCGGCTGCCGGGTAAAACGTTCTTTTTCCCACTCGCTACTGCCCTTAGGGCAGATCCTAAATGATTCCACCCTGTGTGTGCCCTTTACAGCCATAGCACGTAAACAGTCAAACACTCACTGAATTGGCAAGCATGTCCTTTTGAAAAAAAACCTGCTGTGGTCAAACAAGCAGTGTTAAAAGCAGGGAGCCATTCTACTTCTCCTCACCTGATCACAACAATAAGACTGGTCCAGTTGAGATTCTGGTCAGGATGTGGTTGGTGGGGTCTCTGTGAATGGTGAATGTTGAGCAATGGTGGCTCTGTTGAGGTTAATGGGAAGGAAAATCTGGTGGGATATATGCTAGGTGGCACATCACCATCACCCATTTTATGCCCCTACCAAAGCTGAATTTTACCCTCTATGATTCAACAACAAGTTGCATTTGTTTAGCACCATTAACAGAATAAAACAGTTCAAGGCATTTCACAGGGTTGTAACAAAGAAAAAAATTGACACTGAGCCACATTAAGGAGATTTTGGGGCAGATGACTAAAAGCTTTATCAACAAGATATGTTTTAAGGAATGTCTGAAAGGAGGAAAGAGAAATGGAGAAGCAGAGGGTTTAAAGAGGGAATTCCAGAGCTTAAGGTCTTGGTAGATGAAGAAATGGCCACCAATGGTGGAGCCATTAAAATTGGGGATGAGAGAATTAGAGGAGCGTAAATATTTTGGAAGGTTGTGGGGCTGGAGGATTCCTCCAATACTCTAGCATTGAAGACATTATATGCAATCAAATGCAATGCATCTTGAATGCAATTTAAGAATGATAAATCAACCACAGAATGGAGTGACAACCTTGGCCTTCACTCATTTCTGGAATAGAATCACACATCAAAACTGGAAGTTGTCAAATAATTTCTAAAGTTACAGCAGCATTGAATTTTATAGCTGATAAATCATTCAATTTAACTGCAGCATTTAAGGGGAACCATTCCCTATTATGAGCCAAGTCAGTTGACCACACAAAAGCCTCATGCCCCATTAACCAATCCACACTCACACTATTCCCTAATAGAATTGCTCAATACCCATTGGCACAATGTAATACATGACAGAAATTTCCTGTTGACTGCACGATTTTCATCTTCTCACTCACAAGATGAGATGGAATTTTCTCTGCGAGTCAAATTCATCATTCTGATTTAGAGCAGAGGGTGATAGAATTCGAAATGGAACAGGAATGTAGAATTTCCGCTTGGTAGAATGTAAGTAGGAGGATAGGGACTGGAAAGTTAGTGGGGGCTGTTCCTGAAATTGGTGCCTGCTCACTCTTTTCATGCACCTATTTTGCCATCGGTATTGTCGGGGCCTTATTATGTATTTATAAGAGTTGGTAGAGGAAGCATTACAATGTAGCCCTCAATTTCTTATGCTTCCTATAAAAAAATTCTACCCAGTTACATTTATCTATTTAAAATAGGCAATTTGAGGTCAGCACACTTATTTGCCGATGCTTTCATTTATTCAAAGGCTAAATGAAGTCAAAGTATTTGCATTCATAAAGTGCTTTTCATTGCCTCAGGACATATCCCAAAGCGCTCAATAGCCAGCGAGGCACTTTTGGAATGTAGTCACGGTTATTATGGGGGAAATGTAACAGCCAATTTGTGCATAACAAGATCCTACATACAGCAGTGCAATAAATGGCCAGTCAAGTTTTTTGTTAATACATTGGCTGAGGGATAAATGTTTGAAGAAGTCCTTGCAGGAAGCTGGGGAGCTTTAGGACATCAGCCACATCACCCCACCCGCACCCACCCCCCTCTCCCACCGACCCACCTAACCATCCCCAAGCGCCTTGCAGCTTGCTCCCCACCCCACTCAACCACCTCGCTGAGACCCCTGACCCAGGACTTAATTGGGCTCCTCCATGTGGTGGGACCGCTGCTAGGACAACAGAGCTGGCGGCCATCCGATGGGCCAGCAACTCTGTAAGGCAGCACTCCCTCCTGGGAAAGGGATAGAAGTTTCGCCCTAAAGCAACAAATGTTGCTCCCCGTGTTAAATTGCTCCGGGCAGCCGTTGGGACTGTGGAAGTGGGGAGGTTTTGCCACAAAAGGAGACTACAACATAGACAGCTTTTTTCTGACTGGGCTCTACACATATTTCCTGAAGAATGCCAGACACCTCGATCACACCTTCCCATTCACCAATAGTCCCTTACTCCTTATTATTCTTACATCGCTAACCATTACATCGTCCCCTTTCCAACAACACAAAAAAAAACCCAGAAAATGCACATTCCAAATCAATTTAATAAATTCAATCATGACATGACGCATAGAAAAATAAAATAATCACCCTGTGCCTTTCTTTAGTGCCCCTTCCGTATCCCTTTGTCTCTCCTAGTGTTCCTATGAGATTCTTCCCCAGTGGAGACAGCATGTGTGTTTCAGACTGCACCATCATGCTGGGGTCCGCAAGTGTTTTGAGGGAGGTGGTCACCCATTCCGTGTTGGGAAAGATAGAGTCCAAGTTTGACGCAAATCAGTGCCAAGCCAGTCATCCATGCTCCTCGATATTGAGCGCAGGCTTCCTGGCAGGCTTCCCCCTGGATTTCTTTATGTACAAAGTCCTCCACTGAGTCCTCTGTGGCAGAACTAGTCCATTGCTTCACCTTCCGTTGTGCTGGCACTTCCACCATCCTTTCCCCTCATCCTGTTTGCAGGTAAGTTGTGCCCATTATCTCACCAAGTGCAGAGGCCTCCTCTGTCCTATCCTCTAAAATGCACTCAGTGTCAGTATCTGAGCTGGTGGCTGCAAGTGTAAGGTTGAATAACAATGTCACCTTGTCTTCACTATCTTCCTCTTTCTCAGCTGCCTTGGCAGGTTCCAGTTCTTAGGTCAAAAACAAAAATACCTGGAAAAACTCAGCAGGTCTGACAGCATCTGCGGAGAGGGATACAGTTGACGTTTCGAGTCCGTATGACCCTTCATCAGAACTAAGACATATAGAAATGAGATGAAATATAAGCTGGTAGAAGGGGGTGGGACAGGAGAGCTCGATAGGGAGCCAGTGATAGGTGGAGGCCAAGAAGAGACTGCCAAAGATGTCATAGACAAAAGGACAAAGGGGTGTTGATGGTGGTGATATTATCTAAAGGATGTGCTAATGGGGACATTAAGGGAAGCAAGCTAGTGACAGATAGCCCTAGTGCGGGTGGGGCGGGAGGAAGGGATCGAAATGGGCTAAAAGGTGGAGATGAAACAATAGATCGAAATAAATTTAAAAATAGGAGGGAAAAGAAAAAAACATAGTGTAAAAAAATTATAAATTATTGGAAAAAGGGAGATCGGAAAGAGGGTGGGGATGGAGGAGAGAGTTCATGATCTGAAATTGTTGAACTCAATATTAAGTCCGGAAGGCTGTAAAGTGCCTAGTCGGAAGATGAGGTGCTGTTCCTCCAGTTTGCGTTGAACTGTTTTTGTTTTTGTTCTAGATTTCCAGCATCCGCAGTATTTTGCTTTTATCCAGTTCTTAGGTGGTCTGAAATGAGAAAGGGCAGAGATAGGACTATGTTGTATTCTTCCTACCAAAATGTATAATTCCACATTTCTCCACATTATACCCCATCTCACACATTCTTGCCTAATCGCCTGCCCCTTGTTTATCCCTTTGCAGCCACTTTGGATCCTCCAGACAGTTTACTTTTCTACCCAGCTTTGTATCATGAGCAAGCTTTGATATGTTACACTCATTCGCTCCAAGTCATTGATAGCTGAGGCTATTTACAAGGGAGGGGGTCCTTGAGGCACTTCAATAGTCGTGTCCTGCCGCCCTGAAAATGACTCATTTATTTCCGCTCCCTATTTTTGTGGCCATTAGCCAAACCTTAATCAACTGCATATTGATATTTTTGATTGAGTGTGAAGAATCGTTTAATAACATTCGCACAAAGCCCATGATTTCAGGAAATGGTGTTGTTCCACATATTAATGGCACATAGGGCGGAATTTTACTGCCCCGTAACAGTGGGCAGGGCTGTAAGATAAGGCGAGCCGTTCCAAAGTCCATTGACTTGGGCGGGAGAGGAAAATCCCGCTGGTGGGAGGGGCCGTAATATTTTGCCCGTAAAACTAAACACTTTATTAGACACACACACACACAGACTTCCTGAAAGCACAGAAAACAAAGAATCAAAATGAGGGAAATAAAGACTGGATTAAGAAAAAGGACAAAAAAGAAGTAAGAAATATTGATGTAAGGCATCTTAGATCCAACATTGTAAAACTCTCCTGAAACAATTCACACACTGAAGGGATTAGTCTCCGCCCTTATAATTGCTTACTTTCTGGGCATGAGAGTTTGCTTGGCAGTCATCAACGGTTAAAATAGCACTTTTGCTGATAATTATTGGACTTAACTTTCTGCGATGTGTTTAATTGGCAATTAATGCACAAATGCAGCAACTTTGTGGAAGTTACAGTAAGACTGAGGGTGAAATCGTTCCCCAAAAGCTAATGGCAAGAGGGGCACAGATTGACCAGCAACTTGAGGCGATCTGTAACTCATGAGGTATCTCTTCCTCGGCATAAGCTGCTGGCCAATTTGCACATTAACTTCTGCATGCGCTGTTCAGACAGCATTATCTTTTCAGCAAGCCTTGTTCTTGGAGCTGACACAAGTGTTGCTGAAAGTCTGCCATCCGATGGACAGCAGTGGTAGTACAGCAATGCTTTCACATGAGAAAATTGCTTCAGGTTCCTATAGCAATATAGGATGGCAGATAGAGGGAAAAGAGGGAAATAGGATACGAGAGTGAAAAAAGACAGAGGAGAGAACAAGATTAGGACAAAAAGAGTGAGGGTACTGGGAAATGGTTATTTCCAAAAATGTTAATGCATGATTTGAACGACTTTTTTTGTTTTAAAATATTCCATGAACACATCTGCATGACTATGCTTATTACTGGGTTCCCTGTGGGTCTCAGGGTCGCTATTAATGTTTTCAATTCCACCAGTGTCAAATCTGGTCAGTTTTGAATGCTGGAAATGTGGTAGGTTAGAAAGGGAAAAAAAAACTGAAACTTCCTCACTTACTTTCTGCTTGCACTTGCTCATCTTACAGAGTAACTCCATCCCCAAGCCAAAGGTTGCTGGCAGCCCAAGGCTGGGTTGCTTTCTTTGAATCACGTCAGTGCCTGGCTCCTTCAGAAATGTTATTTGGTGTCAATAACTTAAAGATTTTCTCCCAGGTGAAATGTTACAGCCCCATTGCGGTAGGGGCAGGGCAGTAAAATGCAGGGAGCCGTTCAAAATTCCATTGATTTGGGCAGGACCGGAAAATCCCACCAGCAGGAGGGGTGTAAAATTCCAACCCCAGTCATCCATTTGATTCATCCATTGGACTGAGACCAACCAAGGATCCCATGGATACCTGAGCATCTTATTGGCCAGTTTAGCTACCTCTCATCTATCCCTTACCCCCACCCCCCACCACCTCAATACATGTTTATACACCTCAATATTTTCTGTTTCCAGTTTTTCATTTAAGCTGCTAGAAGCCCGAGGACTGAAAATGCTAACCCCGTTTCACTCTCCACAGATGCTCCCTGACCTGCTGAGAGTTTCCAGCTGTTTCTGACCTTGGGCGGAATCATCCCAGATTTGCACTCAGTGCATTAGCAGGCGGGTAAAGCGTTGTTTTAGCCGCCAGCCGCAATGGCAGGTTTTTACGCTGTATCATCCCAAACCCGCCGCATTATTTATGCGTTCCCGGGAAATGCGCCGTTTCCATGGCGGGCGGGCTCTCATTCGTCCCCACGCCAACACCTCACCACTTCAGTACGTCGGGCACCAGATTTAAAGTCCAGTCGCGCGCACACATCTCAGTGCTTCCAGCCCACAATTACTGCAGGGAAGATGTCTACAAAAGGTAAAAAAGACTGCAGCCCCCAGGTTTAATGACGTGTCATTGGAATGCAATTTGGATACCATGGATGCCCGCTGTGATGTCCTCTGCACCCCACCTGGCTGCAGAGTGGACTGTGGCATCATCAATCCAGCATGACAGTGCCAGTGCTGTATGGAAGAGGTTGGCCATCCAATGCAGATAGAGGATGAATGATCTCATCCGTGAAGCCAGGGTATGGCAACTATCTCATCACTCTAAACTCACGCATTCACTGGTATCTCACTCACTGCCAGCTCAAGGGACATCACCACCCATTCTCATACACATACCCTCACATGTCCATCTGGCCTCATCTCCTCTGGACACTGCCTCCTCAGGCATCTTGAGGCCTCTTGCACAGTTCAACATTTGCCCCCGCACACACCCTGGGATATCCCCCTCCCCCAGTACATCTCTTGTCCTGCAGCCTCTTCCCTTGCCTAAGGCTACTGGTCCCCTTTCCGCAAGCAAGACCTTGCCCTGCAGCTATTGAAAAGCCACCCACATATGGCTGATCTGGTAGGTACAGACCAACCTGTGAGCCCCCCTAAAAGTGATGTGGTGCTGTCTGTGAAGCCTGGCGCTGATGACTGCAAGTGCTGCCCGAAGCAAGGCAGGCAAACAAAACAAACCTTGAAGTTCTGGGCGAAGAGCATCCCTCCAGGTGCATGTCACTTACGTGCTGCCGTGAAACACATTGGCGTGTTTTCTGGGCGATGTGGGCGGGCGGTCCTGTGTGGGCTGGTGGGGGGGGGGTGATGGCGGCGGCAGGGGGGATGAGTCTGGCAGACTGGCCTTATAATGATATGCTGATGTATTATTACAATGAGGTTCCTGACGTCTGATGGTGGGAAATGCGGCCCGCCACCCGCGGGCTGAGGGGATGATTGCAAACTGGTTTCACGTCACCATATTGTCCGCTCACGCCACCAAACACGCCCGACTCCAATGGGCACAGAAAATTCCAGCCCTTATTTCATATTTAAGCTGCTGGGCTAAGACTTTACTGATGGTCCTCCACATTCCCAGTCCTGGATGTTTAAAATCCTCTGCCGACCACCAGTTTTTAGTTTGCTGTGTGAGCTCCAATCAGCGGGGTGCGTTACAGTAGAGGTCTGGTGTCCTTTCATTTAAAGTTTCTTTTTCTGCCTTTGGGTCCTTAATCAGCGCAAGCACTGATTCCATTTATTTGCGGTAAGATGTAACAGAAGTGTCCAAATGCACCTATTGACAATTGCTGCATCTGTCACAATATCAGCGCAGCGTCTGTAAGGTGATTTAAGGAGAAAATGGGCATAAATGTTAACTTGAACATTCAATAATACTGAAGTTTTCCTGTTTTTTTTAAACGATTTCCAGGGCTCTTATTCACAGCAAAGTAATTCATTTAAAGATCTCCTGCACTTATGGATGGCCTAACACCGAGGCACTTTAAACAACAGGCAAACACATATAATTTACCATTATTTACCGTCATCGCTGGCTGTGGCTTCATATTGGATATGGGGGTGCTAATCTCAAGGACTCTTTTAAACTGTTCTCTCTCTGAGCTCCCAGGCTTACCCGATGGTGACTACATCTCATAGCTCTTGGTGTACTGGCCCCGCTTCTTTGGGTCAAAGGAGCTGCCATGTCCTGCTCTGTCCTCTTGGCATCACCAGCCTGCTGAAGGATGGCAGAGGCTCTTCCTCTTACAAGGACGTAAGGTATCACCCTCACTCCCCTAAATTCTTCATTTCCTTTTTCTCAGAACGGAGGTCCACTCTCCCTATTCTGATGTGATATTTCTATATGTTCTAACTTGCTACTCGAGGTTATGGACTTGATGACATTTGCCTCATAATTCGTGCAAAACTGTTTGTTTCACCTGGATCTCTGCCTTTCTCTGGGGGGGGGGGCAGGATTTTTCGGGTCATGGGGCGGGGCGGTCAGCCTCCGGCCGCGATTTCACGCTGGCTGGCCAATTAACGGCCAACCCAGAGTGAAAGGCGCGCTGAAAGGCTCGACGCTGCCGGGGTGGGGGCGGGAGGAGGGCGAGCGCAAACGTTTCTGCGCAGGCGCCGGGGGGGGTGGGGGGGGAGCGCCCACTGAAAGCTCCCTGAAAGCAGGGAGCTGCCCCAAGGAGCTGAACAATCTTAACATCAAAAACAAAGATTCTTAAAATATGAAAAAAAATGTCCCGACTTGGGACAAGCTCACAATAACATGAACAGAATAAAAACTCTGCCCAACATTTATATTCATTTTTTTTATTTAATTGTGGGAACCTCATCCTGCCCCGTGGATGAGGTTTGCTAAAAAATCAAAAAGGCCGCCTGGCCGATTCGCTCACCCACCAACCATAAGGTCAGACGGGCAATGAAAAATGTGTTTAAGTCAATTGGCTAAGACCCTTAATAGGCCTCTTAATTGTCGGTGGGCGCCCTGCCGACTCTCGCGCGCACCCACAGAGTGAAATATCGCGCGAGTGCGCGATGATGTCAGGACACTCGCCCGACATCATCGCGCGCTATTTTATGTTTGACCAGGTCTGGCGCACACCCACCCGCGGGGCGTAAAGTCCTGCCTCTGTTATTTCCACTGAGGGTTATGACAGAAGTCATTACATTTACAGTGAACATTGTTAATCCTTCAGTTTAGATGTTGTCACCACACAGCAACAATACGGGGCTTTCTAGATGTTGTCCATCCTGACAGGGACTGACAACAAAAATGACAGAACCAAAGAGGAAACAACCATCCAGGAATTGGAGGGTGAGTCTTCAAAGGGTTCAGACAAGTGATCAGCAAGTCCATCATGAATCTCATGTTTGTGAGATTTCTGCATCGGAATCAGTTTCCCACATAAATTATTCTCTATTTTCATACACAATACACTAATGCATAAATTACAATTTTACAATTACAAATTTTGAAGTTTCTGCTAATTTTTTGATATACATGCAAACAAAAATTAAATAGAACTACGTCCCCAACTGAATTCACAGACAAAGTGGGGCTAATCCAATATTGTGCCTGTTAACCTGATCCCCTTGTTAGCTACCACCTGTAGAGTACCCTCAGCCAGATGTGTGCACGCTAGTCCAACAGACTAATTGCTTAATATTCTAGTAGCATGGAGTACTCTGGGTTTCCCAATCAAATTCTAAACTCCTATGGATGACCCATTTTCAACCACTGACACTGCTATCTGAAGGCTGGCTCACAGTATACCTCGAAAGGCACATGCTGCAAGTTATGAGGGAATGCATATGTTTCATCAGCACATACAGTCATCAATTAACTAAACTTAAGCCATAAAATTTACAATTGTCCCCTCAGTTTTTTGTTCATTTGTCTCAACCAGGCAGCTATATGAGATTTCACATCTTAGCTCAAGATGCTCATAGACTTTCTCCTTGTGATAAGATCAGAAGTGGGGAAGCTCGCTGATGATTGCACAATGCTTATTACCATTTGCAACTTCTCAGATAATGAAGCAGTCCATTTTCACATGCAGCAAGTATTGGACAATATTCAGGTTTGGGCTAATAAGTGACAAGTAACATACACACCAGACAAGTGCCAGGGGATGACCATCTCCAACAAGGGACAACTTAACCATCTGCCCATGTGATTCAACAGCATTACCATCACTGAATCCCTCCACTATCAACATCCTGGGGGGGTTACCATTGATGAAAAGCTTAACTGAACCAGTCCCAGCCATATAAATAATGTGACTACAAAAGCAGGTCAGAGGCTGGATACTCTGCAGTTACTATAACTCACCACCTGACTGCCAAAACCTCTCCACCATCTTCAAGGCACAAGTCATGAGTGTGGTAGAATATTTTCCACTTGACTGGAAGAGTGCAGCTCCAACAACACTCAAGAAGCTCAACACCATCCAGGATAAAGCAGCCCACTTGATCAGCATCTGATCTATCTATCACCTTAATAGGGGGTCAGGTAGCTCAGTTGACTGGTTTGTGATGCAGAGTGATGCCAACAGCACAGGTTCAATTCCTGTACCAGCGGAGGTCATCCATGAAGGCCCCACCTTCTCAACTTTGCCCCTCGCCTGAGGTGTGGTGACCCTCAGGTTAAACTCACCATCAGTCACTAAAGAGAGAGCAGCCTATGGTCCTCTGGGACTATGGCAACTTTCTGTCACCTTAAACTTTCACTTCCTCCACCACTAATGCACAGTGGCAGCAGTGCGTACCATCTACAAGACGCAATGCAACAACTTGCCAAGGCTCCTTCAACAGCACTTTCCAAACCTGTGACCTCTACTACCTAGAAGAACAGGGGCAGCAGATGCATGGGAGCATCAACAACTGCAATTTCCCCTCCAAGCCACAGACCATCCTGATTTGGAACTATATCACCGTTCCTTCACTGTTGCTGGGTCAAAGTTTTGGAATTCGTTTTCTAATAGGACTGGGGATGTACCTACAACACATGGTTCAATGGTTCAAGATGACAGCTCACCACTACCTTCTCAAATAATTGGGGATGATCATCAAATACTGGCCCTGCCAATGATGCTTATAACTCAAGAACAAATAAAGAAAAAGACAAAAATGGCTATTGGATTATACTTGATCCTACATCTTCAAAAGAATGATATGCTACTGTTGCTGAAAAAAGAGACATGCACTCATCAGGACAGCTATGCAAGATAAACCAACAGTAAAGAGAACAACAATTTATACTGCCTGAGAAGAGAGTGCTGATTGGTTGGCAAGTGGACTCTGATTGATAGAGGTGCTGCCATGGAAAAAGCAGCAGTTAACTGTTCTCTGCTGCATATGGGATGAGTTAACGATACCAAGCCCGCTGAAGAAATACAATGCTATTATACTTTATGCTGCATTACGTCAAGGCAGTCCTATGGCCTAAGAAGCATGAAAATGAAATCATTACTCAAAAATAAAGTTATTTCATACACTGAATGTTCCTATTACCTAATGTTGTTCAGCAAGTATAATATGTCTTGTACAAATGATATGTAAATGATGTGAAAATATGTGCACTGAACAATACGGTGCCAATAGTTTGCGATGACTCAGTCAAATTCCATTTATTACATAAGATTCTAGGATTTTTAACTGTGGTTTTGGGAATCACAATCCATGATCTTCCATAGCAATGTACATTTTGCCTTGGACTTGTAGTTTGTGTGTTAATCTATGTATCATGTTAATTGCTGATGGCTGTACTTTCACTTTAAATGTGGGATTGATTATTCTGGATGTCACTGCCATCTGTTCTCCTATATCAGTTGAAATTGCACAACACAGTTGCAAATTGCCCGTAGTCTTGTTCAGGTATGTTCATCATTATAATTGTGTGAGCATCAATCTCACTTGGATTCTACCTCGCTGGCATCATTTACTGCCATGAACAAAAATTAACAGTTCATTAAAACAAATGAGACCAGACACCTGCTAACTCAATGGCATTTTGCCTTTCTCATTACCCTATTCTTTTGAAAATACATTAAGTTCATTATTTGTGATTGAGAATGTAGATGTTCTCAATGATCTGCATCCATTATTTCTTTAGCAAAACTCTGTGATACAAACCAACAGTACACATCACAACCTTAACTCTCTGCAACCCACACCACATGAAATTCGTGAAAGAAGGGAGAAATTTCATGAGCGAGGGAAAAACACAGAAAGACAAAAGGCAGGATTTTTACCTCGTCGGACGGGCATGGCGGGCGGGCGGGCATGGAAGCGGTCACGAAACCGACCGCTGCCCGCGATCGGGTCCTGACTGCGATTTCACACTCACTGGCCAATTAACAGGCAGCCAGCATGAATGAGCGCTGCCAGGTTGGGGACAGGAGCAGGGTGAGCGTGGAAGTTTGTGCATGCGCGTGGGTGTGCGCACTGAAAGCTCCCTGAACGCACGGAACTGCCTTAGGGAGCTGAAGGTTCATAACAGTACAAATAAAGGCTTAAAAAATAAGGTGAACATGTCCCCTCATGTGACTTTGTCACATGAGCAGGGACGTGTTATAAATGAGATTTAAACATTTTTATTTTAATTTAAATTCCTGTTGGAAACCTCACCCCGCCCGTGGATGTGGTTTCATGAAAAATCCAAAGGCCGCTTGGCCTTTTCGTCCACCTGCCGACCGAATGGTTGGACGGGCTGCGAAAAGTCCAATTTAATTTATAAAGAGCCTTAATACGCTGCTGCCTCTCGCGCGCACCTGCCAAGTGAAATATCACGAGTGCGCGATGATGTCGGGACGCTCATCCGACGCACTATTTTACTCTGGTTCGGGTCGGGAGCACGCCCGCCCGCCCGATGAGAGAAAAATTCTGCCCAATGTGTGCAAATATGAAAGAGAATGAGATACAGAGAGACAATGCACAAAAGCATGGAAAATAAAATAATTGAACAGAGAGGGTTTCAAAAGGTGTAAGGATGAAATACATGGAAAGAATTGGAACTCCAGAAATAAAAGCTGATAAATGAACAATTTCCCATTGATATCTATGTTAAACTTACATCAGACTATAAGAACAGGAATAGGCCATTTAGCCTTTCCAGCCTGTTCATGCCATTCAATGAGGTCATTACTAATGACCTAGCTCCATATACCTGCCTTTGCCCCATATCCCTTAATACTTTTCGTTAACAAAAATCTATCAATCCCTATTTTAAAATTAACAATTGAGCTAGCATCAATTGTCGTTTGTCAAAGAGTGTTCCAAACTTCTACAACCCTCTGTGCATTGAAGTGTTTTCTAATTTCACTCATGAAAGGAATGGAAGTTTAAAGTTAGAGCATTTGCAAGGTTCTCACCTATTTCCTTTAAAGCTCTGGAATAGAAACCATCAGGTGCTGGGGATTTGTTATTCTTTAGTGCCATTATTTTCTTCATTACTGTTATTTGCTTGCATTAATTTTGGTCAGTCCCTATCCCTGATTCAATATTAGTATCCTTGGGATGTCCTGCAAAGTAATTATTCGCCACTTCCTTATTTTCATTGACTATATTGCCTTTATCAGTTTTCATGGGGTCCACATTACTCCAATAGCCACCTTCGTCTTCATAATTGTAAAAATATTTGTGTTGATTTTGACATTCTGTGCAAGTTCCTTATTATATCATAGCAGTTGGGGGAATTTATAGTTTCAACTGCTTCAGATAACTTAGATAAAATGGTCACCAAAGAATGGACATCTCAAAATGCTGTTAATGCCCTGAAGGAAGTTGGAAAAATTTCTCTGGCAGTACATACTGAACATATAGGGCTGAATTTTTGGGCCCTGCCAAGGTTGGGAATGTAGGCTGCCACGGCCCAAAAGTTAAGAGGCTGGCATGCCGACACAGGTTTGGAGCCTGCAATACTAACCGTTCCCCATGAAGCAGGCAGGCGATTAGGCTCATTCAGAGCCTTGTTAAGAGTAGGTGATGGAGGCATTTTAACTGCCTGGAGGCGGGCACCCAGTGGCAGGCCTGGATGCCAGTGGCATTCCTCCCTGCCTGCCTTGGGTGCGGGTACAACCAAAGGCCACCCAGTAGAGAGGTTCCCCACACACCCCCTCCCAGCAGTGGCGGCCTGGCTGATTTTTTGCAATTTTTTAATTAAAATTTTTTTAAAGTGGCTGAGAGGGCACCTTCTTGAAGCAGCCTCTTGGTTAATAATTACCTTGTTACTGCAGCTGGCTGCTCCTCTCAAGCTAGAAGGCCTCAGACTGACCCACCAACTGCACTTAATTGGACAGGGAATCTGTCTCCATGCCAATTAAGAGGTGCCCCTGTCAAAATCCCGGGTCAGTGGCTGGTTTTCCCCGGAGACGGTGTTGTGTTTTCTGGCTCCCACAAGTTCAAAAATAATCACATATTTGGACTCAAAATTCTGGAGTTTCATCAAAAGTATTTTTTGTTGCTCTCCATGTGGCTGGTAGACGGACACATTGTTACTCGGCTACTGTGTAACAGTAAACGTGGCAACCTGGATGTACATTTGTGTAACAATTAGTTCCTAGTTCTTTACAAATAATATAACAATATTATAACAACATGCCTCTTTCTTTTAAAAAAAATGCCTCTATATCAATATAACTATATAACAATATATAATTATGTATAACTATAATCATTCATATTTTTATATTGTATTTAACCAGAAGCAGATTAACAATTGGCTTTTATAATTGAACTGAACATCTTTAGAGTCTTTTATAACTTGCTTTCTTTTCTCAAATAACATAATTCACAGTATTGCTTAGGTGATAAAATGCTCTGCCTGTTCTTCTGAGCTAAAGCAGCACGTTGCAGTCAGTCTTTGGCACGGCGGTACTTCTCCTCAAACTCTGTGTTTCAATTCTGCAGCATACGCTGCTCTTCCAACCCACTCCATGTGCCTGTCTTCCACCAGTTTTTCAGCTTCCTGCTGTGCCCACTCTGCTTGGCTTCTGGCATTCCATACTTCCTCTTTTAAACTCTCCAGCCTCTTCCACAGTTTGTTCTCGGAGTCTCCATAGCCTCCGACTGTGATATATCGTTAAGCTGCATCTTCAGCTCGATGATTTGCTGTCCATTTCATCACGACCCACCCCATTTCTACCATCCTTCAGTTCTGAAGAAGAGTCACATTTTACTCACATCTTTAACTCTGGCCTGAATTTCACTCTTGGCGTGCGTGCGGAGTCGCTGGGCCCAGAAGCAGATGTAGAATCCGCTGCCAGGCGAGATCGCATTCTCAACTCGATTTCATACTGGGTGGTCAATTAAGGCTCACCCAGTGTGAAACGCTTCTTCCTGTTGGCCTTACAGTGTGGGTGGGGGTGGGAACTAGTCAGTTGCCAAGTCCAATGGTATCCCCCATGACTTTGGTAACTTCAGTTAAACTTCCAGTGGAATTACAGATCGGTCCTACAGCATGGAAATGGATTCGCTGTTAGTGCTGTGGCTTTTCAGCTATTAACTGATCCTGATTAAAACCTTCACTGACCCAATGGCTGGAATTTTCCAGGGGAACCTGCCGTGGAGCCGGTGAGCCATTGAAATCTCCGTCCACGTCACCGTGACCGGAAGATCCTGCCGGCGGGAGGTGCTGGAACGTTCCGGCCAATGTATTTGTGTATAGTAGTTCTGAAATGTGCCTTGAAAATCTACGGGTCATGCACAGCATCTGCCATTGGTCCAACTAAACTTTGTGGCAGCAGTGAGGAGGGTGTGGGTGGTGGGGGGGAAAAGGGGAAAGTGTTGGACAGGGGGTTCCCTTCATCTACTTACATCAGCGGAGAAATAAAAAATAATAAATAAGCATTTCTCCAGGACCTTTCATGAATTCAGGGCGTCCGAGAGTGCCTCACTGCTTTTTGAAGTGCGGTCACTGCTGTAATGTGGAGAACGTGCCGGCCAGCCAATTTGCGCACAGCAAGCTCGCAGAGACAGCGATGTTGGATCTTTTATACCCATCTGAGAGGGTAGAAGTGGTCTCAGAATAACCTCTCACCCCTGATTGCTGGCATCACAAACAGTGCAGCACTCTCTCAGGATTACGCTGGGACTGTCAGTCCACGTGCTCAACTCTCTGGAGTGGGACTTGAACCCATAACCTACTGAACTCCAGAGAGCAGAATGCTCTATTGTGGTAGACACCCATGCCAGCAAGGGTACATTTGGTCTACCTGCTATTGCAGCAGTTCTAGACTGCCCGGCTAAGGTGGCACAGCTAGGGCTAGTGGCTGTGGTCCGTGGGGGTGGGGGGTGCGAGGTGAGGGAGGGAATGCTGGGGGCTGCAAACAAAGTGCGATTGTTCCCTTTTTCAAGGAAATCCTTTTTAAAAAAAACGTTTTTAATTGTGGAGGGAACTGGTCATATTCTACATCTCCTGCAGGGTCAGTTGGGGCACCTCCAATGACATTGTGACCCAGTATCTGCATGCTGGGTCATGATGAAGGTCTGGGTCATGGGGAGTCTGACGCTCAGAAAGCCCCTACCCTCAACTCAACCAACACCCCTCCCACCCCACTCCCACAATACAATTGCAGTGGCAATATGCCAAAAGGCCATGGATTTTCAAGGCCAGTATCTGTTGTAAACGACAATGTTCCCCATGGTTTGTACAGACTGATCTATTTTGTTAGAACTTTGGCACAGATCTGTAGGTGAACCAGCTTTGTACAATCGAAAGGAAATCTAGCAAAACTCAGGAATATGACGGTGGCAAAATCACAAGTGAATTAAAAGTGCTTGTGCTCCATGGGCCTTTTATCCTACCCTTGGAACACAATTTGATAAAAATGTGCTGCCCGCCTGCCCGTTTTGCCCGTGCGACCAGCGCAAAATCGCACGGGCAACGTAAAATCTCGGTCGATGGGCTTTTTAATGACCTTAATTGGCCCTTTAATTTGTCGGCGGGCACGACTCCAACTCCCGCGTGTGCTCGCCTACCTCGGTATTTCACGCGTGCACCACACATGTCATTTTGCGCAATTTTACGTGCGCTCATGTCAGGTGCGCACCCGACCTCGGAACGCAAAATTCAGACCTCTGTTTCTCTCCCAGTGATCCTGGCAGACCCACTGAGTAATTCCAGCACTTTCTGTTTTTATTACTGCCATTCTCTCCTTTTTGAAGTTCTTTTTTTTGAAGCAATGCTGTTGACGTTTTGACCTGAGGTTCAGGATCTCCCTCTTGGATGCCTCCCCCGCGAACTGTTGAGTTACTATTCCTTTTCAGCATGTCACGTTATGTTCTGTTCAGTTTTTAGTCTTTCCAGGGCAGTGACTTTATTCTGTAGATCTAACTTTTCATCTTGGAGTGCTGTAAGTGTCTGGAAGTCCTCTTCTTTAGCCATCTGAACTTTCCAAATTAGTCCTAATTCCTCCTCTGTTAAGAGCTTGTCGTGCTTTCCAATATTGGCCCTGAGAATTTCAATATCTAATTGCGATCCATTCATTTGGCTTTGCATGTTCTCTCATAACAATGGAATTTACCCAATCCATAGGCTCCGTGACTCAGGCAATCACTTTGGGCGGAATTGTCCCAGGTTTGCCCTAAGTGCAGTAGTGGACGTGAAAAAAGATGTTTTACCTGCCGGCCGCAATGGCAGGATTTTGTGCCGTATCATCCCATTCCCGATGCATCCCACCTCATTAATAATGCGTTCATGGGGAAACACACCAGATTGCTGGCAGGTGGGCTCGGATTTGCCCGCCACGCCATGACTTCAGTGCTTCCTCGCTCAGGGCGCCATCTTTAAAGTGCACCAGAGCACATGCCTACTTCATGGGCAGGATTTTCCCCCTGTCGGGAAGGGGGGGATGTGTAGGAGCGGGTGGGTGAGTTCCCGACCGGCGCCCCTGGTTGGGGGCGCGCCGCCATTTTAGGTGGGCGGGCCAATTAAGGCCCACCCAGCATAACGTCTACTCGGAAGTGCTGAGCGCTCCCTGTGCAGGCGGTGGGGGGGGTGATTCCCTGAGCCGGGAGTGCACTCTTTCATGCATGTGCGTGAAGGAGCATGCAGATCACCCTGAGGCTAAGTGCTGCCTCAGGGAGATCGTTGGAAATTTAAAATTTTTTTTAAAAGGGTACGAAAAAATTTTCCTGACATGTCCCCTCATGTGACACTGTCACATGAGCTCGGACATGTCAATTTATTTTATTTAAACATTTCATACACATTTTAAATCCCTCATGAAACCTCATCCCGCACGCGAATGAGGTTTCATTTTTTTTCTGAAGGCCACCCGGGCTCTTCGCCTGCCCGGCAACCTTAAGGTTGGACGGGCAGGTCCATCAATTGTTTTAATTGCTTTTCTAAAGGCCTTAAGTGGCCATTGACAGATCGGTGGGCGCACAGCCAACTCGGCTGCGCGCCCACCGAACTAAAAATCGAAATGACGCGGGATGATATCAGGACGCACGCCTGACGTCACCCCGTGTCATTTTCTGCATTGGCGAGTGGGATCCGCCCTGACTGTCATTATTTAGTGATGCCTTTCTGGGGCACCCGCTGGATGCAGTGCAAGGCCACCGCTATGTCCTCTATCCCTGTTCTGGCTGAAGAAGGTCCACCAGAGTCACCAATCCAGCCTGGAAAGCGATGGCAGCGATGGTCAGCGCCACCAGAGCACAGAGGAGATCAGCCATCCAATGCAGGGAGAGGGTGAATGTTCTCATCTGTTCTGCCAGGTTAAGTCAATCACCTCATCACTCTCAACTCATACACTCACATCCACAGGGGTCTCATGCTGATTTCACACAGAAACTGATCTCTGCCTCTCAGGGCAATTTATACCCCCACCCCCCACCCCCCGCCCACCATGACACCCACTGACAATGGCACCAGACGATTCCACCCTCTCTTGTTATGATTGTGGTGGTGCTCTTCGAAGGAGTGTCACGTCCTTCACCTTACGGTTTACTGAGATAACCTGCAACTCTTTACAACTGCCTCTTAACTGTCGGCAGGCGCGCTGCCTGATCCGACAAACGTAAAATCCTGCCTATGGTTTCATGTGCACTGGGAGCGTCTGTAGAGAGCGATATTATCAGCTTGTCCTTTCCAATTAAATCTTTTTGGCTTCAGGGTGTGCAACCCCAAATCAGCTGATCTATTAGCCTTTCATCTGTTTCCTTCAATTTACATTTTATGGCTGCATTTTTCAATCTTGTTAAGAAATTGTCAACAGGCTCCCCTGGTTCTCGCCTCAGGCTTTGAAATTCACATCAGTGGATTCGATGACGACTTTGGCTGGATACGTGTGCTGAATTTTTCAAAAATTTTGTCTGTGTTTTTACTGTCATCCTCACTCATCTCCCATCTATTAAACACATTTAATCCCTTCTCTCCTGCCCACAAAAAGATGTAGCTGAGCCTTTCCTCTTTGCAAGTGCCTTTTGGAAAGCTACTGAATGTCAGTCTGCACTTTTGTTTAAACTTCTCAAATGCCTCTACTACATCATCGGTTTCCCAATTCATTAAGGGCTGGAGCTGTGCGTTAATTGCAATGGCAGCCACCATTTTGTTTTCGCATGATTTGCTCAGTTTTTTCTCTCTCTCTCGCACTAATTGGGGTTGATTTTTCTCAATCTAATTCAACATTAAATCCATTTAAAATGTTTTAGTCTTACTCACAGACACCAGCTGGCAACACATTTTGTCTTCTGGTTCCTAGAAATTTGAAATAATCAGACCTTCAAAATTGAAATGTGGGCCCTTCATCGAGTGTATTTCTTGCAGTTCTCCATATGGCTGGTGGACTGATACATTGGCCCAAATCCTCCGAGCAGCGGCAACAACAAGTTCTGCTGTGCTCAAAGATTACCCTGACCCAACCCCACTGCACCTTCCTTTCGAGATCTTTGGATCCCGGCTGTCAAAGGAATGTGCAGTGCTGCATCCCTCGAGGAACTATGTTGGAGTGGAGTAGAATCAGGGAAAACAGGACATGTCCCCTTGTTATGGCATGAGCTGCCATATAAGTTTAAGGGTCCAGTCGTTGAATCTGAGTGAATGGGTGAGTGAATGCGTGAGTGGATGGAAGAGTGAATGGATAGGTGCGTGAGTGAGTAGGTGGTGGAGTGGGTAGCTGTGTAGGTGGATGAGTGGATAGGTCGGTTGGGCTGGTGAGGTGGGTTTGTGGGTAGATGGGTGAATGGGTAGGTGAGGTGGGTAGGTGGGTGAGGTGGGTAATTGGGTAAGTGGGTGAGGTGGATGGGTGGATGAGATGTAGTCGGGTCAGGGAAGTAGTCAGGTGGTCAGGGGTTAGTTGGGTTGGGGAGATAGTTGGGTGTTCGGGAGTAGTTGGGTTGTGTCGGGCGTAGTCGGGTCAAGTCGGGAGGGGTAGATGAGCAATAGGGGGCTAGTCGGGTCAGGTCGGGTGCATAGTCTGGGTCAGGGGGATATTCCAGGAGTCAGCAGGGGGGTAATAGGCTGGAGGGGTGGGGGGTGGGGGGGTGGAGGCAGCTGTGTAGTTACCCAGGTGTTAGATTAGGTTTTAATCTGTCTAACATTTCCTGAGTAACTATCCAAGTAATGAGGAACCGTCTGAAGTTTCTAACTGAGAGTCAGAGACATTCGTGGTGAGTCCCGGAAAGCAGGGGAATGGCACATCGAAAATTTAAACTCCCCGAGCAATTCCTACATAGGCCCATGCATCAGACCTCCGCAGGTTCCCAACACACATCTTCAGTTGTACGTCTGGTCTCCGATGATCCAGAGGCCGGAAGATTTGGCCCATGGTTGCTTGGCACCTGACTGCAGTGCAACAGTAAATGCGGCACCCTGAATGTACATTCTCATGACAATTAGTTCCTAACAAATTACAAATAATATAATATAACAGGTGGAAATGGACATGGCTCCTGGTTCCTGCCCCTAAAGCGAAAATTCAGCCGATAATTTGGATAAATCTGTTCTGCTTTGTAAATGAAACTGCAATCTTCAAAATCAATGTGACTTTGCTCTCTGTACTTCCATAACTCCGAACTATCACTGTAATATTTTAATTTAGAAACATCCAGATCAACCACTGCAAATCATACTTGATGCTCCTTCACTGTAGCATCTTAAATGTTCTGACCATGTTGAATATTAGGAAAAACAGTCTTGTTAAAAAATGTTAGTTCGATGAGCCCAAGATTTTAATATTATAAATTGTTATCCATTCTTGATCCATCATATGCATACATTTTATTCATTTATGCATAAAACCACCATTTTAATAGAAATGGTAGTTCCTTCCTAATATACAGTGTTAGCCGGGAGTAGGATATTGTAATAGTCTTTACTGCTATTATTTGGTTGTGTCTTGGCATGTGGATCATAATTATGCAGTGGGTGCTGCTTGTGTATAGCAAAGGGAAAGAAGATCGTTTTGTTTTGTTTTTCCCTTCCGGCGGGCTGCCTTTTCCATCATTTGGTCATTTCTTTTGTCCTCATCTTTTTTCACACCCTTCCTGACTGCTTGTTTCCAGTCACTCCAGTCAGCAGTGAGGACTTCCCATGCATAGACTCCAGTTCCGGCCATCTTAAAGTCTCGCTTGCAGACATCCTTGTACAAGTTTAAGACATCTGAGGATGACTTAAACTATACTGCAATGTATTCCATAAATTTCAATGTATTTTGTTCCAATCTCCACAATACTGATGACACTAACAGTCAGAAATCATATTGTCTTTGACAGGTACTCCAACTACGTATTACTGTCAAGGCATATATCAGCTTTACAGTGGCCTTGATGCCTTGAACTGCCATGAACTGAGTCATTTAATCACCACATTGTGTTATCTCAAACATCAAATATCTCACAGCCATTAACTCAGATACTCACAATATTACCATTAATACTGCTAATCCAAATTGACACCGTCATTAACATTTGAACAAAAGGCATTCACTGGATGTTAAACACCTTTAATCAGTGATTGGAAAATTGAAGTGATGTATCTGTCTTCATTTTGAATTAACCCTGACAAATGGGATAAGTGACTCATGTACTAGTCTTTTTCTAGAAAGAATTTCTGTCAAAATGCACAAAAATGTTACTTGCAGCAATATTTAATTTGAGTAACTTGATTTTGTCAGCTTTAATTTGAAAAGTTTAAAATAATTGCTTAAATTTCCAATATTGACCAAAATGAAAAGTGCAAATTAGCAGCTTTAACTATTATGTAGACATCTTCACAATGATATTTTGCCAACAACAACAACTGGAAAATGGATCAAAGTCTTTTAACCAGTACACCTGAAAAGATTACCATGGATATTAGACAAAACTGTTTCTGGAGCTTCTTTCAAATGAAGCCAAAATAACTAACATAACAAAAAAAAAACCCATAATCTATTTGATTTTCTGAGGTTGTAAAAGGCTCTGCTCCAGTATTTTGCATCAAGGCAGTATCAGTTGAGTCCTTATGAAAGGACACTGTATAAACCATTATTTGTGTTCTCCAGATGACTTAGCGTACAAATCCAATCTCGATTAAGGTATTCAGTTGGAAAGACCAAGCACGTTCCAGGTTCAGTTCCTGGCCTGGCCATAGTTATCTGATTTTAGACAGGTTGTTACAGTTGGCACCATTATCCATCATCAAAAATGTACCAACATGCACTTTCCACGATACACATGTAAAGATTTGGATGAAGTAGCAGTAAAGTAAGCTCCTAGTGCCTAAACAATCATCTCCAAGCAATAATCGGGCTTAGGTAAGGGTAGGAACGAAATACTGTGTAACATCTCACAACTCATTCTTTCATATAATTTCCAAGTCTCTGTTCATCTGCAATGTTCAATTAAATTGCAATATTTTTTTCATTCTCCCTTGCTTGCTTATCTTTCAATTTTCAAATTTGAGAAAGGTTTTGGATATTTTTCTTTGTTAAAGATGTTATATAAATGCAAATTGTTGTTTCTCTTTACGGATAATGATGGGCTTGTTGTGCGCTCCCCGCATTTTATTTTCTTTGGAGTTATGTGAATTGTAATGTGCTTGTGACTAAAGATGCTCAATCGTTGACATCCAATGGTAATGACCAATCTATTAGCTTCTAGTAGCTGCAGTGTATTTATTTAGAATGCAAATACAACAAATGATACTGCTTGAATAACATATGTTTTATATATTGTCACTCAGTTAACATATTCATCACTGGCCGCATATTGTTTGTTGACTATTGTAATTTTACTGCAGATGGTTAAATTTTATGTCGAGATACTCTGGTGTACAGTTGCCATCATTAGTGGGTATGATGTGCAGTACATAATTCATCTTTATCCCTGTAGTTTTTTTAAAGCTTTAAAATTAGGACCATAGAATTCATTTTCCAAATATGGCCGTGCCAGCTGTCGATGGTTGTTATATCAGCAGGAATCAGTCAAAGAAATTGCTGGGAAGGACAATACTGTTACCAGACATGGCTCTAAAACCATCATTTCCAATGTCACGCTTGTCTGATTTATGACGGCAACTAGCGGACACAGCTGAATGAACAAGAATTCAAATATAGTCTGGTTGGAACTCTTGAGGCAGCAGTTAAGCAGGAGACACTAAGTAGCCAGTCAGGAACTTAGATAGAAATCAAAGAAAAATAAATGAAGGTCAACATTATGTACTGCAGAAATGATGGTTCTGTTAGGGCGGAATCATCCCATATTTAGACCACAAGACGTAGGAGCAGAAGTAGGCCATTCAGCCCATCGAGTCCACTCCGCCATTCAATGAAATCATAGCTGATTTGATAATCCACAACTCCACTTTCCCGCCTTTCCCCATAACCCTTGATTTCCTTACTGATTAAAAATCTGTCTATCTCTGCTTTAAATATATTTAACGACCCAGCTTCTACAGCTCTCTGCGGTAAAGAATTCCACAGATTAACTACCTTCTGAATAAGAAATTCCTCCTCATCTCTGTTTTAAATGGGTGACCCCTTACTTTGAGATTATGCCAGAGAACCATAGAAAAGTTACAGCACAGAAGGAGGCCACTCAGCCCATCTTGTCCATGCCAGCCCAAGGACATCCAGGTGCCCTATCTAATCCCATCTTCCTGCATCCGGCCCATAGCCCTACAGCTTACAGCACTTTAGGTGCAGATCCAGGTATTTTAAAAGAGTTTAAAGTTTCTGCCTCTACCACCAACTTGGGCAGCAAATTCCAGACACCCACTACCCTCTGCGTAAAAAAGTTCTTCCTCATGTCCCGCCTACACCTTCTGCCACTTATCTTGAATCTATATCCCCTGGTTCTAGAATTCTCCATCAAGGGAAACAATTTTATCCTGTCCACTCTATCTATCCCCCTCATAATTTTGTACACCTCAATCAAGTCACCTCTCAGCTTTCTTTGTTCTAAGGGAAATAACCCCAACCTATCCAATCTCTCCTCATAGCTACACTTTTCTAACCCTGGCAACATTCTTGTAAACCTCCTCTGCACTCTCTCCAGAGATATTACGTCCTTCCTGTAATGTGGTGACCAGAACTGCACACAATACTCCAGTTGTGGCCTCACCAGTGTTTTATACAATTCCAACATTATATCCTTACTTTTATATTCTATACCTCTGCCAATGAAGGAGAGCATTCCATGTGCCTTCTTTACAACCTTGTCTACTTGAACTGCTGCCTTCAGGGACCTGTGTACTTGTACGCCAAGATCTCTCACTTCATCTACCCCTCTTAGTATATTCCCATTTATTGTGTAATCCCTGTAACTGTTTGACCTCCCTAAATGTATGACCTCTCACTTCTCTATGCTAAAATCCACCTGCCACTTTACCGCCCACTCCACCAACCCATCTATATCATTTTGGAGATTATGGCTATCCTCTACACTATCCACTACTTGGCCAATCTTTGTGTCATCTGTAAATTTCCCAATCGTGCCCCCCACATTCACATCCAAATCATTAATATATAACACAAACAGCAAGGGTCCCAACACCGAGCCCTGTGGAACACCACCTGAGACAACTTGCCATTCGCAAGGGCATCCATCGACCATTTCCCTTCGTTTCCTGTTACAAAGCCAACCTTTTATCCAGTTTGCCACATTACCCTGAATCCCATGGGCTTTTACTTTCCTGACCAATCTGCCATGTGGGACATTGTCAAATGCCTTGCTAAAATCCATGTACACAACATCCACTTCACTACCTTCATCAACCCTTCTTGTCACTTCCTCAAAGAATTCAATCAAATTTGTGAGGCAAGACCTTCCTTTAACAAATCCATACTGACCATCCCTGACTAGCCCATGCCTTTCTACATGACAGTTAATCCTATCTCTCAGGATTGATTTGACTAATTTGCTCACCACCGATGTAAGACTAATTGGCCTATAATTGTTTGGCATTTCCTTTGATCCCTTTTTAAACAATGGAACTACATTTTCATTTCTCCAGTACTCCGGTGCCTCCCCTGTATCTAGTGAAGATTGGAAAATCATCCTCAGAGCATCTGCTATCTCCTCCCTGACTTCCTTCAGCAGCCTTGGAAACAATCCATCTGGCCCTGGTGACTTATCCGCTTTCAAGGATTTCAGCCCTTCGAGTACTTCCTCTCTCTTTATGACTATCCCATCCAATATCTCGCAGTGTTCCTCCTGGACTACTATATCTACTTCCTCCCTTTCCTTTGTAAACATGGAGACAAAATATTCATTCAAAACCCTTCCCACAGCTTCTGCATCTGTACACAAGTTTCCATCTTCATCTTTGATAGGTCTCACTTTTTTCTTAACTAACCTTTTAGCATTAATGTATTGGTAAAACATCTTTGGGTTATCTTTAACTTTACTTGCTAATCTTTTTTCATGCCCTCTTTTTGATTTCCTTATTTCCTTTTTACTTCGTCCCTGCACTTCCTATATTCGTCTAGGCTATCTGCAGTGCTTAGTTCTTTGTGCCTATTGTACACTTTCTTTTTCTGTTTGATCTTCCCCTGTATTCCTCTAGACAACCAGGGAGGTCTAGATTTAGCAGTACCACTGTTATTTTTGTAGGGGACATGTCTACTTTGTACAATTAGGATCTCGCTTTTCAGTGCTTCCCACTGATTTTTCACTGTTTTATCCTCCAGCAGTGCTATCCAGTCCACCTCAGCCAAGTCCCTTCTCATTTCTGCAAAATTTGCCTTCCCCCAGTTCGAGACTTTTACTCCTGCCTTATCTTTGCCCTTTTCCATGGTAATGTTAAATCTAACTGAATTGTGATCACTATCCCCGATATGGTCGCCAACTGTCACTTCACCCACTTGCCCTTCTTTGTTCCCCAAGACTAGGTCTAGAATTGCATCTCCTCCCATTGGGTTTGTCACTAATTGGTTGAGAAAATTTTCCTGGACACACTGCATGAATTTTTCTCCCTCAGTGCCCCTTATATTGTTTGAATCCCAGTTGATATTAGGATAGTTGAAGTCTCCTACTATTATTGCCCTTTTGTTCTTACAAGCAGAAATTTGCCAACCTATTTGTTCTTCTATCTCCCTTTCACTATTTGGGGGTCTGTAGTATACTCCCAATAGTGTGACTGCCCCTTTTTTATTTCCAAGCTCAATCCATGAAGTCTCATTTGTTGACCCATTTAGTATATCATCCCTTCTCACAACTGGAATTGATTCTTTAACCATTAGTGCTACTCCGCTCCTTTTTTATCTCCTACTCTATTGTGCCTGAAGACTCTATAACCAGGGATATTTAGCTGCCAGTTTTGTCCCTCCTTTAGCCAGGTCTCCGTTATAGCAATGACATCCTGCTGCCATGTGTCTACCTGTGCCCTTAACTCATCTACCTTGTTGTAATACTGCTTGCATTGAAGTATAAACACTTTAACCCCATCAATTTCTCTTGCTGGACACTTTTTAAACTTTGCTTCTCCTGTAACTCCATGTCTATCACAACGTCCCTAGCTCATGTTCTACCTCCATTTTTCTGATCTGAATCTGACCTACCTGATCCTACTCCTGCGATCCCATCCCCCTGCCACACTAGTTTAAATACTCCCCAACAGAACTAGCAAAAGCCCCCTCTGGTCCTAGACTCTCCCACAAGCATCTACTCTGTCAAGCCCCCTAAGAATCTTACATGTTTCAGTAAGGTCACCTCTCATTCTTCTAAACTCCAAAGTGTACAGGCCCAGCCTACTCAACCTCTCCTCATAAGAAAATCCCTCCATACCCAGAATCAACCTAGTGAACCTTCTCTGGACTACCTCCAATGCCAGTATATCTTTCCTTAGATAAGGGGACCAAAACTGTTCACATTATTCTCGGCGTGGTCTTAGCAAGACTTTCCTACTTTTATACTCCATTCTTTTTGAAATAAAGGACAACATTCCATTTGCCTTCTCTATTACCTGTTGAACTTGTATTTTAGCCTTTTGAGATTCATGCACAAGGACTCCCAAATCCCTCTGTGCTGCAGCTTTCTGCAGTCTTTCTCCATTTAAATAATATTCAGCTCCTCTATTCTTCCTGCCAGAGTGCACAACCTCACATTTTCCCACATTATATTCCATTTGCCACATTGTTGCCCACTCACTTAACCTGTTTATATCCCTCTGTGTAGGCTCTTTGTGTCATCCTCACCACTTGCCTTCCCACCTATTTTTGTATCATTCGCAAATTTGGTGATAGTACATTCATTTCCTCATCTAAGTCATTAATATGCATAAAATGTGGTAGTGGGCGGGAAAAGTGAAGATTTACCTGTGGGCCGCAATGGCAGGTTTTCGCACTGTGTCGTCCTATTCCCAGCGCGTCTCGCCTCATTAATAATGCATTCACGGGAAGCACGCCAGATCGCTGGTGGGCGGGCTTGGATTTGCCCACCACGCCGTGACCTTAGCGCTTCCTCGCTCCGGGCACCATATTTAAAGCGCACCAGAGCGCAGCCTACTTCATGTCTTCAGACCAGGACTGCTCCAGGCGACTGATGACCCCGAAAGCAAAGACAACAGCAGTCCCAAATTTGGTGGCGCCTCTCTGTGGCACCTGCTGGACACAGTGGAAGGCCGCCGCGATATCCTCTACTGCCACTCTGGCTGCAGGAGGTCCACCAGAGTTACCAACCCAGCATGGGAGATGGTTGCAGCGGCGGTCAGCACCATTGGAGCACAGAGGAGGTCAGCCATCCAGTGCAGGAAGAGGATGAATGCTCTCATTTGTTCCGCCAGGGTAAGTCAACCACCTCATCACTCTCAACTCACACACTCACAAACCCATTACACATCTACAGGGATCTCACACCTCAAGAGACAACACCACTAACTCTCACACATACCCTCACGTCTCCATCAGACTCATATCCTCTGGAGCTCGCTTCCTCATCCTCATGTGGCTCCGCTCACCACAAAACCATTTGTCCGGCTCACACTCTCTCCATCTGTTATCAGGCAGTGGAAGCTGGCTCACAACAGCAGGGAGAGATCCCAGACCAGAGGATGGAGTGGTCCACATTAGGCCCCTCACTCACTTTGAGGAACGTGCCATCGTGCTGACAAGTGAGGACATGGACCATGCCTGCAACAATGTTGAGGTCGGCGGCGATCACCCACGTAAGGATCCTGCACCACATCATCCCTCTCTCAATGTAAATATGAGTGCTCTCTCTCCTGCTTTTGGCACTGCTGCCATGCACTAGTTATCTCCACTTTGGTTCACAGGGATGCTGCAAAGTGACCAAAGCCCTCAGCCAGCCAGTCTCTCAGCTCCATCCACATCCTCACCTCCACCCTTCTCCATTGAAGAGCTGGAAATAAGGAGTCTGGAAGACCTGTCACAGCTCTTAACCACATCCTCCACCAGCACAGAGACACACACCTCAGTGGGACCTAGATCTAGAGCAGGCTCAGGTTCACAATCTAGTGGTCACTACACCGACATGTGTCTTCAGCAGGAGGAAGCAGGTTCAGCCAAGCTCCCCAGCACTCAGAGGACTGCTGGGGAAGAGGCATCTGTGAGGTCCAAGTCAGATGATGAACCTCTGGGTTAGGCCTTCCAACTCATCCTGGAGAGTCAGCAGAAGGCAGGGCAACATCACACAGAGCTGTTGAAAGCCCTCAGCAGACTGGCACGCGTGTCGGAGGAGTGCATCCGCCTGCTCTCTGATGAAGTGGTGCCCACATGTGCGCCTATGGAGGTCTCCATGGGAAAGATGGTGGACGCCATAGAGACCCTGGTCCAGCAGAACACGGAGATGTGCGCAGACCTGCATTCCATGGGTGAGTTCCTTCAGTGGTAACATGAGAGAGAAGTGAGGCACTTTGATGTCCCTCCAGATGCTCCTTCCCCTCAAGGAGTCAGGCCGGGCCCTCGGGCACCAGAAGGGAGGAGGAGCGGCAGATGGACACCCCTGGGTCATCTGCTCAGGAATCTCAGAGACTGTCCTCTCCCTCCAAATCGCCTCTGCTTGTGACCCCCTCAACCTCATCCTCTGTCACTGCAGAGGGAGCAGCTGGCCCACAGGAGGACAGCCAAAGCAAGCCGGGCCCTCAAGGCCTCAGCTCTACAAAAGACGCATGTGAAATTCATCAGAGGAAACAGGTCCAACCACAGGGCAGGCTGTCTCCACCCCAGCTGTGGGTGTCAGGGCAATGCCTAGAAGAAGTGGTAGGCCTAGAAAAGTTTAGAAATTCTGATCACAAGTGGTTGCACGGCTGAATACATTTAATCACTTTATAATCTGAAAATATATTCACTTTCACTGAATAATGTGTAATGGTGTCTTTCAGCTTCATTGACAGGCTTCACGAGTCCTCCCCCTGCATCCCCCAACCCCAATCCTCCCCCATTAGCAGTTCTGTTGCACACAGCTGGATCATTTGTGATTCTGGAGGGAGAAGTGTGAGTGTGACAGGGCCTTTTGGAGCTTCAGTCAAACACTTTCCAACATATGCAGATCATCCATCACACTCATCTCACTGTCCTGAGTATTTTCAATGCTGCCTGCTGGGGTTCTCTTTCAGTTGTCCATCTGAGCTGACCCGCATCTCCACCTACCCAGTGTTCGCACTCCCGTGCAGCACCTGTGCCCGTCCAACAGGAGGCTCTGCTCACTTTCGATTTTGACAGCCATGGTAGTCGTTAAGGTTCTGATCAGTTACCCCGTCCTTTCCCCTCCTCCAGTCACCCACGTCCTTTCCCCCATCACTGTTGACCCTTGTAGCATCAACTTCCAGCTCCTCACTGTCACCTACAAACCCGAACCCTTTTCTTTCCAGGATGTCCAGGTGAACGTGCACATTCCCTATTTTCCTGAGAATCCCAACCCCATCCATATTGACCTCCTCGACCTCCTCCTTCCCACCACCAGGGTCCATATCTGACTCCTCACCAACCACCTTCGCAGTCCGTTCTACCGCTACTGTTACACCCTCACCCTCCCACCCTTTCATCTCATTCTGCACCCTCCCATACTCACCATTCCCTCCTACCACGCCCACCCTCAATTTGCTCTCCAGGAGGCATTGACTCCACATACGCCTCCCTTGCACGTTCACCTGGACATCCCCCGCCCCCTTACACCCTCTTCCACCCTTACTCCTCCTCCACCCTTACCTCTTCTCCACCCTTACTCCCTCCCCCCTCCCGAACACCTTGCCTTCTCCGGGACACCTTCCCCGCTCTGAACTCCTTCCCATCTCTGAACTTCTTCCCTCCTCTGAACTCCTTCTCCCCGAACCCTTTCCCTCACACCTTCCTCCCCATTACACCTACCTCCCCACTTGCCGCATTCTCCCCTATTACACCTTCCTACCCCGTAATCCTTCCTCCCCCTCCCAACCTCACCCTGCTGACACCTTTGTTTCCCCCCGCTAACCTCACCCCTCTGACACCTTCACCTCCCATTTCCAACCTCACCCCCACTCCCAACCTCACCGCCACCGGTACACCTTCCACTCCCACTCATAGATGGACCTTCCTCTCCCCACCCGCCCTCACCAATCATCCGTAGCAACCTATGGTCAAGACCATGATGTTCCGAAGCAGACCCCAGACATCAACAGAGACCTCCCACCTTCGGTGGGCTGCTTTGTGCCATGTCCATGAGAATCCACCCAGCATGCGATGCATGTGTTCCTCCAGGGTCCAGTAGCTTTAGGGCTCCAGAATCTTCTGCTCCTTGGATGTCCGCGATCTGAGCAAGGCCCTAAGATTAAGTCCCAACTTCTGCACGTCACACTTGTCCAGGCGTGTTCTGGGCTGGCGTGTTTTCCAGCTGGCATAATGGTAAATCTGTGGTGGGGGGACGATTCCAGTCAGGCCTTACTTTGCATCCCATTGGCGGGATGCAAAGTGAGTTCATGCCGGTCTCCAGCCGTATTGGCGTTCTGCCATGGTGGACACCATTGGATGATCCTGCTGTGCTTTCACACTGGTGTGAAATCAATTTTTGGCCTTCTCACCATATTGTCCTCCCCAGCCCGCCATGACACCCGATGCCAACAGGGCCGGAAAATTCCGACCTTAGATTTTGCTATTGGTTTGTCCTACTGCCTAATGCTATAGTTGTTGCAATGTCGGAAGGTTATACTAAAGATCTTGAGACTAGCAGAGTAAATTGATTTAAAGAATATTGTGTATACTATTTGTCAGATGTCCATAGTACATAGTAGCTGGGGTGTCCTCAGGGGTCAACTTATCTGAATATAGAGTATAATGCTCCAAAGCAAACATTGCCATCAAAAGATAATACATGATACCAACCAATGAGGCATGCAAATTAAAGAGGAATAATTAATATTATGTTCAGGTCGGGATACAATAAGATTAATCACATTCTCAGGACGTACTCAGGACCGTTGTTTTAAATCAAATTCTACCTTGTTACTCCACACACTTTTTTCATCCCTTGATATCTTGAACTGCTGATTATTCTCCTGTACACATCAAAGCATCATTATTTGAAGGGGACGGAAGGCTGCACTCCCAATTCATCATGTTACTGAAGAAGTGATTCTTCACAAAAGCACAAAACACAGGGGCAAGGGCAGAGTCTATAGCTGTCCCTTTTTGTTAACATTTAGGCTTGCATGCCATTTCAGGTAAATACATTTGCTTAATAAGGGTAAGGAATGTTTCCACTATGTATAATGGAACGTATCATGTTCTCTTTGTTGCTGGAGATTAGTGCCGTGAAGAAGAAAGTGCAAACTGAGCGTGAAAATCATTCCAAAGTCAAGCAGATTGTAAACACAGCAAAAGACAGGGAGTAAACAGAGAAAATTGAAGAACAAGTGCTAGTAAATGAAAAAGGAACTGAGAGTGAATGCAGAATCCAAATGATACTCTCGCCAGGCTCTGTTGCTTCCCATTTCTTTTCTCGTTTGCAATCATGTCTCCAATTTCCCACAGACCTTTACTTCCAAGGCATCAGCCCTCACATTTGCCCTCTGATTCTAATTCATTTCCCATATTTGTGTTGGTTCTGCACCAACCCTCACTTCCTGTTTGTCAATATCCGGGAAATTCTAAAATTGGTTTTTACCTCCACTATCCCCTGTTCACCTTAAATGTCATGTTTGCTGGTCTTTGGTTCCACTGGCACAGAATGGCCAAGGTAGTCATTCTCTGTGCTTGAGTGTAGAAAAGGGTTAATTGATAGATGATTCAAAAATTATGACAACCTAAAAATGAGCAAAAACTGATCAACAGATTTTTTAAAAATCAGACAATTCAGAAACAGCCTGTATAAACATCTAGGGGAGAATTTTCCCCAAGTCAGGTGAGCTGGTCAGGAGTGGGCGCAGGCGGGCGCAGAGCCGATCGCCACCTGCGATCGGCTTCGCGCCGCCATTTTACGTGGGCAGGCCAAATAAGGCCCGCCCAGCATAACGCACAGCCGGTAGTGCTCAGCGCCACCTGTGGGGGCTGGGGGAGGAGGGAGAGTCGGGGCTTGCGCGAAAGAGCCCAGAAATCTCCCTGAAGCAGCTCTGAGCCTCAGGGAGATTAAGTTCATATTGAAATGTTTAAATAAAGAAAAAGAAAAATTATTTAGACTTGTCCCCGCTCATGTGACACTGTCACATGAGCGGGGACATGTTTTTGAATTGTTCAAAAAATATTTATAGATTTTATTAAACCTTCAGGAAACTTCATCCCGCCTGTGGATGAGTTTTCCTGAAAAATGCGAAGGCCGCTTGGGCTCTTCGCCTGCCCGCTAACCTTAAGGTTGGACGGGCAGCCCTGTTAATTATCTAACTTAGTATCCTAATGGCCTTAACAGGCCTTTGACAGTTCAGCAGGTGCGCAGCTGCTTCCAGAGCACGCCCGCTGAACAAAAGGTCTGAATGCCATGCAGTGCGTCGAGCTGCTGGACTCACCCCCACACACCAACGTGAAAATTCTCCCCCTAATGTAGAAAGTATACAGTGGCAGTATGCCGTGGCAATGTGCAAGTCAGCAAACATGGTCCTGTGAAACACTGGCACAGGGTATTTATCTCTGAGCACCAAAGGCAGCCCTGTTTTTACCACCTGTCTGGCAGTGAGACTGAGGGGCACTCAGGCGAGGACTAACATTTAAAAAAGTAATACATATTTTGCAACAAACATACATTTCTTACAAGCACTAAGACTCCACAGAAAAGGTGGTCCAACTATGGTCAGCAAGAGGAGTTAGACATTGTATTAAATCAATGGAAATGGCTTATAATGTTTCCAAAAAGAGTAGTAAGCCTTAGGTAAAAGCAAAATACTGCAGATGCTGGAATGCTTTTTTTTTGTTTTTTTAACACTATATTTTTTTATCTTCACTCCTATTTTTAAATTTATTTCGATCTATCGTTTCACCTCCACCTTTTAGCCCATTTTGATCCCTCCCCCCCACCCCACCCACACTAGGGCCATCTGCCACTAGCTTGCTTCCCTTAATGTCCCCATTAGTACATCTTTTAGATAATATCACCACCGTCAACACCCCTTTGTCCTTTTGTCTATGACATCTTTGGCAGTCTCTTCTTGGCCTCCACCTGTCACTGGCCCCCTATCGAGCTTTCCTGTCCCACCCCCTTCTACTGGCTTATATTTCATCTTATTTCTATGTCTTAGTTCTGATAAAGGGTCGTACGGACTCGAAACATCAACTGTATCCCTCTCCGCAGATGCTGTCAAACCTGCTGAGTTTTTCCAGGTATTTTTGTTTTTGTTCTAGTAAGCCTTAGGATTGGGACAATTTTAGGATTCAGCAAAGGAAGACCAAGAAATTGATAAAAGTGAAAAGAAAATGTGAGTAGATTAGCAAGAGACATAAGAATAATAGACTGCAAACGTTTCATAGATATGCAAATAGGAAGAGATTAGTGAAAATAAACCCAGTAGAGCCAAAGACTGGTGAAATTATAATGGTGACAGATAAAATTATAATTGGGAATAAGGAAACAAAGAGACATTAAACAAGTACATGGTATCTGCCTGCATGATCAGGGACACAAAAAACATTTTGGAAATAATGGGGAACCAAGGGTCCAGCAAGAATGAGGTACTTAAAGAAATCAGTGCAAGTGAAGAAATAATACTGTGGAAAATAAAGTGACTTAATGGTGACAAATTCCTGGGCCTAAAACCGTGTATCCCGAGGTTTTAAGGGAGGTAGCTGCGGAGATGGTGGCTGCGTTGGTTTTGATCTTCCAGAATTCCTTAGATTCCAGAAGAAATCCTGAGGATTGGAAGATTGCAAACATGACCCTGCTCTTTGAGAATGGAGGAAGAGAAAAATCAGGAAGCTATCGGCCAGTTAGTCTAAGATCAGTGGTAGGCAAAATGCTAGAACCTACTTTTAGGGATGTGGTAAATGGACACTTAGAAAATCATAATATGATTAAGCAGTGTCTTGTCCATAAGACATGAAAGAGATCATAAACTGTTTAAATCAAACCTTACTTTTTGCTTTTTTAAAAACTGACTTTGTGGGACCAAAATCATGGTTGCTACAGGTCACATGATTTGCAAGTTGGCTACAGTTCTGGAAGCTTCCAACAGTAATTACAGGACAAAGCTCAACCCTCATCCTTGTGGAATCTCACGCCTATCATTGTGTGAACCCATTGCAATCAATGAAACAAGGGAGAAGCAGATGGTCTGTCTCCCCATCTTGGACTGATAACAAAGAGAGAGAGCCATCGAAACTCATTATACCTGCAAAGGCAATAATAGCCATCATCTTGTACCGTTATCACCAGCTTTGAAGGAATTTGGCAACTCCTGCTTTCAGCTGGCTGAACCCACCTGAACTTTAACTCCTACGTAAAGGAACCCTCAGTGGACTCTGACATTCATGTGAATTAATATCAATATCTTCAGTTTTCTTTTGTGTTGTTATTCCTCATTGTAAAACTCTTTCCTTCTTGTGTGCTTGTGTCTGTGTGTGCGTGTGTAGTGGCAACAGCTATCCCCTGTATTTGAATGTATGAATAAACAATACTTCTGACTTAACCCTAAAGAGAATTTGCTGCGAGTCACTTTCAAATTGACTTCACCAACAGAGGGTTTAGGAGAAACAGGCCACAGCCTATTTCAAAAATTAAAACACCCCTGCTTACAGACAGATGGCGAGAAAAATAAAGATCACTTTGCCTCTCTCCCCTGTCTGTACCAACAGTTAACTGGATTTATGAAAGGGAAATTATGGCCAGCATTTTCTGTTCGGCATGCGGGGGCGGGTGTAAAATGACGCGTGGTGACGTTGGGCGTGCGTCCCGACATCACAGCGCGTCATTCCGAACTTTCGTTCAGCGCGCGTGCACCGGACTCGGCTGCGCACTGCCAAACTATCAAAGGCCTGTTAAGGCCATTTACAAACCAATGAAGCAGATTGACAGGGCTGCCCATCCAACCTTAAGGTTGGCGGGCAGACGAAGAGCCCAGGCGGCCTTCGCATTTTTCATGAAACCTCATCCATGGGCGGGATGAGGTTTCATGAAGGGTTTGTTAAATTTATAAATATTATTCGAACATTTCATAAGCATGTCCCAGCCCATGTGATGCTGTTACATGAGGGGACACGTGTAAATGATTTTTCACTTTCTTTATTAAAAATTCTCATTATGACATTAATCACCCTGAGGCAGCTCCATGCCTCAGGGAGATTTCTGCGCCCTTTCGCGCGCGTGTGCGAAAGAGCACAAGCTCTGACTCTCTCTCCTCCCCCCACCCACACAGGTAGCACTGAGCTAATTGGTCCACCCACGTAAAATGGTGGCGCGCAGCCGATCGCGGACAGCGATCAGCTCTGCGCCCACTCCCAACTGGCCCGCCCGACGGGGAGAAAACTCTCCCCTATGTTTGACAAATCTGTTGGAGATTTTTGAGGATGTAACTAGTAAAATGGATAAGGGGGAGCCAGTGATTGTAGTGTATTTTGATTTGCAAAAAGTATTCAATAGGGTGCCACACAAGAGGCTATTGCATAACATTAGGACAAATGGGATTGGAGTCAATATGCTAACCTGGATTGAGGATTGGCTAATGGACTGAAAACATAGGGAAGTAATAATCTGGATATTTTTGGATTGGCAGGATGTAACTAGCTATTTACAACCTATATTAATGAGGGGATTGAGTGTAATGTATTTCAAGTTTGCTGATAGTGCAAAGTTAGTTGTTGGGAAAATATGTTGTGGGGAGGACACAAGGAGTCTGCAGAGGGATATAGACAGCGTGGATGATTGGGCAAGATCATGGCAGATGGAATGCAATGCAACAAAGTGTGAAGTTATTCACTTTGACAGGAAAATAAAATAAAGCAGAATATTTTTTGGATTGTGAGATTTTGGAAATATTTGTATTAAGAGGGTTTGGGGATCCTCTTATATGAATTATGTAAATAATGTGGCTACAAGATCAGGCAAGAGGCTGGAAGTTTTGATCCAGTGATAGCGACAGAACGACAATATATTTCCAAGTCAGGTGTGTGGTTTGGTGATGCAGTTCCCAGGTTCGGTTCTCCTTGTTCCTCTAGGTAGTAGAGGTTGTGAGTTTGGAAGGTGCTTATAAAGGATCCTTGGTGAGTTGCAGCAGTGCATCTTGTAAATGGTACAGGCTACAGCCATGGTCTGCCTTTGGTGCAGGGAATGAATGTATAAAGTAGTGAATGAGGCAAATAACTCACATCCTGACTCCCTAACGCCTGTTCGTCATCTACTAGACATGAGAGTATGATGGAATATTCTCCACTTGCCTGGATGAGTGCAGCTCCAACAACACTCAAGAAATTGGACACCATCCAGAACAAATCAGCCCACTTGATTGGCAGCCCTTCCACCACCTTAAAGTTCCACTTCCTCCAGGCCCCACCACACTCTCCAAGCCCCACCTACACCCTCCAGGCCCCCGCCTATAACCTCCAGGCCCCACCACACCCTCCAAGCCCCTGCCTACACCCTCCAGGCGCCACCACACCCTCCAGGCTCCATCTACACCCTCTGAGCCCCCGCCTACACCCTCCAAGCAAAAACAGAAAATGCTGGAAAAACTCAGCAGGTCTAACAGCATCTGTCTGTCTGCCTTCTCCTCCTTCCCAGAAACATGATAGGGTCCCCCTTGTCCTCACTTATCACCCCACCAGCCTCCGCATTCAAAGGATCATCCTCCGCCATTTCCGCCAACTCCAGCATGATGCCACCACCAAACACATCTTCCCTTCACCCCCCCGACGGCATTCTGTAGGGATCGTTCCCTCCGGGACACCCTGGTCCACTCCTCCATCACCCCCTACTCCTCAACCCCCACCTATGGCACCTCCCCATGCCCACGCAGAAGGTGCAACACCTGCCCCTTCACTTCCTCTCTCCTCACCGTCCAAGGGCCCAAACACTCCTTTCAAGTGAAGCAGCATTTCACTTGCATTTCCCCTAACTTAGTCTACTGCATTCGTTGCTCCCAATGCGGTCTCCTCTACATTGGAGAGACCAAACGCAAACTGGGCGACCGCTTTGCAGAACACCTGCGGTCTGTCCGCAGGAAAGACCCAAACCTCCCTGTCGCTTGCCATTTTAACACTCCACCCTGTTCTCTTGCCCACATGTCTGTCCTTGGCTTGCTGCATTGTTCCAGTGAAGCCCAACGCAAACTGGAGGAACAGCACCTCATCTTCCGACTAGGCACTTTACAGCCTTCCGGGCTGAATATTGAATTCAACAACTTTAGATCTTAAACTCCCCCTCCCCCCATCCCCACCCCGTTTCTCCCCCCTCCCCTTTTTTTTCAATAATTTATATAGATTCTTCTTTCCCCACCTATTTCCATTATTTTTAAATCTAAAACTAAAACTTTGTTAGTCTTTCCACCCCACCCCCACTAGAGCTGTACTTTGAGTGTCCTGTCTTCCATTCTTAATTAGCACTTTTCTTAGATAATATCACCACCTTCAACACCTCTTTGATCCTTTTGTCTGTGACATCTTTTGATTATCTGCTCCTATCACTGCTTGCTTATCTCCACAATCACCCCACCCTCAACTTCTCTCTCCCCCCACCCCCCCACCTTAAACCAGCTTATATTTCACCTCTCTCCTAACTATGCTTCAGTTCTGCGGAAGGGTCGTGAAGGCTCGAAACGTCAACTGATTTCTTCTCCACCGATGCTGCCAGACCTGCTGAGTTTTTCCAGGTAATTCTGTTTTTGTTTTGGATTTCCAGCATCCGCAGTAGCTTTTAGCTTTTTGTTTTTATCTCTGAGAGAAAAAAGTTAACGTTTCAAGTCTTTATGACTCTTCATAAGGAACACCCTCCAAGCCCCGCCCACACCCTCAAGGCCCCACCCACAATCCCCATGTCCCGCCCACATGCTTCAAGCCCCGCCCACACGCTCAACGTCCCGCCCCCCAGTCTCCAAGCCCCGCCCTCCCGCCATCCGCCTGCGGAAACCCGCGAGCAACTGCGCGAACGGACTGTTTCCCAAGGACCGGTGGGAGTTGGGAGGAACTACAATTCCCAGAATACAGTTAATTTGAGGTAAATATTAACAAGGATCAATAACAATTCAATCCCCAATTCAATCAGAATTACAGGTAATTAATCATACCAACTATGCTTTCAGTTATATTCGTTGCAAAATCATTAGCGTCATTTTTTTATCCAGGGGACGGTTTGATGAGGTTAATGTTTCACCCGGAGCAGATTCCCCGGCGGACCCGGCGCGACGGTTGAATCGAGCGGATCCGGGACCGGGAGCTGAGAGACGGGGATGGTTATGGAGCTGTCAGCGCTCATCAAGAAACTGGGTACAGAACGGGCCGGGGAAATTAGTGTTATATCAGAAATAGTCCAATAACTGTGGAGTCTCTCTCCTTATATATATGTGTAAAACACAGTATCCGGTCTCTAATATAGTGTCTCGGTGGAGTGTGAGAGAGACACAGACAGACACACACACTCACTCACCCCACCGGGACACTGTAATAGAGAGAATGTCTGTGTGTGTCTCTATTATAGTGTCTCGGTGTGTGTGTCTCTCTCTCTCTATTATAGTGTCTCGGTATGTGTCTCTCTCTATTATAGTGTCTCGGTGTGTGTCTCTCTCTCTCTCTCTCTCTATTATAGTGTCCTGGTGGAGTGTGAGAGAGACACAGACACATACACTCACTTCACCGGGACACTGTAATAGAGAGAATGTCTCTGTCTCTCTCTCTCTATTATAGTGTCTCGGTGGAGTGTGTGTGTCTCTCTCATACAGATACACACACTCCACCGGGACATTGTAATAGAAAGAATGTCTGTGTGTATATCTCTCTCTATAGTGTCTGGGTGGAGTGTGTGTCTCTCTCTCTATTATAGTGTTTGGGTGGAGTGTGTGTCTCTCTCTCTATTATAGTGTCTGGGTGGAGTGTGTGTCTCTCTCTCTATTATAGTGTCTCGGTGGAGTGTGTGTCTCTCTATTATAGTGTCTGGGTGGAGTGTGTGTCTCTCTATTATAGTGTCTCGGTGGAGTGTGTCTCTCTCTATTATAGTGTCTGGGTGGAGTGTGTGTCTCTCTATTATAGTGCCCTGATGGAGTGTGTCTGTGTCTCTCTCTCTATTATAGTGTCCCGGTGGAGTGTGTCTCTCTCTATTATAGTGTCCCGGTGGAGTGTGTCTCTCTCTCTGTTATAGTATCTCGTTGGAGTGTGTCTCTGTCTCTCTATTATAGTGTCTCGGTGGAGTGTGTGTGTCTCTCTCTATTATAGTGTCTCGGTGGAGTGTGTGTCTCTCTCTCTATTATAGTGTCTCGGTGTGTGTCTCTCTCTATTATAGTGTCTGGGTGGAGTGTGTGTCTCTCTCTCTATTATAGTGTCTCGGTGGAGTGTGTGTCTCTCTATTATAGTGTCTGGGTGGAGTGTGTGTCTCTCTCTCTATTATAGTGTCTCGGTGGAGTGTGTGTCTCTCTCTCTATTATAGTGTCTGGGTGGAGTGTGTGTCTCTCTCTCTATTATAGTGTCTCGGTGGAGTGTGTCTCTCTATTATAGGGTCTGGGTGGAGTGTGTGTCTCTCTCTATTATAGTGCCCTGATGGAGTGTGTCTGTGTGTGTCTCTCTAGTATAGTGTCTCGGTGGAGTGTGTGTCTCTCTCTCTATTATAGTGTCTGGGTGGAGTGTGTCTCTCTCTCTGTTATAGTATCTCATTGGAGTGTGTCTCTGTCTCTCTATTATAGTGTCTGGGTGGAGTGTGTGTCTCTCTCTATTATAGTGTCTCGGTGTGTGTCTCTCTCTATTATAGTATCTCGGTGTGTGTCTCTCTCTCTATTATAGTGTCTCGGTGTGTGTCTGTCTCTCTATCATAGTGTCTCGGTGTGTGTCTCTCTATTATAGTGTCCCGGTGTGTGTCTCTCTCTATTATAGTGTCTCGGTGGAGTGTGAGAGAGACACAGACAGACACACACACTCACTCACCCCACCGGGACACTGTAATAGAGAGAATGTCTGTGTGTGTCTCTCTATTATAGTGTCTCGGTGTGTGTCTCTCTCTCTCTCTATTATAGTGTCCTGGTGGAGTGTGAGAGAGACACAGACACATACACTCACTTCACCGGGACACTGTAATAGAGAGAATGTCTCTGTCTCTCTCTCTCTATTATAGTGTCTCGGTGGAGTGTGTGTCTCTCTCTCTATTATGGTGTCTCGGTGGAGTGTGTGTCTCTCTCTATTATAGTGTCTCGGTGTGTGTCTCTCTCTATTATAGTGTCTGGGTGGAGTGTGTGTCTCTCTATTATAGTGTCTCGGTGGAGTGTGTGTCTCTATTATAGTGTCTGGGTGGAGTGTGTGTCTCTCTCTCTATTATAGTGTCTCGGTGGAGTGTGTGTCTCTCTATTATAGTGTCTGGGTGGAGTGTGTGTCTCTCTCTCTATTATAGTGTCTCGGTGGAGTGTGTCTCTCTCTATTATAGTGTCTGGGTGGAGTGTGTGTCTCTCTATTATAGTGCTCTGATGGAGTGTGTCTGTGTGTCTCTCTCTATTATAGTGTCTCGGTGGAGTGTGTGTCTCTCTCTCTATTATAGTGTCTGGGTGGAGTGTGTCTCTCTCTCTGTTATAGTATCTCGTTGGAGTGTGTCTCTGTCTCTCTATTATAGTGTCTGGGTGGAGTGTGTGTCTCTCTATTATAGTGTCTCGGTGTGTGTCTCTCTCTATTATAGTGTCTCGGTGTGTGTCTCTCTCTATTATAGTGTCTCGGTGTGTGTCTCTCTCTCTATCATAGTGTCTCGGTGTGTGTCTCTCTATTATAGTGTCCCGGTGTGTGTCTCTCTCTATTATAGTGTCTCGGTGGAGTGTGAGAGAGACACAGACAGACAGACACACACACTCACTCACCCCACCGGGACACTGTAATAGAGAGAATGTCTGTGTGTGTCTCTCCATTATAGTGTCTCGGTGTGTGTCTCTCTCTCTCTCTCTATTATAGTGTCCTGGTGGAGTGTGAGAGAGACACAGACACATACACTCACTTCACCGGGACACTGTAATAGAGAGAATATCTCTGTCTCTCTCTCTCTATTATAGTGTCTCGGTGGAGTGTGTGTGTCTCTCTCATACAGATACACACACTCCACCGGGACATTGTAATAGAGAGAATGTCTGTGTGTATATCTCTCTCTATAGTGTCTGGGTGGAGTGTGTGTCTCTCTCTATTATAGTGTCTGGGTGGAGTGTGTGTCTCTCTCTCTATTATAGTGTCTCGGTGGAGTGTGTGTCTCTCTATTATAGTGTCTGGGTGGAGTGTGTGTCTCTCTCTCTATTATAGTGTCTCGGTGGAGTGTGTCTCTCTATTATAGTGTCTGGGTGGAGTGTGTGTCTCTCTCTATTATAGTGCCCTGATGGAGTGTGTCTGTGTGTCTCTCTCTATTATAGTGTCTCGGTGGAGTGTGTGTCTCTCTCTCTATTATAGTGTCTGGGTGGAGTGTGTCTCTCTCTCTGTTATAGTATCTCGTTGGAGTGTGTCTCTGTCTCTCTATTATAGTGTCTGGGTGGAGTGTGTGTCTCTCTCTATTATAGTGTCTCGGTGTGTGTCTCTCTCTATTATAGTGTCTCGGTGTGTGTCTCTCTCTATTATAGTGTCTCGGTGTGTGTCTCTCTCTATTATAGTGTCTCGGTGTGTGTCTCTCTCTCTATTATAGTGTCTCGGTGTGTGTCTCTCTCTCTCTATCATAGTGTCTCGGTGTGTGTCTCTCTATTATAGTGTCTCGGTGTGTGTCTCTCTATTATAGTGTCCCGGTGTGTGTCTCTCTATTATAGTGTCTCGGTGTGTGTCTCTCTCTCTATTATAGTGTCCCGGTGTGTGTGTCTCTATTATAGTGTCTCGGTGCGTCTCTCTCTCTATTATAGTGTCTCGGTGTGTGTCTCTCTATTATAGTGTCTCGGTGTGTGTCTCTCTATTATAGTGTCCCGGTGTGTGTCTCTCTCTATTATAGTGTCTCGGTGTGTGTCTCTCTGTATTATAGTGTCTCGGTGTGTGTCTCTCTCTCTATTATAGTGTCCCGGTGTGTGTGTCTCTATTATAGTGTCTCGGTGCGTCTCTCTCTCTATTATAGTGTCTCGGTGTGTGTGTCTCTATTATAGTGTCTCGGTGTGTGTCTCTCTCTATTATAGTGTCTCGGTGTGTGTCTCTCTCTATTATAGTGTCTCGGTGTGTGTCTCTCTCTATTATAGTGTCTCGGTGTGTGTCTCTCTCTCTATTATAGTGTCTCGGTGTGTGTGTCTCTCTCTCTATTATAGTGTCTCGGTGTGTGTCTCTCTCTATTATAGTGTCTCGGTATGTGTCTCTCTCTATTATAGTGTCTCGGTGTGTGTCTCTCTCTCTATTATAGTGTCTCGGTGTGTGTTTCTCTCTATTATAGTGTCTCAGTGTGTGTCTCTCTCTCTCGCTTTCTCTCTCTATTGTAGTGTCCTGGTGGAATGTGTGTCTGTCTGTGTTTCTCTCTATTATAGTGTACCCATGGAGTGTGTCTGTCTGTCCCTATTATAGTGTCCCGGTGGAGTGTGTGTCTGTGTGTCTCGCTCTCTATTATAGTGTCCCGGTAGAGTGTGTTTGTGTGTCCCTCTCTCTGTAAGTGTCCCGGTGGTGTGTGTGTGTCTCTGTCTCTTTCTGCCTCCACCTTCCATGAAGTGGCAATCACTGTTGCATTGCCACTCCACTGCTATTTTATTAGCTTGTGCCGGCGCTCTGCATTTCTCGCCTGGACTTCCTAACTGGCCCTTTTCAGAAATGTGGAGCATACCTGTTCTAGCAATCCTTCTACATTATACAGGGTCGTCGGGGGTTGCCAAGCTATGCCCCCTTGTTAGAACACTAGCTGCTGTATTTTGATTTTTGTATTTTGTCTTTGTTAGCTAACGCAGTGAAAAGCTTTGGGGCATTGAAATAGCTTTTCAATGTGTTAGTGAATGAGCAAGGTAAATGGGTAGGGTGATGAGGTGGGGTTGGGTGTAGTCAGCTCTGATTGGGTTGGGGAGGGGGCGCTGGTTGGAGTGCGTTGCGGTCGGAATACCAGGGTAAGTAGCCGGTGTCAAGGGGGGGAGGTACTGGGGTTGAGTGGAGTGGCCAGTGTGAGTGATTATGGATAGTCACCCAAGAGTTAGAACTGTGTTCTCTTTCTCATGTCTAACATTTCTTCAGTAACTATCCACTGAGCAAGTCCAAACCATCTGAAGTCTTCATTGCAAACTCTGAGTTGGAAACTTTTTCGGAGAATTATGGACAGAGGGGAATCGCCCATTGCAAGTCCAAACTTCCCGAGCAATTTCCACATAGTCAATGTACTAAGACTTCCAAAGAGTCCCGTAGCTGACCTTGAGGGGGTAGGTCCGGAGATTGGAAGTTCTGGGCCCATAACTCAATATATGAAATGGCAGCGTATTGGAATGGGAATGTCACTTTAGCTGGTGTTTTTTCACTTTTCGAAGTAATGGTAAATGTAGTTCTCTCCATTTAACATAGCTTGAGGCACATAAGTCAACCTGGCATATAAGACAACCCCATTTTTTCAACACTGGAAATCATGTTTAGGCCTATACTTGGAGTGTAAGTCGACCCCCTTTCCTGCTAAGAAATACTATACTTGCAGTAGGAGTTGGCCTCAATCTTTCACCTCAGAAATGCATGTTAAACTTAAAAGGTACATGCTATCAACTAGGTGATACTGGCCATGTTGTCAAGAAGATGTGGGATTTAAGACACGTCCACACGTGTCGAACAATGAACAGAAATGGGTCATCCGGAAAAAAGATTTGAATTACAAAGCTGGTTTCAAGCTAAAATTCATGACATCTGTTAACTCGTCCAATAACTTTGCTGCAGCAAGAGAATTTGGTGTCAATGAAAAACTGGTGCAAGAATGGAAGAAGGAATCCACCCTGGAGAAGAAACTAAGATCAAATGTGTCATGAGAACAGGGACCCAGCCACTGGCCTGATCTTGAGAAGCATGTATTGGAATAGGTCCTCAATCTTCAGAACGGTAACATCATCACCAGAAATGTAATGTGTACATACGCACATAAGTGGGTCAAATCAAATCCTAAGTCCAGCAAAGATTTCAAGCAACAGCTAGTTAGTGTAGCTGCTTTAAAAATGAAACTGTCTAGTATTGCAGCAGCAGACAAGATCGTTTAGAGATTGCCAACATTACCAGTTTTCAGCAATTCATCATCAGACAACAGTAAAAACATAGGTCCCATTATGTCTCATTGGCAATACGAATGAAATGCCCATGAATTTCGATATGCCCATCAGTCAAACTGTGGAGTGGAAAGGCTCAAAAACAGTTCTAGTGAAAACCACAAGACATGAGAAGACAAGTGGTACCATCCTGCATGGCTGACAATGAAATTAAAGCCTATTGTAATTTTCAACTGTAAAACCATGCTGAAAATGAAGTTTCTTCCAGGGGTTTTTGTGCATGTCCATGACAACAGGCAGATGGATGAGGATAGAGTAAAGTTGTGGGTTGATAATGAGTGGAATAAGTGTACACACAGAACGCAGCTTATTAGTGTGGGACATATTCAGATCCCATAAAACCGATGAGATCAAGAAGCGCCTGCAAAGAAGTAACACCCAAATTGCAGTTATGCCAGGGGGGAGGGGGAGACTAATGTCCATAGTTAAACCTTTGGATGTGTGCCTCAACAAGTCATTCAAGGATCACGTTCACATTTATTGGAATAGGTGGATAGCTGACTGAGAAAAAACCTTCACAAAAAGTGGAATTATGTGTGCTGTCCTACTTGATGGTTTCTATGGTTTCTTCATCAAATCATGGGATGCGTTTAATTCACAAACTAACATCAGTTCATTCAAAAAATATGGAATATCTGTTTCAGTGGATGGAAAAGAAAATGATTTGTTATGGAGGTTTGATTCTGAAATTGAAAGCGCCAACTTTGATCCAGAGTCGGATCCTTACGATGATGCTATAGCAAACTGACTCAGAATGAATTCGATGAGTTCTTTGCGTCAGATGCCGAACACAATGAATTTGACGATGTTTAAAATGCTTTGATTGTGGTTGAAGGTATTCTTGTAGAATTTATTCACTTAATTTGAATTGATTTAATTTGAATTACTGTTATTTTTCTTCGCATTTCAAAATGGACAGCACCTACACCAACACTGGCAGTTCACATTTTATACTTGGTATACAAGTTGACCTCTGTTTTTGGAAGGATTTTTTTGAGGTCCCAAAGGTCGACGGTTGACATATGCTGTGATCTGCAGTATAGATTGAGGGATTGATCCATAAAACAAATAATTGGTATATCTATTTTTGTTGCAATTTGGCCCTTGCAATCTTCCATAATTTCATGGATAACATTAACATCAGGGTGATGATACCTTCCCCTTAGTGGAGCTTCCCCACCTGGCTGGCTCTTTCACCATTTGCCCTGTCAAGACTGACACAGTGGTGGTGTGGTGCTTAATGTTGGATCACACCTTAAACCTGACCCCCTACTTCTTTGGCATTTTCTCCTCCTTTTGAACAACTTGCCTTATTCCACCTCTCTCTCCTTTCATGCAGAATCATCATTCTGAACCACCATGTTGGATAAAAATTTTCTCATCAAGCTATCTTCACTTCCTTCCTCCTTCAGCCTCTGCTCTGAACCACTTCTCATTCTCAGTGATTTCAACCTTCCATCTCAAATGATCATGTTCTCTTTCCTCTGTGTTCATTGCCATCTTAACCTCCCTAAATCTCCCCCTCCATGTAAACTCCCTAACTCATGCATTACTGCACCCTTCACCTTGCAATCTTGCTAGTCTCATTGTATCAATCACAGATCAGACCACCACATTTTGGTTTTAACTGCTTTTTTCTGGCTATCATTCTAATTTTAGTCATTTTTGCTTTAATTGCATTTATTTTCCCAATTAAATTACAAATAAGATAACATTTCCCCTTTTAGCTGTTTTTCCTACTTGCTTGGTGTGCAGTTTGACTCTGAACTAAACTTCAAACACTATATCCTGTCCATCATTTGGACTGCTAAATTCCACAGCATTGCCTATATCTGCTGATGCCTTCCTGCTGCCACTGATGTAATTGTACACTTTATAATATAGATAATAAATATATTATTTATATTTAATAAAAAAATGTTTATTTGTGAGAGAAAATTTTGAATGTATAATATATTTAACAATATAACATAGCAAGTGCTGTCTTTAATTAAAAACAACCTATTTGAACTGTACCTAAAAACAGATTAGCTTTGGTTGGGCAGAAGTCTTTCTCAAACCTACTATTGGCTTGTGTGCAAAGCATTGTAAGTTAATATGAAATCAATTAAACCTTTCGTAGAGACAGAACACTGCTTATGTGTGCCTTTGTGCTTTCTTACTGCATGTATTGTGTAGTGTATTATATCCAGTGTAGATATCGCTGCCAAATCTTGTATTATGCTGTGCAAGCAGAAGATCTTGGCAACAGAAGTTAGAGTAACTGAGCGTTTGGCGTTGGAAAGACACGTTGTTACAAATGCAAGGTTTTTAAATATAGTTATGTTTCAAACTGTCTCCTTTAATTAAAGGTAAAATGGAGTAGTGATGAGGGTTATGTGACCTAGTTCTGCTTGGCAATAAGCCCATGTGGCCTGGTGGCCAAGGAAACCGGGGCCCAGGTCCAAGCCCTATTGTAAGCAAGTTGCAAATTTTTAACTATAAAACAAAAAGTGCTAGAAACATGTAGCAGGTCTGAAAGCATCAGTGAAGAGAGAAACAGTTACTGTTTCGAGTTGAATATGACTCTTCAGAACTGGTTCTGAGCTGCCTCTCTCTCCACAAATGCTGCCAGACCTGCAGAGCATTTCCAGTATTTTGTGTTTTTACTGCAGATACTGGAAATCTGAAATATTTTGCTTTTATCATGCAAATTTTAACACCTGGAGACAAAGGAAAAGGCAGCTGGCCTTACTGCTGCCAGACTTACTGACTCCGAGACCCTGGACAGCGTGAGTGAATCTCCGAGAGAGAGCGAGACAGGAAAACAGCAGCTGCTTTGAACTGCAGAGGGAAAAAGACTGTTTTCCATTAGCCACCAGACAGAATTATGGTGGGAACTTATTTTTTGGTCAAACAGACAGGGCCTCTGTACCTAGGAAAAACTTTACTCCTCGTTATGATTCCTGTAGAGACCAATAAGTTTTAAAAAGAGATTTCAATTCCCAGTAACCGACTCAAATGATCAGGCAGGATTTCACATTTTAGCACTTCTCTGTAACAACCACACTAAAAACAGCATTGACTAACCATTACTTAGTAGGCAACTAACACATTAAGCCACACAATAACTATTCCTTGATAACAACACAACCGAAAACTCCACGCCATGTTTATACGTTATATTGTACTCTCTGCAGAATTGTAGTCTTTACAGGAGCAGTTCAAAGTTACTCCCAGATTCCAATAGGCTCACTTCTCCCAGTTTTGCTGAGTCATAACGTCCAGTGTCCATCGAAAGTCGTTTTCCTCTGTCTTCCAAAGTGACTTCCAGCAGCAAGGCCCACTTCAGCAGCTCCATCTCCAGGCCACACCAGGATGAGTGAGAAGTGGGCCTATTGGAATCTGGGAGTAACTTTGAACTGTTCCTGTAAAGGCGACAATTCTGCAGAGAGTACGATGTAACATAAACGTGGCGTGGAATTTTTGGTTGTGTTGTTATCAAGGAATAGCTATTGTGCGGCTTAATGTACTAGTTGCCTACTAAGTAATGTTTAGTCAAAAGCAAAAAACTGCAGATGCTGGAAATCCAAAACAAAAATAAAAATACCTGGAAAAACTCAGCAGGTCTGACAGCATCTGCGGAGAGGAATACAGTTAACGTTTCAAGTCCGTATATGACTCTTCAACAGAACTAAGGAAAAATAAAAGAGAGGTGAAGATATAAACTGGTTTAAGGGGTGGGGGGTGGGACAGGTAGAGCTGGATAGATTAGTCAATGTTTTTAGTGTGGTTGTTACAGAGAAGTGCTAAAATGTGAAATCCTGCCTGATCACTTGAGTCGGTTACTGGGAATTGAAATCTCTCTTTAAAACATATTGGTCTCTACTGAATCAGATCGAGCAGGAGTAAAGTTTTGCCTAAGTATAGCCATCACAGGATTATATGCAAAGATTCTTTTAAATTAATCCTGCTCTGAACTGAAGAGCCCCACTGAATGGTAGCAATGGTAGTCTCCCTTGTTGTATTTGCAGTCAATTGTGTGTTGTACTAAGCACTGCTATGAGATGTTGGTGGTTCAGTTACTGAATCAGTGGAAACGAGGGGAAGCAGCTCCGTCATGTTTATGCTTAAGCATTGGACTGTTCATACTGTGAAACGCAGCAAATGGAGGCAAACCCCCACATCTCTCATTGGCTATACTGCTACAATATAAAAATGCTAATTAGATGCTTGTGCGCCTTAACTGATAATCTAAAAGCAATTTAAATTACCCTAGTGGACCTCAATTTTTACTCTTTCTTTCTTGTAGGTCACCAACTGGTGGAAATTAGAGTTCGAGCACTAAAGAATATTTTGTGCAAAATTGATCACGGTTTGGTTTCTGTTATTGATTTGGCTCAAGAAAAGAGCCTTTTCATTCGACTATTTGAATGGTTCAACTTTCCAACTGTCCCTATGCAGGGAGAGGTACTCGCGTTATGTAGTCGCCTTGTAAAGGTGAGTTATTTTGTTTTGTTGTGAGAGTATTAGAGGAATTAGTTGGGTTTTATCGTTAGGTATTGGAAAGTGGAATGAAGCTGTTGTCCTTTAGCTTGTTTTATAATTACCAATGATGTTTAAATATCTAATAGAATCGATGAATATTGAGGCAAGGAAAAGAATCCTGCCAAGGTTGCTCTGTGTCAAGCTAGTGTGAATGTTGAACTTAGGCTGGCTTAATAAATGTTCTTAAGTTTGGTGAATTATGTAGTCAGTAGAATAGACTGGAAGATTTAAAACATATTGTGAAATTCCTGCTTGGCTATTATGATTTATATTTCTGCTTAACTGCTGTTAACTCCAATTATTTTCTAAAATCTTAGCAAAGGATCTTCATCGCAGAATTGTTGTGGTGCAGGAGGCCATTTGGGCCATCATATCTGCACTGGCTCTCCGAATGTGCAAATCACCTAGTACTATTCCCCTGTCTTCTCCCTGAAACCCTGCACATTCTTCCTTTTCAGATAACAGTCTAATTCCCTTTTGAATGCTGCAATTGAGCCTGCTCTCGCATTCCAAACCCTAACCACTCGCTGTGTAAAAAAAGTTTCTTCTCACGCCACTTTTTTGCTTCTTTTATTAATTACATTAAATCTGTGCCCTCTCATTCTCAATCCTTTCATGAGTGGGAACAGTTGATCCCTATCTATTCTGACCAGAAATCTCATGATTTTGAATATCTCTATCAAATCTCTCAATCTTCTTGTCTCCAAGGGAAACAGTCCTAATTTCTCCAATCTATCTTCATAGCTGATGTTCTTCATAACCGGAGCCATCCTCGTGAATTGTTTCTGCACCCTCTCTAATACCTTCACGTCCTTCCTAAAGTGCGGCGTTCAAAACTTGACGCAGTACTCTACCTGAGGCCAAACTAGTAACTTAAACAAATTCAACATTGTCTCCTTTCTGTTGCTCTCTCCGCCTGTCCTACCACCTTCAATGATTTGTGCAAATATACACCCAGGTCCTTCTGCTCCTCTACTCCCTTTAGAGTTGTACACTTATATTCTCTCTCCCTGTTCTTCCTACCAACATGAATCACCTCACACTTCTCTGCATTAAACTTCATCTGCCACCTGTCCACCCATTTCATCAATTTGTCTATGACCCTTTGAAGTTCTATAGTATCCTCCCCTCAGTTCACAATGCTTTCAAGTTTTGTATCATCTGTAAACTTTGAAATTGTGCCCTAAACACCAAGGTCTAGGTCATTAATATATATCAGGAAAAGGATCCGAACACTGACCCCTGGGGAATTCCACTACAAATCTTCCTCCAGCATGAAAAACATCTATTAACTACTACTCTCTGTTTCCTCTCACTCAAGTTAATTTCGTATCCATGTTGCTACTATCCATTTATTCCGAGTTATAACTTTGCTCACATGTCTGTTGTGTGGCACTGTATCAAATGCCTTTTGGAAGTCCATGTACACTATATTAGCAGCATTGCCCTGATCAACCCTCTGTCACCACTTCAAAAAACCCCAGCAAGTGAAACACAATTTGCCCTCGAGATCCATGCTGGTTTTCCTTAATTAACCCACGTTTGCCCATGTAACTATTAATTTTGCCCTGAATTATTGTTTCTGGAAGTTAAACTGACTGGCCTGTAGTTGCAGGGCTTATCTTTACACCCTTTTTTTGAACAGGGGTGTAATGTTTGCATTTCTCCAGTCCTCGGGGACCACCCCGAGTCTAAGGAAGACTGAAAAATTATGGCCAGTGCCTCTGCAATTTTGACTCTCTCTTCCCTCAGTATCCTTGGATGCATCTCATCTGGCCCTAGTGCATTATCAAGTACAAATAACCAATCCAATATTACCTCCTTTTCAATTTTGAATCCATCTAGTGTCTGAATTACCTCATCTTTTACCATGGCCCAGGGAGCATTTTCTTCCTTGGTGAAGACAGATGCAAAGTATTCATTTAATACCTCAGCTATGCTCTCTACCTCCAAGTGTAATCCCCTTTTTGGCCCTACTCCTGTTATCACATTTTACTAATTATATGCCTATAGAAATCATTGTGATTCCCTCTTATGCTAGCTGCCAGCCTCTCTTTGTACTGCCTCTTTGTTTCTCTTTGCTGCTTCATCTCTCCTCTGAACCTATTATATTCAACTTGGGTTTTCAATTTTACTTTCTACCTGAACACCTGTCACAAGTACACTTTTTCTTCTTTATCCCTCCTATGTACTAATTTATGTAATTGGTACCAATATAGACCACGACTGCTGGCTGTTCACTCCTCTCTCCCCCCCACCTCACCCTCTTCAGGGTGCTCTGCAGCCGCTCAGTGGCATCCTTGACCCTGGCACCAGGGAGGCGACACACTATCTTGGATTCATGTCTGTGGCCACGGAAACGCCTAGTTATTCTCCTAACTGTCGAATCACCTATCACTATCGCTCTTCCAGACTTCCTCGTGACCCCCTGTACAGCTGAGCCACCTGTGGTGCCATGGACTTGTCTCTGGCTGGACTCCCCAGATAAACCATCAGTCTCGTTTCTGAACTGAATACTGGTTGGAGAGTGGGATGCACTCAGGGGACTTCTCTACTTTCCTGTTCCTTTTTGACTGTATGGTGGTCACTTCTTCCTTCTCTGCCTGCATTTATTAAGCTGTGGGATGACCACATTTATAAAAGTGCTATCCGTGTAGCTCTCAACCTCTCAGATGCTCTGCAGTGATGCCAGCGCTGCTCCAGTTTCACAACCTGGAGCTCAAGCTGCTGCAACTGATGAAACTTCCTGCATAAATCGTTATCCAGGATACAGCAAGCGTCCTGGAGTCCCCACATAGCACAGGATGGAGCAGCCCTGCCATTTCTCTATTTATTAACTGATAACCTGTGACTGTGATTAAACCTTATCACTAGTAATAAACCTTACCAATATTAATAAATCTTTACCAATACTGATAAAACTTTTAATAAACCTTAGCAATATTGATAAACCTTACCAATACGTAATACACCTTACTAGTAATAAACCTTACTTAAGAATGAAAGGTAAGACTCTCAAATATACAGGGTGAGATATACCTACATCGTCAGGGAATGATAGCTAGATGTACTTCCAGATTAAATGTATGCAAGTATTATAGTGATCGTTACACCTCAGCAGCCTTGATCTATTTCACCTATTATTCTCCTTCTCAATGGTTATATTACCTAACTGTTGCTTATGTACTTGTTCACCTTCTGCTTAATGTTTTTGAAGTAAAATGAGGTTATGATTCCTCAACTGCGCCATTTGAAGAGTGGCCAGAGGTCTTCCAGAGACATAAGATGAATCTAGTAAAGAAAGAACTAACTTGTATTTATATAGCATCATTGACAACCTCAGAACTTCCCAAACTTGTCACAGTCAATTAAGTACTTTTAAAGTGTAATCAGTACTGTAATGTGGAGGAATGTTGGCACCAATTTTTACACCAGTTCCCACAAATAGGAATAAGATTATCGAGCAGATAATCTGTTTCAATCAAGTTGATTGAGGGCAAACTATTGGACAGGACACTAGGAGAACTCCTTTGCTCTCTTTGAATAGTGCCATGGCATCATTTACGTCCACCCAAGAGGGCAGACTGGGCTTCAGTTTAATGTTTTGTCTGAAAGATGGCATATCTGCTTGTGCAGCAATCTCTTAGTATTGCACCAAAACATCAACTTATGTGCCTGAGTCTCCAGAAAAGGACTTGAACTTCTGACTCATGAATAGTGCTACTGCTGAACAAAGACATGCATCTAGTAGCAAGAATAGAAAGTAATTTGAGAGTATGGAGAGTTGTATCTCATTTCTGAAAACAATATAGGGTAAGAAAACAAAATAGTATAGATTCAAACAGCTAGAAAGCACCCCCCCCCCTCCAAATTTAAGGGCTTCCTTAGTCAGTATCGCTGAAAAAAAGAGACATGCTGTTGAAGCTTTCTGTCTTGTACTCATCAGGACAGATGCAAAAATGCTAAATTTCAAAGGGAACAATAATTTACACTATGAGAAAATGGTACTGATTGATTGGCAAGTTAGCTCTGATCGGTCAAGACATTGCCTTGGCGAATGCACCAGTGAGATATTGTCCCCTATGCTTTTGTTTATTCAAATAAGGTGCAATGTCTGGGCATATTCCTTTTGACTGCAGAGGACAGGTCCCTGCATATGAATATATATTTGTTCTAGCAAGCTTAAGTGAGCTACATTGCAGAATCACATCTAATGTTAGACATTTATTTTGAGTTTTGCAAGCACGGATTTGTTGATTGCGGTGAGTACGCTGCCTATTGCGAGCAGTCAAAGGAATGTGCTGTTTGATACGATGCAATGGTCGTTGGACCTACATACCTGACATCCCACCAGCACTGAAATTCATATACCACATTACTCATTTCTGTGGTAGGCAGAGCGTTTTTTTAACTTGACGGCAGCATCCTGTTAGTGGAAAAAACAACTCATGCTGCCACTGCATATTAGCAACATGAATATGCTAGCTTGACCTGTTGTTCAATTTTGTTGAGATACTTTATCCTTCCAGGGTAATTTGAGCTGGGCACTTTTCAGGTCTAAACTTGGCTACCTTGGGCCATTCATGAATATGTGCGATACACAGCAAGCATTGATCTGATCAGGGTAATCATTATCCCGCAGGGTAGCTTTGATGTGCCCTATTTCGGCATCAAGCTTGCACGGTGAGCAAATGGCTCGGGCTCTAGTAGCAACATCAGCGGTGTTTCCCACTAACCAGATGTTGCCATCAAGTCAAAAGACATTCTGCCTATCACACAAATGAGTAATGCGGTACATCAATTCCCATGCTGGTGCGATGCCAGGTACATAGGCCATATGTCCCAATGACTGGTGGATTTTACCAGACAGCACGTTCCTTCAGTTGTTCACAATAGGCAAAGTACTCGCTGTACTCAACCAACCCGGGCTTGCAAAACTCATAACATAATGTCTAACGTTGGGTGTGAATCCATGACTGGGTAGCACTTGCTGAACAATCCTGAGTGTGCTAAGAATTACACTAACAACAATTTAAGATTATCAGTCAGGCTCACAATGTAGCTCACTTATGCTTGCTAGAAGCTATATATATTTGTATACAGAGACCTGTCCTCTGTAAGTGAAAGGAATGATATCCGGACATTGCACCTTTATTGAGTAATAAAGCATGGGGGACAATAGCTCCCTAGTGAATTCCCCATGGCAACATCTTAACCAATCAGAGTCGACTTGCCAACCAGCATCCTTTTCTTATGCAGTATAAATTATTATTCCCTTTGAAATTTGGCATTCTTGTGCCTGTTCTGATGAGTACAAGATGAAAAGCTTCCAACAGCATGTCCCTTTTTCAATGATACTCAAGTTCTGTACTACCAAGCGACTATTTAGGCGAAATTATCCAAGGAGTGGCTGTTACGGCACAGCCGATGTTAAATGCTGAGTTTTCAAATCTCAAAGGGAAACTCGAAACAACTGCCACAACTTGTTTTGCAATTTGTATAAATTTCAAGATGTGTGCCCTGAATTCAGTAGCAATAAGACCACCAAGTCTTATAGGTTTTTACAAAACTAGATTAAACATTTATTAATAAGAGAAATGATTTTAAATACATACATAGATCTACAAATTACTACTACGATAACTTCTAAATCCTCTACTTAATCTGAATTCCAGTTACACTTTTGTTAAGGCAATAGTAAGGCACATATTTTGAAAACACCCAGACAAAGTAAACAATACCTTAAACAGTCAAATTCAAAGTGAGTTCTCTTAACTTCAACCCCTGAAGGCCAAGTTTGAGGCATAGACGCTGAAGGCTTTTAACACTTATTGAATCTTAGACTGCCTTCCTTTACACAGTCTTCTCTCCTTTATACATATTTTTCCCTTTGAATGCAAATTCCCATTGTTTCACTATGTCTTTGGACTTTATCTTTCTGATAAAATTCTCTCAGAGCACTAACTTTTACCAGTACCCTTTTGGAAAAATAAACACACTTTTTAAACTTCACCTGGCTAGGTGACACATTTCACTCCCTCTTGAAAACAATCTAGACTGGTTTATTTTAAAATGCAGATGTTCCCTTGACACCTATGTTTCTAAACTTCCCCATGTTTACCTAATTAACATTTCAAACTTAACTTCTCTTCTTACATCAAAGCACCCAGACTAGCTGCCTCTAAATCAATTAAGTCTCTCGCACGCACACATATAGACACATAGATGCATCCCACTATTACTCTTTTTTACAATAAATTCTAATAACATTCAGAATTATTATATCATCCTGACAGTGGCACTCACTGTCAGATTGCCATTCCGCTCCTATTTTCTTACCCGACGCCCGGACTTCCGAAACGGACTTCTTCAGAAATGCGGAGAGTACCTGTCCTTGGAGTCCTTCCTCATATTTCAGGGGAAGCCAAGCCACGCCCCATTTTTTTAATGACACTCACTCGTATTTTGGTAAGTCTTCATTCGCGAACACACTGAAAAGATTTGGGACATTTAAATAGCTTTTCAGTGTGTTAATGCATAATGTGAATGAGGTAAGTGGGTAAGTGAGCAGAGCAGGTAGGGTGGCAGGATAAGTAGGGTGCCCGCTGGATGGCGGGGGTTGGTTTCAGAGGGTTGGGGGAGTCAGATCAGGGGTCGGGGGGATCGGTTGCATAGTCCCCCAGGAGTTGTACCTGGTTTTTTTTGGTCTAAAATTTCCTGGGTGACTATCCAGATAAGTAAGTCGGAACCCGCTGAAGTCTCCAACTCTAACTCTGACCATCTGGAGACTGGATGACCTGGACCTATGTTTCCTTATTCATTAATTGGGTGCATCTCCTGTCCCTGCAGTAATGAACTGGCTGTGAAGCTCAGATTAAGGAGAAAGGAGTTTGTTTTGTAGAGCGTCTATCTAGACCGAGGCTTAATGCAAAATGTTTCACAGTTAATGATTAACTTCTGAATGCAGTCACTGCTGGCTTCAAAGTTGCAACCAAAAAGAGGCCTTCCAGAAGAGAATGGGAAAAATAGCTTAATGGCCTGGATTTTGCAGTCAGCGGTGAAGCAAATACACCAGCTGTGTATAAAAAGCAGCCCATATTTCTAGCGATCTCTGTGGCGTGGTTTTCCCTTTCTCCTTGGCAGCTTAAATCTGGTGCCAAGGCAAAGGGATCACCAGGCATGCAACAGCAGTGATGTCAGCAAGCAGGTATACAGCCAATCACATTGAAGTACTCTCACTCTGCAAACCTGGAAGTTAAACGCAATTAAAACCCTTCACTTTTAATTTGAATTTCCAGATAGTGAAACACATGATTATGATTTGATTTAAATAGAAGCTGAAATAAACTATTTAAAAAAAGAAAATATTGTTTCTTTTAAAAAGTGACAAAGTGACTTATCATAATGGAGAAATTTGACATTCTACAAATATCAAATTAGCCTTTCAAAGCTAGTGACGGTGTCTGACATTGTTTATGAAATTAGTACACCTTTAAAAACCCAGTTACATCTTTTTCAAAGATTTTTACGGTGAGACTAACAGTGTTAAAGTGGAAGCTCTCATCAACTCCATGATTGCAGTTTGGAGGGTGGGGATTGCCTCAACAGCGCACCCTCTGAAGAAGTCTAGAATCGTTGACAGCAACTTCTGGATTTCTGCAATATTCTGCACATTTGCAAACTCTAGAAATTTCCGTCAGTTTCACTGGAGTAATGATGGTAAATGCTGACTATTTCATTGCAGCAAAATCCAGACCAATTTAATCATTGTCAAGTTCTTAATGGGACAGTATAGCTAATTTCTCATTGTAGAATTTTGATATTGTACATCTTATGTCAAGTTAGACTGCAGTCATACAACGAGGAAGAAAAGAACTGAATAGTAAATCTAATGTTTGTTTTTCCGTTTAAAGCATTCTTCAGTAGCCCAACTATTTCGAGAAATTGGAGCTTTAGAATTTCTAGCACAGCTGCGATCCAATGTAGAGCCAGAGCTGCAAGCATGCATCGATGAGGTTATGGATGACCTGTTCAAACTGCCTGATACTATTGTTGATGCACCAGCTATTGCTTATCAGTCACCGCCACTGAAATCCTCTGAGGACAAAGGTAATCTGAGCAGATCAATACTGGGAGAAAGCAGTCTATTGTTTTGTCACACAGTACAAAATGTTTTAAAGGGAGCTGACTCTGTGAATAGGTGTGTTGTATTTCTTTCTTGTTGCTATGTGTATGTGTTTTAAAATAATGAATTACTGGCAGCCTTGGGTGTAGGCATTTATGTAGCACTTCCTTCATTGTGCATTTTTCGTATCACCAGGCTCTGAAAGTGTATTGAAGATAAAGAGAGATTCTGAATATTTTTTAAATATGATATCCTGTGGGTATACAAAGCTTAAAAAAGCAATTGCCACATAAAAGTGAACCTTGTAACAGTTGAGAACAATAATGCAAAAACTGCTACAGTAACTGGTAGAAAATGAAAGCTGGAATGGCAGTTTCTCGGAGTTGAATTTCCACATGAGCTTGTCTCCTGTTGGAATTATCAACTTTCACTTAAAAAGATGTTGTAACTGTGAAACAAGACTTTGACTAATTCAGAAACAAAAATTGCTGAAAAAACTCACCAGGTCTGACAGTACCTGTAGAGAGGAAGACAGAGTTAACGTTAACAAAAACATTAACCCTGTCTTCCTCTCCACAGAAGCTGTCAGACCTGCTGAGTGTTTCCAGCAATTTTTGCTTTTGTTTCAGATTTCCAGCATTCGCAATATTTTGCTTTTATATTTGACTAATTTAGGTTGGCCTTGCGTATGTACTTGGGTTCGATGCCCCTCAGCCACTCCCATAAGTGGATCCCATGTTCCTTACTTTTCAAAGTAGACTCACAATCCAGTAACTAGTTTTGAAATAACATAAGCCAGTAGCTAAAGTTTCCCTCACAGTTTTAAGTCTAGAATCGGACTTTACAGTCTTTTCTGTATTTTTTGTCTCCCTGTGCTCACAGCTATAAAGGAAAGGCTGCCAGACAACTTCAATTGAGCACCTAAAACTAGAGACCTCCCAACACAATAATATGTTTGGCATTTTCTGAGACAAATTAATTAAGTACTTATTGTTTTTGTCTTTGGGGAAAACAGTTTCAATAACTAGTACATTAGCATATTAATCATCATTCATTAAGCTTTTGTTTTAATCCTATGTGAATAAACTTTGCTTCAAAAACATTTGACAAGTATTCTTTTGCCAAATATTTTCTGTGGAAAGGATTACTCCCTTGCAAAGAAACTTAGTCCTTACAATATGCACTAATATGTCTGACAATTCTCATGGACACCAAGAACCAGCTGCACATCATCCAACTTTGCTCTGTACAATCCTGGCCTCTTTGGACGGTGAAACTTTAAATTCCTTTGGTGCATCACTTGTTGTTTTGCTTGTGGAGAAGAAAATGGTCAAAAAAAATCCACAACTTGATAAGGATACGCATATGCTGAGATTTAACACTGCCAGTAACTGGGAGACTGAAACTTGGATAACTCACTTTTACATCTGATCATTTGAAGCTATTCACCTAGAAGTAGCATAAAGACCTATGTGCAGAATGCTTCAGGTGTAGATGAATGTTAGATACCCTTTACTACTGAAGACAACCTACTCTAGTTTAATAATGTGAGTTCTCGTTAAATACAAATGCCCCCATTTTTGACAAACACTCAAATGTAATGCTAAGCATTGACACGCTATGTTGGGTGACATCTACCCAGGTGTTGAGATCCACCTTTATATTTTCTTAATGGCAGGACCTGGCATTAAGAATTACAATGATATGCTGCAATGAAAATGGAGAAATTGCATTTTACCATAACATCAGAATCATTCACTGATATTTGATGCATAAAGTAAAAATTAACCTTTTCCCACAGTTATCAGTCTGCCTTTCACAAATTATCTCCCATAGGAAAGCTACTCGATGTTCCTTCAGTGATTTGGGAGACTTAGATTAAATGTAAGTTCTGATTTGTAATTTTAAAGTGACGTTTAATGTGGTACCTATCCAACTTTTAAAAATCATTTCTACAGCTGTACGACCTGTAACATTGGAAGAGGAAGAAACAGTGGTTGGTTACTTTCAGAGAAGTTACAACAGTCAAGTAAAAACAAGCAAAATTCTGCCACAGAAAGCAATTGGTGAGTTGTCCAGAATATTATGTGCTTGGTTACTTTGAGATATTATTTCCCATTAGAAGATTGAGTCTTAAAGATTGAGATACCTACATTTTAATCTGCTTCTTACTACAGTGGAAACTCTAAGACACTATTGTTTTGGTGAAATAGCAGAAGGTGCAAGGAGGCAAGGCTGTGTTGAAAAAGTCTGGGTTGGGTTCAGAACACAGTTGTGCAAATATAATGAGTGACAACTGAGTTCATCAAGATAAAAATTGTCAGTTACATAGTATATTCCCTTTCCGTATTGTATAAAACCACTCTGAACAGGTTGGCAATTCCTTTTTTTGCTGTGTTTTCTACACCTGTGTCATTAGTTTAAATGGAGAATTAACACCTGTGCAAGTACTGGAGGACAGTTGTGTGCACTGTTTCGAGAGAAGCTGAAAACAAATAAATGTTTCTGATGCACTGTTTTCAAGAGCCCTTTTTCATCTATTGGTACTGTGCTTTTGGAAAAATTGCACAACTCCTTTCAGTGTTTCACCAATACAGAAAAATCAATAACTGAAGCGATTACTGTGCATTATTTGGGGGCTGGTGGAAAAGAAAGAAAGCCCCTTAACTTTCTTTTTGCCATCATAATCTATATAAAAATACATTGGTAATGGTAGTGGGGGACTCTGTGAATGAAAATGTGCTCCCGAGCTCCCCGTCCCTGCTCTGAAACAGATAGTGGAGAAATAAGAACCATTAATTGGATAAAAGCAAATGCTGGGAATCTGAAACAAGAACAAAAAATGGTGGAAAAACTTAGCAGATCTAACAGCATCTGTGGAGAGAAAAAAACCAGAGTTAACAGAATTATGAAGAATCATATGGACGCGAAACGTTAACTCTAGTTTTTTTTCTCTCCACAGATGCTGTTAGACCTGCTGAGATTTTCCACCATTGATGATCTTTTTGTAGAGGTGCTGGTTCAATGGGTACCTTCCCCCTTTAAATGTTGCGCAAGACATTGAATGTGTTGTTAACATTATATAAAACATAAGAAATACGAGCAGGAGTAGGCCATTCGGCCCCTCAAGCCTGTCCCACCATTCAATAAGATCATGGCTGATCTGCCCCAGGCCTCAACTCCTCTTTCATGCCAGCTCCTCAAAACCCTCAACTCCCTGATATTTCAAAAATCTATCTACCTCCTCTTTAAATACTTTGTGATCTAGCCTCCACAATTCTCTGGGTAGAGAATTCCAGACATTCACTACCCTCAGAGAAGAAATTACTTCGCATCTCAGTTTTAAATGAGTATCCCCTTTTTCTGTAACTATGTCCCCTGGTTTGAGATTCCCCCACTATCTTCTCAACATCTACCCTGTCAAGCCCCCCTCAGAATCTTATACTTTTTAATAAGATCACCCCTCACTCTTCTAAATTCTAATGAATAAAGCCATAACCTGTTTAGCCGTTCTTGATAAGTCAACCCCTTCATCCCAGGAATCAAGCCTAGTGAATCTCTTTTGAACTGCCTCCAATGCCAGTAGATCCTTTCTTAAATACGGGGACCAAAACTGTACACAGTACTCCAGGTGCTGCCTCACCAACACTCTGTACAGTTGTAACAAGACTTACCTATTTTTAAACTCCAACCCCCTAGCAATACAGGCCAAAATTCCATTTGCTGCCTTAATTACTTGCTGTACCTGCATGCTAACTTTGTGTTTCATGCACAAGAGCATCCAGATCCTTCTGTGCTACACTCTTTTGGAGTCTGTCTCCATTTAAATATTAGTCTGCCTTTTGATTTTTCCTACCAAAGTCCATGACCACACGCATTAAACTTCATCTGTCAAGCTTTTGCCCACTCACTGAACCTGTCTGTATCCCCTTGCAGATTCCTTTATTTCCTCATCACAACATGTCCTCCCACCTATTTTTTGTATCGTCAACAAATTTGGATACATTACACTCTGCCCCCTCCTCCAAGTCATTAATATAGATATTAAATAACTGAGGTCCTCGGACTGATCCTTGTGGCATTCCACTAGTTACGTCTTTCCAACCTGAAAAAGACCCATTAATCCTGACTCTGTCTTCTGTGTGTCAACCAATCTTCAATCCATGCTAATGCATTGCCCCCAATACTGTGAACGCCTATCTTGTGCAATAACCTTTTTATGTGGCACCTTATCGAATGCCTTCTGGAAATCCACATACACTACATCTACCAGTTCCCCTTTATCAACTCTCCTTGTTATATCCTCTAGTAAATTTGTAAACATGATTTCCCTTTCACAAAACCATATTGACTCTATTTGATTGGGTTAAGCTTTTCTAAATGTCCTGCTATTTCTTCCTTAATAATGGACTCTAGCATTTTCCCAACGACAGATGTTAGGCTGACTGGCCTATAGTTTCCTGCTTTTTGTCTCCCTCCCTTCTTGAATGGGGCGTCACATTAGTGGTTTTCCAATCCGCTGGGACCCTCCCCAAATCCAGTGAGTTGTGGAATATTTCGACCAATGCCTCCGCTATCTCTACAGCCACTTCCTTCAAAACCCTTGGATGCAGACCATAAGGTCCTGGCGACTTGTCTGCCTGTGGTCCCATTAGTTTGTCAAATACTTTGTCCCCCATGATAGAGACTGTTACAAGATCTTTCCTCCCATTAGCTCCTTGCTTATCTGATATCTTTGGAATGTTTATAGTGTCCTCCACCGTGAAGACCGATGCAAAATATTGGTTTAAATTATGTGCCATTTCCCTGTTCCCCGTTATCAATTCTCCAGAAAGGGACCCCACTAACTTTAGCTACTCTCCCTTTATATACCCGTAGAAGCTCTTGCTGTTTATTTTTATATTTCTTGCCAATTTACATTCACAATCAGTTTTTTCCCTCTTTATTAGCCTTTTAGACATCCGCTACTGGTTCGTAAAAAAATTTGCAACCCTCTGGCCTACCACCAGTTTTCGCCACTTTGTATGCCTTAATTTTTGATTGGATACTTTCCTTGACTGCCTTTTGTTAACCACGGGTGGTTCATCCTTCTCATCAACCCCTTCTTTTTAACCGGGATAAATTTTTGCTGAGCATTATGAAATATCTGCTTAAATGTCTGCCACTGCTCATCCACTGACCATCCCCTTAGTCTATTTTCCCAGCCCACTTTAGACAGCTCTTTCTTCACACCTTTGTAATTGCTCTTGTTAAAGTTGAGAACACTGGTTTGAGACCTGAGTTGCTCGCCCTCAAACTGAATTTTAAATTCTGCCATGTTGTGATCGCTGCCCCTTAGAGGATCCTTAACTACAAGGTCTCTTATTAATCCTACCTCATTACACATTACTAGATCTAAAATAGCCTGTTGCTGGGTAGGTTCTGCAACGTATTGCTCTAAGAAAGAATCCCCTGTGCACTCTACAAATTCGTCTTCCATATTACCCCTGCCAATCTGATTTGTCCAGTCAATATGCAGATTAAAATCATCCATGACAATTGTATCACCCTCCTTACACGCCTCTATTATTTCCCAATTTATACTTTCACCTACAGTGAGGCAGCTCTTCAGGGGCCTATAGAGGACTCCCGCTTGTGAATTCTTCCCCTTGCTATTTCTTATTTTTACCCAAACTGATTCCACATCATGATCTATGACACCTATATCACTACTCACCACCGCACTGATACCTTCCCTCAGTAACAAAGCTACCCCGCCTCCTTTTCCTTTTTGGCTATTTTTCCAGAACGTCGAATACCCTTGAATATCGAGTTCCCAGACTTGGTCACCTTGCAGCCACGCCTCTGTAATAGCTGTCAAGTCATATTGTTGATGAATGCATATGGTATTTTGCAATTGATTTTGCATCCTCATTTCAAGGCTTTTGTTTTTTGCTATTAGTTAATGATGCAGTGAAATGTCTGAAATATTCCACCTTTCCTTGGCTGACGCTGACTGTGACAGACAGACATGTTCTTTTATCAAATGAGAGGTAGGTCATAGTAAGTTTGAATGGTAGCATGAGTAACATTGTAAAAATAGCATTCTCATAGTTTAAGCTTTGAAAAGCTGTGTTTTGGTATCCTGATAAGAAAATGGCAATGCACATTTGTGTGTGTTTGCTTGTTTGTGTATGAACCATTAAAATGCTGCACTTCAACCAATTTGCTCTGCCTTTGGCATATTAAGGTGGATGAATCTGGTACCAGTGATCAGGTGTTTTATTCATGGCTTTCTGATTCCATTCACTACAATTAGTTCTTTAAGTGCATTGCTGACCCAAAATTGTGTGATTGAAGTAAATCATTGTTTATATTGTCTCGCATTATCTTCATCTAAAAAATATGAATTCAGAATTGTGAAATAAATTGAAAACAACATTTGTATACATTTTTGAAAATGTCTTCTGAAAGCTGAAAGAAAGCTGTATCCCATAAAGGTGCATGTTTTGGGTTAAATATGTCATCCTAGGTTATCCAATCCTGATCAGCTCACCTCATCCTGACCATTATTATTTGCTTTTAGCCTCTTAAGTTATGGTGAACCCTGTGGTATTGCCTTCCTTGGCTGGCTTGAGTTATTCGTAAATCTCATTGAAACCAAGTAACAATTAAGGCAAGAAATTAGAAAAAGAGAGTTTTGAAGAAAAAGGGTACACAGTATTATGTAGGTTACCTGTGATCTTGCCTCATTGGAAATGTAGCAGACTTTATGCAAAACTTTCAGAGCTATTCCTGCTGTTGTTACTTGGCTTTGGCCAAAATTTCCCAATATGGTGACAATACTCCTAATATTATACAACTATGAAGTTGTCCTTGCACTTCAGTAAACTAGATTTTTTTAAAATTCATTCACGGGATGTGGGTTTCAGTGCCTGGGCCAGCATTTATTGCCTATCGCTAGTTGCCCTTGAGAAGGTGATGGTGAGCTACCTTCTTGAACCGCTGCAGTCGATGTGGTGTAGGCACACCTACAGTGCTGTTAGGGAGAGAGTTCCAGGATTTAGGAACGGCGATATATTTCCAAGTCAGGATGGTGAGTGACTTGGAGGGGAACTTCCAGGTGGTGGTGCTCCCATCTATCTGCTGCCCTTGTCCTTCTAGGTAGTAGTGGTCATGGGTTTGGAAGGTGCTGTCGAAGGAGCCTTGGTTAATTCCAGCAGTGCATCTTGAAGATGGTACACACTGTTGCTACCGTGTGTCCTTGGTGGAGGGAGTGAATGTTTGTGGGTGTGGTGCCAATCAAGCGGGCTGCTTTGTCCTGGACGGTGTCAAGCTTCTTGAGTGTTGTGGGAGCTGCACTCATCCAGGCAAGTGGGGGGTATTCTATCAACTCCTGACTTGTGCCTTGTAGATGGTGGACAGGCTTTGGAGAGTCAGGAGGTGGGTTATTCATCGCACGATTCCAAGCCTCTGACTTGCTCTTGTAGCCACAGCATTTATATGGCTAGTCCAGTTCAGTTTCTGGTCAGTGGCAATCCCGAGGATGTTGATAGTGGGGATTCAGTGATGGTAATGCCATCGAACATTAAGGGGCAATGGTTGGATTCTCTCTTGTTGGAGATAGTCATTGCCTGACACTTGTGTGGCGCGAATGTTACTTGCCATTTGTCAGCCCAAGCCTGGATATTGTCCAGGTCTTGCTGCATTTGGACATGGACTGCTTCATTACCTGAGGAGTCACAAATGGTGCTGAACATCGTGCAATCATCAGCGAACATCCACACTTCAGACATTATGATGGAAGAAAGGTCATTGATGAAGTAGCTGAAGATGGTTGGGCCAAGGACACCACCCTGAGGAACTCCTGCAGTGATGTCCTGGAGCTGAGATGACTGATCACAGCCATCTTCCTTTGTGCTAGGTATGACTCCAACCAGCGGAGAGTTTTCCCCCTGATTCCCATTGACTCCAATTTTGCTAGGGCTCTTTGATGCCACACTCTGTCAAATGTGGCCTTGATGTCAAGAGCAGTCACTCTCTCCTTACCTCAGGAGTTCAACTCTTTTGTCCATGTTTGAACCAAGGCCGTAATGAGTTCAGGAGCTGAGTGGCCCTGGCGGAACCCAAACTGGGCGTTAGTGAGCAGGTTATTGCTAAGCAAGTGGCGCTTGATAGCACTGATGACCCCTTCCATTACTTTACTGATGGGGCGGTAATTGGCTGGGTTGGATTTGTCCTGCTTTTTGTGTGTAAGACATACCGAGGCAATTTTCCACATAGCCGGGTAGATGCCAGTGTTGTAGCTGTACTGGAACAGCTTGGCTAGGTGCGCAGCAAGTTCTGGAGCACAAATCTTCAGTACTATTGTTGGAATATTGTCAGGGCCCATAGCCTTTTCAGTATCTAGTGCCTTCAGCCCTTTCTTGATATCGTGGCGTGAATCGAATTAGCCAATGATCGGCATCTGTGATGCTGGGGACCTTCGGAGGAAGCCGAGATGGATCATCCACTCAGCACTTCTGGCTGAAGGTTGTTGCAAGTGCCTCAGCCTTATCTTTTGCACTGATGTGCTGGGCTCCTCCATCATTGAGGATGGTGATATTTGTGGAGCCGCCGCTTCCAGTGAGTTGCTTAATTGTCCACCATCATTCATGACTGGATGTGGCAGGACTGCAGTTTAGATCTGATCCATCGGTTGTGGGATCGCTTAGCTCTGTCTATCACTTGCTGCTTATGCTGTTTAGTGTACAAGTAGTCCTGTTTTATAGCTTCACCAGGTTGACACCTCATTGTTAGGTATGCCTGGTGCTGCTCCTAGCATATCCTCCTATACTTTTCATTGAACCAGGGTTGATCTCCTGGCTTGAGGGTAATGGTAGAGTGGGGGATATGCCGGGCCATGTGGTTACAGATTGTGTTCGAGTACAATTCTGCTGCTGCTGATGGCCCATAGCGCCTCATGGATGCCCAGTCTCGAGTTGCTAGATCTGTTCGAAATCTCCCATTTGGCACGGTGGTAGTGCCACACAATACGATGGTGGGTATTCTCAATGTGAAGGCAGGATTTCGTCTTCACAACGACTGTGTGATTGTCACTCCTACCGACACTGTCATGGACAGATGCATCTGCGGCAGGCAGGTTGGTGAGGATGAGGTCAAGTATGTTTTTCCCTCTTGTTGGTTCCCTCACCACTTGCCACAGACCCAGTCTAGCAGCTATGCCAGCTCAGTCAGTAGTGGTGCTACAGAGTCACTCTTGGTGATGGACATTGAAGCCCCCCACCCAGAGTACATTCTGTACCCTTACCACCCTCAATGCTTCCTCCAAGTGATGTTCAACATGGAGGAGCACTGATTTATTAGCTGAGGAGGGCGTTACATGGTAATTAGCAGGAGGTTTCCTTGCCCATGTTTGACCTGATGCTATGAAACTTCATGGGATCCTGAATCGATGTTGAGGACTCCGAGGGCAACTCCCTCCTGACTGTATGCCACTGTGCCGCTACCTCTGCTGGGTCTGTCCTGCCGGTGGGACAGGACATACCCAGGGATGGTGGTGTCTGGGACATTATCTGTAAGACATGATTCCATGAGGATGACTATGTTAGGCTGTTGCTTGAATAGCCTGTGAGACAGCTCTCCCAGTTTTGGCCCCAGATGTTAGTGAGGAGGACTTTGCAGGGTCGACAGGGCTGTGATTGCCATTGTCGTTTCCGGTGCCTAGGCCGATGCCACATGGTCCGTCTAGTTTCATTCCTTTTTCGTGACTTTGTAGCGGTTTGTTACAACTGAGTGGCTAGCTAGGCCATTTCAGAGGGCATTTAAGAGTCGACCACATTGCTATGGGTTTGGAGTCACATGTAGGCCAAACCAGGTAAGGACAACAGATTTCCTTCCCGGAAGGACATCAGTGAACCAGATGGGTTTTTGCAACAATCAAATGGTTCATAGTCATTATTAGACTTTTAATTTCAGAGTTTTATTGAATTCAAATTCCACCAACTGCTGTGGCGGGATTTGAACCTGGGTCCCCAGTGCATTCCCTGGGCTACTAGTCCAGCAACAATGCCAGATGCTACCCCTTGTTTTGTGGGAAGTTGTGTGGTACACAAAGTTTATTCACCAAATGAGTAAAGAAGCATCTGTTTGCAGTAATGAGTGTAAATCATTCTATATCCAATTAAGATATGCAGAATTGGGCTAGCATGACCTACCTACTGTGTGTGTGTTTTCCCGGTATAGGGAAGAACCTAAACTTTCCTCTGAGGATTCTTCTCCTCCACAAATGCCTATTGCTTTATACATAAATTAAAATATTCAGTTATTCTCATACATGTGCTTTGAAACAGAATGTGTTTCTATCTTTGGCCATCTGTAAACCAGAATAGAGACAATCCAGCTGAGGATAAACCACTGTGCAGCACAACCAAGTTCTGCAAGTATCTGCAAGCTTAGATTTGAGCTTATACACAGCACTGTTCTTGTTGTGAATACATTTCTTGGGCCATTTGTCCAAACTCTCAATATGTTACGGGGGGGATAAAAGTGGAAAAGTAAATGTTACATTTTTTTTGAATAGTTCTTTGAAAAGCAGCAATCGCACCTTAGTTCGCAATACCTGTGAGCTTCTACAAGATGTTATCATGCAGGATTTTCCAGCTGAGATTTTCCTTCAGCGCCCAAAGATCATACAGGTAAGAAACACATTGTCATATGTTGAATGTTGATCCTGTGTCTGGGATCCTCCTTAGTACTGTAAGAATGAACTATTTCCAATTTAACATTTAGGTTCTCTATTGATAGAAAAGCCAAAGCCATATTCAGACCTTGTTAAGTAAAATGTGATTGATCATAACAGCAGTCCAGAGCTCTTGAATTGAAACTATACCATGACAGGTCGTGAAGTTGAATTTCAGGCTGGGACCAGAGAGAATAACCATGAAAGTTGCCGGATTGTCATAAAAATCCAATTGGTTCATTGTCCTTGAGGGAATTGGACGTCACCCCTACCTGGCCTATGTGCAGCTCCAGTCTCAGACTATGTTGTTGACTCTTCGTGTCCTCTGAAGTTCTGTAAATAAAAATAATTACTATAAAGGAAGAAGGCATCCCGCTATCTTTAATTTATGGAAATTGAAGGGTAAATGTTAACGTGAGCTTATTGGTGCTGCTCATAACCTGAAGAAATGTTTTTTAAAATAATTAATGTAGCAAGAAGATACAGTTCGCTGGTGATTAGAAATGAGATCCCTATGTTTTAAAGAATGTGCTCTGTTGATAATTGTAATTCATAGTGAATGAAAACTGTTACTGCTTTCTTGGAATTTAAAAGCTAATTATGTTGAGAAGAACCAGATGCTAAATTTCCTTGTCTACAGGATTTTGTTTTTTTTTTAATCTTGAAGCAACTCAGAGCTTATGGTTAATTCAACAAACAAAGGATAAGTATTAAACTGTCTCGCTTGGTATGATAGTATAAAGGTATAGTGTCATTTTATATCTATGGAGAAAAACTGTCAAATTTAGTTCAAAGACAGCATAAAATATGCATTGTTTTTCATGATTATCCTTTTCTGGTACATTGCATATTGCCATCTGTTATTTGCTTGAGCAAGACGGATCTGTAGGAAGGTAAAGGAAACGGGAGGTATCTGAAGGTTAGCATTAAGTAGCTATCATGAATCAAAACATTTTTCTTTTTAACAAAGTCTCTTGGATTTGTTTTTGTTAAATTTGGAAGAGATTTGTCATTGTGTACAGTTAGGTGAGATAAGGAAGCTTAATATCATGCCAAAATTAAACTTGTATGGAATTTAGGGCAAAATTCAGGTGGAGTTGGGATAGGTCAGAAACCTGGCCTGTAATAAATAATTTCAGATCCCTTTAACTTTGAAGTTGGATCATACTTGGAAGTTGCCCAGTTGTTGGCCTTATTTGACTACCCTGCTTTTTTAAAAAATTTGTTTGTGATGTGGGCTTTGCTGCAAGGCCAGGATTTATTGACCATCACTAATTGCTCTTCAAAAGTTGGTGGTGAGCCACCTTCTCAAACTGCTGCAGTCTATGTGTTGTAGGTACACCCACAGTGCTATTATGGAATTCCACAATTTTATCCTAGCAGTAATAAAGGAGCGGTGATATATTTCCAAGTCAGGATGGTGTGTGACTTGGATGGAACTTGCAGATGTTGGTTTTCCCATGTAACTTGTCCTTATTCTTCTAGGTGGTAGAGGTCGTAGGTTTGGAAGGTATTGTTGAAGGATCCTTGACGAGTTGCTACAGTGCATCTTGTCGATGGTATAAAGGCAGCTATGGTGTTGCAGGAGGGAGTGAATGCTTGTTTAAGGTGGTGGATGGGGTGTCAAATCAAGTGGACTGCTTTGTTTTGGATGTGTCAAGCTTGAGTGTTGGGGCTGCACTCATACAGGCAAGTGAGAGTATTCCATCACACTCCTGAGTTTGCCTTGTAGGTGGTGGACAGGCTTTGGGGAGGCAAGACATCAGTTACTCGTCACAAAATCCCCAGCCTTTGACTTACTCTTGTAACTACAGTGTTTGTAGCTAGTCCAGTTAAATTTCTGGTCAATTGTAACTTCTAGAATGTTGATGGTGGAGGATTCAGCATTAAGTAATGCTGCTTTGCTCAATGGGCAGGTTGCAATCATCAGCCCCATGCTAATTATTCATGTGTGAACCGTTCCTTGCTTACTCCAGAGCACTGAAGTCAGTGGAGCACCTCTGCTATTACCCTTGGTTATAATTGGTTAAGACAGACAAGTGATGAATCGAGCCTTGGACTTTTCTGGTCTCCATGTTTCTGCTACTTGCCACATAAATTTGTTGACCCTTAAGGGAGGTTCCTTGCTTTTCATTTAAGCATAATCATTAGTATTTGTAACTTTTTTTTTTTCATTTTTAGAACCTTCTTTTGTTGACAAAATTAGCATTTGGCAGAGATGGAACTCAGCATTTAGCACTGCAAGCTATAGGTTGCCTGACCCAACTGTCCACGTATTTACAAAGTAGACTGAACTTCCACAGGGATCCCAGCTTCTTTTCTGCAAAACAAGGTACGTGAACCACTTATTGGCCCCAATTTGTTCGCAGGGAGGCAGAGAGGGAGTGGGAAGGAGATGGAGTGGCAGGGGAACACGGAAGAAAGAATTGTCAGGAAATTCTACCAAATTTTACTTATAGGATCTAATTTAAGTTTCTGAACTCCGTTTGCCCTATCGAGAATCTGGCTGGCTATTGGGTAGGAAGACTTGTGGCAACCAAGGTGCTGAGAAGAGGGGTGGGGTAGATTGAGGCACCCACTATCCCATTCCCCCCTCTTACTTGAAAGGTTGGTTGGGGTCAGAGCGATCTTGTGGGTGGGATGGATGGTGTAAGTGCAATAGTTGAGGTATCATGGGGTCCAATTGCAGGTAGGTTAACAAGTTTCCTTGACTGGGCCAGGGGAAACATTCTTGCTACTCCAGGCCTATAAACAGTGCTGAAAACACCAGGTGCTCCCTCTCCTGGGGTACCCACACAGATGTCATCACCGAAGAGAGGCAGGCAGTCAGGCCAAATGATCCATGTGTCTGTATTTTATTCTACTCAAAGGACTATAAACAAATGAACTAATAATCAAATTAACTAATTAACAGCCTCTTAAAGGGACACTGTAACAAAAAGACAAAACTTTAAAAGAAACTTAGCAAATGCAATTGAAATGTCATTTCTGGGGCTGATGATACACTCTGGCCCTTGCGACACCCACCAATCATGCAAGGCCCCTCAAGCATACCAGTAGATGCCAAGTGCTTCCTACCCAGGGTTACCCCGTACAGATGTAGCCACGAAGAATGACTCGTGTCTCTATACTCTTGAATAAACAATAAACCGATAAAATAAACTAATTAACAGGGGTGACAGCTCCTTAAAGGGGCAATATGTCTTTGTGTACATGAAAACCCAATTAATGTTCACCACCTGCATTCAATTAAACTCAATTCATTGACACTTAACAGATTCCCTCCTTTCTCTTTAAGTAAAAAATGGAATTAATATGTGCAGCCAAAATTTCAGAACAAATCAAATCAAATCAAAAAAGCTCCACAGGCTGCACAAAACATTACATTGCAAGATATTTCTCCTAGGATCCTTAACAATTTCTTCGTGCCAAGCATTTCTTTTGTAAAATAATCAAACTGCTAATGACTTGTATCCACCCATTTAATTTTAATGATTTCCATTCTCTCCATTTGTTTCAAGCCAGCAAGGCTAAGCCATAAACTTTTCCAACTCACTTTTCATGTAGTGTACATTATCTTGCAATGAGCGATTTTCTACATAACTTTCTACATACTATCTTCAATATGCCCCTTGTACAGTATCTCACTTAGAGTATTTGACAAATAGAATCCCACATCCACTACCTCCACATAAGCCAGTGTTTCAGCAGCTAAAGTACTTTTAGCAACCCTTTTTATTTTGTTAGCTTCACAAGCCAAAGGAAAACTCTCATTTTCATCCATAAGAAATATTATGAAACCAACTGCGCCCAAATACCCATCAGGACGATTAGCACGTGAAACATCGCTGAAAATGACTCACTTCATGTTCGTTGGTTCACCTAAGAATGGAAACTTAAGTTTTAATTTTAATTTTTTATATTTGCCCTTAAAACATTAACTTTAAGATGTTTCGTCTCTATTACTTAACTCCAATCCATCAAGACTAGCATCTGGTCTCATCTGAGTGCACAATCAGTTCAACCCAATTCAACTGTTTTAATCTGGAATCTAGTTGGTGAAGGAAATACTGGAGCCAACCTTTACTTGGCCTTACATTCATTTACAGAATCAAACTTTACAAGCATACACCTCCTAACTCGGGCTTTACAATTGCTCAGTCTCTTACTTAGTTATAACATCACCTTGTGATGACTAAGCACATTTAATAGGATGGCAGTCACATTTTCTAAATAGGATTGTGGATTTAAAAAGTTATTCTAGACCTACTCTGCTTAATATCTAAACAAATATATTTAACAGCTGCACAGACCTGACTCTTAGTGTTAATATTAATAACACATTTCTCAAATTCTACAGTACCGCTCCACAAGAAACCATCAGCATAATGAAGATGCCTGAAAGTTGCCCTTGATACCAATAGCCCGTTGTGGGATCTGCTTTAAGGTTTTCAGAAAAACAAATCTCACTGAAAAATACCACACCCTGGAAGCATCATTCAAGCCATAGACACATTCCATAGTTTCCCTTCTGCATCTGCTGCCTCTTTGGGTGGCTTCAGAAACACTTCTCTCTGAAAAGTATCGCCCTACAGAAATGAGGCTTTTATGTTGATTGATCAACACTCCCAATGAATGTGTGACCAAAAGAGTATAAAGGATTTTCGAGATTACTTTTCCAGCAATGGGAGAATGCATTCTAACACCTGTATCACCCAGCTCTTCAAAACCCCTAGCAACTAGCCTAGCTTTAGCCTTAAGTCCCACCTGCAAGGATACTTTCAGTACAAATCTAGATGGTTCCCCCTTATTGGGTACTTCAGGATAGACTCCAAACTCTTTCCAACTAGCAAATTCCCCTTGTTTTGCTCTTATTAGTTTATCCTCAAGTTTACTGACAAACAGCAGAACCTCATGGCGATGAGGCCTTCTGCTCCTGTTGCAAGATTTAGTCTGTGGCCTTTATTTCATTGTGTAAACTACTCAAAGCTATGGCCTCTACTTTCACTTGCACATTCTGTCATTGAAACTACTACTGAGATCTCCCTCTCGCACTGTTGGAGGTTCTTTCTCAGTATGCTTCCTATGGTATAAAGCCAAAAACTGCACGTAGTATTCTAACTGTGGGTTTACTGAGGTATAATTGAATTCTTCATCGCAACGCAATTTTACATTCGCACCTTGTGCCAGAAACCCAGTATCCTATTAACTTTTGTAAAGGCCTTATCCACTTTAGGTGTTACTTTTAAAGTCTTGCAAATCTAAATCCTCAAATTCATCTGTCCTTAAGCATCAAGCAGCTTTCCTCCAGTAACTTTATTTCAACAATATACCACTTTACATTTGCTCATTGAATTCCATGAGCCATATTTTTTGTCCATTCCACCATTTACATTCGAAATAGGAGCAGAAGTAGGCCATTTGGCCCGTCGAGCTTGCTCCGCCATTCAATAAGATCATGGCTGATCTGTTTGTATTTCGAGTTCTACATTCCCATCTACCCCTGATAACCTTTGATTCCCTTGCCTAACAAGAATCTATCTACCGCGCCTTAAAAATATTCAGCGGCCCCACTTCTACCACCTTCTGAGGCAGAGAATTCCAAAGTTGCACATCCCTCAGAGACAAAAATTATCCTCATCTCTGTCCTATAAGGGTGACCCCTAATTTTAAAACTGTGCCCCCTAGTCCTGGACTCAACCACAAAAGGAAATATCCTTTCCTTATAAAGGAAACCTATCCTTATAAAACAACCCGCTCATTCCAAGTATCTTGCTAGTAAACTTCCTCTGAACTGCCTCCAACGCATTTACATCCTTCCTTAAAAAAGGAGACCAAAACCGTGTGCAGTATTAGAGAAGCAGTCTCACCAATTCCCTGTATAACTGAAGCACAACATCCTTTTATGTTCAATTCCTCTTGTAATAAAGGATATAGCATTCCATTAGCCGCCTTGATTACATGCTGCACCTGAATACTAACTTTTTGTACTCGTGCACAAGAACACTTGGATCCTTCTGCACCTTGGGATTCTGCAGTCATTCTCCTTTTAAGTAATACTCTACTTTTTTATTCTCCCTGCCAAAGTGAACAACTTCACATTTTCCCACACTTTGCTCCATTTGCCAGATTTTTGCCCATTCGCTCAACTTATCTGTATCCATCTGCAAACTCCCTATGTCTTCTTCCCAACATACTTTCCTACCTATCTTTGTGTTGTCTGCAAATTTAGCTGCCGTGCCTTCACTCCCCTCATCTAAGTCATTGATGTAAATTGTAAAAAGTTGAGCCCAGCACAGACCCCTGCGGTACTCCACTCATCGCTTCCTGCTAATCAAGCAAAGACCCATTTATGCATACTCTGTTTTCTGCCAGCCAGCCAACCTTCTATTCAGGATAATATGTTACCCCCTACACCATGAGCTTTTATTTTCCACAGTAACCTTTGATGTGGCACCTTATCCAACGCTTTCTGGAAATCCAAGTACAGTACGTCCTAGGGTTCCCCTTTATCCACCGCACATGTTATTCCTTCAAAGAGCTCTAATAAATTGGTTGAATATGATTTCCCTTTCACAAAACCAACTGACTCTTCCCGATTACCTTGAGTTTCTCTAAGTGCCCAGTTATAACCTCCTTAATGATCGATTCTAACACCTTCCCCACGACAGATGTCAAGCTAACTGGCCTAAGGTTTCCTGTTTTCTGCCTCCCTCCCTTCTTGAATAAAGGGGTTATATTTGCTACTTTCCAGCCTGATGGAATCTTTCCAGAATCTAGGGAATGTTGAAAAATTTTTAAAGTCCTAGGATGAAGTCCTCAGGCCCTAGAGACTTGTCAGTCCACAGCTCCATCAGTTTGCTCACTACTGCTTCCCTAGTGTTTGTAATTTCACCAAATTCTTCTTTCCCTTCCACCTCCCGATTTACAGCTATTACTGGGATGTTTTTTGAATCCCCTATGGTGAAAGCAGAAGCAAAATATTTGTTCATTCCACCTGCCATTTCCTTATTATCTACTATTAACTCCCTATTCTCACTCTCTAGAGGACCACCAGATATGTTACCTACCTTTTTCCTGTTTACATACCTGTAGAAACTCTTGGCTATCCGTTTTACATTTCTAGCTATCTTCCTCTCATACTCTTAATTTCTTTCTCCTGATTAATCTTTTAGTCATTTTCTGTCGTTCTTTATATTCTGAACAATCATCTGACCTGCCACTCATCTTTGCGCAGTTATATGCTTTTTCCTGAAGCTTGATACTTTTCCTAACTACTTTAGTTAACCCGGGATGGTGAGTCCTCCCTTTAGAATTTTTCTTTATAGTAGGAATATACTTATCCTGAGTATCCTGAAATACCCCCTTAAATGCTTGCCACTGCTTCTCTATTGATTTATCCCCTAGCCTAGTATCCTGGTTGACTTCAGCTAGCTCAGCTTTTATGCCCACATAGTTGCCCTTATTTAAGTTTAAAGTACTGGTCTTAGACCCAACCTTCTCTCTTTCAAACTGTATGTAAATTCAATCATATTGTGGTTGTTGCTACCTAGGGATGCCTTTATTTTGAGGTCAGTAATTAATCCTGTCACATTACACAATACCAAGCCTATTATAACCTGCTCCCTGATTGGTTCCAGAAAGTGCTGCTCTAAGAAACTATCTCGGAAGCATTCTATGAACTCGTCATCCAGGCTACTACTGCCAATTTGATTTTTTCAGTTTATGTGTTGATTAAAGTCACGCACAATTATTTGCGTCCCTTTATCACAAGCACCCAATATTTCTCCTTGTGTACTTTGTCCTACATTGTGGTTACTTTTAGGGGCCTATAGACCACTATAGTCCCACTAGTGACTTCTTTCCCTTACTATTCCTCATCTCCACCCAAACCAACTCTACATCCTGATCTTCTGAACCAAGGCCATCTCTAACTATTGCACAAATGCCATCCTTAATCAATAGTGCTACCCCTCCACCTTTATCTAGCTTTCTATTCTTCTTGAAGGTCATATACTCAATATTCAGGACCCAATCCTTGTCATCTTGCAGCCAGGTCTCCGTAATGGCTACCTGATCATATTTACTTGAATCTTTGACCATACCACAACTTTCCACTTTTATCCCTTGCCCCCGCTATTTCATTTAAAAACCTCTCTGCTTCCCTAGTTATGTGATTTGCAATAACACTGGTCCCAGCCTGGTTCAGGTGTAGATCACCTCAATGGTTATAGCCACCCCCCCACCACCGGCTTTCCCCAGTACTGGTGCCAGTGCTCGACAAAATGGAACCCACTTCTTCCACACTAGCCTTTCAGCCATATATTCATCTCTAATTTAAAGCACCCTATACCAATTTGCAAGCGGCTCAGGTAATAATCCAGAGATTATAACCTTCTGATGTTCTGATTTTCTATTTAGTGCCTAGCTCCTCATACTCTCTACGCAGAACCTCTTTCCTGGTTCTACCTATGTCATTGGTACCTACATGGACCACAACACCAGGGCCCTCCCCCTCCCACTGCAAATTCCTCTCCAGCCCTGAGCAGATGTCCCAAACCCTGGCACCGGGCAGGCAACACAGCCACCTAAACTCTTGTTCTTTGCTACAGAGAACATTGTCACTCGCCCTCACTATACTGTGCCCTTCCACCACCACTTTCCTTTTTGCTCCCCCCACTTGAAAGGCTTCCTGTACCAGAGTGCCATGGTCAGTTTGTTCATCCATCCTGCAGCCCCTGCTCTCTTCAAGCAAGCAGAGAGCGTCTCAAACCTAATGGACAATTGCAGAGGCTCACACTCCTGCACTCTTGCCCTCTGGGTCCCCTTGCCTGTCTCTCACTCGCAGTCACACCTTCCTGTCCCTGACCACTGACCAAATCAGAAGTCCCTATCCCAAGTGGTATGACTGCCTCCTGGTGTAAAGCAGACAGCTAACTTTCCCCCTCCCTGAGGTGTCGCAGAGTCTGCAGCAAATCTGCAGCTCAGCCTCCAGCTCAATGCCTCTGAGCCGAATTTCCATAAGCCACAAACATTTACTGCAGATGTCTTTGCCGTGGATCACAATGTTATCCAGGAGCTCTCACATGCTGCAGCCTTGACCTGTCCTGCCATCCTTAATGTGTTGTAGATAATGACTTAATTATATTAGTCACTTATTTATGTTGCTTTTTTATTTATTTTATTAACTTTACCACCAATTTGTGTATTATTTTAAACCTCAGGGATAGAATAGAATTTACCCTCTTACCAGATACTCACCAAATAACTAGCTCCTTTCCCTGTACTAGAGCAAGAACCAATTCCTACAGGGTGAAAAAGATAGAAAAAGAAAACAAACACCTTCTCCAGCCCCCTCCTTCACCTCACTCCTCCATTCACCAAACTCCGTCTACACTCAGTTTCATCAGCTGCACTCATTTCATTAGTAACTCATTGCAGTTTCCTTTGGTTCTCAATTATTTACCATACAAGTTTGGACAGCACTTCTCCAGCCTTAACTAATTTGTCTAATATTTTACTTAATATTTTTCAATTTGCTTTTAACCAATTCGGGGTTTGCCTTCCTACCCCAATATGCTTTTCTTCTGTAAATATTGAAATACTTGTTAAGCATCTTTGCCAATTTCCTCAAGTGACTCACTATCTCTCCTCTTGAGAATCCCATATTACATTTGACCATTCTTTTTTATTGATATATTTGTAGAGTACTTTGTTGACATATTTTGAGATTCTTTTCCACTTTTTCTTTGTTTTTTAAAATCAATTTCAATTTTCTTCTCTCATTTTTAATCATTTTCACCATTTCTTTATGGCGGATATGCAACCTTCAATTGAAATTGTTTTAACTTGATTTATTTATCCACAGTAATCTTAAATTTTAGCTGGTGACCTTTTTTGATGTAATGCTTATTATGAGACTTTGCAAACTCTTTCTTAGAATTAGATCAGCAGTAAGATATGTTTGTGTGCCAACTTTTTCCATCTTAACCTAGAACAGATTTGATGGGCCACCTGGTCTTCATCTGTCTATCTTTCTTATGTTCTGTTTTTGCACAGTTACCTCACCCTCGTGTTTCTAAATTCTGGCCTATTCCAATTAATGTCCTTATTTTTGTACTCCTTTTTTTCTCAATTTAAAACTATAACTTATCATATTATGCGCACTTCCCAAAGCACTCACTCTCAATTAATTCATCTATCTCTCCTATTCCATTGCTCTTGACTAGTTTTAACAACGCCTGCCTCCTTTGTAGGCATACAGACATATTGCTTATTTCCTTAAATGCCTTCCCTGCCCCAACCAATGACTGAATAATTAAAATCTCCTAGCATGATAATCTTATTATTCCTACTTATCTTTATTTCTCCCCAGTATTAAGAGGTTTCAAGTGCAGCCCGCAAAACAAAACAGCCTACATTTTAACTCTGATCTTCTGACAGATTACTTTAAGATCGGGACCTTGAAAGATCTAGCGCGTACTTGAAGGACATTTGAATTTGCCTGATGTGTCTAAATCCTTGCAACCAATTCATTGACTTTCAACTGGATAACGGACCCTGGTTTAGGCAAGGCTGATGGTAGAGAAATTTGGCATTGAAAGGTATTGTGTGGGACAACAGGTAGGGCAAGTAAGTGCAAAACTGATTGTCTATCAGAAGAAATAACTAGGAGTAATAATTTTAAGTTGGGGTTCTGCAGGATTGCAAATAGACATCTCAGAACATTCAACATTTAAGTAATCCCTGAATTGAGAAAGGATTTGTTCTCGATTGACCCCTGATACAAACAATTTTTTTTAAAAAGCACGTGCATTTACACCAGTTCAAGCCTGTAACCCCTACACTAAGTTAGCATTTAATAAGAATTAGAAATTGATTTTTTTTTTAAATAATTTTTGTTTCTCTCTCTCATGGGTCTTCAGACTTAGTTTCCCAGAACTCTTCTGTGGCTTATTCCCAGGAAACAAGGGGAACAAACATTTCCCAAAATCCTTCTCCTAGAAGTACTAGCCCTAGACCATCTGTGATTGGACGAACTGTTCAGCGTCCCAGAGGGGATGGCCAAGATGGTGATGCAGCATCATCAAGGTAAATGAAATGTGGCTTGGGGATCATACTACCTATGACCACTTCTGTATCCTGGCGATTATTTCTATTTCAGTAGCTAACAAATGTAACTTGGTTCTGTTAATGTACAATGTCTATTTGCGTACTTGCACATTTTTCAGGTTTATGTTTATTTAGACTTCATTTTAATTGAATCACTCTTAATTTCACTTAGAATATTCTGATTGAAGTTTACCAATATGCCAATTTTCTTTGAAAATAAAAGCTTCTGAGAATTGTAAACATTTACCCTTTTTTGAACATGGGAATAAAGATAAGCCCAGCAACTACAGTTTAACTTCGGTGGTGGGGAAACTTCTAGAAGCAATAATTCTGGACAAAATTAATAGTCACATGGGCAGATGTGGATTAATTAAGGAATGCCAGCATGGATTTCTTAAGGGAAAATTGTGTTTAACTAACTTGCTCGAGTTGTTTTGAAGAGGTGGCACAGAGGTTTGATGAGGACAATGCTGTTCATTTGGTATACAGGGACTTTCAAAAAGCATTTGATATGGTGCTGCACAACAGACTTGAGCAAAGTTATATAGCTCATGGAATAAAAGGGACAATAGCAACATGGATACGAAATTGACTGAGTGACAGGAAACAGTCATGCTTAACAGATGTTTTTCATGCTGAAGAACTCATGGAGTTCCCCAGGGATCAGTGTTGCTGATATATATTAATGACCTAGACCTTGGTGTACAGGGCACAATTTCAAAGTTTGCGGATGATACAAAATTTGGAAGCATTATGAACTGTATGGAAGATAATAAAGAATTTCAAAAGGAGATAGACAAATTGGTGTAATGGATGGACAGGTGGCAGGTGAAGTTCAATGTGCAGAAATGTGAAATGATTCATTTTGGTAGCAAGAACATGGAGAGACAATATAAAGAGGGTGCAGGAGCAGAGGGACTTTGGTGTATATGTGCGTAAGTCATTGAAGGTGGCATGACAACTTGAGAGAGTGGTTAATAAAACATAACAGTATCCTGGACTTTAATAAGGAACATAGAGTGCAAGAACAAGGAGGTTATGTTGAGTTTGCCTAAGACACTAGTTTGGCCTCAGTTGGAGTATCGCACCCAGTTCTTGGTGCTGCACTTTAAGAAGGATGTGAAGGCATTGGAGAGAGTGCAGAAAAGATTCACAAGAATGGCTCCAGGGATTGGGAACTTCAGTTATGAAGATAGATTGGAGACATTGGGACTGTTTTCTTTGGAGCAAAGAAGGCTGAGAAGAAATTTGATGGAGATATTCAAAATTATGGGGCCTGGACAGAGTAGATAGGGAGAAACTGTCTCCACAAGTGAAAGGATCAAGAGCAAGAGAGCACAGATTTAAAGTAATTAACAAAAGAAGAAAAAGCGATATGAGAAAAGCGTTTTCACGCAGCGAGTGGTTAGGGTCTGGAATGCACTGCCTGAGTGTGTGGTGGAGGCAAGTTCAATTGAAGCATTCAAAAGAGCATTAGACTGTTGTCTGAAAGGAGAATATGTAGGGTTATGGGAGAATGGCAATAAGTAAATTGCTCATTCGGAGAGTCGGATCAGACACAATAGAGAATACAGAGCTCTGAAGAAGAGTCATACGGACTCGAAACGTTAACTCTGTCTTTCTCTCCACAGATGCTGTCAGACCTGCTAAGTTTTTCCAGAATTCTTTTTTTGTTCCATTTTTTCTCTTGGGTGTGGAATTATGTGCTGCATATATCCATTATTTTTTTTCTTCTTTCTTTTATCTTCCCTGTTTGGAAGAGTGTCAAGATTGAGTTTACCCATTGCTAAGTTTGAGGTTTGCTTTTGTTAATGAGCCATGTTCTTCACTGAGGTAAATCCTATGCTGTTCCTTTATGAAAATTAAAGTTTGGCATTTTGTAGTATTCAAACAATAAGGCAATTTTTTATCACTCATTTCCTGCGATGACAAAGGAATGATGGAAAGGCTGTCCATATTCTACGAAGTGCGAGGGAAATTCATTACAGAAAGTTTTGCAATCTTGAGTCAATCTCAATTGATTTATGAGCTTGTAGGAATAGAAAAACTTCTTTAAATGCTTGAGTGAGCATTAGAAAAGTAGAATCGTTCAACTCACCAGTTTGCTCTGCAATCCAGATCTAAGTGACAGCTTAGCTAAATTGGTAGATGGCTGTAGATTGAAGCTGTATGCCAGGACGTGAACCCTGAAACAAGGTTGACACAGCAGTGCAGGACTGAAAGAGTGAATTGATCTATAAATTGTGAGATGAATGTTTATCTCCAGTTTTTCTTTTTTTTAAAAAAAAGGAAAATGAGATGCTAAGTTAAGTATTAACAGAGATTGAGTGTGAATCTAGAGAGACTTACTTGTGCTGCGGTAATCCCATCTGCAGTTTTGTCACCTAATTGTAAGGTATATTTTTGTCCCAGACAGGAAAGAGTGCGCAACACATCTGAATTGGGAAATCAGGAATTTAAATTATGTGGAAAGGTTAAGAAAGATGGATTTTATTTTTGAAAAGGAAGAGGCTATGTGATGATCTAATTAAATTTTCAAGATTATAAAATGAATCTATGAAATTGATCCAGGCAAATTCTCACTCTGGGATTAAATGCCAGAGTATGCTAATCTAAAGATTGGAAAGTTAGGGGTGAGAAGGGAAATTGGGAGAAATTTTTTTTGCCCAAAGGTGTGCGACGTTGTTATGGAGATTATTCGTTGCCCATGGTTAAGAAAGGAAGTGGGCCAGACAAACTGTAATTCAAGCCAAATTATGCCATTATTCTACCTTTTATCCAGAATTCTGTTGGTTGCTACCTGTCAGTGTTTGCTAGTACAACCCACATTGGGGATTGGACAATGCAATGATCTTTCAGCTCTCTAAAGTAGCCTAGACTGAGTGGATGAAATTTTCCTGAATGTGGACACAGACCCGCAATACTAAGCTCACTCTAATTGGCAGTCCCTATCCATCTAACAGGCCACAGTTTGGCTGGTGTCGATGTAGACAAATGTTACCTAATTGATCCAGGGGAGGGAACTTTGTAAAGAAGGAAGGAAAGACCTACATTTATATACATCATTCACAAGCTCAGGGCTTCTTGAAGAACTTTACAACCAATGAAGTACTTTCGAAGTATAGTCACTTGTGATTTAGGAAACGTGGCAGCTAATTTGCACACACCAATGTTCCACAAGCAGCAATGTGATGATCACCAGGTTTTTGTGATGTTGATGGAGAGGTAAATATTTACTTGAACAGTGGGGAGAACTTGCCTGTTCTTTTAAATAGTGCCACTGAATCTTTTCTGTCCACTTGAGAGTGCAGACTGAGTCTCAATTTAGCATCTCTTCCAAAAGACAGGACTTGTGACAGTGCGGCACTCACTTCAGTACAGGGCTGAGAATCGGACAAGATTGTGCTCTCAATTCCCTGGAGTGGGACTTGAACCCACAACCATCTGAGCCACAGCTGACACCTCCACTTGCCTAGAATTTCTTGACTAGGCACTTGGTTCATGAAAATGTTCTTTCATGAATGTTCATCACCTTGGCAAGTATAAAAATTCACTAAGTAAACTTTTCCCTTGCAAGCCTGCTCTAATGAACAGCCTGCTTCAAAATCCATGGCCATAGTGGTAGGTCTACTCCAAGGGCATCTCTGAGATGGAACAATACCAAGGTTACCACTTGGCATCTCATCATTTCCAATTATGGTATTAGCCTATCAACTTCAAAGGCATAGCACCTTAAAATTATATTTGGCATGTTCTTAATACTTATAATTTATCTGTGACATTTGTGATTAAAGGGGTTCGAAAACATATGGATATGGTCCTTAAATGGGTTTCCTCTTTACTGTTTGATAGATCCTTCTAGATGTATGCTAATTCTTTTTTATTCCTTCACAAGCTGGGCTACTGTTCTTATGTCTGGGAAATAAAGGGGTGAAAGTTCAAAAATAAGATTTAAAAAAGATTTTTCTGAAGTAGCAAGCTGAGATATTGTCCCTATGGTCATATGAACTGAATGTGATAGGTATTAAAGCTGAAAATCAGACAAAAAATGTTTCTATGAAGTAATTTATTTGCAGTATATCTTGTATCCAAAAAATTTCATTCAACAATTCATTTCATTACCTTTTTTCACACACTTATTTTAATTCACAATTTTAATCCCACAAATACATAAATCCACACAATTAAACTCAAAGATTTTGACAAAAAATATTTATTTTTACAATGAATTTACTTTAATTTAGTTTGTTTGACTTGACTCTAGTTTAATTAACAAATTATTTTACAAATTTTACTATATGATTTTGATTCATATCCTCTACCACCTCAGTGTCACACTCGAAGTTCTTAGGATGAAAATCTACATCTACATTTACTTCTTCAATGCTTGTCAATACTCTGAATATTTCATCATCAGTATCAAAGGCATTATCTCTATATCATTCTACATTTTTAGTGTTGCTGTCTGTATTTCCAGTGTTTGTTGAAACATTAAATGTTTCATCATAGACCACATTAAGAAGTCTGCCCTCCTTGAGCCAAAATGAATTCAGTTGTTATATTTTTTGATGTTTTCCAAGAAGTGTTTTGATTTTGTTGTTGTTCCCATAAGGAGAACATTCACTGGGTCAGGTGGCTCACTTAACAGTGGCAATCTGCCATTTGGGCAACACTTTGAAGGTGGCTCTTTTCTCCACTTTTTTTCACCACAATATTCACATACCTCTGATCTACCACTTATATCATATTCTGGGTCTGACTCATAATTATATGATGAGGATCATGGATGAAAGCTTCCTTAAAGAGTCTTGATCACTTACTTACAGTACTGGTTGTTCTTGCATCCTGTTGCTCTCTCAACATCTTGCTTTAGCCTTTTCACCTTCCCTTTCTCTCATTGCTGCCTATTGCTTTCTGCCAACTTTTTGCCCTGTCCTCTTCATCTTCACTGGCTCTGTGTGCCATCTGTTGCTTGCCTTTACCAAGTAATAACATGTAGTGTCTCAGAACATGACCTACATGTAACAAATAAAATGAGAAAATAAACAAATGAAATATGAAAGAAAGTGTGATGGAATACTTTCCCTTGCCTGGATGAGTGTAGCTCCAACAACACTCGTGAAGCTCAACACCATTCGGGACAAAACAGCCCACATGATCAGCACCCCATCCACCACCTTAAACATTCCCTCCCTGCACCACCAATGCACAGTGGCAGCAGTGTGTACCATCTACAGGATGTGCTGCAGCAACTCACTAAGCCATTCATTCATTTAATTGCCTCATAGATAATTATTCAAGTAAGTGCTGAAACCTATGTTAACTACTTTCTCTTAAGAAAGATATTAAGAGTCAGTGGTGAGGATGAAACTTTCACCAGAAGCCACTCTATTACCAGGTACAGTGGATGTGGTGGTTATGTGGCTAGACAAGTAATCCAGAGGCCTAGACTAATGATCCGGCGACATGAGTTTAAACATGAGTCTAAGCATCACCTCTTCACATTCAATGGTGTTACCTGTGCTGAATCTTCCACCACCAATATCCGGGAGGGTGGGGGTGTGGTGGTGGCCACAAAACCAGAAACTTAACTAGACCAACTACACAAATACTGCAGCTACAAGAGCAGGTCGGAGGCTGGGTATTCTGTGGTGAATAACCCACCTCCTTGCTCCCAAAGCCTTTGCAGCATTGACAAGGCACAAGTCAGGAATGTGATGGAATAAACTCTACTTGTCTGGTTGACGGCAGTTCCAACAATTATCAAGAAACTCGACACTATCCAGGACTTAGAAGCAGGGGGAGAGGGAGGCAAGAACAAAAGAGGAAGAAGGGCTGTGGTAGGACAGAAGGAAGGAAATAGTAAATGATGAAAGGGCTGATTGTATAAAGTAAGAGGAGGTGGTAATGTAACAAAGAAACAAAAGATAGATCAGGAGGTGTTGGAAATGGGAATAGCAAAATCATTACCAGCAGCTGCTGTCTGAAAAAAGGATGCCAGGATTTGAAATTGTTGAACTGGATGTTGAGTCTGAAAGGCCGTAAAGTGCTTAATTGAAAGAAGCAGTGCTTCTTTGGCGCAGGACATGAAGCTGAGGTCAAAGTGGGAGTGGGGCAACTGGGGACTTAGGGCCACCCTTGCAAAGCAGTCACCCAAGCTATGTCTGGTCTCCCCAATGTAGAGAAGGCAGCATCATGAGCAGCAAAATACAGTATATTATACTGAAAATACAAGAGAATTGTTGTTTCACCCGGGAAGTATGTTTGGGCTTTGGATGGTATGAAGGGAGAAGGTTAAAGGATTGCATTTACTGTGCTTTGAATGTGCCGTGGTAAGGTGAGAAAGCATTATGGGTGTTTGAGGAATGGACCAGGATGTCGCAGAGAGAAACGTGCTTTCGGAATGCTAAAAGGGGGTGGGGGGGATGTGTTCGGTGGTGGTATTATGCTGGAGGTGGCAAAAATGACACAGGTGGTTTGTTGACTGTGGAGGCTGGTGAGTTGAAAGGTGAGCACAAGGACATCCATATTATGGTTCTGGGATGGAGGGGAAAGGTTGTGAGTAGAAGTGCAGTAAATGGAACAAGGGCCCTGTCAACCACAGTGGAAGGGAATTCTTGGTTGAGAAAAATGGAAGGCACATTGAAATCATTGGTACGGAAATTAACATTGTCAGAACGGATGTGATGGAGAAGCTGAGAGAATGGAATAGAATCCTTACAGAAATGGCATGAGGGGAAGTGTAGTCAAGGTTGCTGTGGGATTCGGGTTGAGAATGGATTGAACGTATTTATCATGGATACAGCTAGGTAATTCAGCAAATAATTAAGATCAAAATTTTGGAGCAAGCCAAATTGCCATCTGCAAAGCTCTGAAGCATCTGTTTTAAAAGCAAAATTACATAAAATTAAAAGATGGTTTATTAATCTAGGGATTATGTTCATTTTGCTGACATTGGCCTTCCATTCCCCATTCGGAGATTAAGGATCATTTCCATTTGTTTAAAGATCCATCAATGTCTTTTGTTCAGTTGGGAAGAGGTTGCTGGCAACTGCTTTGTGCTGAAAATCTGCAAACTTGTCTATTTAATTTTTTATGATCATGAAATGTATGCTGCTGTTAAATTGCAGAAAAAATCAGAAAACTCTGATTTTTCCTACTTTGCTTTGTATCAGGATAACGGCCCGAGTAATAAATTGTTTGAGAGTAAATGAGGGATGGAATTGGATTTGCCATCATAGCACTTTATTTCTGTGCTACTTAGTCCTTCCCGTCAATCATGATGTCATCGGTACACTTTTAGGTTGTGAACCAACATCCATTTAAAGCATTGAAGAAATTGAATCAAGCCACAAGTTTCAGATATGTGATGTCTCCGGACTCAAAAAAAGCTTTTCTCCTGGCCGTTGTATTGAACCACTTGGCTTGAAAGATTTTTACTTGCTGGTTATGTGTACTGTGTAGTAAAACTACTTTCCGACTAATGTTGATCAGCTGCCATCACAGGAGCAGGGCCATGTTGAAAATTCCTAATTTGGAGAAAATGCCACATTCTTTTTCCTAATAAACACAAAGTGGCAGATTTCAGGTAATGGGCTGTGTTTAATGGTAAATCTAACAAAAACCAACAATGTGATATGCTGCTTAATCCTAATTCACATGATTACTTCTAATTACATTATTGATTTCCAAGAGTAATTAATTACAAAAGCAAAGTAAACCCAATCTTTCTTTCCCTCTTTTATTTCTCTTTCTGCACCTAATTTGACAATGAGTTCACCCCCTTTAATTTATCTTCCTTCTCCTGTGTTTTTCCAATTCTTAAATCTCTTAAGGATCTACTTTTGCTTGCTTTGCTCACTGGAGTCCCAGATGCCTCATTTCCTTGCTTCGTTGTTACCCACATGGACTTTCAGGTACTTTGTGGGCAAAATTATTTGAGTTGAAGGGTGCAAGAATGATTTTAACTAGCAGGAAAAGCCATTAGATGTTTCTTATAGAAAACTAAAACTAGATTTGATTTACTTGCTGGTTAAAATGCTTCAGTTTGGAGAAGTCACTCCAGTTATGCTGTAGTTTTGTTTTGTGATGTAGGCTTTGAGTTGCAGAAACACAAAAAATTATAATACATCTTTTAGCTGGTGACTATTTTTGCTGTTCCCAGAAGACCTTATCTTGGACATTACTCAGATTAGTCCTTTTGATCAAGTTTGCACATGTGGTCACGTGAATTACAGACCCTTGGAGCCAATCCACCTGATGTGTGATGCATCTTGCCACATAAAAATGACTAAGATTTTTGTGCTAGTCAACACTTGCATAATGCCAAGAGCTGGAGTCCAATAAGAGAGATCAAAAAATATAGCCTGATTTATAGCCTGATCTTTTTCTTTCTGCTGAAGAAATGAAAGCGTGAGTTGTTTGTTTTAAAGATTTTGTTTCCCTAAATGCTCTTTCTATTCTAGTGGAAGCAGTTCCCAAGGGTTTCCTAACTCTGGAAGTCCGATGTCTAACCATTCTGTAGTTGACTTGGCCCGCTTGGAGTTGCCTGAGATGGAGAGTGAGGATTCCTTGGAGCTTCAGTTCCAGCAACTTAGTCTCCCACAGTTCTGTGTGGTTGTCCTAGAACATGCAGTGCCAATGCTCAGAACAGGTAACCAGCCTTGTGGAAACACTTTTTTTAGTAACATTTTAAGTTTTATTCTTTTGTTACGTAACCCAAGTTAAAAGGGTGGGACACATGTTCACATTTTGAATGCGGGATTAGGGAGGTAGAGGTCAACTGAGAACTTACCTCAGTATATTGTTTCAAAAAATGTGTATGAAGGACTTGGTATCATAGTGCTGAGCAAGAGAGACAGGAAGTGCATTGGTCAGTGATGTTCACAGATGACATTGAGCTATGTGGGCAGGATGATGGAAACATGACTGAATATCTGGAGAACTGGAGTAAAGCCCTGGAAGACAGGGATATGAAGATCAGCCGACCAAAGATCCAATTTATGGACTATTTGAACCTAGGGAAGAGGATCAGAATGAAAGTGTAAGGATTATTGATCCTGAAGTTAAATTCAGCTGAGAATTGATGACTTTTCCCTGTAAACAATTATAATCTCCTATGGGTCATCTAAATTTGAAAAGCACACTGGTGGAATGGGAGGTAGCCCTCTGAGGTTAAAGTTGAGATGTATTGTTGAGATGGTATAGCAGTTGATTTTTGCATTTGGCCTTGTTACAATGAATTTCAAATGAGATTTGGCACCATTGAATGAGGTCTATATTACACACCGCAGGACTTGGAGAAAGTGAGTAGTTTCAAGTACCTGGGGTCAGAGGTAGCAGAAGATTGAAGTATGGGAATGGAAATTAAGCAACAGATTAGCTTTGGTTGGTGTAATTGGAAGAAGTGCACTGGAGTGCTGTGTGATAGAAAAGTATCACTGAAACTGAAAGGAAGAATCTACAGGACAATTGTGAAACTGGCCTTGTTGTTATGTAGTGCAGAAACCTGCGCAACATCAAGAAAAGAGGATCAGGACTGGATAGTAATGAGATGTGGTTGCTGAGATGGCTGTGTGGAGTAGAGAGAGGACGAAATCAGGACCAGAACATCAGGGGGTCAGTGAGGATTGGGAGCGTCGAAGAAAGTAGCCGAAAAGAGATTGAAACGGCATGGTCATTGCTGAGCAAGAGAGAGAGAGGAAATATGGTGAGGCGAGTTAAGGGGATGGGATTGCCAGGAAGTAGAAGAGGAAGGCCCAAGACCAGATGGATAGACGTGATGGTGAGTTGCTTAAATGCAACCGGATTGGATGAAGAATGGGTGACTAACAGGAAGAGATTTAGAAGAGTGATCAACCTGCGTCGTGGTAACCCCAAGAAAAATGGAAGAAGATGAAAGAAGAGGTTGGTGGAGCAACATTGTTTGATCCTGAAATTAAATTCAGCTGAGAATCAACAACTTTTCCCTGTTGACAATTATAATCTCACGTCAGCCATCTAAATCTGAAAAAGCACACTAGCGGAATGGTAGGCACTCCTCTGAGGTTTGGGTTGAGATATGTTGTTGGGATGACATATTAGTTGATTTTTGCATTTGGCCTTGCTATAATGACCTTGGGATGGCAATTTAGTACTGCTGAATGGGATCTCTATTACATACCGCATGACTTACATTTGTGACCTAGATGGCACAAAAAAATTAAATTGCATAAGTGATGCCAATGACTTGGTATTTTATAATGGAAAGCCAGGACTGCTTAAAAGGAGAATGAGATCCATAATTAGATTTTTTTTCCCTGTGATTCATTATGATAATGGATCTATTACTGTCTTTTATACTGTCTTTTATCCATTACTTTTATTTGATAATTGATATTGTGGTGTTGCGCACAGGTAATCCGGAGTACACTTGTGACCTTTAGCTGTTAATGTGGCCAGTCCCTTCAGGATCATTGTTCACTGTGGGGAACTACACAAAATAGGGCATGGCTGATGTCAATTAAAGGCTAATTTGCCACTAATTCTATCTAGATTAGCATGGCTCAGTTCATAGCACCCTCGCCTTTGAATCAGAGGGTTGTGGGTTCGTGTCCCACTCCCGGAAACCAAGAACTGTGATTGTACTCGATAGAGTTGCAATCTGTGACTGTTGATAACTCGAAAGAATTTTTGATCCTCCTGTTGGAAGGAGCCTAAATTTGAGGAAGTGACCGGTTTTTTTCCCCCTGTTTTTATATACTTTATATTGTTCTTTAAAGGGAAAAAGGAATTCTGTGTTTTCTCCACATGCTGTCATTGAATATTGATGAGCAATGAACTTTATGTAAATGTAAAACAAAAACAGAATTACCTGGAAAAACTCAGCAGGTCTGGCAGCATCAGCGGAGAAGTAAAGAGTTGACGTTTCGAGTCCTCATGACCCTTCAGCAGAGCTGAGTAAAGTTAGGAGAGGGGTGAAATATAAGCTGGTTTAAGGTGGGGGGTGGGGTGGGGGGAGAGAAGTTGGGTGGGGGGTGGGGTGGTAGTAGGGATAAGCAAGCAGTGATAGGAGCAGATAATCGAAAGATGTCATAGACAAAGGAACAAAGACGTGTTAAAGGTGGTGATATTATCGAAGAGAATGTGCTAATTAAGAATGGATGGCAGGACACTCAAGGTACAGCTCTAGTGGGGGTGGGGTGGAAAGACTGACAGGGCATTACAGGTATAGATTTAAAAATAATAGAAATAGGTGGGAAAAGAAAAATCTATATAAATTATTGGAAAAAACAAAAATTATTTCCAATAATTTATATAGATTTTTCTTTTCCCACCTATTTCCATTATTTTTAAATCTATACCTGCAATGCCCTGTCAGTCTTTCCACCCCACCCCCACTAGAGCTGTACCTTGAGTGTCCTGCCATCCATTCTTAATTAGCACATTCTCTTAGATAATATCACTGCCTTTAACACGTCTTTGTTCCTTTGTCTATGACATCTTTCGATTATCTGCTCCTATCACTGCTTTCTTATCCCCACTACCACCCCACCCCCCACGCCCCCCCCAACTTCTCTCCTTCTCTTCCCCCACCCCACCCCCCACCTTAAACCAGCTTATATTTCACCCCTCTCCTAACTTTACTCAGTTCTGTTGAAGGGTCATGAGGACTCGAAACGTCAACTCTTTTCTTCTCCGCTGATGCTGCCAGACCTGCTGAGTTTTTCCAGGTAATTCTGTTTTTGTTTTGGATTTCCAGCATCTGCAGTAGTTTTTTGTGTTTATGTAAATGTATGTTGACAATTGTACTGGAAGATTAACTCATTGATTACAATATAAAGGTAAAACATGAGATAAGAGTTAATTGCCAGGAAATACCATTACCAAAATAATTTCTAATATGGGGAAAGGGTTAGCAAAGTTTTGGTTTTTGTATTAATTTGTAACTTGGCCTTTTGGAAAGTTATCTTTTGGGCAGTTGCTCATAATATGTACAGTAGAGGATAGAGGGCACTTACAGCTATCAGTGATGCAATGCACTTTGTATACAGTGGAGAAAGATTGAGGGGAGTAGTCCTTGTTCAAAGTGCTCCATCATTCTATATAGAAGAATAATATTTTTCAATGTTATGTAAAAAAAATGTTTTCCGGTCTGCTTGGGGAGCCTCTTCTTATCAGGTTATTCTCATTGCCAGGCTTCTCAATGACAGCACAATTGTGGCAACACAGCCTTCATTCGTACTGAAGAGATTCCATAATAAACAATGGTGCTACTACTTCATAATGACTTGTGAACACTCCTTAGCTCTGTCCAACTCCAAGAAACCATGCCTCACGTTGGGATACTGCATCCCTAGTTAGTACTGTGATTTACAAAGATTATGACTTGTGGCTACTCTTGTTTTCTGTGGAGCGTAGTAAGGTTAACTGGGCTACTTTACATCAGTAACATCCTTGAGGGTGGCCTAGCAGAATCTCTGAGGCAATGAAAATACTGTTTCTACAGAAAATGCAAAAGATATAATGGTACTTTTCTGTATGAAGTGGTGGCATACTTCAAATATCAGACAAAACTACTTCCCTTTCTTACTTTTTTGAGATGTTTTTTTAAGTGCATGTTGTAACAAAGTATTCTGAAGTTTTTTCAAAACTTATCTAAGTGCACATATCTTTATTTGTTTCTTGAATACTATTCTTTTCCAATGCAGTTGTATTGTTTGCTATCGCTGTATTCCGTATATTCACTTTATAAAATATAAATTTTTAATGCCATTGAACACTGCATTGTTATGCATTAAGTTGGCAACAATCCCTTTTGCAGGTAGTCGGAAGATAGTGATGCGTGTTTTGGAGCTGCTGGCTGAAGTGGTGTTGCTCATCAATGATTCAATCTCAGAAGATGTCTGGGTTGATGACAGTCTTGCAGGTCGAGAACTGGTAAGACTATTCATTATGTGCTGCGGCTTGCTGATCATGGTACACTTGTGTGCATGTTATTATCTAGCATCTTGCATTTCTATATTACATTTACATTAATAAATATGCCTATAAACAGAATCCAATATTTTATTAAGAAGAAACTGAATGGGTCGGGGCAGTTATTGGTCTGTTTGAGATCAAGTACAGTCTTAATTTTTTGTAGATGTACTGAATTAGTGATGATTTCAGTCCTCCATACAGAATGTGAAGTTATTTATTTGCACCCGAAGGATGTCAAGTGTGTACTGGCAGCTGGTTTTGTTTTCTAAAGGGACCCAGTGGCAGCAATTAGAAACCCCCTCTGGGAGCAGATGGTAATAAAAATCCATCAGCTATTTCTCTTTAGAATTTCTGATGTCAATCAAAACTAGTTTGTCTCTAGCGCATTAGATAAATGAAAGACTCGCATTTATATAGCACCTTTGACAAATTCAGAATGTCCTAAAAATGCTTTATAGCCAATAACATATTTTTGACCTGTAGTCACTGTTGTAATGTAGCAAAAAATAAAGTCATCCTGTGCATTTGGAGCTCTGCAAAGTTCAGGATATGACTCTGGGAGTTCATTAGATAGTGATAAATGCCATCAAAGTTTGGGGAGGGATAAGAGGTGGAAATGAAAATTATTGCAGCATGCCTTGATTTAAAATGACAATAGTAAATAACAGCAGTTTAATTGTTGAGTATTTGCAGGGGTTTTTTTTGTTCCACTGTGCATGATAAACCTAAAAATTATTCCTTTTGTCCAAACACAATTAATAGCTATCTTGGCAAATCTTGCTTCAAGTTTCACTGACCAGTGTCACAAGAGAAGCAGCAACGGTTGTTTAGGCAAGTTACCGTTTCAGTCCCAACTTCCCAATCTGGTGAATATCCTGGTTCTAACCAGTAGGGGGGAGCAGTAAATCAGTAATAAGTCCATTCTGTAGAAGTACTAAAATATGCACAAAAACTGCTCAATCCTCTAAGCTATATTAAGGGATGTCTTCAGAGCTTGAAATAAATCCTGGTTGCATGAGTAAATATCCCGGCAACTAGATGTCAGGGCAGTGCTAATTTGGAAATCTGACTTCAATAATTGTTTCTGAAAAAAGAGCCCCTGCTTAACTTAAAACTTTCAGGGATCAAAGAGTCAGACTATAGCTGATTTCTAGCATTCATAGTATTTTGCTTGTGGACAGATTATTCTTGCAACGTTGTCTGCTGGAAGTAGGGATATGATCTGAAGCTGTAGGAATCTTACTCTGTAGGTATACCTGGCTGACAATACCAAGTTCTTTTTAATCCATTGCCCATAGACAGTCATTACTAATTCCAATTCAGGAATTATTTGTTTGGGGAGCTGACAACAGGCAAGTTTCATAGCAATTTCTTGCATCTCACAAGTTTGCCTGCCTTGATTTGTACAAAGTCTGGCATGCGCCATTCACTTATAAGGCCCAGGCAAAACCTAGTTAATGCTCAGTACATATTTGCTGCTAGAAGATATTTATAACCATTTAGAAATGAAGCAGAAGAGAAAAATGGGTACAGATGGTGGTGATTGGGTAGTCAAGCTAGCTTGTTCCCACTTATTACGTTTTACTTCAAGGTCCATCAGGCTTGGGGGATTCAAGAGCATAAGTGTTTTAGGGATAAGGATAGCAGCTTGCATTTTTATAGAAAAAAATCCTAAGGTATATCACATGGATGAACTGAGACAAAACTGGATCCCAAGCTCAAGAAGGGATGAGATATAAGGAGGGGGAGAACAAAAGTTTGGTCAAGGGGATGCATTTTAAGGAGCATCTTAATATAGGTGGTGGAGAGAAAGAGAGGTAGGTCTTCCGGAGAGAATTCCAGATCATTGGGATTTAGCAGGATAAAGGCACAGCTGCCCATGGTCGGGGAGAGCACGGAATGTAGTGTTTGGACTGGGGTGTGGAAGGAAAACTGGTTGTAGAAACGGAAGATGTTGCAGAGAGGGGGAACGGGAAGTTATGAAGTGATTTAAACACAAAGATGAGAATTTTATATTGGAGGAATTGGGGGATTGGGAGTTCAACAAGGGTAGAGTGAAAAAAGAGCTTGACCTAGTGCAGGAATAAGACATAGCAACAGGCCATTCAGCCTCCTCTGTCATTCAGTTGGATTATGGCTGATTTGCACAAACTTCATTTCTCCATATCCCTTGATACCCTTATCTAAGCAAAATCTGTTTAACTCTTCTTGAAAACTCCAGTTGTCCTAGCATCTGCAGCACCTTGGAGGAAACCTGTACTTTTTTTTTTGGATAAAGTGTTTCCTGCTTTGTTCCTGAATGGCCCAGTTCTAATTTTGAAATTATGTCCCCTCATTCTTGATTATCCCCACCAGAAGAAATAGTTTATCTATCCGCCCTATTAATTTTTAAAAAATTCATTCATGGCACGTGGGCATCGCAGGCTAAGCCAGCATTTATGCCCATCCCTAATTGCCCTTGAGAAGGTGGTGGTGAGCTGCCTTCTTGAACCGCAGCAGTCCATGTGGTGTAGGTACACCCACACTGCTGTCAGGGAGGGAGTTCCAGGATTTTGACGCAGCAACAGGAAAGGTGATATATTTCCAAGTCAGGATGGTGAGTGGCTTAGAGGGATACTTCCAGGTGGTGGTGTTCCCATGTGTTTGCTGCCCTTGTCCTTCTAGATGGTAGCTGTTGCGGGTTAGGAAGGTGCTGTCTAAGGAGGCTTGGTAAGTTCCTGTAGTGCATCTTGTAGACACTGCTGCCCCTGTGCGTTGGCGGTTGAGGGAGTGAATATTTGTGGAAGGGATGCCAATCAAGCAGGCTACCTTGTTCTGGGTGGTGTCAAGCTTCTTGATTTTTGTTGGAGTT